>NC_141993.1:41401086-42087336 GCF_049901715.1 Pseudonaja textilis
TGTGGTCATCATTCAAATGAATGTATTCCTCTCTTTTTGTGAAATAAAAATAGTCCAGGAGTCTATAATTGCAAATAACAGTACTGAGATTAAACAAGCCAAGCAGAGACCATTATCAAGATTAAAATATGCCTGCTGCATAGTGTAATTATTGCCTTTGGTGAGGAATGGAATGTAAATGAATCCAACGCACTATCCAAAATAGGGTGGGGTTGTTATATACTACAGCTATATATTTTAGTATTTTAGAGGCTCGTATTAATTTTCTGCAAATGAATAGACTGAACAAAATAGTTCTTCCCTTTAGAATGGCATGATAACCTAGAACCTTATTAGAATTTTTTAAAAATAAAATATTCCCCTGTCTGTTTTCCCCAGAGGGAATCCACATTTTTGCAGATTCAGCAAAGTTAAGATAACTATTGTAATTTAAGCGTTACTTTTTTTATTTTAACTTTAAATGAAATAAGCTGTTGATTGTGACTGATACTAATCCAAGTAACTCACATCTTTCTGATGGCTTCGAAATAAAATGAGTAACATCTGTAGAAAGTAGAAAGTGTGAGATAAAATTGTACTCAAGAATACAAGAATGCAGAAACTCTGTTTAGTGTGGAGAACAGCCATGAACAGCTCCACTTTATTTTGTAAGAAAAAAAGTGTACATTTTATTCTAATACTATATGAAAAAGCTATACCTAGTACATTTTATATTATGAAGAAGACTAATAAAACTTTGATTAGTGGGGAAAGTGTGTTATTAGTCTCAATCCCCAGAGGGGAAAGCAGCAGCAAACGATTTCAATATTTCCATCAAGAAAACTCTATTTGTTTGTCCATAAAGTCTATAAGCATTGAATTTTGATTTCAAAGACTTCACATTTAGCAGGGTAAACAAACTTAACATACCACTTCACAGTAATTCACTGTATATAGGCTTAACTTCACACTTGGTAGGTTGTCAGGTTAATAGATATTTTGCAATGTTCACTAATACTGTCCTACTTTTTGTGGCTGTTTTAAAATAAAATATTTTGGCAACTTTTTCAGGTGCTTGGCACCATTCTGTGACTGTACAGTGGCCCACGTAGTGTACACACACACACACACACACACACACGCACACAGTATATGTAAGTCTATATCTATCTATCTATCTATCTATCTATCTATCTATCTATCATCAATCATGTAAATGTATTAATATAGATATAGATATGAGAGAATAATATGGAATAGGTCATTTATAAAGCCCATAAGTACAGTTGATCCTTTATGGGAAGATCTCCCTCATATATAGCATTTTAAATTTGTCACTGACCTTCAGTCAGTTATGTATGCTATCCAGCTGTAAAATTGACTTGAAGGCTGCACCATTTGCTGAATCATCTAACAATTTTATTCTGTTTATAAAAGTTACTTAAGATCTAAGCACAAATAGTTTGCAGGTGGGGACCACTAATTTATCATTTTATTTAGTCTGAGAAGTTCCATTAAAGTCAATGGACATTTCATTTTCCTTTTCAGATTTTGTTCTCAGTTAAATTATTTTGTGTTTGTGAGCAAAACTAAAAAGGTTGCAGATCAGAATTAAGGTAATATTTTAGCTTTTCTATCTATACTTAAAAGCATTGGTATGAAGTGACTTTAAACACAGCTGCTTTTTGTATTGGAAAGTGTGTGAAGACAGCTTCCATCCAGGCATTAAATCAGTACCTCACTCTTTATACATGTCCATATAGAGGTATATGCATACACAAACACTTCTCTATTGGTGTATTCATCAGAAAAAGCTTACTTTTCTTTTTCCAATACTGTGATTTCCTGTTAAATAAATTATTATCTGGACAGACTGTCTGGCACCACCATGACTCAGTCGTGTTATAGGAGAAGTTATGAATACAATAGAACAATAATTTTATAATGCTGTGCATTATCTGATTTACTGCATTGCTGCATTAGATGGCCATAATTAGATTCAGAAAATGGAATATATAGGAACGTAGAAAATCTTCCCAGGAAGGTAAGGAAGTTGCTACATTTTTCTCTTAAGTAACTGTTCCATCTTTTGCTTAATCTCTTATCTAACATCAAACAATATTGACCTAAAACTATAAGGTAGTAATAGGATAGAACAACCAGACTAATTTTGTTTTGTTTAAAAATGCCTGAAATGCCTTTTAAAAACCATCATGTTTTCATAGAGAAAAAGGAAAGAAGTGAATTTAGTTTATAATTGTGAGGCTAAGCTTCTTAAAGTCCCAGAAATTGAAGGTCAGGATCCCAGAGTGGGATCCTGCTTAGAAGAACATGAAGAACGAATGGGATTGTAGGGAATAATAAGGGTAGACACAACCTGGAAAGTTTGGGAGTGGAGCTTCTAACACAAGCACATGTAGCTTGAACTGCATATTTGGATCAAATAGGATGCTAGTGAAGAGCTCTGTGCTGTAATGAGACATGAAAACAATATGGAAGAACCAGAGTCCATTACAATGAAATAGATTGTGTTTTGCAAGCAGTGATATCACTGTGGGAAATTTACCATTAACAGAAATCCAGTTTTCTGTGTTAACAAGCTCTGTGATTCATGCCATATTATATAGGAGCAAATGCCTCACATCATTACTACTACTACTACTACTACTACTACTACTACTACTATTATTATTATTATTATTATTATTATTATTATTATTATTATTATTATTATTTGATAGATGGAAAAGGAATCACAAAGGCAAGATGTGCAATTGTAATCCTGTGAGATATGTGAACTAACTTCTTTTATTTTTTTGTTTCAGGCTATAAATAATCTGTTTTACTACATTCAAAGTTAGGGAAGTGAGTTCTTCAAATGTTGGACTAGAGTTCCCAGCAGCTTCAATATGTAATAATAATAATTTATTAAATGTATATGCTGCCTGATTCTCAACAACTCTGGGCAGCTCATAACAGTCAAAACTATCATAGAAGTAGACGCAGTAAAGCATTAAAACAATAAAAATAAATGCAAAGATAAATGATAATAAATGATAATAGGTCTTAGGTCAGCTTCTGTCTTAGCTCAGGAACTAAAGAGATTCCAGTCTTTTAGGAAATCAGCAGTGGCTTACACTTAGTTTTGTCTGCAAAACGTTAGGGAAATTAAATTTAAAATTGTTACTGAGTGTGTCTGCTTCAGATCAAAAGGAAAACTTGCTTAAAACTAACCTGCTACTAGATATGTTGATGAAAAACAAGAGATGTTGCAGAGTACTTTAGTGCAGGAGTTGGAGAAAAGCAGAAAATCCCATTTTCTGATAGTAATGCTGCTTGACAAATGATTGAAATCAGATTGCTGCAATGTTTATGACAAGAGTCTATCCTTACTGGTGATTCTTTTGTTCAACTAATTGTTTTCAAGTTCTGAATGAAGAGAAGATCAGAAATAGTGACTGAATACTTGAACTTAAAACACAACAATAATATTTTATCTGTAAGATGAACAATGTGTGGAGTACAAAACTGAATCTGATTCAATTGTTGCCTTGTATATGAAGTTTTCTATTTCAGTTCAACAGCTCATAATGTGTTTTCACCAAAGACAGTTGTATTGAGATATCTAGCATGCATTGTTGATACAAATAATATAACTGTAAATATAGCTCTTCAGGTTCAAAGACAAAAACACATTTTCCCTTATTTGTAGATGTACATATAACACCTGTCTAAAACTTCAAACTGTATAGGTCCCACTACACACACACAATTGTACTCCAGCTCCAGAAAGCACTCACATGACCCCAGGAAAGGACAGTTGCTTTAAAGCAAGGGGTGTCACACTCATGTCCTGTGGGTCAGATGTGTCACGTGCTGACCACAGCTACCCTAGTTTTAGCAAAGGGAAAAGTCACAATACGTCACATGATGAAAACGTGATGTCATGAGTCTGACATCCCTATTTTAAAGAATCGATATATTCAAAGCCAATAGGATGCTGATAAGAAACAAATATTTGAGTCACTATAATCTGATCTATCTATGTCATATGTGAATATCTAAACCTTGAGATTTAAAATTGTTACAGTTTGAAATCTATACTAAAATTAGTATTTTAATCAGCAATATTTTGCTCAAGAAATATGAACTCAATGCCCTTGTTTTGTATGGCAACATAATCCAATAAGTGACTTACTTGATTGTATTGAATAAAAATTTGGAAACCTAAAATTTAGTGTAGGTTTTGTCACTATACGACCTTTTCCGGCTTATACTCATTAATAGAGAGAGCCATCAGTGCCTCATATTTTCTTCCTCCTGGCCACTAGTATATAAACTTTGTTCATTTAATTGTGAGATGTTTTTTTGGTTCAAGGTGAGAAAGCAGATGCAAAATATATCACCTATTGCATTCTTTTTCCATTAGTTTTATCTCATGAATTATGCATAATTTTGATTCTTCACCACCATGCAAGATCTCAACTTACTGTCAATAGAATGGAGGCACCTGTCCTTCCATTCAAGTTTCCTGAAGCTGATTAAACAGACTAGAGTTTTTGCAGTATAGCCTCTGGACTCCATCTGCTTTGGTTTCTGGTCTGTTTGGCATAAAAGTTGCAGAACAGACAGGTGTAAAGATGAAAATTGACATGGTTCACAGTCTGTCTCTATCACCATCACCCTGATATGTAGGTAGTTTAAAAAATATGCTCTCAGAATTGTTTTTGTTGGAAGGGCAATTGTGTAAGCTAATTGCAATTACAACTATGTCCTTACGTCCAATCTGTGTAGATCTCAAACTGAAAGTTACCTGATACCAAAATGTTTTAAAGGATGTTTTAAGCCGCTTTCTTGAGATTTGCTGTGTCAATAGTTAAGAAATTACATAATCATTTCAATTGCTTTCTGTTACCTAAAGTCTTGTCTTCATTATTCTGTTTACATGTTAAAGTATACGAAACTTTTGGTTGTTTTGAATAATATCTTAAAACTAAATATATAGAATTATGCAATGAGGCTTTACAAATGATCATTTGAAAGCCGTTTTCAGCATCAGCCTTTTTGTTCCTTGCCGTTACTTCCATAATTTAAAATTGTATCTGTTTTCAAAATAATCATATATGTATGGTTGGTTTTTTCCATTCAGAACTATTCATTTACCACTAAAAATTCTCAGGGTGATTGAATCTTAATAGCCCAACAACTAATAATGATGAATAATGATAAATCAACATTGATTTTAAGGACAGGTAGTTCAATTAATGTGCCAGAACAAGACACTGAATTGTTAGTAATTTGATTATTGTTATATCTCAGGAAGAACGCAAAGTGTGGGTAAACCATATAGGGAATATGGCTATATGAGCCAATACTACTTTATTTCCAAGGCTACATTAACAAAATTTTGCAAGTCTGAAAGTACAAACAACCTGCCATCGCTTTTAACCACCTGAACATTTAGTGAATTCTTTCTAAGTTTCTTTTCTGACTGTTAATCCATTGGTAACTCCTGTCTTTCTTGTCTGACTGTTTTCTAGGCAACATTTCTTCCCTTGTCCCCCAAAGTTATGCACATAATCCATTATTATATTAATTGCTTAAAATGAAGTTCCCAATCACTGCATCATAGTTGCACTCTACATTTTTGAACACCTTTACTCCCAAATAACAACATTTGCCACTGTTGTTGTCTTTGATTGCCACTCAAGCTATTGGGTTGTTTTGTTGAAGGAAGAAAATGCTGAGCAAAAATTTGGTCTTCTTTTTTTTGTTCCACCCACCATTTTTAACTTTGAGAGCCATAGGGTATTGTTTATTGGGTTTAGGTTTTCTATTTGCATGATTCCAAATGACTAAATGTGGTTTTTCAGTTAAAAAAAAAAGGTTGCTTGTCCTCAGTGTAATATGACCTACTTACTTTATATGTCCTAATATAGCTTTCTTTCATGCTGATTTTTATCATAGGACTGTCTTTCAAGAAGACATTCTTGAGTAAATGCTTTATGGCTAGAAGGGAGAACTTCTGTAATAGACTCTGATAAGAAAATATTTCTCATTGGAAGTCAGTGAGGGCAGGACAGAAAAAGAACATAGAAATGGTGTTTATACTATATGTTGATATATGACATAGAGTTGTTACATCTGAAATGTTAATGTACATTTGTTGTTCTGCCACTGATGATGCACACAAAAATCTTAATTTGTTTCCATTTTTATACAATAGCCTTTTAGGAGCCTGTTTTTTTAAAAAAATAAGAGGTCCACAGTACTTAGAAAAATTACCTTAATAAAACAGAGAAGAAACCATTCATTGAAAAAAGGTTATATGAAGCATCCAAAAAATAATAGTGCTGTGGATGAATTGGAAATTATAAATGGATAGTTCTTTTATTAGTTTTACTGCAGTTTTAAACATTTTTTTCAAGTTACTTATTATATAGATTTGAAACTGGAGATAGGGATAATATTCCCATTGGTGATATAATGTAACATAGTGATATGACATAAGTATCCCATTTATAAGATATTGCTGCTTACTCAGGAGATTTGATGAAAATAAATTCCAAAATCACAAGTGTTATGCATCTCTTATTTCAGTATGGATAGCTATTTTTCCGACTATAATAGACTCAGAAAAGATGCAAATGAGTTCAAATGACCTTTAGGAAATGTAATTCAAAATAATAGATTAGTCAGGTCATCATTCTGATAGCAACTTTCCGCAGTATCAGACAAGAGTGGTTCCATGCCTACCAAGAAGAGATGGAATAATAATTGTATGTGGGATCTTTATTTGTAGACAGTTAAAACACATGATTTATCACTGAACAATGGTTATAATTAGGCTTGTTGTCAAAATTGTCAAAAGTTTTTGTACAAAAGTTTGATTCAAATTACTATATTTTCTTATTAGAATTAGATGTTTTTGTTCATGGTATTCTTGAAATTCTTTTGAATACAAACCATAGGTTGATAATTCTTTTAATATTATACACCCAAAGTCCATTTTCAATGTATAACCATGCTGTTTAATTTATTTCACTCTTCATTAAACTCTTTTTAACCATTTTGAGCCACATTTGATACACAACTTTTTGTTCAATTTTTCAATTCTAATGTTGAAGTAAACAGACTATTGTTAGTCTGAATTTTGTAAATGGATATACTATAGTATATACTGTAGTATGTTGACTGACTGCTATAAATTTGGAATTACTATCCAAATTTACACAGTAAGCTGCTAGTAAAGTTTCTAGAAAATACATTATAGAAAGCAATGGTACTGAATTCCTTTCTAACAACAAGAAAGTCATACTTATGCTAAATGATATTTGCCAGTGCAAGAATGCATATCATTTGGACTGCTTCCAATCTTTCTAGCCCGAAGAATGATCTTCCACAGTAGGGGCATAGTATTTTGTGAACCAATGAAAAGAAAGCACCTGATAAATAATCTGTATTTCCATAGTCTTAGAAAATGTAGTTTAATATTGAACTTAAGACTTGTGTTGCCAAAGTCTTTATGATGACAGTCTGGCTAATTGGATCCCAAAAGAAAATCTAATGGGTGTGGCAGAGACTGCAAAGTGATAACATCAGAGTCCCAGGTGATTGATCTACCGTAATTTGAGAAACATGATGCATTCAGAATTTCGTACCATTTATATTGCTAAATTATTTTTCAGCAAATACCAACACAGCTTTTCATTACACTTCTCGGACTAAAGTATTTTTGAACCTAAATGTATACATTTATAGATTATGCTTGGTGTGTGTTAACTTATATATGAGTAATTATGGAATGCATCTAGGTTGTTTCAGGTTTATGATGTTCCGTGCAGTTATTCAATGCAATTATGAATGCTGATCTTGCAGCATTCTTAGAGTTGGCCCTGCAATCCTGAGGGGATATCCTTTGTTTAGCAGTTGGAGATCTCAGAGAAAGATTCTAGATGATTCTAAGCCTGTGCGCAGTGCATCCAGGATTCCAGATGCCATAATCTTCTAAGAGACAAATGGAAATTTCTATCTTGTAAACCACTTTGAACATATATTCCTTTTATCGTGCCCTTTGGAAAGTTACTCTCTTCTGTATCACAATAGGTGAAAAGATTAAATATACTCCAGAAAAAAATTCAGAAATGTCTTTTGTCCTGCTTTGCAGCATTTCAAAGGCTATAAATATCATTTACTTACAGTAATCTTATTTATTTCTTAAGTTTCTTATTCATTTATTTATATGTTTGTTGACTGTTGACTGGAATACTGTTGGCTTCACATGCAAGATTTTGATAAACATCTAAATTAAGGATTATATCCTGTATCAGGTTTTATTTTTTAAAAAACTTGCAAATGGGTGATCTTTTAACCTTGACATGCTGCATTTGTGACTCATATGCTGGAGTGAGTGGAATGTAAAGTAGTCATTCCACTGAAAAAATATAAAGGCTAAAAAGCAAGAAATTCACAATGAATAATGATTTGGGTCATTATTTGAACCAGAACTTTTTTCTACTATGACTTGCTGAACAAATCATAATGGCCTTATTTGCTTAGTATATTAAACCAAATGTAAATAAGCAACACTTCAAAATCTACTGTTCTGTGTAGAGCTGTACTACCAATCAATCTCAATGTAGTAAACACGTTAACATTAACGTCTAAAAGTGTTACATTTTAATAGTAAGTAACTGTCAGACTAAAGGATTGGTTGAAAGGCAGATTAATTTATTTCAACTAACGCTATTTCTTTGTGTGCTTGAAATTAGATTTTAAGCCATGAATTTTTCCCCCTGTTGACCTTGTTCTACCATCAGTATTAAGAAAGAAAGGAAATGTAGACCAATTTCAATAGTATTTAAAATTAATTCTGCAATTACATATATTTATTTTTATTTTTATCAAACTATTTATAGGTAAAGCTAATAAAGTATAAAATAAATCCAAGCTTATTTTTTTTCAATTGATGTTCAAAAGGGTTACTGTACAAATAAATATTTAGAAGTTGGTAATATCATGTATGCCTTGTATAAAGT
Organism: Pseudonaja textilis; assembly: GCF_049901715.1. NCBI lineage: Eukaryota > Metazoa > Chordata > Lepidosauria > Squamata > Elapidae > Pseudonaja > Pseudonaja textilis. The sequence goes on from NC_141993.1 coordinate 41,410,104, forward strand.
ACTTGTGATAGACCTTTCTCTACCACTGAAGACCTAAAGATTCACTGTACCTATACCTTCCATTTGAATACATTCAATTTAAAGCAAGAAAATAAATAAAATTGATTTTCATTTCAGGGAAAAAACAGGAAAATTTACTAAACAGTAAAAATACTAAACAGCAATATGAGGATTTATTTTATAATTTAGGGAACTATAGGATAATGATGAAGAATAAATGCTGTTCCTTTTATCAATTATTTATGCATTTTCCCCTTCCAATTATTTTCCTTTTTTTAAACATTCTACTTACAAAGGTGTGTTTTCTCCAACAATCATCTTGTTGCCTTTCCTGCTGCCTACTGTTTATCAGAATTCTCTGTTTATTACATTATTATTATTATTATTATTATTATTATTATTATTATTATTATTATTATTATTATTATTATTATTATTATACAAAAAATGACAGTGTACAGAGCAGACAAGATAACTATGCTGGGTTTCAGATCACAAATCAGTAGTCAAACACTTCCCAAGTGTTGCGTGATGTATCGGCAGATTATGTGAGCAGTTCCCAGTAAGGTGGCCTTCTGCAGCTGACCAATGGTGATTTTTGTCAGCACCAATTGTTTTTAAGTGCTTACTTAGATCTTTAAGCACAGCACCCAGTGTGCTAAGTACCACTGGAACCACCTGCACTGGTTTATGCCAGAGTCTCTTCAGTTCGCTTCTCAAGTCCTGATATCTGGTGATTTTTTTCAAGTTGTTTTTCGTCAATTCTGCTATCACTAGGTATGGCAACGTTGACGATCCACACTTTTTTCTTCTCCACAATCGTGATATCCAGGGTATTGTATTCCAAACCACCATCATCATCATCATAACCATTATTATTGTTGTTGTTGTTGTTGTTGTTATTAATTTCCTCTTTGTCATCTCCTAACTGTTCTCCTCTTCAAATCTCACTTCATATGCTTCCAAAAACTAACACAGGTAACAAACTGTTTTCCATTATCAGTTACAAATGCCTATATATTTCTATGTTCAAACTGATTTGTTCTTGGGTTTCTTTAATATATTTTCACAGTGTGCGGATGTGATTTGGCTCAAGGAGGCTTTTTCATTAAGAATGGTGACTACCTTTGCACTGTGGATTACCAGCGGATGTATGGGACCCGATGCAATGGCTGTGGGGAGTTTGTGGAAGGAGAAGTTGTAACAGCTCTGGGGAAAACCTATCATCCCAACTGCTTTGCCTGCACTATGTGCAAGTAAGTCAATAAATGCTGAACAATATTTTTTTTCTCCTTTCCCTTCCCCTTCTCCTTCTCCTCATCCTTATCCTTTTTCTCTTCATCCTCCGCAATTTGGTGTCAAGGGATGATAAAGATTTAAAGAACATAAATACTAAAAAAAGAGAAAAATATTCAAAAAATAAAAAAAATATTGATTTTTACTGATATGTTGAGTTATATATATTTGTATATGTATGTATCTCTGTGTGTATGTAATTGAAGTAGATTCACTGTGGGTTTCATTTTTTAGCTGCTCATTTGCAAAGGCTTAAATATTGGATATAGTTGAATGTACCTAAACTTACCTGATCATAGAAATTAGGTGGTATAATGCTTGTTTTAGCTAGTATTTCATAAAAAAAAAACATCTTGGAAATACTGGATTCTGGAGCTGTTTTTCCTTTGCTCAGGATCAGGAAAGACTATTGGTTTTGACTATCCCTATCCAGCATGGTCAACAGTTGAGATAATTGGCTCTAAATTTTCATAAGATTATGGAAGTCTATAGGATTCTCATTAGTCTTTTAGAGGAAAAAACATTTTGTCTAAGTGTGCAGGTGGTGTCTTTAATGCCTGGAAATTTAGAATGTCCTTTTTTTTTCTCATTACATTCTCTATTATAATTTCACTAAAAAAATACTGAAGTATCTTTGGATGTATCTTTTGAGTTTTGACTCACAAACAAAATGTATTTTTATTTATGTGATACTTTCAAATATTTAAATTTATTTAAATGATGGGGTATTGAGAACAATTATTGTCCTTACCCTCTCAACGAGTTTGGATAGCACTGCAGAAAAAAAAGGCTTTGAAACTCTGAAGAGCCTTAGCCAATGGACTAAGTGTAATGGACCATTAGATGGACCATTGATCTGACTTGTTATAAGGTAGATATTCTTATTTCTATCTGTTGTCTACTTTCTGAAGAACTGGATCTTGTTGCTGTTGCTGAAGGCTGAAACTTCTTCATTTCAAAAATTCTGATTTAATTTTTTTGTTGTAATTTGTTCATTCCTATGGTATCTACTTTAATCAACTTACCCTTGTTTTCCTAAAGAAATGTAGCTGAGCTTGCTCCGAATAATGGAAATACATAATGCACAACTGTTTTCTGCTTGTTTAAAACACCAAGAACTGCTTAAATTATGGGATTTGTTGCTTCCATTGATTGCCAAAAAATGAGCTATTTAATCACATATACTTTAAATGAAAAAAATATTAGAAATTTCTAAAGATTTTCGTTTGAGCATTCAAACAGGTTTCATTTCCTAATGAAAACATTTATATAGGCCTGGGATTTTTAAAACAAGCAAACCTTTGAAATAAAAATGTATTTGTCAGGGTTTTTTTTGATCATTATTATTTTTTCCTTATTGAGATACATTTAGTGTTTGGATTTTTTCCAAATGTCTATCTTTGACAATACTGTATTTTAAACATGCTTTGGCCCTTTTTTCTTCAAGGACTGATTTTATAGCGATGGCAACAAGGGGAAGGAGCTAAGAAAGATAATGTAACCCCAGAGATATCCTTGCATTAAAATGCTTCTTTTGTTTCCCAGACGTCCTTTTCCACCAGGAGACAGGGTTACTTTTAATGGAAGAGACTGTCTCTGTCAAATGTGTGCTCAACCAATGGCATCCAGTCCAAAAGAACTTGTTACTTCCAGTAGTAAGTATTGCATCTTTTATAAATACTCCATAGTCTAGATGAAGACTAGTCTAGCTATATTTCTGTTTTCTGCTGCTACTTTATTCTAATGTGTGTGTTGACTTTGGCTGTGAGTTGGGTTTGCATTCTAGAAATTAGAGACATTCTTCCTCTATTATTGCAGCCTGCTGGTTTTTTATTTATTTATTTTTTGTTTAATTTAACTGCATCTGGAAAAACTAAGCAGATCCTGTATAGTCCTTTTTATTCAAAAGAAGTCAACCTCTTTTGCATACAAATATTCAAAGATTACATTATTTTAATGTTGACCTGCTGGAGACATAGAAGTATTAAGGTTTGTATTAAAATATCATTTTTCTCATATAATAAGGCCAGGTCTTATTTCTTTTTGAACCCCGAAAAAATGGCTAGCCATCTTTTCGTGGGTAACTTAATTCCCCCCCTTGCATCCTCGGGCGGGTGGGCAGCGACAGCTTGGATGTTGACCTCGGCATTGGTGGGGCACTTCGTATCGGGAGACCTTCTGCCAACATTGCTTTCCCTTCTCCCCATGGTGTGGTGGCATTTGAAGCATCACTGCGGTGTTTGGCATAGCCACACGGGGCCGTCCAGGGCTCCTCCCTGCAACCAGAGCCTGACGGAGACACTCAGCTTCAGGCGCTCCTGTTGCCACCTTCCTGAGCATCATTAGAAGGCAAAGCCCATTCTTCTAAAAATGACGCCCAACCTCACTTGGGAAGGTGATTCTCCCAGGGCCGCAGCGCAGGATCGGCCCACCCCGGGAGAAGCGCCCAGCCGCCATCCCTGCCTGGAGTCGAACAGAGTGTGAAGAGCTTCGCCCGGGGCACCCAGCGCAGCTGACAGGCGGGCCCTCAAAAAATGGGCTTTGCCTTCGAACGATGTCTGGGAAGGCGGTGACAGGAGCGCCTGAAGCTGAGTGTCTCCACCGGGCTCCAGCTGCAGGAAGGAGCCCTGGCCGGCTCTGCGTGGCTGCACCAAATGCTGCGGTGATGCTCCAAATGCTGCAGCGGCACAGGGACAAGGGAAAGCAATGGTGGCAGAAGTTCTCCCAATACGAAGTGCCCCACCAACACCAAGGTCAATGCAGATAGCACCATACCCGGGTGTGCAGCAAAAGTATTTAGCGACAGTAGGGAGGTTGGTGGCGAGGCATGGCTGCCCATGGGGCGCTCCTAATGGCAAGCCCCCCACCCTTCCCCCCATTTCAAATATTTTAAAATAGGCCTTAATTTGGGGGGAGGGGCTTAATTTCATTTTATGCCTATAAAACATGCTAGGACTTCCTATTGAGGGAGGCTGTATTGTTGGAGAATCACGGTATCATTTATAACATTTTTAGAGTTTTAAGTAATTGCTTTAAAATCCTTTCTATTCATAAGTAAAAGTAAGTAAACCCTTTTATAAGACCTTTGTGTTTTGTAGTTACTTGCTTTTAAAAAATTGGTAGGAGAAATATTTAAGAGAAGTAAAGAAGATTAGGATTATATTAGATGTGACTGAATTAAGTCAATCTACAATAATAAAGGCAGAGTACACCAAAAAATAATTATAGGCACATTCAAAGACTGTCTTCTCTACCTTCTTAATCTAGTTGGCTCAACTGCAGTTGACATTTTTCTTTCCATTAATGTATTGTATATATACATAGGTATAAAGTCAGAATATATTTACAAATATACATACATATGAATTAACAGCAACTGATTAAAATGTAAAGTATCTGTAAAATAAAGCATTCCACTGATAAATGATTATATGTGTGCACTTACATCATTCTTTGTCATACATATTCACAGACTTAACTATAGATGCAACAAATAGATTTCGTATCCATATTTCAGAGCTGTGTTGTGTTTTTCCCCTAAAAGTGTCTGTTCTGAACACATACACACATGCACACACATATATAGTAACCCCCTAAAGAAACACACACCATTTTCTATATTAGTTCTTCCTATCTATAATTGTACATCATTCCAAATTACAAGGTGAATTTACATATGTATTGCAGAATTGTCATGAAGGCATGGGTAATGGAGAACTTAATATTGCAGTTATTAATGCAATATAACATCAAATGTCCTATAAGAAAACATTAAAACAGATACATTTCTCCATTAAATTCCCTAAAGTAAAATAAATGGAGTTCTGTTTGTTTTGCCTTTCATTTCACAAATCACAAATTGGAAAGTCCAAAAGTTTGGTATTAGTATGTAACTTTTCATTAAATAACTCATATTACATTACATTCTTATTATATTTGTCTACAACAGTTTGCATTATAAATAGAATTCTTTTTAACAAAGCAGTACAGAAATTCTAAGAAAACACAGTACTGGCACAAAAGCATCTTCTAATAGTTCCAAACAAAAAACTTAGAACGTTGTAAGTTTAGATAGAGCAGTTTTGACAGAATGAGGACAGGTTTTCTATGAGGATATATGTATTATATCTATTATGAATATAAACAAATTTTGCTATAAAATTATTTTAATGGAGTCCTCTTGTCTATTTTGGCTTTAAATGGTCAAGTATTAGAATACTGTCTTAAGCCTGAAGCCTTGTTTGGGGAGAATATCACTGAAAGAACATCTGAAACTTTAGATATAACATTGTGTTATAGAAAGGTCAAGTAGAATTAATGTTAACTTTTTTTCTTGTTTTGATCGGATTCCCCAAAGGCTTGTGAGATTGAAATCATAATTCAGTTTTGGGGACAGTTGCTGTGATGTTATTGCTATAATATCAATATATCTTTTTAGTTTAAAAAAGGGATAGCTGAAAGAAAAAAAGGCATGTTGCATTTCATTAAAGATGGATTGGAGAACAGACATAATTCTTGTACTTAGGACTTTTGCAGCATCCCACAATCACGTTATGTGATCAAAATTCAGACAAACAGCACATATTTACCACATTTACCATGTCCTGGGGTCATGGGATCACCACTTGCAAACTTTTCGGCTGCCTTTTGATAAGCGAAGTCAGTTGGGGAGGGAAGCTAGATTCAGTTAACAAATGATTCATTTAATAATCACAGTGATTTGCTTAGCAACCATTACAAAAAATGTTGTCTAATCAGGTGCAATTCACTTAGCTACCTTGCCTAGCAATTAAAATTACTAATGATCATATGTTGAGGATTAAGTTAACTCAGCCTTCCATCCTTTGAAGTCAGTAAAATGAGGACTCATATTGTTAGGGGCAATATGCTGACTCTGTAAGCCACTTAGAGGGGGCTATAAGGGTGATATATAAGTCTAAGTGCTATGCTATTACCTGCATGGCTGAAGTCCACTTTCATTTTTCTTAAATGAATGAAATCTTACAAGTTTTCCAAACATGACATACAAATACTGTACATCCAAAAGGAGGTGATTCACTGGATAATTGGTCCTATGCTTGAATATTGTGCATTTTGTTTTAAAATACTGGAAATGTTGATCCCATATTTTCTTGAGACACAGGACATTGGTTCAATTTCCTGTGTCTCAAGTAAATATGGAGTCAGCAAATCTCAATATCTTATTCCCAACCAACAAGCAGCCTAGAAAATGGCACATCTTTTCAAGTTCAGAGGAAATGAATTAAATCAGGTTGCCTTTTAAATACTATCTTCCCATAGCCTTGTAATATATTACATATCAGAACAAAGTTGTTTGGACTCTCCTGGAAACTTCTATGACGTGTATATGCTTCTTAGCAAATTACATGGCTTTTGTCAATTTGTTCTTTTTTCTCTCAAGTGTGAAAGAACCTTGGAAATGAGAATGTTGTATTGTTTCTGTCCATTAGCCTGAAAATTCAGGGGGGGTGGGGAGATGTTTCCCCGTCCTTTTAAAAAGAACATGAGTCACTGTTGTAATCCAAAGCTTGGATCATCTTGGAAACCATCCAGTTTGCTCACCAACTGAAAATCGAAAGACTTTTAACAAAGGCACACGCATACACAGGAACACACACACACACACACACACACACACACACATGTCTCTCTGTCTGAAGAATTAACTCCAAAACATTACCTGGCAACAATTTTTATTAGTCTTGGTCTCCTTGTGGCCTGAAATGCAGAGGAGAAATTTACATATTATTATTTACTGTGCTGTTCTGTTGGCACAGATACTCCTTGGAAGGAACACAAGAGAGATGCAAGCCTGTAACTTAGGGTATCCTATCAGAAACTTCTGTTATTCTTTACTAACTTCTCTCTTCCATATTTTTTTTAAAGGGCACACCAGTTGTTGGAAGCAAATATGATGTTATATTCCTATTGGAGACCAGGCCCGCTTTTCATTTGCAGCTGGTTACTGAACTTGGGCCTTCTTCTGACATAAATCAGTTGTTTTATCCCATGAAATTTGGAAGGCTGTGCCGTTAATTTCCTGTGCAGTTTTCTTTCAGCAACTAGGATCTGGTTATGTCATAAAATGTTCAGAAAATTACACAAAGGAGCTGGGGAGAAGCTAGAATTAGGCAATAAGCATGGTTTTATTACACCATATACAGTAGGTGTATATTCATTTTCTTCAAGTTTCAGATTTCTTAGTAGTGCTCTTTAAAATCAGTCCATTAATATGTTTGTTTTGAAAAGATTGTATCTGCTAACATCATTTCTGGCAAATGATTGCACATCTGCAGATTGTACTAGTTTACTTTTGTCAGTTACATGACACACCCAGGCTTTCTGTTCCATTCTCTTTTCTTTCCTTGCCAACTGTGTGGAGGTTATTTCTCTGCTCACTCTCTCACACACACCCTTGTACAATAATAAAAAGGTGGGAGGAGCAAAAATGGGAATAAAAGCTTAGAAGGGGTTTATATATTGGACGCCTTACCTTATCCTTATCCTGTTATTTCCTAGCATAGCATTAATGTTTCAAATTGCTATGTTATTTTTAAAAGTTATATTTTACATTATGTAAAGAAGACTGCTGTAAGCCATAGGAAAATATTTCTGTGGTATCTTCTGAAATTATTTATTTGGGTTCTGGTTAATGCAAACTGTTCTATTGCCAGGACAAAGCAGACTCGAAGACCGGAGTTGAATTCAGCTCTTTATTAGCAACCAGTAACTTCAACTAAAGTCAAGCCGCGGCAACCCCTTTTATAGCGGCTGCTCGTAGCTCGCAACCAATGGCATGTATTTAAACTTCCCACTGGTTAAGCGGCCAATCCGAAACTGTCGCAGTTAACCAATCGTTAAGCTATGTTGACTAACCAATAGAAATGTGGTATTAGAAGTATATACATGAATACACTACACAAACTTTGAAATCTTGGTAACAAATGAATAAGTCAGGCTGTTAGACCAGGGCTGTAAACTCCCAGCCCGTGGGATGGATGCTTCATGCGCTAGCCACGCCCGGTTTAGCGAAGGAGGAAAAAATCCTGATACATCACATGATGCCACCATAATGATGTGAGCTTGACACCCCTGGGGATGTTGTCAAGTTGATTCATGTGAACCATGCTGACTTGGAATTTGAGTAACTGCAAATGGGACACATTTACAGGGTCATGGCTATATAAGACCATTCTAAAAGTAGTTTCCAAACCAGATCTTATTAAATACTGACATATAGCTAGACAAGCTATAGTTGATAGTTTACTTTATTGTCATTGCATCCCGTAAAACAAAATCAAACACCATTTTCAGTACACGTCATGACCATGACCATGAAAATAAACACAAACACACCTTCCACACATTGAACCGAAAACCCCCAACACCGCACCAATACTGCACTATACATCAGAATTCAAAAGAGCTACTGCCCTCGGATAGAAGCTGTTTTTCAGCATATTTGTCCTTGTTTTTATTATTCTGTACCGTCTGCCAGATGGTAATAGTTCAAAAGAATGGTTCCCAGGATGAGATGGATCTTCGAGAATGTTTTGAACTTTCTTAAGGCAGCGGGAGCTATAAAGCTCTTCCAAAGAGGGGAGAGGGCAACCCATGATCTTCTGGGAAATGACATTAATCCTCTGGAGTATTTTCCTATCTGCCACTGTGCAATTGGCAAACCATACAGAGGTGCAGTATGTTAAAATGCTCTCTATGGTGCAGCAGTAGGTCACCAGCAGTCTTTCATTCAGATGTTGTTTTCTGAGAAGTCTCAGGTAGTATAATCTCTGGTGGGCCCTTTTGACCAGGGCTACAATGTGAGTACCCCAGGTCAGGTCTTCTTTTATAAACTGGTAGTTGATTAAAATATTGATTGTCCAGCTTGTATTGTTCAGAGAAGTCCTCGAAAAGTGTTTCACTTTTGTTACTTGAATAGAAAAACGAACAGGAAAAATACAAACAGCATACAGAAAGCAAGAATGAAATGAAAATAAACAAAGGAGAGCCAGTTTAGTCTAGTGCAGGCTAGAAACCAGGAGACTGAATTATAATCCTGCCTTAGCCATAAAAGTCAGCTGGGTAATGTTGGGCCAGTCACACACTTTCAGCCCAACTTACTTCATAGTGTTGTTGTTGTAGAGAAAACAAGAGAAAGGAGTATTACATTGTTGCTACAAATAATAAAGGCAGGATGTAAATAAGTAAAAATATGTAAATAAAATAAAACCCATATATGTATAGATATGGAGAGAGAGAGAGAGTATGTGTGTGTGTATATATATGTGTGTGTATATGTTTATTTTTTTATTTTTTTCCAAATTTTGCTCTATTGTGTTTTATTAATTTGATTCTTTTTGTTAGTTTTTATTGTTTTTTATTTTTATTTTTTGTTTTAAATATGGTTTTACATTGTGTAAGCCGTCTCGAGTCACCATGGGTGAATAGGCAGCAATATTAAATAAATAAATAAACAAACAAACAAATAAATAAATAAATGTGTGTGTGTGTATGTACGTGTGTATGTGTGTGTGTGTACCCCCCCCCCCCACATACACATACATATACATACACATACACATGCTGAGCTTGTCAATAATAAGATCGGCAGTTCAGCGGTTCGAATCCCTAGTGCCCTGTAACAGGATGAGCTCTTGTTACTTGTCCCAGCTTCTGCCAACCTAACAGTTCAAAAGCACCTAAGAAATGCAAGTAGAAAAATGGTGACCATCTTTGGTGGTAAGGTAACAGTGTTCCGTGCGACTTCGGTGTTTAGTCATACCAGACACATGACCAGGAGACCTCTACAGACAGCACTGGCTTTTCAGCTTTGTAACCGAGATTAGCCCTTAGAGTTGGGAACAACTAGCACATATGTGTGAGGGAGAACCTTTACCTTTTTAAATCACTGTTGGGTTATTGTTAAGAAGCCAAACTGAGTTAGGAGAACCCAGACTCTAGCCTTTGTTTAGCCACAGAATCCAGCTGTGTGTTTTTGGACCAGTCATTCTGTCTGTCTGGGAAGTAAAAACAACAACATTTATCTATCAACCTTCACTTCAATAGTACGATAGATGGTTTTCCCTGATTTTCAATAAATAGCCCTCATCCTACACTAATTAAATTTATTATGAGTTATTCCAAGTGAGATTTCAATGAACGGGATAGTTATATTTCATTATAATCCTTTACAGCTATCAATATCAAGAAGGATTCATTCATAAATTTCTAATAACAGAATACTGAAAAGTTGGGGCCATGTATCTATCCAATGCTGATAAATAAGAACTCAAAGAATCCACTTTCTTTGTCAGATGTCAGTTTCCAGAGGTTAATGACACAATTGATTTAGAGTTGTTAATAGAAACTGATCTATGCACTCTAAAGCACATCTCATATTCTGCAGAATAGGCAATGGTCTTATAGTGGATATTGCTCAGTTATTGATGTATTCATGAATAAAGTGTTCTCTAAAAGCAGAAAGCTTGAAAATACTTTTTCCACTTTAGGTTATTTAACACATTTTCATTATTTATTTAAATCTTCCAGTTGTTTAGTAACTTTAAAAGTATGTCACCAACTGCTTTTAAAACTACATCCTGGTGTTCATATGTAACACCAGAAATCGAAACAAAGATCAGATTTTTTTTGAGGAACTCTAAGCCAGGTGCTATTTTCAAAGAGAATAATAATATTGGCAGTATATGTAATCTGCACTTTGGTAGTCCCAAAGCGTGGTTACATGTCAGTTTGATGGTGATGATCATCCTGAAGTGGAACATAGGACATTTTACCTTCATCCTAGGTAACAAAAAAGCATATTCTTAAAGACCCCTAATGCACTAGTCCCGTGATGACGAATCTATGGCATGTGTGCCTAAAGTGGCACGCAGAGCCATGTTGCCTGGCACACACAGCCTTGCCTGTTTGTCTTCTGGGTTTCTGGTGTGCAAGTGCATGTGATGATCAGCTGTCCTTCACACGCATGGCAATGTCGAAAACCGGTGTGCACGTGAGCGCTGGCTAGCTGATTGTCAGGTGTGCATGCGCATCAGAACCTGGAAGTTTGGCTTTTCCAGAGCGAGATCCCTTCACATGCAGGCAATGCTGAAAACCGGCCTGCGCATGCACATCAACTTGCTGATCATCAGGTATGCATGCATGCTAGAACCTGGAAGTTTGGCTTTTCCGGACCGTGGCCCCGATGAGCATGTGTGTGCCACGTTTTTGCCATCACTGCACTAGTCCTTTGGGAAAAGCAGTAAGATTCATGTATCGTTACGATTGTCTACTACTCTTTTGTTCCTATCTTTATCTTGCTTCTGCTTCTTATATTTATAATAGCATTAAATTATGTATTTGAAAGCTTTTCTCATAACTTCTTGACTAATTTATAGATGGGCATCTTCATCATTTCTTCTTCTGTACTTTATTTATTTTCTTGTTTGTGAGGTACAACATTTAGATTTATTATTCTTAGAGGCAAGATAAATGTGCCTTTCAAAGATCTTATAATGCAAAGGACTTGAAAGATTTCTATGCTTGAGAAGCAATTTTTTTTTAAACTGGATTTTTGAAGAGGACAGATGAATATTGACTAACTGTTAAAATTTAATTATTTTTTCCTGTTTTAAATGTTTGAATATTTTTTGAGTACATAGAAAAACTTCATAACTAAATACTACATATCTTAATTTTTTTATTTTGAATGACTACTTGGGGCAATTTAATTGATTTGATATCAAAGAGAGTACTAGTAATATTGCAATTATCTTGGAGCAATTGTGTAGTTCAAAAATAGACCACAATTCAATGCTTATATTGTGAATCAAGACCATTTGAGCATACCTGATCTGTGCTACTTGATGAAAACTAAGGGTTCGTCCAACTGAACTTAAAATATTGCATAGGAAGCAAGATACCTTGGCAATTCAGATAAATGGTCAAACCTGTTCTTTTTGTCTGACATATTTTTCTGCTGAAAACAGCATTAAACACAAGATTGTGGCCTAAGAGAAACAGTTTACAATCTGGTCCACAAGTAAGGATCCTGCTTCCTCTCTAGTAGGGAAAAGAAATTGATTGTATTATGTCACTATTTTATCAGATTCAATTATGACTTAATTAATTGGCAAGATTTCTCTAAGGTTTTGGATGGAAACTTTCCCAGCCCCCAGCCGCCGTTAAAATTAATTTTGGACTTTCTGCATGCAAAACAGATGCTGTACTGCTGAGCATTGGCAGGCAAAATAGCCAATAGGCAGGTATTATGGGAGATGGCATGTAACAAGATGGAAAAACTGACATATCCAAGATCTAATGCAACATTCATTGTCATAATTTGATTGGATTAAATTCAGAAACATTTATGCTTAGAATTAGACTTAATGAATTCACTGAGACAAGGTGGTGTGTGTGTGAGAGAGAGGGGGGGAGAGAAAGATTTCATAAGAGGCTTGCCATTGCCTGCTCCCTATGGTAATGTGAGAGTGACCAGTCCAAGATCACCCAGTTTGCTTTGTGCCTAAGGTGGGAGTAGAACTCACAAATCATCTGGTTTCTAGCCTGGCGCTCAGCCATTATACCACACTGGTTTTCTAAATTTAATTCCCATTGATATTGGTGCATTTGCTCTAAACATTATGCTCTGGATCCATTATTAGATTTTTTTTTAATGGAGTATCTCATCAAGGTATCTAGCCAACTTTCAAATCTATCCAGAGTTGAGCCTGGTGATTGTATGGGAAACCTCCAAGAAAACTCAGTTCAATAAGCAAACAATTAAAAAAACAAAATAATAAAAGGTAATACATTTACATTTTTAGTTTACTTTGACTTTCCTGGTCACTTATTTTAATTAGATAGGAAAAGAAATAGAGAAATTGTCTTCATTCGTGAGGAAAAGAAATGCTTTGAAATTGAAAAGGAAGTCCCTTGGAATCTATTTAAGGAAACTGTTTAATATCACAATTCTATCATGATAAAATGTTGTGTAGTTTTAATGTTTTCCTCTTATTTTTATACAAATGTTTAAAATGTTGCTGCCATCTAGAGGATTGAAATGTGATAATGTGTAAAGATCAATTAGACATAGACATAGAATAACTTTATTGTCATTTATGGCCTGTCGGCCACCGGTCCCTCAAGCAGCCAAATCAGAGAAGGAGGAGGCGGCGTGGGAGCCAGAGTCAGCACCAGGACAATTTGGGAGCTCTGAGGGGGAAGAGGGAATGGAGCTGGCAGACACACACACACACACACACACACACACACACACACACACACATACACAGAGAGAGGGGGGGCGGAGCTGTCAGCCCTCAGATGGGGAGTCAACAGCCCCAGGTTGATGAAGAAGAGGAGGAACAGCTGGGTCCAGTGCCTGATGTGAGGCTGCACAGAAGGCAGAGAAAGGGAGAGCACTGGAAAGCCTTAGGCCTATCCTGGGAAAGGAAGAGCCACCACTGCTAGCGAGGCCGCAACATAGCTCTAGGAATAAAAGGCAGGGGCTAGAGATGAATAGGTGTGGCAGACAATTATTAATCTTCCTGCCAGATAAACTTGTTTGCCTGCAAGAGAAACTTTTTGCTGGGGCTGCCGGCATTCCTGAAAATGGAGTCTTTTGAGTTCATGTCAGAGGATTTGTTGTGTTTGGCGAGCTGGGTCAGAACATCACTTTGAGTGTACACTAACCAGCATACATTAAAATGAAACTTGGTTGCATAAAGCTCTTAAAGGGTCATCACCTCCAATATTTGCTACATAAACATGACAAAATAAATAAACAGACATACAAAATTATGCATATATCGACATATATTATATGACGAGAAACAATGCAGTCTAATTCAGATGTATACATGTACATAAAGAAGAATAAATTAGTAGAGAGAGAAAGAGGGAAAATAGGATTGTCAACCTCCTGGGAAGATATATTTATTTATAGAAATTATATGAAAAATTAAAATTAAAATGCAGAAAAGCAAAATGCAGAAATTATATGGAAAATGAAAATAAATAAATATTATTGCTAAACCAGCATATACAGTTATAATCATCATTAGGCAAAGGTGATAGAAAACTGAGTTGCATTTCATGGAGGCCCCTTCTGTAAGAACATCCCCACCACACCACACAGACAAATGTATATATTGTATTTGTATATTGTGTATGTATATAGATATATATGTATATAAATAAATATATCTATGAAAATTTCTGTAATTCAGAAAGCTTCTTTTATTGAGCTGTTTTAAAATGATGGCAGGTGGGCTAACTTGGGAGTAAGTACATATGGATCAGTAAAATTGAGTAACCTGGTGTATGTGTCTTGATTTCTTTCAGATTGTGCAGGCTGTGGAAGAGATATAAAGAATGGACAAGCCTTACTTGCTTTGGACAAGCAATGGCATCTTGGGTGCTTCAAGTGCAAGGCCTGTGCGAAGGTTCTAACTGGAGAATACATCAGCAAGTAAGTCTACATAGAAATTAAATTGTTTAACAGGGTTTTTAAATAACTGGCATTTAAATCCTTTACATGAAGAGGACTCAAAATATCTGCTCTTTATTCAGGTGTGAATAATTTTTCTGCCCTGCAGAATTTATTCCTTTAAAACAAGGGTGTCAGATTCATGTCGGCATGGCGGTGTCATGTGATGTATCAGGACTTTTTTTCCCCTTCACTAAACTGGGCATGGGTGTGTCCAGCTCATGATGCATTCAGTCCACAACCAGGGATTTGACAGCCCTGCTTTAAAGGAAGCATCATTTGAACCGTGGAGACAGAAAAAACACTTGTTATCTCCCATGTGACATCACATCAGAACATGTAAGATGTTCTCAGAATGCTGAGAACAACATGTCAGAGGTATATGCTTACTTGATTTGTCATGTTGTTATTACAATGTTCTTTGGGGCTAAATTAGGCCAAGAGATAGCTACTTAATGAGTTTGCTAGCTGAAGAGAAATTTAAACCTGGATTTTGTTTGCCACAATTCAACCATTAATGTTTACATTCTCTGACTGTCAAAAATGTATTTATGTTGAAAGGTAATAAGTGTAGGGTGAGACATGGCTGATGAGAAATCTGACAAGCTGTGTACCATAATGCCTTCCTTGTGTTCAACCAAAAATATGAGGACATCCAAGGGAATGGATGTAAAATAATGTGTATTGTATGTAGTGTTAGTGAAGCTAATTTCTATTTTGTGGATTACATTCAGAGATGGCGCCCCTTACTGTGAAAAGGACTATCAAGTTCTCTTTGGGGTCAAATGTGAAGCATGCCACCAATTCATCACTGGGAAGGTTCTAGAAGTAAGTAATATGTAACTTTATGTGCAGTTGTTTGTTATATACATAAACGTATGTATATGTGTGCATTTATTGATGTGTATTTTATGTTATACAGGAACAAAAGATACATATTATTTTATGCAAATAGACTATGATCAGACTTCATGTTTTGAAAAAAAAAATCTACATGTTGTTTGACATCAGAAGCAATGAGCAGCAAGGCCTTTACACAGTGAAGATATCTTTGGCATATTTTATCTTATATATATAGCCTATAAGAATCTTGACAACTCAAGATAACAATGAAATAACTCTTTATTAACTTGTAGTTGTCATCTGAATATAAATACTCCAGCTTTTCATGGTAAGGTTGAATTATGTGATACAAAAATATATAGTAAAATTTAAAGGTTAACAAAAGCAACCACTACACAAGTACACTTAACTTTCAGTATAAAGGAGAGGGAGGGAAGACTGTTGTATAGTGCAATCCAGCCTTTATTCCTGTTCCTCTAATCTTCACCATTAATTTAAAAATGAAGCATTACTACAGCAAAATGGAGATATTTTTGACATTTATGATGTTTGAATATTTTCAAATTTTGGCTACTATTATTTTAAATGTTTGTCCATCTTTGTGTACTTTTTAACAGTTTCCTCAGTATATTTTATTCAATACACCATAGTAAGATTTACATATATGTTGTAAACATACAGTATTTCACTTCACTTATAGTAAAGGTAAAGGTTCCCCTTGCACATACGTGCTAATTGTTTCCTGATCTAGGGAGCAGTGTTCATCTTCGTTACAAAACCAAAGATCCAGTGCTGTCCAAAGACATATCCGTGGTCATGTGGCCATCATGACTAAACACCGAAGGCACACGGAACGTTGTTATCTTCCCACCAAAGTGGTCCCTATTTTTCTACTTGCATTTTTACATGCTTTGAACTGCTAGGTTGGCAGTAGCTGGGACAAGTAATGGGAGCTCACTCTGTTACGTGGTGTTAGGGATTCAAACCGCTGAACTGCCGACCTTTCTGATCAACAAGCTCAGCGTCTTAGCCACTTACAGTCACTTATAGTAAGGAGCACTATAATAGTAGAAAGTAAGCACCAGAGGGCAGCACCAGATTTTGTAAGGAAGTGATTGTATGGACAAAGGCTGTAAGTAACTAGATTTTGAACCCCAATTCTTTTTCATAACAGTAGTTTTAAAGATAATAGAAGCATGATATAATACTTCAGAAAATGTACAATTTTGTTTTGAGAAGTAGAGGAAGGCAGCTAAAGTAATTTGCATTTTTAAACTTATCGACTCTTAATACTTAATTGAACATATATTTAATAAATTCTAAATGTTTAGCAAAATATTTTAAAATGACAAAAACAGTGTATGATATTTAAATTACAGTGAAAGAAGGCAGAAAATATAAATCAATCAATGGAAATAAACTAGTTTAAACTACCTGAACTTGAAAAAAAAGCCAATTGTGTTTCTATTGGGAATGCATTCCCCAGTCAAAGGGCCACCATTAAAAATTGTCTCTCCTTTTTTGATATATTGGAAAATACTGCCCTATGACAACTGGAAATTTGGAAGAGTCACTTCTTACTTTATTTGGATCCAAGTCTTTTATAAAGACTTCTAATTTTGTAAGGAATTATAAAGATAAATACAAAGGGTGTGGATCAATTTTGGCTGAATGTGGGATCTCAAGTTGAAATAAGATGTTTTGGAACAAATCTTTTTTTCCTGGGAGTGGAACTGATGTCTTGAGTTCATTTTATTGTAATACTGGGCCTCTAGGATGCTCACATTCTGATTTGTTTATCTAGAACATTGTTTCATTATAAAAATGGTCAGGAAGCAGCTGCCATCAGTAAATAGTTTTTGTTTTTTGTGCAAAAAGAGATAAGTATTTGGGCAATGAATCATAGAGGGAAATTTGATTTTAAAAAATACCCTTATTCAAGTCAGTCAAACATCATAGTGAATGGAACATTTTTGAAAATTGAGAAATGCTTATTAAAATGTTCCACACATCACACATACATCAGAGAGAGAGAGAGAGAGAATATTTATTTTAAGGTATATAGCAACATTTATTTCTGACTCATATTCTGACAATTTGGGAAGTAAAAATTTTCTGAACACCCATTTGTTTGCCAAAAAAGAACATTGATGTATCAGTCTAACTTTGTGCAACAGGTAGATTATCTTGTGCAAGGTTGGATTTCTGTTTTGTGTGTGGATGAGAACAAGGAGTTATAGAGTTGCCAGTCTTAATTATGCCTATTATCATTTTGAAGAATCCAGACCCAAGCCATTGCAACTGTCATTGTTCCCAAACACCTCCCCACCCGCCAAAATTCCCCGCCACACAAGCATCCACACAACAGGCCAAGTAATACTGTCCAGGAGGTCACTGATGGTAGTACTTAAGTTCATTGTTAAGTGCAATTATAGCACTTAACTTATTGTCCATCAGAGATAGTATGGACATCCTTGGGGAGCAAGAGTTCAAATGACAACATTACAGTATGTGCAAAACTGTTATTAGAGCCACTATGGTAATTGTAATCAGTGAATTCTGTATCCGATTCCTTTAGTAGCTTTGAATTTAAGACCACATGGGAAATTATATCGCTTGTTTTCAGTTCAAGAAAGATACTTGACAGGTGTTACATGCTACATTTATATCTGTCTATTTTTCCCACTAGAATTTGCTTAATTAGAATTATATCAGTATTTTTTTCCCTTAAGGAATAGAGTCTCACTGAAAAAGAATTAAGCTGCCGAATCTGAAATTACAATTAACTCAACCTAGTTGCTAACCCACTTAGATTGCAGCTTTAGTAATGAAAAATAGATTTAGTAATGAGCTAAATATTTGCCAGAGAAAATTGAATGCATTAAACAATAAAAATAAATACATCATACAAAGTTCTCCCTGATTTCAAGTTGTTTTCCAACATAAGTTGTAATGACCCAAATTATATATACACAGTAAACATAGTATACACAGTATACATAGAGGACTACATTAAATAGATATTTGCAGTTAAATGTTCTGTTCACATAAAGTTGCAGTGTAGCTTGATAGGAATCTTATCAAGATAATTGAATTAAATGCAATTTTTAAAAAGTCAGTTATAAATGTAAGGACTCTTGAATGTGAACAGAAGGGATTTAGATTTAGGTGTAACACATATCAACTCAACATACAAAGTACAGTTAATTGAATATCTGCTTCTTTGAGAAGAATTGATCCTTTGCTTTGCTTGGTACTAGAAGGAAGCCCTAATCCCGAAGATTCTAGATTCAGCGGGAACATTCAGGAGCAACATTCTGAACAATTCTACTAAAATTACTACATGTTACATAAATGTAGACAAATGGTACTGCCTCACCTTAAGCAATAAACATCCCCTTTTCTTTTTTCCATAATGGATTGGTCCATTTATTGCTAGCTTCAACCGAAAAGCTCGAAAAATCTCTCTGTTTCTGCCCTGTGAATGACTGTTCAGGACCAACTACAGAATTGTGAAGAGAGTGCTGTGCTTTGGATTAGGAACAATATTGCCAGAGTTTTCACTGTGATAAAATGATCTGGAAGTTATTTCATGTCAGCAAGATGACTCTCACAGTTATTTAAGGGAGTCAGAGAGAAATGGAAGATGCAGCTCCTTGAATGATGAAGTTTTAAAACATATCAAAGAAGTCTTAGCAGAAGGTAAATTAATTTTCCTGAGAGAATTGTTGAATATGCAGCATTACAATTATTTAAATAAAGCGTGCAACTTTAAAGGAAGAGACAAATGAGGGAAGGAAAGTTGGGATGACTGATCCAACTGTTGTTACCATATAGCAAATAAATAACTAGAACAAAATACATGTATGATATATGAATTTGGTGTGACTTCTTGTCTTGAGAAGTATAGATGCCATGCAAGGAACAAATAAAGTGTGTTTGTGTATGTGTTAAATCTTTTAAGATTTCTCATTAACCAATGCTATTTCTATTCATCTTAAAAAATATGACACATGGGCAAATGTTTCACTATTTAGTTTACATAGAAGCAACCATGAATATATTTATGGAGAAATTAAAAAAAAAAAATACATCAATGTGGGAGAAATATTAAAGCCTATGTACTTACTTTAAGTAAACATATAGAAAATCAGAAAGTAATTATAATTCATACTTCGGTGAAAGAGATATTTTTAACCTAAAACTGATGACGTGTTCATGCACACACATGCACAATCAATACACAGAATGAATATTGAGATAGATAACAGCCTACTTTTAATCATTAGGATCTGATAATGTATGTCCAGATTTATGAATTAGTTTACAAAAATGTTCTTTTAAAAGAGGTAGGTTTGTTGTTGTTTTTCATTCTATTATAATTAATTATGCACTATTCTTAAAGAGAAGTAGGATATAAATGTTTTGAGAAAAGTAATTATCTCTAATAAGCATTATGCTATCTATATATAAATACTGATTAAAGTTTTTGCTTTTGATAAAATTGTGTGATTCCAGGAGCATGTCTACAGATATTTTTCAGTTGTACAAAGATTTCAAGATTTCATGCTTGACCAAATTTCAAATACAAGATTTTGAAAAACGATCCGCAAAAGCTTTGGGACAGGGATTTGGGTACCAGTCTGTGGCCTGATTTCTATCAACATCAACCAACACATTTGCACATTGCTAATGAGCACCAATAGAGGACATTGAAGCAGAATCTTGAAGCATACATTATATGAAACTGAGATAATATTTTTGTAGAAGCTTGTGACTGTAGCATTTAAGGAGACAGAAAAGATTTTCTATGTGAGCTCTTCTGAGATTTATTTATTTATTAGGTTTTTAGCCAATCTTATTATTTTATAAGTAACTCAAGACTTTGAAGTACATAATACTGCCTTCTTCTATTTTCTCTACTACAATGACCCTGTAAGATGGATTGCGCTAGAGAGAGAATGCTGGCCCAAAGTCACCCACCTGACTTCTATGTCCAAGGCGAGAACTAGAACTCAAAGTCTCCTAGTTTCCAGCCTGATGTGTGGTTTCTAAACGCTACACCAGACTCTGATTTTCTGATGTTAGACTGGTTGTTCAAAAATATTGGTCAGGTTTCCTGATAAACAATAAGTATACTTCCAAATACCTTTTCTTCCTACTCCAAATAGTTTTAGCATAGTAGTTTTATTCCTTCCCTCTGTCATGTCCCTGTTGGAATCTGAATCCAAGGAGGAAGATGAACAGCTGACAGGGAGTGGGAGTGTGGCTCCGTTGGCTGTGGAGGAAACTGGGGAAGGGCAAAGTCCAACTCGGCAGAGCAGGGAAGAGGTAGAACAAGGGAGAAGGAGGAGGAAAACTCAGGCCCAGCTTCTCTTCATCCTAGGCCATGTAGGGAGGAATGGAGGAGAGAGCAACATGGGTTGCATGGCTTACAAGTGAGTTTAAAAGAAATGCATGCTGAGTGCAGCATCTGTTGGGAACAAATGTGAGTTTATCTTGTGTGTACTTTGGTTATCTGCGTTCCTGGCATCCTCCCAACTGTGTTGAGTTATTGCTGTGCCTTCACATCTGGAATTCCTTCTCTTGTCCTGCTAATTACCTTATTTTTCCTTGTTTGGACATATAGTTACAGTTTTTGTTGACCATGTTTTAGATTTCATTTTCTGCAGCCAAAGGCTGTTCCTGGGACAGTTTTTTCTCTAGCCAGAAGGTAACCAGGACACTGGGGGCAAAGTTGGAGCTAATAAAGGGACTCATACCAATTATCTGACTGTGTTGCCTTATGCCCTCGGTCATCACACCTATCTTCCTTCCTTCCTTCCTTCGCTCCCTCCCTCCCTCCCTCTTCCCTCCTCTCTTCTTTCGAATTGGACTAGTAGATAATTATTCATTATACATGTGTGTTTATTTTAGCCCTAGTCCTGATTATTAGGATTTGGTTTTTTAGCATGGATGTGTGGTATTTGGATTCAATCTCTGCAAAGTATGATAATCCAGAAGAAAGTTATAGCTGTTTTAAAATGTTGCAGACAGATCCTTCCTTTGTACATTCCAATGTACTTTTCAGAAACTGGATCCAAAATTAAAGGTCCTTGGTACTCTCTGAGCTTGGTTGTTTTCTTGCAAACATGTCATTACCCAAGCTAGGTAACATCAGTGTTAGTCATGATCACTAGCACTTATGATGTTACCTAGTTTGGATAATGAACTGTCTGCTAGAAAACAACCAAAGTCAGAAAGTACCAAGGACACTTCATTTGAACCCTGAACTACAAATATTCTCCTTTATTTAGTACAAAGTACTGCATAGCCTAATGTGCAGCCTTAATCTGCAACTTGGTTAGAAAATGTCAGTAGTTCTTACTTATTGACCACTAATTCAGTGAATATTTGAAGTTACAACAATGCTGAAAAATAACTTTATACCCAATTTGTCATCATTTATGACCTTTTCAGCATTCCTCAGTTACATGATCACCATTACTGTCAATATGCTATCTTGTGGTTTTCTTCCCCCCCCCCCACACCTTTTTCAGAGCAGAAAGATTGAGGGGAAGGGATTTCAGGAGAATAATGCATGCAGGAGAATCTTGCATGCATCAAAAGCAATCTAATCATACCAGCCAGCCAGGGCTGGGAGGTATGGGTGTGCTATTAAAACAGCTTACAGTATTCTATTGAATCTCTTCTCCATTTTTTCTGTTCTGTGGAGGTGGTGGTGGTGGTGGTGGTGGTGGTGGTGGTGGAGGAGGAGGAGGAGGAGGAGGAGGAGGAGGAGGATGATTAACAGATTAACAGATAATCAGAGTTGGAAGGGACCTTGTAGGTCATCTAGTCCACCCCCCCCCCCCAAGTGGGAGACCCTATACCATTTCTGACAAATGGCAGTCCAATCTCTTCTTGAAAGTCTCAAGTGATGGCACTCCCACAACTTCTGAGGGCAAGGTGTTCCATTGGTTGATTGTTCTCACAATCAAGGAGGAGGAGGAGGAAATGCAAACAATTTCTGTAAGCAACCTTCCCTTTACTTGAAACTTCTGCTGCTAATATGATTGCATAGCTTTTAATATGAGAAAGAGCAGACATCTTACTCTCTTGATATCTGATTCTCTCCAACCTCCCTGCTTTGTGAGGACAGGTAATGGTCAGGCAAAGCAGAGATTCCCTACAGAAATTGCTTGCTTTACCCCACCTTGCAAAGAGATTGGAAAGATTGGAAAGTAAAAGTTTCAAGAGAGTTAGATGTTTGTTTAGCATGCCTATGGCTCCCAGCCCTAGACTGCTTTACAGTTGCATTGCTTTGTTTGTACAAAACAGCAAAGCAGGCACTCCTACACTCTAAAGGAAAGAAGTGGTTGGGAGGCAATGAAAATCTAAAATGTGAAACTGACTTTCTACCTGGGAAGTATAGTCTCAGTCATGTGATGTCCACTTAGTGGCTTGCTTAGTTTAGCATCAGAGTTACCAGTCTCAATTAGGGCCATTAAACCAGAACTGCTTGCATATTGGGTAGAACAAATTAGTATTTTGACATGGGCAAAGGTGAAGCATATTGCGGTCAGCTCCTTTAAAACTACTGTTTATCTTTCGTGTCATAAATTTTAAACTGATATATTTTATAGTTTATGTATTTACTTTTAAATGCTTCGCTGATTACCTAAAAGAAAAGCTCTGAAAGGGGAACCAAAGGAATAGTGAAATATCAGAAAAGTATGTAAAGTCTTCAGAAAAAGGCTATAATGCTAACTAGAATAGCTGAGTTTGCCCCTCATTATTACATCATGGAAAACATAATCAGGGAATATGATGTAATGAATATTGAATTGTCCTGGAAAGTATCATACTGCATTTGCTATCAACCCATTTTGCCATGTAATCTTTTAAGATCCCTCTTTAAGAAAATAATTTATAAGCGGTTAATTACTTCTTCAAGGCAAAGAGAAATTGATGTCAGTACTGTCTTTTTTTAAAGGTTGGGAGAAATGAAAAATTTGGAATCACTTGCTAAAGAATTCTACAAATATGTTAAAGATTTTTTTTTTCTCTTGCTCTTGCCTATCACTTTTATCCTATCCTTTTCTCTGAAAGAATCATGCTATTTTCAACTTTCCTCTTAGTTTTAATAAATGCGTAAAAGATGTTACTGTCTCACAATCTTTATAGTGCTGCATATCCATCTGCAGGGGAGAGGGTAGGGACTGAACGACAAAACTTAGCAAGCCAAAAGACATGTGCAATCTCACAATGAAAATATAAAGATGGGGTGTTTATTGTATTTATCATTTCTACATCTTTGAAGTTTTGACTGGCTGCTTATGCAGTGAAGAGAATTCTGGGAGAATACATGAAAACAGGTCTGTAATTGTCCCTGCTACCCATTCATTAAGGAGATCAATGGGGGTCTGTTACTTGAGAGCCCTTTAATTTACTTGCATAAGTTCAGTAACACATGTTTTTTTTCTGATTAGTGTTATCATTGTATTTACTTTTAAACCTTATGCCACACTAAATATAATTTTCATTGGAAAAATAAAAATATTGCTTTTCTTTTTATTTTGTTAAATAATTCCATAATAAATTAATCCTCTGGGTTTCTTTCAAAGAGAGACTGTTTTACACTGATAGGGCTGTTCTGAAGCATACATAGCATTGACATTTTAACATGCAAGAAGCACGTACTTGATATTAATTTTTTGTCACTCAGGTAAAGAAAAAGGTGTGCCACCAAGAATCTATAAGGAAACGCAGTGTTGGGATATTGGAGGGTAACAAGTGAGAAACCAGTTTTTCAAAAAGGATGCAAGGAAGATTATGCATTCGAAGGAAATTATACAGTGTTCAGTTCAGTGTCTTTTTTGGGGAAAGCAAAAATGACCAAGCTCATAGAATAATGAAGAGAAATTAACACAGGTTCTGCAATAATAAATTCTTCCTCACCACCTTCAGAACAGGGGAAGGAGATGACCATGTCAACATGATATATAGTAGGACATTCAAATGTCATCTTTTGGGGTGAAATATCTTGTTACTATATTTGGTGTGCCCCCCCTTAATTTTATATCTGGCTATTATTTCATCAAAATTTTGTCTTATGAACTCTGTAGTTGCATAATGATTAGTACTTTCGTATCCATGTAGCATTTCAATTTGCATTTCTCTCCTTAAATTTTAATCCCAAATATTTATTTGTCTATATGAATCTTGTCTATTAAAATATCTACACCAGTTAGAAATAATAAGGGATATGGTGGGCACTTTTCCCTGGTTCCTTTTCTCAATGAACAACTCATGCCAAGTGTTCTACTTGTTTTAATTTTTACTATTTGCCATTGATATATACTCTCCACCTAAGTTCATTTTCTTAAAACTACTAATAAAAAAGGTTATTTGAAGTTATCGAAGTCTTTTTCAGTATCTAAAATATTACTGCTATCTTTTTTTTGTAACTGTTGATATTTTCTAATGCATTTATTTAAAAAAGTTACTGTCATCCTTAATTTTTTTCTTGAAATACCATATAACCTGTTTAATGCATTATTTCAGAAATATTCTATTCCTCCATTTAAAATGATTATTTTATTTTTCTTTGTTATCGAAATTGGACTATGATCTGCAACTGTGATTCAGATAATCTCTTCTTACTTAATGGATGATATGAAAATCTTGGAGATCCAGCCAGGAGACCCAGCACATGTCAATTCTGGGATGCTTTCCCTAATAAAACATCTAGTCTTTTCTTTTTGAATTTTATTCAGGACACATATTAAATCCAGTATGTTTATATATTGAAAGGTTTCCCATATTTTTCCCATATTTTTCTGGAGAAAAGATAAATGCTAGAACTACTTTTCGGATATGCATATATAAATCACCAGGAGAATTTGCCTTGGTTCTTTTAAACTATACCATGCTACATTTTATAGATTCAGTTATTCCGGCTATCCAATCCATTAAAAAGAATCTGATGATAATTCATTATTTTTTCATAAACTTAAAGTGGAGACACTTTGTGAATGTTCCGAAAGACTTGCAGTATTTTCTAGTTGATTGGCTCAGAATAAGAAGTACATTTGTTAGCATTATTTTTTGATTGCTTATCAAATTTGCTGGAATATCCCTGTTAGCAGTGGGGTTAATTAATAGATTGTAACAATACAAATAAAGCAAATGGGTCTGGTAGAAAAAGATACAGTATATCCTAATCCTTAATAGGATTATTGCTAGCCATACCTTCTGTCAACTCAAGTCAAGTCTTTACTTGATTTTGAAATAGAGCAAATCTCTGCAGAGAGAACATTTCAAGATCAAAACATGACTACAAATTTTAGAAAAGCATTTTGAATTTTGTCTCTTCCAGTTTTCTGGAGCTGAAGTCCTTGCAAAGTTTTGTCTTCCAGCCCTTATTGCTTGTATAATTTTTTCTATCACATTTCAAAAAACGAGCACACAAGTATTAATTAGTGAGAGGGAAGCAAAAGCAAATGATATGCCATCTCCAAATACAACATTTAAGTAGTGCTACCAAGCTAAGAACAGGGATGGTTCTACCTGTTTGGCCCGATTCTATAAAAGCAATAGTTCTGAAGAGCAGCTGGCACTGAATCAGTTCTCTCTGAAGATCTTTTCTTCAGTTGGGCCCACTGACCAACCCACACGGGCTCCAGGCTGTCTTTTATTCTTACCTGAGTTGCTTTGCACAGCACAGCTGAGTGCCGCACGTCAGCAGGAGATGGTGATTGCTTGCAGGAGAAGTTGTTTTGCAAGTACTGTGGATGCGCACGCAGCAGAAAAGTTGTTTTGCAAGTACTGAGCACACATGTGCAGCAAAACCGCGCACTCACCGAATTGGTTGTTATGCCAGTAGTATCCCACCCCTGGCTAAGAAGTACTATAACATGATATTGCATTATAAAATAACCATCCAAGAATCAAGACTTGTAACATGTAAAAAATGCACTAGAAGAAAATAAAAAAAGAGTTATCTATAGCTTTTGAAGGTAGCTGAAGTAAAGCCATACCATTAACGATTGATGTCTCTGTTACATAAAGTGTTCCATTAACATTCCAGGGTCATAAGCTCCTAAGCAGCATAAAGCTGTTTCTGAGTATATACTCCTCGCTAGAGAATACTAAAACAAGGGCAAGGTATAAAGAAATAGGGTATCATCAAAGATATTAGTAGACCCAGGTGTCAGTGTAGTGAATTACTGCTGTGCAAAAAGAAACCATTTCATGGGTGGAAGAAATAGAAAGCAATCTTAAGTAGCTTCATTTTTCAGTAAAAGCAATCATTTTTCAAATGGTTAGATAGAAATTATTAAAATGGAAGAAGTGAACCCTGCTGTTCAGTTGTAATACCATAAAATGTATTATTTTGGCCAAAAGAAAAGATATGTTTGTAATTAGCATCTCCTCCAGATCCATTGGCAGTCAAGTAGCCCTTGTGATGTCTAATAATGTGTATTTCTACATCCCAATGGCAGCTCCCTTGGAAAGAAGCGCAGAATGAGGTCAAAAGTATTAGAAAACTATGTTCTCTTACTCAGACAAAGGGACAAACATCTCTCACAGTATTGTCCAGTGTTTCCAAGATTAAAATAGTGCAATTGTTCAAAAAGCATAGAAATGCTTATGTCACTTAGAAGTAGAATGTAAATCTTAACTGTTATTCATTGTAAAGAGAAAAATCTCCTTACACAAATTTGAGGCTAAATTTTAGCTTAATTTACAGTCACATCTTATCATTAAAATTAAGCCTGCAATTCCTTTTTATCGGATAGATTCCTAAGTTATCAAGCCTTTATTTTTGTACATTAATATGAAACAATGTTCCATTTAAAGCTTTTATCTTCATTTCATAGTACTGTAGAGGAAGGGTTAATTGATACACAGAAGAGTATATGCCATAGTACAGAGGAATTTATACACAAGTTATACATTCATCTTAAAATAATGAAAAATTAAGTAGTTGTGGTCATTTACAGTATTAAAGACCAGTAGACTGACTACCATTTTATATGATATAAGTTGGAACTTTGCAAGGTTCCATTCTGTCTGGTTAGTGCAGTTACAGAAGTAGAACAGTATCACAATATCTTGATTCATGTGATAAAGACATTAATGAGAAATACCAAGTTAATCAGAGTTTAAATTAAAATTCAATCAAAAATAATTGTATGAGAAAAACACAGAACCTAAATTGCAGTCTACAGATATTTTAAAGGCTGCCGTCTTCAGTTCAGAACTCTTAGTCTACTTTTGCCACTATCAAAAGCAATAGCAGTCAGTGAAAGGTGAAAGTAAATAGAATATCTAGGTCCATTTATCTACAAATAAAAATGTGTTCTTAATTATATTCATTAATAGCAATGAGAGAAAAAAGTGGGGAGAAAGGGAATGAAAATTGCTGTAAATAAACCATCGACCTAAGAAAAGTCGCAGAAGAAAGAAATATGAGATTACAAATTTGTATACATCACATTAATTCATCCAACTGATAGGACTGAAACTTGCCTTTTCAAAATGTGTAGCATGTTGGGTTTAGAAAGTGCAATTCATTAAAAATCATAACATGAAAGGCTAAGCTAGGGTAGTCTCTTGTATAAGATTTTGAGCTAGAACTGTGCCATTTTTGTATAGATAATGTAGATCACATTCTATTTTCCACACTTATCTTTTCTGCAGGCAGGGGACAAACATTACCATCCAAGTTGTGCACGATGCAGCAGATGCAACCAAATGTTCACAGAAGGAGAAGAAATGTATCTGCAAGGTATAGAAATTATATATTGATAATATACATATATAGACAGAAGCTGCAGTTAATGCTGAATGCAGAAACATTATGGGCATGCGCCAGCTTCCAGGTGCAAGTCAACATACTGGTTATTACCTGTAAAGCCCTTCATGGTAAGATTATCTTAAGAACTTCCATTGTTTCTTCTTATCCTGTACAAGTGGAAAAAAATTGTTATGGTCCAGGTCCCATCCATTAAACAGCAAGTTCTGATGAGACCTAGGAAGCTCACTTTCTTTCTTTTTCTTAATAAAGTTTTATTGAGTTGTAACAAAACAAATAAAACATCTTATTTGAGTACAGCATGGTTCTGGGTTATCACATTTCCATACAGACACAATTTCATATGCATACTCATCTTATGTATTCAACTTCATATCTTATTACTCTTTTTCCAACTTCTCACTATTTCTCCCTTTCCTTCTCTTAATTTTCTTTTATGCTTATTTCATTTTCTTCTTATTCAATTGTATTTCTTTTACCTAAATTTCTATATCTTTTTATTCCTTATACTTATACTTTCATCTGTCTTGTTTGCAATTTCATATGTCCTCTTCCAACATTCTTAAAAAGCAAAATTCCCTCTATGATTGCCAATTGGAGTGCGACACCTTTAAGTCTTATTGTTATTATCATATGAAATCTTATTAAACATTAAATTGGTGCATTCAAAAATTATAACATTCAAATTTCTAATATCTATTTTATATCATGTAAATCTCATCATTCAGACTCCGCTTGGTACTTCCCCTTGAAAATGTAAAAAGAAAAATTCTAAAAACACAACAAAAACTATATATATATATATATATATATATATATATATATATATATATATATATATATATATATATATACACACACACACACACACACACACACACACACACACACACGTACATATATATATATATATATATATATATATATATATATATACACACATACATACATACATACATACATACATTAGTAAACAAAATAGTTATTCAAATTCATTCTAGTACTGGTATGAGCCTTGTAAATATTTCACGTTTCTTTTCAATATTTATCAATCTTTGAGAACAATTGAAATGTTTCTCTCCCTTCTTTATTATTGCATTAATTATAAATAAACATACAATTACAGAACAATAAAGTTTTATCTCATAGATTATTTACTTATTTCATTTCTAACTCATTATAGTATTCTATTGTCACAACACTATCTTTTGTACCTTTGCAGAATTCTCACTTTTAACTTAATTTAACCATTGTCTCTGTGTTTTCTAGCTGAGCAAATACCTTTAATCCTAGTAAAATCTTTCAGGACCAGCTCCTTGCCTAACCTATGGTCACAAGCCACGGTCATCCCCATCTTCAAAAAGGGAGACCGTAGCCTAGAGGAAAAGTACAGACCAATCTCCTTATGCTACGTCACCTGTAAAGTCGTGGAATCAATTATTAACCAATCCATTATCCTCCACTTAGAGACAAACAACCTACTCTCCATTAAACAATTTGGTTTCAGGAAAAGAACTATTCTGTAATCTGCAACTCTTACACTGCAAAAACATATGGACTACACAACTCAATCAGGGCAAAGCAATAGACACAATCTATATAGACTTCTGTAAAGCCTTTGATTCAGTGGTACACAACAAACTACTCCTAAAACTAAAATCTTATGGTATCTCTGGAAAACTGCATAACTGGGTAGAAGCATTCCTGTCAAACAGACAACCAATGGTTAAAATTGGGAGTGTCCTATGAAATTCTGTACCTGTCAATAGTGGTGTCCCCCAAGGCAGTGTTCTAGGACCAACTCTCTTCATACTCTACATAAATGACCTCTGTGATCATATTAAGAGCAACTGTGTTCTCTTCCCTTATGATGTAAAGCTGTTCAATACCACAGACAATACTGCTACCCTTCGAAAAGATCTTGACTATGTATCAGAATGGTCAAACAAATGGCAACTTCAAATCTCAACAAATAAATGCTCTGTCCTACATAATGGCAAAAAAAAATCAGAAAATAAAATACAGGCAGAATAGTCAAGACCTTGTTGATGATCCAAACTCTATCAAGGATCTTGGAATACTCATCTCAAATGACCTAAGTGCTAGAGCCCACTGTAACTACATAGACAAAAAGGCATTAAGAGTTGTTAACCTAATATTACGTAGCTTTTTCTCTGGTAATATTACACTAATAACTAGAGCATACAAAACATTTGCTAGACCAATACTCAAATACAGCTCATCAGTCTGGAAGCCACATTACGTATCTGATATTAACACAGTTGAGAAAGTCCAGAAATATTTCACAAGAAGAGTTCTCCACTCCTCTACTCGTTGCAGAATATCTTATGCCACCAGACTTGAAATTCTAGACCTAGAAAACCTTGAATTATGCCGTCTTCTGTCTGATCTAAGTATGGTATATAAAATCATATATTGCAATGTCCTACCTGTCAATAAATACTTCAGCTTCAACCATAACAACACAAGAGCTCACAATAGATACAAACTCAAGGTTAATCACACCAAACTTGATTGCAGGAAATACGACTTCAGCAACAGAGTGGTCAATGTCTGGAATACTCTACCTGACTCTGTAGTTTCTTCCCCAAACCCCCAAAATTTTAACCTTAGACTGTCTTCTATTGACCTCACCCCTTTCCTCAGAGGTCTGTTGGGGGCGTGCATAAGCGTACGAACGTGCCTACCATCCCTGTCCTATTGTTTCTTTTATTTTTCTTATATGTACCCATTTCATGTATTCATAACTATGTATATACTCATACCTATTATCTTGTAAGCGATTGACAAATCAAATAAATAAATAAATAGTACGTTTCCCCTTTTTCGTTATTTCCTGTTTTTGTCCCTCATAAGTTCTTTCCCTTTCTATCTTTCCCCCTTTTTCTCATCCCTTTTTTAGTATCCTTCTCTCTCTAATTTTCCCTTCTGTAGTTTTCTTTTCTGCTTCTCCTTGCTGTTGTATTTCTTTTTCAGACTATTTTTCTTTTTGGCTGTTCCCTTTGATTTCAAACTTTTAACTCTTTTTCCCCTTTTTACCTCACTTTGCATTATTTGATCATTAAAAATGGCTTCTTCTTTGACCCGCCCTTCTTCTTGCTCTTGGACCTTTTCCTTTTGTTTTTCATAGTTCAGGATTTCCATTTCAAAAAATTCAAATACAATGTCAAAGGATCTTCCTCCTCTTTCTGCATCTTCTTTCTGTTTTTTAAGACTCATCTTCAATTCCTCCAGGAATGATGCCATTTTAAACACTTTTGAACAACCACCCAATTGACTTTAAGTAAAAACAGAAAAAGAAAACTTTTTTTTAAATCACCAAATGATTCCAGACTGTTCCTTCTTGTTTCTTTCCTTTCCTTTTCCTTTCTGTGGGTTACTGTATCTTTTAATAAGATTTCAGTTACAATGTATCCTCGGGAGTCTTTTCAAAGTTTCACTGTTAATCCTCTTTATTTTTCCAGGTGGCACTACATTTTTTCATTATTCCAAGTTTCACCCTTTTGCCTCCGCTCTTCTCCTTTTTAGGGCTTTAAAATGACCAAGAAAAAATATTTATTTCCCTTTTGACACTTAGATTTCAGCTTAAAGTTGCCTATTAGTGTCAAAATAGATTAACATAAATTTCTTTCCATACCATTTGTAATTGTCAATATAAAGGTTAAAAAGGGGGTTTTAACCTCCTTTTCTCTCTCCTTTGCTGCTTAAAGATCTTCTTTCAGAAATATCCCTCTAAGTACTTTTAACTTCAGGGTACCTTGCTTAGATGTTCTCTGTTGTTTGGCCCAGTCTGTCCTGCTTTCCACTTTGTCTTCCTCCTGCACAATCTTATCTAGTCGGGTTCTTCTTTGAGGTGGCAATTTCTGACCACCGCTGCAACCGCCTTCGGGGAAGGGAGTTTAGACCAGCCAAGGAGGAGAGATGCGGCTCCCCTCCCCTCGGCTAGCAATCCTCCCCCTCTTCACTACTTCTACGGGGTGGGTTCAGCCCTGAATCCAACGGATTGGGGTGCTCCAGTGGCGAGCACAGATCGAAACCATGCATGATCGCAGGTTTCGGTCTGTCACTGAAGAAACCCAAACCAGAAACCCGGAAGCTCACTTTCTTTGTCACAGTACCTGCCCTCCAAGAACATGTTAACAGGGTCTTCAAGGCTGAACTGAGGTTATAATAGAACTGTTTTGCTTTCAGTGTCATTAATTAATCTCTTGGGATTTTCTTTCATATTTTTTATGGTTCTGACCAAATATAAAAATATTGCCTTGCTTCAATTCATATAGCTATCCAGGTGTGTTATTCAGAAATAATAAAATAAGGTTAAAGTATAAATCAACAAACAATTTCCTGAAACTAAACATAGGTGAATAACTTGTTTGCTTTTTCTTTTTTTTTTTCTTTTAAACTGAAAATAAGTACCGGTATTTACTGTAGGAAAACAAGTTTCTTCTAGTGCTCTTCCATTATTTATCAGCAACAAAAAACAGAATGCAGGGTTTGTTTGTTTGTTTTGAAATTTTAAACTTTTCTTAAAGAATGTTATTCAGTGCAAAACTGCATGATCCAGAAGTTTAAAAAAGAAACTTCAGTTTCAGGGTAGTGTGTTCACTATATAGTTGCATTAGATTTGTCTGTGCGCAAAAGAACATGGAAATTTTTGTCACATCTTCCTGTTGAATAAGAATCTTGGCTTCTGCCTTAATGGAGTCTAAATCTAAGTTATGCGCATAGAACTGGATTTTCCTTTTTTTTCCACATCTCCTTTTGCCTTGCATCCATGGTCTCCAAATCTGTCTCAGGAAAACATTTCAATATTCTGAGCCAATTTAGGGTGCTCCAAAAAGGCACTAGGAAAGGGACATCTAGTCTGCTAATAGATCCATGGAGGTGGCAATAGAACATGAGAAAAAAGACATTCGATAATTGAAAAGTCTATTCAAAACTAACATTTTATGTAGTCTGATCTTTCTGGTGCTAAGCAATGGAGAAGCAGTGTACCTTTTTATTTTGAAGCAGGGTGCTCTGACAGTTATTTTCTCCAGCTGAATCAATGCTGAAGGAAGTAAATCTGGGAAGACTTACTGGAAAAAGTAAATCTGCCTAACGAGTTAACTGTTTGAGACATTGATGCATTGACATTGCACTGTGTGCTGCGTACTTGCTTCTGGGAATTTTGCAGTATGTGATTAATTGTACATAAACAGAATATTACAAAATAGAATTTAAGTCTTTTTTTTAAAAAAGAGGCTGATTCAAGTCAAGAAGCTACTGCAGAAGTTTCTAGAGTTAAGGAAAGTGGGAAGTATTAAAGTCCCTATTTTAAACAAATTTCTTCTGAGCTGAATAAAATGTAATATGATTTATCTTGCTTTTTTACAATAGGTTCTACAGTTTGGCATCCCGACTGTAAACTTTCTACAAAGGGAGATGAAAAGCTAAGGGTAAGAAGTAATTTGCATTTTCTGAATTTTTAAAAACTATATGATGATTTGTTTCACTTAAAAATATTACTTTTTTGCTAATTTTAAAAGTTCTTTTTTATAATTGTACTATTGATCTTTTTCTTGTGTTTGGCTTTGTGCTGTAAATAAAAATTTAATTTTATATGATGATTTCTTTGGAAATTGGAAATGTTTTTTACAGACTTAACTTGTGATCCTGTTTATTTATTTAAAGTTAATATCACTGTAGGATAAATCTCAGCAAAAAATAAGAATAATATATAAAATCTCTGCCAATTTATGTATTTTATCATTCTGAATTACATTAAAGAAAAAGGAATCATGAATCATTGATGATTATATAAACTGACATCATGATTATGTTATAAACTGACAATATAATCCAATATACTTATAAGCTTGCATACTCATAACTGATAGAATATTCTTCCATATGTGGGTATAACAACAGGATGTTGTTCGGATTCTATGAAGAAAACAAAAGGAATAAAAGCATTTAGAATTTCTGAAAAACAGTCATGTAACATTGCATTATATTTTGGCAAACTTTTATTGCCTTTCTAGGAAAATAGTATTTCAGTGTCCCAAAGAAGGCCTTGGAGAAAAATGTTGTGCATTTTATTATTGCTTTAATTCACCTGTCATTTTGACATTTTTCCCTTTCTATACTCTTACACTGTCATACAGTTCAGAAGTTTATAAATTTCATAAATACATAAATTAACTTCCATCATTTTAAAGTTTCAAGGTAATATATTCCATTCTGACTGATCATATCTGTATCTGGATTTTTTGTTCTATTCCTGAAATGAATGAGATCCAGAAAAGGTTCCCACTGGTTAAAGGAAGGAACAAACTTTATTTTCCATATTTTCCTAAAAGATTTTTTGCTACTGTACACTGGAAAAATGGGATTTTTTGCGAGAAGGAACATAAAGAAAACAGGCATCAGCAAAATTATTTTCCTTGCTATGTGTATGAACAAACCATTATTTGCACTATTAAATGGGATGTTGTCAGTAGTTGTTTGTGTTCCACACATATATCCCTTTAAGTTTTGCATCATTATCTTCATTTGGCTTCATTTTGTGGGTGTGTACGTCTTTGAGTCTGTGTTGATGCCTAGCATATAGATCTATTCCTTAAATACCCTATTTGGATGTCATTACAATTTGTAAGGCTAATTTAAGTAGCCACAAAGATTCAGCTATTGATAAATAGTAAAGTCAGAAGTATGGCTCTTTTTAAATGGTTGTTAACTGTCTGGATCTTGGGACGTGGGCAGGATATAAATGCTAATAAACTAACACATTTATTGTACGATTAGTTCATCTCTAAGTTGAAGATCCGAACATGCTGTTGGACCAGATTGTTTATCTGTTGTTATTGGTGTGGTAATAATTCTTCAGTTAAGTGTTATTGACCTTTCAAAACCATTTAGCAAAATTTCCTGTTTCCAAGGAAACTGCAGCCATTCTTTCCTTTCCGTCCCATGAACAAGTGCTTGTCTGGTTCAGCATAAAAGAAGTTTTGCATCTAACGTATAAACTCTATTTCTTGAAAAACAGTAGTTCCAAAAAATGTATAGTGCTGCAGAGAATCAAAACTGTTCTCATTGCATTTCCCCTGACAATCAAAATACATACCACCAGAATTACTTGTTGAAATAGCTTCATCAGTCATCAGTACATTATACAGCATATTGTCTACAGCAGATCTTGGACTGCATGCTTCTTATTATCAAGCGTTCCTGCTGGGTTAGATTTTAGGTGGAGTCCATAAAAACAATGATTATTTAATATCCATTCCTCTTGGGAGATTTCCAAAGAAGTTACATATGCCAGAAAAAGCAGGAAATAAAGTAATAGGTATAAAACTGTGGGGAATGTTTATTGCTTTCTAACATGGCCCATAATCAATTTTTGGGGTGTGGATTGCTGTCATGTACCAAATATCACAATGATTACCAGGAGATAATTTTTATGGAAAGGGAGTAACTTCTCTGTAATATATATGTTTAGGAACCTATCTCCTTTTTTCACTTTTCCTTCTTGTTTCTGTTTTATAACAGCTTTCCTCATCTGATTTCTTTTATCCAAAGAGTTTGGTTCTTCGAAGACCTTACTCTTCAGAGGTTTGCAGTTGTGTTACTTCTTTCTGCACTCAAGTTTTCAGCTACTGCTCCCACTTCTTTCATTACCCTTACTTTTCACTTTTGTAACCACATAATGAAAACTTGATTTTTAATTTTCACAAGCAAATGTCACTAATTGTTTCTAATATATAGGTTTACATAGATTGCAAGAAAAGAAATAAGGATGATAAATACACTATATTGAGGCATTATGATATTTATATATTGATACCATGTTAGTTGTTAAGGAAAAAAAATATGAATGGAAATCATTTTACTTTGCATGTAAGCCGTTAAAATGTGAACAGTCCTTTGAATTCTGGAAGATACTATTTTAAAAGAAAAATAAAGCAGCAAATCATCTTTGGGCAGAAACGACATTCTTCAGTCCCTTATTTATACCAAGACATTATACATAAATAGTGGAGCCCACTTCAGATAATTAACATTTCCCTTCCACTTTATTATCTTTCTTGTCTATAAGAAGGGAGTTAAAATCAATATAGCTACTCTTACTTTCATTCTCAATGAGTCTAGTTAGTGATGAAACAGGCATTCCTATGCTTAAATATCAAAGTTCCAGTCATGTGACCTATTTTATTTATTTACATACTTATTTAGGCAATGCTTCTCAAGCTAGTCTCCACAGTTTAAACTCCCAGTTTTCAAGGTTGACTCAGTTGACATACTCCCCATTTTGGTAACACTAAGTAAGCAATATATTTAGCCCCAACTACTTGACATGTTTTATTCAAGGGTAATAGATTTTGTGCACAAATTATATAGTTCTATATATTTGTTTGCAGTCGTATGCATTTTTGCGTAAGCATGATAGCATGGATTATATGTATTGCATGCCCATTTTATTTAATTGCTGTTCAAATCAAATAGTTGACGGCAATTAAAATTGTTACATATTGTAAAATATACTCTCAGAAAAGTTTTATATGCAATGGAGAACAAATATTCACTGTTTACTGTTCTGTGATAAATAAATGCAAACTACTACTTCTTGAAATTGAATACTTCCTTGAGTATAGTCGAAGTCTGTAATCTTCTCTGACAAAGGTTCTCAATGTTTAATGCCTTATAAAAGGAACTTAAAAAGCTGAAAATATGAGTTTGCCTAGTGGGCCTGTTAAACTCAAAGTAATATGGAGCTCATCAATTGGTTTGTTTGATTTGATTTGTAACTTTGATTAGTTTGAGGATCTCTTTGCCTGGAGATTTCAACCTTAAATTTCAGGACAAAATGTTATTTTTTTATACAGATAGTCCTTGACTTAGAACAGTTTGTTTAGTGACTGTTCAAAGTTACACTGCACTGAGAAAAGTGACTCATGACTGTTTTTCACACTTACAATTGTTCATCCTCATGGTTACACGATAAAAATTCAAACGCTTAGCAACTGACTCATATTTATGATGGTTTTAGTGTTCCAGGGTCAAGTGATTGACGTTACATCAAGCAAAGGCAATGGGGACCCGAGATTCACTTAACAACAGTGTTATTAACTTAACAACTGCAGTGAGTCACTTAACAACTGGTGGCAAGAAAGGTTGTAAAATGGGGCAAAACTCCCTTAACAACTGTCTTGCTTTGTAGCAGAAATGCTGGGCTCAATTCTTAGTTGTAAATCGAGGACTACCTGTATAAGTAAAGGAACTAATGTAGATTATTTTGATTCATTTCATAATTTCTTAAATAGGGGTGTAAATTTTAAAAAGCTAACTAATACAATAAGAACCAAATTAAACATAATGTCAAAAGTTCCTTGATGGCTTTTGTACATTTTCAAAAAGTAAAATTCAAAGGAAAGTTCAAGTGTGATTGTAGGAGCAGAACTTGTAAATGAAGTGTGTAAGCTTTTATTCATGAAGCATTTATATAGATAAACAAAATTTAGAAATATAGATTTCAATTCCTTTCCTACACCCTGTCATTTTCTTAAAATGGTTTTTGAATGTGACTCTTGTGCTGTTTTACTCTGAGCATAAAAGATTATTGATGCTTTTGTTGTGCATAATACAGTAGCTTTATTATATATAATATTTAAATTATAGTTAGCATTGCAGTGACAAGTTGAAACATCTGGTCTCAGGTCATGTCTCTTATTTTATTATTAAATATAGCTACAGAAACTCTAATTGCTTTTTTAGATCAACTAAAAAAATTATCTTTATCTATCTATCTTATCTGTCTATCTATCTATCTATCTATCTATCTATCTATCTATCTATCTATCTATCTATCTATCTTTTATTTAATGTATTTTCTGCCAATCTTACCATAATGTGATTGTTCTTGGGACCTGGGCAGTCTTACCATTTTGTCACCAAAATTTCCTGGCACCAAATGCTATGTTAGGATTTCATCTTTTAAAAAATTATCTCACAGCTGCTTTTTCAAAAGGCAACTGGACTGTTTATCTTTGAGGAAGATATTTCACTTCATTGGTTTCTTTCTTTGGTTTTGTGGAATCTCATTTTAAAAAATTACAATTTGGGGTATGAAATGTTTTTTAAACTCTATCGTAAAGCAAGTTAGTTTTCACAGAGGTTAATTGGTAGAGGAAGCAAGAATGTACAGACTAAAGTCTCCCTGCTGTACAGGTAGTCCTCAACTTATAACAGTTCATTAGTGAGTTACAGAAGCACTTTAAAAAAGTGATTAATTGTTGTTTTCCACATTTATGATCATTGCAGCATTCCCGCAATAACATGTTCAAAATTCAGACAATTGGTAACCTACTCATATTTATGACAGTTGCAGGGTCCCGAGGTCATGTGGTTTGCAATCTCCTGACAAACAAAGTCAATGGGGATTCACTTAACAACTATGGCAAGGAAGGTCTTAAAATGGGGCAAAACTCACTTAATAAATATTTCATTTAGCAATATGTAGTTGTAATTCATGTACATCTTCATAAAGATCAGTCATAGCCTAGCATTATGGACAAATGCAAGCTACTTATATAAAAAAGATGCCATCAAATTGTTTCTGTAAACCAGTACCTCTCTAAAAAACAAAGTGCTAATTTTCTTCTTGTGGCTCTCAGAAGTTACTCCAGAGTGGGTAGGCCCTAATGTTGGTTTTTGTTTTGTTTTGTTTGTTTGTTTGTTTTTGAGTTAAAAATAATAGAATTAGAAATGATTAAGGGGGCAAATGTCTTACATCCTTCTTGTACTTAAAATCTCTTCAAACTGCCTCAGAAATATTTTTGGTATCTCCAATTGTAGTCTTTGTGTCATATAAAACTGATATAGATCTTGAAGTGATGGAGGGTCCTGCTGTAAAAGAAAAAATATATCTAAAAAGTAATTTTATTCTAAGCATATACTTGTGCATGTATGAGTCACATTCTTCTGTATTTAAGAAGCTGTTCTTTGGGCTTGTTACGTTAATTATATATGAATGCAGTATGATTGCAAACACAAACCAAGCTATTCCTTCTTCTCCAGCTGTTTTCACCATCTTGTATACTGAGCACCATCAAAACGTTAAAGCAGGTACTGTAAACTGTGCTGGATCAATGTCCTTATATCTATAGTAGTAGTGCATCCAGTTGGTTTGATGTTCAAGGAATTATTATTGATACAGGGGACTTGCCCTATATAATTCTCCAGACCATAACTTGAACATCTCCAGTTCAGAGATGGACAGCATCACATCACTCGCACAGAAGGATGTGGATGGCTCCAGTGTTGTTTTGTTTTCATTTTTTAAAGATTATCTGTGTAAATTACAATCTCTGCATGGCAAAATCAGTATCAGAATAAAGTGCTCATTATTGAGATATGAACCAGTTTTGCTTTTTATTTACCAAGAAAATGAGTTCCTTGGGATAATGTTGTATATAAATATGCCAACTTTTAAATGCAACAATTAACAAAAATGTTGCGTCAATGTGGTATACTAATTTAGATGTTGGATTAAAACTTGAGGAACCCAGATGCACATTCTCATTTTACCATGGAATTAATCTCTTTGGACCAGCCAGCTTCCCCTGTATGTTATTATAAAGATGAAAAGAGGAGGACAATGTAGTGCAGGGATCAGCAACCCATGACTCTGGAGCCATATGTGGCTTTTTCAACCTTTGCTGTGGCTCCCTGTCACTCAAAATACACATTATAACCGCCAATGTGCGACACCCATCAGCACACAATTTATTGAGGATGATGGCACATAGAAATAGATGGAATTTTTTGTTTGCTGCAGGTGGATAATTTAAGTTTGGCTTTTTATTTCATAAATACTATAGTTTTTTTTTATACGTAGCACAAAGATAAAAAACGATATATGCAGTGTTATCT
Source organism: Pseudonaja textilis (assembly GCF_049901715.1). NCBI lineage: Eukaryota > Metazoa > Chordata > Lepidosauria > Squamata > Elapidae > Pseudonaja > Pseudonaja textilis. Next base: position 41,450,486 of record NC_141993.1, read on the forward strand.
TCATTTTATATGTCAAAATGGGTTTGTGGCTCACAGTGTTTTCTGTGGGAAACGAGTCCAAATGGCTCTTTGAGTTTTAAGGTTGCTGACCCCTGGTGAAGTATAATAGTTAAAGGCACCAGGATAGAAGCCAGGAGACTGAATTTTAGACATTCTATAAGTATTAATCCAATTAGGTGACTCTGAGCCAGTCACTGTGTCTCAGCCCTAGGAAGATAGGCAGTGTCAAATTACTGCTAAACAAGAAAATTACATGTACTTGTCTAAGCAACTCCCCAAACCAGAAAAAAACAAATTACCCAAAACAATAAGGAAGCTTCAATCCAAAAAGAAATCACTTTGGTGGAAAACAAATCTGGTCACGTTGTCAACTTCAAAAGCTGATACAAAAATTTATGCCACCAGATAAAAACTGAATGCACCAAGTATCACATTAAACAAGAAGAAAACCTTCTACGCACCAATTCCACCCGCGCTTTCTACAATTTTGTAAACAACAAACTAAAAGACTCAACGTCCATCCCACCCCTGAAAGTACCTAATGGTAAAGACTGCAATGATGACACTATTAAAGCCAACCTCTTTAACACATTCTTTGGGTCAGTATTTGTAAACAGCAATGGATCATGCCCTAGTCGAACCACAGACAACTACAATGATCTAATGCATATCAATTTTACAGAAGACAATGTTGAAAAAGCACAACATAATCTAAAACCATCTCTATCTATTGAAGCAGATGGAATATGTGCCTACTTCTTTAAAAACCTGCCCACTGCCATAGCCAAACCTCTAAGCATAATCTTTGAAAAATCTTTCAGGACCAGCTCCTTGACAAAACTATGGTCACAAGCCATGGTCATCCCCATCTTCAAAAAGGGAGACCCCAGCCTAGTTGAAAATTACAGAGCAATCTCCTTATGCTGTGTCACCTGTAAAGTAATGGAATCAATTATTAACCAATCCATCATCGTCCACTTAGAAACAAACAACCTACTCTCTAATAAACAATTTGGTTTTAGGAAAAAACTATCATGTAATCTGAAATTTACACTGCAAAAAAATATGGACTATACAACTCAGGGCAAAGCAATAGACACAATCTACATAGACTTCTGTAAAGCCTTTGATTCAGTGGTACACGACAAACTACTCCTAAAACTAAAATCTTATGGTATCTCTGGACACCTGCATAACTGGATAGGAACATTCCTATCAAACAGACAACAAATGGTCAAAATTGGGAGCACCCTTTCAAATTCTGTACCTGTCAACAGTGGTGTCTACCCCAAGGGAGTGTTCTAGGACCAACTCTTTTCATACTCTACATAAATGACCTCTGTGATCATATCAAGAGCAACTGCGTTCTCTTGAGCTTCTTCAGCAACAGACCGAAACCTCATCTCTGTGAGGCTTCAATCTGTGCTCGCCGCTGGAGCGCCCTGAGCCGGCTGGTTTTGGGGCTAAGCCACCCCGTAGAGGTGGTGAAGAGGGGGGAGACTGCCTGCAGGGTTGAGGGGAGCCGCATCTCTCCTCCCCAGCTGGCCATTACTCCCTTTCCCAAAGGCGGTTGCTGCGGTGGTCAGAAATGGCCACCACAAAGAAGAACTCGACCGGAAAAGAATGTGCAGGAGGAACATAAGAAGAGAAAGTTTTGGTTGATCGGGTCAAACAGCAAAAGCAACAAATAAATTACCCTGGAATTGAAACTATTAAAAAACAATAACATTGTTCCCTAAGAAGGTTTTTTAGCTGCGAAGGAGAGAGAAAAGGGAAAAGATTTGGGTTTTTTTTTCTCCTTTTCCTATACTGACAGCTAAGAGACTTAAGCAAGAAATTGGGGAAAAAATCCACGTTGACATCAATAGGCATTTAATGCTGAAAATAAAAAATCAAAGGGATAATAAAGATTTCTGGATAATTAAAAGCTTTTGAAAACAGGAAAGGAGAGAAAAAGAATAAGGATCTGGAAGGGAAGAGACTGTCTGGAATTAAAAAAAGAACTTACAGCAAAATCTCAACAAGACTTCCAAAAGATACATTCTAACTGAAATATCGAAACAAAAACCCCAGGAAGAAAAAGTCGAAAAAGAAATAAGAAGATATAACTCAGGACTATCTGGATTACTTGATGATTTCTGGATTCTTGGTTATTGTTTGGAATGACTAAAATCAATTGGGTTTAAAACTGAAAATGGAACTTAAAAAGTACAAAGAACATGCACAAGAAGGGAGAGGTTCTTTTGGCTTCGTATTTCAGTTTTTATGAGAAACAACAAGAAATGCCTTCAGAACAAGAAGATAGCGACATCTTTAAAAGAACCCATCTTTAATGAACAAGTAATCTTAGATGGGGGGAAAAAAGGAAAGGGGGGAAAGAGAATGGAAAGTTTAAGATTGGGAAAAACAACTCCAAAAAATGGAGTGAAAAATAAGTATAAAATCAGAAAGCAACAGAAGAGGGAAATGCAGAAGAGAGAATTAGAACTAGAGAGACAAGGGGGTAAAAAGGGGAGGGAGAAGATAAGAGGGAAGAAAGAAAGGAAAAGAAGTTATAAAGGACAGAAGCAAAATATAAACAGGGCCTATTTAGAGATAATGGGTGAAAATTTAATGGAAAAGGGGATTCTGCAAAGGTACACAAGATAGTATGGTTATATTAGAAGCAGAAATAATTTTAGAAAATATGAAACAATGTATGATTAAAATGTCTGATAAAATAGCTATCGTAATTCATTGGAATGCTTGTCAATAAATAAATGTAACAAAAGGTATATTTAATGATTTATAAAACATATGTGAAGAGAAATAAGGGAAAAATTAATTATGGAGATTATATGTGTTTTTAAGGAAGTATGATATTTAATTGAAAAGAAGTGTCAAAGATGTTTAAGACTTTAATGATTATTAATGATAGAACTGAACTGAAATGGAATGAGGGTTTATAATTACATATATTTACAATCTTTTTTTAAAAAAAGAATATAGTGTGTATTATAAGAATGTACCAAGCAGAATTCGATTGGAAGTTATGTATTATGTATTATATTGAAGGTCATAACCTTAAGGTATATATTGAATGGATGTAATTAAAAGATATAAAGGTGTCATACTCCAATTAGTAACTACAGGAGAAAATTTGTTTAATGAGAAAAGATAATATGAAATTGAAACAGAAGAGACAAAAGTATAAATATAATGATTTGAATTGAGATGAGATAATCAAAATAAAATTGAGAAAATTAAAAGAGGGGGGAAAACTATACAGAAAATGTAAAATAGTATAAGATATGGAATAGAATACAAAAAGGAGCATGAAATTGAGTTTTGTGTCTGTATAAAGAAGTTCAACCCAGGACCATGCTATTTTCAAAAAAGATGTTTTACTTGTATTTTGTATGTGTGAAAACCCAAATAAAACTTTATTTAAAAAAAAAAGAGCAACTGCGTTCTCTTCGCTGATGATGTAAAGCTATTCAACACCACAGACAATACCGTTACCCTTCAAAAAGACCTCGACTATGTATCAGAATGGTCAAACAAATGGCAACTTCAAATCTCAACAAATAAATGCTCTGTCCTACATAATGGCAAAAAAAATCAGAAAATAAAATACAGGCGGAATAGTCAAGACCTTGTTGATGATCCAAACTCTGTCAAGGATCTTGGAATACTCATCTCAAATGACCTAAGTGCTAGAGCCCACTGTAACTACATAGACAAAAAGGCATCAAGAGTTGTTAACCTAATATTACGTAGCTTTTTCTCTGGTAATATTACACTAATAACTAGAGCATACAAAACATTTGCTAGACCAATATTCAAATACAGCTCATCAGTCTGGAAGCCACATTACGTATCTGATATTAACACAGTTGAGAAAGTCCAGAAATATTTCACAAGAAGAGTTCTCCACTCCTCTACTCGTTTCAGAATATCTTATGCCACCAGACTTGAAATTCTAGACCTAGAAAACCTTGAATTATGCATTCTTCAGTCTGATCTAAGTATGGTATATAAAATCATACATTGCAATGTCCTACCTGTCAATGAATACTTCAACTTCAATCATAACCACACAAGAGCAAACAATAGATACAAACTCAAGGTTAATCACACCAAACTTGATTGCAGGAAATACAACTTCAGCAACAGAGTGGTCCATGTCTGGAATACTCTACCTGACTCTGTGGTTTTTTCCCCAAACCCCAAAAACTGTAACCTTAGACTTTCTACTACTGACCTCACCCCTTTCCTAAGAGGTCTGTAGGGGGCGTGTATAAATACACCAATGTGCCTACCATCCCTGTCCTATTGTTTCTTTTATTTTTCTTATATGTACCCATTTCATGTATTCTTAACTATGTATAGATTTATACCTATTATCTTGTAAGCAATTGACAAATAAAAATAAATAAATAAAATAAATAGTTAGAAGTTACTACTGACTCAGTAGCCCAAAAATGGTGGAGAGAGGAGGGCATGGATGTGAAAAGAAACCCTTGTATGCTGCCTTGAACCTTCCCATAGATCAGCGATACCCAAACATTGAGGCTTGGCAGCCTGGCTGGGGGGAAAGAACAGAACAGGACCATATATGCGCATGCCCAGCCCTTGCCAAGTGGTGGGCCAGTATGCCTTCACACAGCTTGACTTGCACGAGCAGCGGGCCAGGGTACACATGTGTGATTGCCCATCAGTCCTGCTGGTTGTTTAGGTTGAGCTCCACGTCTTCACACGGCCCAATTCTGAATAGACCATGGCCCAGTAGTGGGGATCCCTGCCTTAGATAGTGGAATGTGGGTATAGAAATTAATTTATCCCAATATATAAAAGAAATTTGGGGATTCTTTTGTATAAAAATGAAATATTGTGAAGAGATAGATCAAAATCATGACAACAAATGGAATAAATATAAAAAGTATCAACAAATACAGGTAACTCTCAACTTATGCCATTTATTTAACTACCATTCGAAGTTACAGTGGTGCTGAAAAAAATGACTGTCACAGTGTCCCCTTGGTCCTATGATCAGAATTTGGTCTCCTATCAACCAGCGCATATTTTTGATGGTTACAGAGTCTTGGGGGAATGTGATTTTTGAGCTTTCTAGGGGGCTTCCAACATGCATAATCAATGGGGAACCAGATTCACTTGATGACTATGTGATTCACTTAACAACCACCATGAGCAACCATGGAGGAAAAAGTCATAAAATCGATCACAACTTATTTAATGACTATGTTGCTTAGTGATGGAAATTCTAGTTCCAATTGTGGTTGTAAGGCAAGGACTACCTGTAGAGCTACTTAATGGATAACACAATTAAGCCCTTATTTATAGATCAGCAGTCTAAGGAACAAAGAGCAATATTGACAGATTTGTACCAATGTAGTCAGAAAATGTGCAGTGCACTTCCATTGTACATGCCTTATTTTACATTTGAATAATTGGCATTTCATATTCGTAATGTTAAACATTATGTAATACTGATTTTAATGTTGCAAGTTGAGATATTCTTTCCTTCGATGTTATCTATTGTATATGCATATTTATTTTTACATCAGTCATACCTTACTCAACGTTCCTTACATTTAATTAAATGGATTTTGCAATTGGTATCCATACATTTGCAAAACTGATACCATTAAAAAAGATTCAGAAAAGGGTTTTTTTCCAGTGGAATGTGTCACTCAGTATTATATGGTAGACATTCTTCATTTGCTAGTGTTGCACCTATTAGGAAATAAGTCAGACAAAACAAATTAATGCTTATAAGTAAATTCATTTTTTAAAAAATAGAGAAACATTTTCCCCATGGGATATAAATGACATTGTAGGTGATGACCAGAGTGAACCCGAGGGAGTGGTCAAATGCATCATCAATCATGAGTCCCTGCATACCCAGAAGATATCTAAGTCTAGCCCACCTTGAATTCCTTCTTAACTCTCACTGATTTCCTTTCACTTTTAGTAATTCAGATTGTTGTAGAAAGCTTAACCTTGTAATAAGTCTTGGTGCTCATTTGATCTGCCTGAATCTCCTGATTTCCCCTGAGGGACATTAAAGTTTTAAACTTGTTTAGGTTTCACATACAGAGGAGTTTTAATTGAAAATACTTGGGGAAAAATAATTTAAAGAACATTATATAAATTTGACTAAAAGAAATGGCTTTCTAGCTGAAGTTTAATATGAATGAATATAAGAGTTAACATTTTAGGAAGAGGTAATTAAAACAAGCAACCACAAATTTTGCACAGTGCAGAAATGATTTTTAAAACTTTGCATATTTAGAAATTTATCAATAAAACTGAATGTTTTCTTCTGAATCAAAAATAATATCCAAATAAGTTAAGCCAAAAACATAACTGACAGAAGAATCAAATAGTTAATTGCAGGTCAAAATAATAGAAAGTTAATCAGCAGATAACATTAGTGTGATAATGGGGGGGGGAAAGAATTCGTTGCAAAGCAAATGAAAAGTATAATCTTATAGTATTATTGCAACAGGCAACAAGTATTTGTATGCAAAATATCCCAAATATGACACAATAGCAATATTTTTTTTTTAAAAAAACCCTTGCTTTCCAAAAGCAAATATGCTGTTGATATATTTTATGGCATGTTCATTTTGTCTCTCAATACTGGCTTATGCCTCTGAAGATCATCTTGTTCTTTGTTATGGACTATTATGCAAGAATACCTTGTTCTTTTGCTTTTTTTACCCCCTTTTTTTTAAAGAAAAAGTAACTAAACAGCAATTTGCTGAAATTGGGGATTGGATTTCCCACCCCAAAAATTGGAAGGTCTATTATCTTTTACAAAATAAGGAAAATATACTTACTGCCTATCTCTTTGCAAATATTTCCACAGTAATGCCTGGAATTAATAATGTTTGCTTTTTCAAATCTTGATCTTTGGTTTCTAGCCAGTGAGAAACAAAGAAAAGTTCAGCAGGAGTTTAATTATAAATGGTGTTTGGTTCAAGCAGGAAAAAAAAGGAAAGCACTTATTCTGATTATTCCTTGGACCTTGAAAGAACATTTGCTGAGGGAGGGAATGTGTATATATTAGCAAGGGGATTGGTTGATACTTTGTAGTCTTCCCTATCCAGCTCTGTTGGATCCTACTGCACTATGAGGCAAATAAACAACACTGGTGTTTTGCTCGGAATTTAGAAGAGGGATTTGGTGGCCAAGCTGGATTTATAGTGGGAACATTTTCATCCCATCTGTCTGTTTCAGTGGAAAAGAGATTGTTGGCTTCATTTGACCTCGGTGGTATTGTCACATTGGTTCCCTGGTTGAAGTTACTGGGGATGAAAGAAGGTTACCCCTCTCCCACAAATAAGTAACAGCAGAGCGGGGTAAATCAAACCTCCAAATCCGTATAATCAGCAAAAGATAATGTATTGTTTAAATACAAATGGGTCCTGCCCCTAAAAGGACTTAAATTGGTTCAGATATCCAGTTAAATTGTTATATTCCTTCATCAGGTAAGAAACTTTTAAATTTTGACTCTAGTTCAGCAGAACTCCTAGTATGAAATTGATTAGCAAGTACTTCGTTCTGTGGAAGATAAATCTTCTTCTGTTCAGATAATCTGAATATTTTGCAAATCTTTTTAACTATATTTATGCATGCTCATCTCTTTTCTTTGACAATTGTTTTTCAGTTGAATATATTTGTGCATGCTTTTTAAAGAAAAACAAAGTGTAGTCATATTGCCAGGATTTGATTTGATTTTGCTGCAATAAAATACAAGTTTTTTGTTTTTATTTATTTTAACAGATTTTTTCGTGTGTTTTGTATGTTAAATTTGTGTATTCCTGAAACATAACTCAATTTTTGCCCCATTTTTATCTTGGTTAAATGTGTAATGGGACAATCCTGGCAAACACTATCCTGTCTTGCAGTACCTTCATGTCTCTTGGTTCATGTGCATTTCTAAATGAATCTATAATTTTCATTTTATGACGTGATTTTAACTGTAAAATCTGTGGATATAAATTCCAGTTCTGAATAAAATTATTTGGGGAGGGGAGCGTTGAGGAATCTTATGAGCTGCCTTCCCCAACCTGATACCATCCAGATGCACGGAATGTAAACGCCCATATTTTTTTGACCACACACTCTGGAAAATATGGGCGTTTACACAATAGATAATTTAAGTTTGGGGAAAGGAACAGACCGATAATGGGAGATGTGGGAGAATTGCTCCCTTTATGCTTCTTCTTGTAAAGTGAGACTGCTTCTAGGCAGATCTAGGGTTTTGTACCCTGAACTTAGTTAGCCATGATACTCCTAATGCAGAGGGATAATTATATTTTTAAAAAGAAAGAACTCAGCTCAGGTGCAATTTAAAAATTCTTCTTAGTTTGCTTCTTTCATTGATCACTGATATATCCCAACGAAACAGATAAAACTAGGATAAGGTGGTCAGAAAACAATCTGGATTTCTCATTTTAACTAAGCAGACCTTTGAATGATGCCACCACATCATTAAAAAGACATAAGGAGATGAAAAACACCACCCAGTTGTTTCTCTCCTCCTGCCTCTGGATCAGTTAAGGGAATCCCATGGCATGACTAGAATAAGAATAGAAAACAAATAATCCAAAAGAGAAATGCCTGCCAAATCTCCTAATTCATCAGTTTTTCAAAAGACATTCCCAGCCTAAAGTATTGGGCTGTACTTGCAGGAGCAGGCAATAATTGTCTTCTAAAACTTTGGTGTTGTTTACTCCTTCTTGTGTAGGACTTAGCATAAAAAACTCTTCCAGTCCATAATGCTGGGTAACTTCTCTGTAAAGATAAATCCAATCTGTTTCATAAGGCCAAAAAGTTTTCCCTGAATTTTACTTTAAGAAAAAAATGGTCATTTGAAAATGAGTTTTGCTTTGAATGTTCCAAACAGGATATCTAACCCAACCAAGTTTTTACAGTGTTTCTCCTCCCCCTCCCCGTTACAGCCTACACGGACATCCTCAGAGAGTATTTATTCTAGGCCTGGATCCAGTATTCCTGGTTCACCAGGGCACACAATCTATGTACGTATACTTTCATAAAATGTTTTATTAATTAGCTTTTGATTAATGTTATGTTTTTAAGATGTACTTATTTAGATGTTTTATCATTCATGAAGAAAAGTTCATGACCTGGGAAATCAGAATTATTTCCTCACTTTAATTCCTTTATCAATTAGATTTTTAAAAAAACTTCTGCCAAAATGAATTGTCTTACTAAAAAATTTTTAAGACTCCTTTGTACATTTTTGATTTGTTGTTTGGGCATTATCAGTAATACAGCTGGAAGTCAACTTACAACTGGTCATTTAGAGACCACTGAAAGTTATGACCAATGCTCCCCAAAGTACTTAGTTCCGAGGTTCTGACAGCCATTGTCCCTTCGGTGTGCACATGACTGCATTTGGGTACTTGGCAACCAGCCTGCATATATGACCATTTGCAGCATCCCATTTTCACATGATCAGGATTTACAATTTTTTTTTGTTGAAAACCAGACTTTTACTTCTACTACTATTATGAACAATGAGTTCCTTTAACAACTACAGATTTGCTTAATGACTGCATTTATGCACTTAATAACTGCCAAAAAAGTTGTAAAATTAGGTTAGTCACATGCTATATGACCACCACAACTTTAATGATTGTAATGGGCAGACTTCATTACAATTGTAAGTTAAGGGCTATCTGTATCACAAAGCTGTAATATAAGGAAATCATTTTATCCCTTAATAAGTGGTTGACAAACAGAATAAAATGTTACAATTTGTTTTCTGAATGTGGTGTTTTGCAAAGTTGGCAAAATAGAAATTCCTGTGGACCATCAAAACCACTCATATGTGTATGAGTGACAGCTCAATATGGTCTCCAAATACTGTTCTTATAGGGCTTTCAATTAATCAGTTACATGATACTGATGCCTGGATGCAACTCATAGTAAGCCATAGTCATTTTGTCAATAAATAAATCACGGTTGCTTAGCATTTAAAATTCACTGAGTCATAAACCGTGCTGAAATAGCCATGTTAGTCAACCAATAAAATCCATGGAGATTTTCTGCTCACATCTTCGGGATGGATGTTGACCACCAATTTCAAGTTATATTTTGAAAAGAAGTCATCATGTTCAGAAATTGCCACTTTTCTACCCTCTGGTTGCTGATCTTTTTTTTTTTTTTACACATCTTTCTTGAATTGATGATTATCAAATCCAGTCAATGTAATAAAAAGTGGCCATTTGATTTAAAATGAATTTGGGGAGTGGAGGAGAAAAATATTGGTGGCTTCACAGCATTTGTTTTTCTTAGAAGCGAAATAATTTAGAACTATTCAAGTGAATCTAGAGATTTGTGTTTACCTGTTTTCCTGGATTTTTAGGCAAAAGTAGACAATGAGATCCTTGATTATAAGGATTTAGCAGCCATTCCCAAAGTCAAGGCCATCTATGACATTGAGCGTCCAGATCTAATTACTTACGAACCTTTCTACACTTCTGCCTACGAAGAGAGACAAGAAAGACAGAGCCTTGGAGAGGTAATGAATTGGAAGTTCAATTTGGAAACCAATTCACTTCTTATATGTAGCTAAGTTTCTGTTGTTTTTATAAACAGATGATGCAGGGGTCCAAATGCTTCAAATTTCTCAACTTCTTTTTTATAGCTTTTAAAAAAATATGAGCATTGGACTCTGTGCTTTCACTTTCCTTTTTCATTAATAATTATGTGTGCAGGGAGTTCTTCTCTCACACCTCATGTACATGCTTGACGGGTGGTAGACAAAGTAACCTCTAATTTTGAAGCACTCAGATGGGCATTATAAGTTCAGGATTTAATTTCCCTTGAAGTAGCATAGATTCTTTAAGAAATACTGCTATGTGGATAGAGTATCTGTGTGACATATAAGCAGTAAAATGGTGTCTGAGTACAAGAAAACGTTATTAGAATTGTAAGAATGACACTTGAGTGTCAAAAAATGACACGTTTCAAAAAATCATTATTATTTTTTTGGGTACATGAGGTCTCTTTCTTTGTAAAGAAACCTTTAAATTAAACTAGCTACAGTACAAACTAGCTTTCAGTCTGTCAGGATTGAATATGGAATATTTGGACACAAACATAAACTATGTTTATGTGTTATTATTAATGCTTTTCTTTCTGTTAGGTTTATACATAAATGAACAACAGAGAAAAGCAAAACTTTAATATTCATATCATTATCCTAAATGTTTTGATCATATGTATTTCTTGGAAAGATTGTACCTCAGGTTCACTGCACAGAAATGTTTTCACAGAGTGCCACCTAGTGGAAGCCAAGAAATACATAGATTTCATTTTGCTATTGAGCCTAAAACTCGCATAAGAATAACAATTCTTAACAAAAAAAACTTGATTATCTACCGCTTTTGTGGTATAACTCTGATCCATTTTGTCTTTGTTCACATTTATTCCTCAAGCTGCATTTCTTTTCAAGGGTCTCTACTTTCCTCTCGATCTTTATTACTGATTTTGATTTTGATTTGTTGCTCATTTCAGCCATTTCAGATATTTTTCTCACACTTGGTTTTGAAAAATCAGTGTATTTTTGAATAAGCTTACTGCTGTTATGTAATTATTAGAACACCATATGCAGTAAAAATGCAGACATTATTAGTAGAATAAATGTTATTTCCATGTGTGTTGGCAGAGTGAATATCAACTCAAACATATTTTAAAAATAACTACAGTTAATTTTTATACAGCGATTATAATAGGAATGATTAAAATGGAACTGAGAAGGTTTTAAGTAGATCCATATTTATGCTTTCTTGGGACCTTGAACCAATAGTCTTTTCCTTTCTGGCCTTGACTTTCTATCAAGTCCGCTTTCCAATGTAAAATCTGCAATCCTAATTGTAACTTCAACCCTGGCTTGGATTTTGGAAAACTTGACGAATGAATCAAATAACACAAAATAACTTAGATTTTACTAGATTTCTTTATCTTCACTGTCATTGAAAGACTAACGTTTATTCTAATTTAGGAACATGTTATTAGATAGTCAATGAATCATACTATGTTCCATTAGTTGGGTCATATATTATCATTTATTTTTTGTACCATCAGAGTAAGAAGAAAAATGCAGTGACCCTGAAAATGAATTAGATTGATCCCTGGCAGATAAGACCATAAGTGGCTATTACTCCTGATTATTGCATATTTTGTCTCATATAAAGGGTACTTTGAGAACAAGAAGAATGGTCCTGGTTCTGGGATTGTATAGACATCTGATTGGCCTCCGTAAAAACAATGTGCTGAACAAAGGCTTTCATCAGCACACACATAATGTATTTAATACAGGGATGGAGAATTATTGCCCTTTTATGACTTATGGACTTCAACTCCCAGAATTCATACTGGCTCAGGAATTCTGGGAGTTGAAGTCCACAAGTCGTAAAGGACCATAATTCCCCACCTCTCATTTAATTCAATTGCTTTATTCAGTTCTTCTTAGGAATATATCCATGGACTTCATATGGTTGGACATTAGTCACGTTTTCTGCTTCTAGATGTAAAGAATTAAGGGCAAAACTCAACTGAATTTTCTTGCTGAATTGATAAAATTTCCTTTACAAGTTGGATATTCAATGGGGCTACCAGTTATAAAAACCCTAGTACTTTACATATTAAATATTAATTCAGTGCCAGTGTTGGTAATGATTAAAAGCTGACTGTGAAATATTCAGAGGATGGTAGATCCCAGATGCTAGACCTAAAATATTAACAAAATATTTTATTTTTCATTTTTATTAGACTGGCTTGATTTATTCTTGTAGCCTGTTGGGTTTTATATGTTGTATATAGTAAGGAGGTTCAGTACTTTATTGTTTTCTGTTAAAATAAATTTTAAATGAAGCAGTTATAAACCTCATTTCTTTCCCCTCAGAGTTCAAGATACGGCAGTTCTCCTGTGCATGATGAAAGTGTAAGTTGAAAAAGAGAAGGTGTAAAATCCATAAAATAATGGCCGATGATACAAAACAAATTGGCATTAGACATTTTGTCCCTTGTTTGATTTATTTATATACACATATTATCTATAAACACACATGAAAAGTGATTGTTGGATAAAATATAAAAATGTAATAAATAAACAAGAAAACAAACTTCTAGACAATAAGCATTTGGCATGGTAGATGACAAGATGTACAGATTTTGACTATAGTTCTGTACACAAAAGGTGAAGATACAGTTTGGATTCTTTTGGGTTATTTTGTAGAAGGGTTTCTAGCTCCTTAATTCTCTGTTGTAATTTGTTTTGTTGGGAGTATTTTTCCTTGTTTCTCTTAGCATTATAAGAGATTGTTGTGCCTCTTATAACCGCCTTCATCGTATCCCAAACGTTTTGTTTCGTGGTTTCTCCGTTATCATTTTCTTTAATAAAAAAAATCAATTCCTCCTTTAATTTATTAATATATTCTTTCTCTCTTATTAATTGAGTGTTTAAGGTCCATCTTTTCTTTGGTTTTGCCCTGCCCTTCCATATTACCTGTATTGGATTATGATCTGCCCATTCATTAGGCAAAATTTCCACTTCTTTTGTCTCATTTGCTAACAAAAGGTGAAGATAAAGTTCAAATAAGTTAGTTTACAAGCAAGAGTTTATGCAACTTCTTATAAAAGAGAAGTGCTAGAGAGTCCATCTCTTAGGTTCTTGTGAATTGTTGTAAAGTTCCTCTAGAATAATTCATAAATAGCATTTCTTGCCATTTGCCTTCCAAAGTTTTTTTAAGAACATTCTGAAAAACTGCAGTGTGACTTGAGCACATACGCAACAAACACATACGCCAAACTTTATCACAAATTCAGGTTCTCCAAAGCAAGTCTAAGAACTCATAGATCATAGGTGCATAAAATTTGATTTAGATGTTATTTTAAATAAATTTTTGGCTAGAGAAATAACTGAATATTGCTGATTGTCTTTTTGCTTTCTGTACATTAGAAAATGAAGATGGTAAAGCTAATCTCATTTTGGTATGAAATGGCTATTTTATTTGGGATCAGCAAATACATTTTGTAAACAATGAAAACATTTTTTGCCCAAGAAATGTCACATTAATTATTCCTCTTTATCTTTAAATATACAATCAAAATGAAGTATCACATGTATTTGATAAATTCCTAATAAAATTTCAAAGTCACTGAAAAATGAAAACTAATAAATTACCATTACATTTATTTTTAGTACTGTAGAACTAGAATAGTTACTTTACTAATGTTCATGATAATCAAGTTTCCAGTAAATAAAATAATTACTATAGTTATTTATGAATCTTTGATTAGGTTAAACACAAATTATCAAATTTGTGGCCAAATCCATAAATCTGACTGTCAGAATTATGTTTAAAATCTTTAATTAAATTGGGTCAAACCATCTTTCTCATAAAATTATCAACTATGTCATTATTTATGACAGATTTGAGTAAAATGTCTTACCTGTAATCTCCTTTCTGCTATGTCTTTCAGTCACCAAGGACACTCTCTCCAACTCCATCTGCAGAAGTAAGTTCCAAACAAATACCTGTAATCTTGTTAAGTTGACAGCTCTGTGATGATGAGATAATTTTTGTAAAAGAGATGAAGCCCCCTCCCAATTCTACTTGCTGATTGTCCTGTTAACAATCCTTCCATCACAAAAGCATTACAAGATAAGTGCTAATTTGGTAGATTACAAGTGGAGAAGCATTTTTGGAATTATATACTGTACCTGATAAACATGGATAGAAGGTACAGCATAAGTAGAAGGGTGTCTATGGAAATTCTCAGTCATCCAGTCATAGTTGTCCCAAAGATGCTTTTTCAACAAGCAGAAGTCCCGTTGCTTTTTGAAAAAGCATCTTTGGAATAAATAAAAGGAGTTTTATCAGATCATCTGCTATAATACATAAAATAATATTTTCTTCAGGGTTATCAGGATATTCGAGAACGAATGATACACCGGTCAACCAGTCAGGGTTCCATTGGTTCCCCTGTATACAGTCGTCATAGCTACACTCCCACCATGTCACGTTCGCCACAGCATTTCCACAGACCTGGTAAGGCTAATGAAACCATACAACCAAATTTTAGAAACTCATTATTTATCTTTTGGAATCAGTAGAAGAGAAATCTACCTCTTTCAGTTTCAAAGCTGTATTTCCTTTTCCTTCTCACTTTTTGTTAAGTGGATCTTATTTGTTGTAGGAGAATAGGGGATATCTATTGTTAGAAATTAAACAGTTTTCTGAAATGGATTATATAGGGCAATAATTAATTAGGAAACATATAAAATTACATTTCTCTAGTTTCTTTCACCAGCAAATAGTTCTGAATTTTAGGTTCTGGGCATTTTTTAATAATCAGTATTTCTGATTTTTTGAATATTCTTTAATGTAACTTTTGATTGTTTGTTGATAAAAATATAAAACTGTTTCTTTTTTTAAAAAAGTCTTTATTAAACTCTAGGGGAAGGAAGTTATAGTATAGTATTTTTACAAAAATAGATAAGAAATATTTTTAAAAAACTTGTCAGGAATTTGTTTCACTGCTGATGCTGTCCTGACAGAAGCCACTTTGTCCCTCAGCTCTAGTGCGGCAACACTGAAGTGGACAAAATGGCTTTGGTCAGACCAACTTCAAGGTTGACAAGCAGTCCCCTTCAAACAAAAAGGATTTCTTGCAATGAGAAGAGAACACAAAGGGGTTAATCACAATTCAGGTTAACCTCTTCCCAATTTCTGGTGACCTTGGTAATGTTATAAAAGTTGCCAATGTTTGCCTTTTTCTGTGATTTGTTTTTTCTATTATCTAATTTAGTGATCAATACTGGACTACCTAAACAGTCCTCTCTTTCAAGCATTATTAATTTTGTTTAACTTTCACGACCTGTCAAAGTCATTTAGGTACTGCCATCTTGATTCAATTAGTTCTCTTCTATTACACCTAGGATTTTTTTAAAATGATCTGCATCAATATTAATTTGGCAATTTGTTAATATAAATATGTTAATACTGACTAGCCAATTGAAATCTTGCCTGACCTTTAAAACTAATATAACTATATAAAGTTAATACCATATTTTTTGAAATATTTTAAAATTTTGATGATACTATAGGAAGTTAATTGGCACCATCAACAGCCTCAGATTTTATTATTTTTCCAGATCTTAGAAAAATAAATTCACACTTCACTAGAAAGAAAGCTTATCTTTAAGAATGCCCTCATACCTAAAATATATATATTCACCTTTTAGTAAGCCTCTTGAGTGCTACATTATTTCATTATCTCCTGAAAGTTTTCTTCTGGTGAACTAAGCAAAAATTTATAGTGATTAGAGCTTATATTCTATTTTTTTAATATGATTCTTCTCTAGTGCGATACTACATTAAATGCTTTTATTAGGAGAAAAATTATTATTGTGGAAATTATTTGTTTGATTTATATGGCCACATAATTGCCAAGTAACTATAACTTTTCTTCTAAAATATATTAGGAGAACATAAAACAAATAATTAAGCTTTTATTTGTAACTGCTTAGTTCTTCCCAAGATAATTTCTCCTTGAAAATAAGTTAAAAATTAGAGTTGTATGAATGCCAGTCCACCCTATTTGTTTGTATATAAGGAAATATGAATTTAACTTGAAATGAGGGAATATTCAATGTAAATCTGATTTTTCCACATTTCTTCCTATGAATTTTTCCTGCAATAAGAAACCTCTTTCATTTCCTTTGAGTCCTCAGATTCCTACTTATGACTGCTTGTCCCTCTGTTTCCCTCAGGCTCCAACCACTTTTTCCTGCTTCTGTCTTATTTGGTCTTCTCTTTTCTTTGTTTCTGCTTTGTCCTGCTTCATGAATCCTTGCTGCTGCAGAGCTGCTGTCTAACGGTGTGCAGCGGTTAGCCCTCCTACGCACTAATAGTCCACTCTCTACCCACAATGATTCCCGCCCCTACTCCCCTTTCCGACACCACTTCATTCCCTATGTCAAAGGTAAGGAGACAGACCATTCAAGCTAGTGTCCAAATGACTGGAGATTTATTAGCATTCTAGGAAGCTAATAAGCCACATCTCCATAAAATGGCTGTCCACTCCGTAGTCCCAGCATGCTCAGATTTTTGTCATAATGATTATGCTAGACTTGGCATATCTTCTTTTCTTTGAGAAAGTATGCCCTTTCTAAGGGTCCTCCATAGATGAAGTGGTCCTGAGTAAAGATTTCTTAAGAAAATGTGACTGTCTGAAAACTGAGATATTTATCATTTTGGGAGATTAATTTGGAAAGATTCATCTCTCTTTTCAAACACAGTGACATGACTCACATTTTCCTAATCTTAAAGTCCCAGACCACATACTAATTATGCATGAATTTTAGGGGTATCTTGCATATATACCAGCTTCCAATATAGATTTACCTAGTTATATATGTATGTATATATGTAAAAAGAACAGTTTCCTAGTTTACTAAGACTCCAAAAACATTATTTCAAACTTTTTGGGATGGATGCTATGTTTAAATGTGTCCTTTCATCCCATGCACTTGCCTTTTGAATAATGGAGCATGCTTATATTGCAAATTTAAAACTCTAATGTAGAAAGGTGCTTTACATTTTGTCCATAACAATTGTCAGTGGTTCTCTGGCATTTCAGAAAAGAGGGGTTTTTTAAGCTCTACTTGCAAGTTCCCAAAAGAAATCTGTGAACTTGTTTATGGAAAATATGTATTCTAATACAAAACCATGGCTTTTCACATAGTGATGTGAGGGTCAGTTAATACATTTCATAATCTGAGACCGATATAATATTTTAACTTATTTAATGCCTACATTCTGAGAATTTTCTGATTTTTTTCAGTTGTCTTGCTCCATCTATCACTTTGAGCTTCGTGTACATAAACCTAGTTGTCCTTAATGACCCTTACATCACCTAGTTCCTGCATTCAGCATTATTTACTCAGGAATGATTAAACAGTAGAATTGGCTTAATTAATAAAAGAGAAACAAATTTCAAATGCAGTCCTAATCATGCATGCTTAGCCTTCCAAAAGCAATACCTATATCAGTATACATAGATCTCAATTTCCTAATTATGCTACTATAAAATACAATTGCAACTTTTATTTTCGCTTTGTTTCAGTCATGAGGTCCCTTAAAAACAGAGGCACAACTCATATTTGCATGCACTTGATGAATAAATTCTAGTTCTATATTTTCATGTTTATCTCATGCTTTTTAAGACATTCTCCTTCCTGCTGTCTCTTTTAAATCTGTCATGGCAAAGCTTCAGGATCATCTCATAGTTACCATTTTCTAAAAAGTAAATCTATCTGGAAGACTGAATTTGTGGTTTGGGTTGATATTTCAAATTCAGGAAGTGGGGAAGTAAATATAGGTGAATTAAGTGGAATCAAAATGGGAGTCTTTCACCAACAAAAGCTCTTCATTAATGGAACAATGTCCTAACATACCTTCTAAATTTACACACATATTCTGGAAGATTTCTGCCTTCCTAATTCACAGATGTAAAAAAATCTGGTGGAAAATCACTGCAGATTATGTATGTCATAATTATTTCAAAGAAATGTGAGAATATGTTCAAACATCAGTGATGGTTATTTTCGTTTCATTTCTCAGCCCATACTCATTGCAGCTTCAACCTGGGCTGCTTGGAAGCTTGCTATTGCACATTGTTAATAGTAATGGTTATGAACCTAGTATTTTGCAATTCTCAGTGGTTTCATAATACTTATATAGCATATTCCCAAATATAAGGAGTTTTTCTTTCTAGGAATTCTTTTCCACTAGCTTACTAAATGAGAAATAGGATGATATCAATAACCTATCTTAACGCTATTAGGATACATATTTGGTCACTATATTATATTTGCTAATACTGAAAAAAATAAAAGAATAGTCACTATAGACTATTGTGTATTACCCCAGAAGTGTTGTGGGAATAGGATCCATGTTCTTTCTGGGCACTTTCAAATTAGGAACAGTTACTGCTGAATTGGTCCCTCAAACCTACGACCAATGATACTAAACAGCAGATTCTCTAAGAAATAGATTCCTCCAAAAGATTTTCCTGCAGATCATGATATTTGACAAACAATATTGACACTACTTGATTACCAAGCACTTAACGATAGTCTGTTGCTCTTGTTTTAGAAGTTCTGCTTTGGACCTTCTGTTTTCATTTATTGCTTTTAGCTTATCTCTTCATTTGTATCTTTCTGTAGATGTTTTAAATTAAAGTACAATATTCCAAAATATGCAATGTACTGTTCTAATTAAGGAAATATTTGTGTGCTTCCTGGACAGATCATCTTAATAATAGTGATTTGTATTAGAATCTATTCCTGAATCAATACTGTGTCACTTCCATTGTGAACTTGAAACCAAGATTATTTTAGCATAATTGTGGGACATATCACAGGTGTAATATTTAGATGGTGTAGTTTTTCTAAATGAGTATTTAAAGAATGAGAACTATTAATCCTTTACCCCATCAAACTCAACCTTTTGTAGAAGAATATCATCTTGAAGGAAACCAAATGTATCAAGTAAGTTCAGGCTCCATGATTTGTAACCTTAGGAAACTTGTGCCTGCACCATCCTGGAGAGTTTTAATTTTAGTGCTGGATCATGGACTTAATTGCACCTACCTGGTCTCTTTGTGTACATGGATATGATGTAATATCATAGTTTACTGACTAGCTTCAAGAAATAAAGCAACATAGAGCTGCTAGACAGCTGCTGGAGGAAGACGGAGTGAGGCCAAGCACAGAGGAGTACTATATCAGGACTTGCTTGTGTCATTAAAGGTTGCAAAACATATTTATATCTCTATCTTTATTGCATCTGCAGATGGTAAGGGTAAGGAAGAGCTGGGGAAGCCCCAGTAGGACTACTGTGGGACTACTGTGAACCTCTCAATGTGGCACTCCTGGACCTCTCAATGGATTTAAGTATCATCAAAAATGGCAATCATCTAGATTTCAGGGGTTAGGAGTAAGAGGCACTGTGTTACAGTGATTCTTTGCATCTGTCTTTGCATCTGTCTGACAAAGTTGCTCATCTTTGCTGTAAGTTGGACTCTGGCTAGGGAGATCCTTTGAAAGTGACCTTTCAAAGACATGTGTGAACCTTGTTTGAGCCAGTTGGATCTTTTGCTGTCAGCTTGGCCCCTGTGTTCTGGACAAATGTCGCTTCTGGTTGATTAAAGCCTCCTGGGAAGTGGCATGCAGTTGGGTAGAAGCAATGATTAATGCCTCTTTGTGAGAGGGGATGGGACTGCCTTCCTTAAAGGGAATGTTGGTGCATCCCTTTCTCAAAAGGCCATCCTTGAATTCAATGGTGCTAGACAATTTTCATCCAGTCTCGAATCTTTCCTTTTTATTGATGGTTGTTAAGGTGGTAGTTGGCATGCAGATATAAAGGGTCTTGGATTAAGCACATTATCTGAACTCATTTAAGTCTGGATTCTGGCCAGGGCACTGAAATGGCATTGGTTGTACTTGTCAATAATTTTTAGAAAGCTGTGGATAAGGTGGTACAACCATTGTGGCCCTCCTGGACCTCTCAATGGATTTAAGTATCATCAAAAATGGTATTCATCTAGATTTCAGGGGTTGGGAGAAAGAGGCACTATGTTACAGTGATTCTCCTCCTCCTTCTATGGCTGGTTCCAATCGGTGTTTGTTCTTTCCCACCTTTACATTATGGGTGCCTTAGAGCTCAAATCTTTTGCCTCTCTTTTTTAATATCTATATGAAACTGCTGGGATATATCATCTGCTCTTCTAGTGTTGACCAAGCGCCTGCAAGCTATAATGGTCTGGATGACAAGAAGCCAGCTTCAACTCAAACCTGGAAGCTTTAACTCAATCCTGGCAAGTGGCTCTGGGTTTCAGTGTCCCGTCCCCCCCCCCAGGTGATATTACATCTTGACTTTGGATGAGGTGGGGCTCCCTTGGGCTGAGGTGAGTCCTCCTAGTCTCATGGTTCCTGCTTGAAGAACAGGTTGCCACCATGGCTGGGTGTGTGGGGGGACTTTGTGCAGATTTTTCTAGTACACCAGTTGCCCCCCTTTTTGGTCTTGGTTATGGTCACTCATGACTTGATCACTTCCCATTTGGATTACAGAAGCATACTCTACATGTGGCTTCTCTTGAAGACTACTTGGAACTTTCACCTGGTCCATAATGTGGGGGTACATGCAGTGATGCGAGGTTTATCCTAGTTCCATGAGCTGCACTGGCTCTCAATTTCTTTCTGGATATAATTAAAATTCTGGTTCTTTCCTTTAAAACCGTAAAAAATATAGGATCAGGTTGTAAGACGGCCTGTCCCCAAGTTTGGATAAGGTGGGCATACTCCTAGTCCCAGACTTAAATGTTACCATTTTATGAACCTAGGAAATGTTTCTTCTTCATGACATCATCTGTCCTATAGAACACCCTTCCCACTGAAGTTTAGCAGGCCTTCACCTTTTTCGGCTTCCTAAAAGCACCAAAGACCTGCCTTTTCCTCCAAGTCCTTGGATAGGATAAGATTAACAAGAAGACCTTGTGGTGGACTGCATGTAAAAGTTTAACTCTAGTGACAAGTTTTGATGTTTGTGGTTTTAATATTTTTATTTCACACATATGTTAGTTTAATTGGTGGTGGTGAGCTGCCCAGGGCTTGGTACAAGATGAAGAGTTATATAAATATTTTAAATAAATAAATGTCTGCACAATCGTGTTGCAAGCCAAAAGTTGCGGGACTTTATTATTTGCAGTGATATTCCTGAAGGGAAGGATCTTTCGGGTCATGAAATCCAAACATGCTTGGAATCAACAAAGATATTACTTGTTTGTCATTTTGTACCTATACTTTGGAAATGGATAACTGCATCACTAGAATTAGCCATGCAGTTGGTAGGAGAGGATAGCTAGTTATGCATTTTCTTCCCATAGCTTTAAAAACTACTACTCAAACATTTTTTCATTGTTCTTTCTGCCATACTTTTTTAGAGCTAACCTTACTATTTGGCAGAGTGGTAAGCTACCCCGAGTAGTTGATTTGGCTATCTTAATTGGGTCGCATCTATATAGAAATAGATACAGATGTTCCCAGTAAAATTGAGGCATCTCTCTTCTCTTATCATTATCTCTGTCCCTCTGTAAAATAGGTTTGAGATATTTTCTGCTTTAGATACTAATTGCATATGTCCTGCCTTGACATGGAGACGGAGCAGATTCAAAGCCTTTACTCTTCTGTCTCAGACAAGAAAATGTTTGGGCCAACCTTGCTTTCCAGAAGCTTATCTGGAAAAGATTCTGCAACTGAACAAAATGTATCTCCAATGAGGAGCAATGTGGTTTAAATTAATAAGAAATGAACAACTGAACCAGGCATTAAACAGAATAATGTGTTAGCCTCTTTGCTCATTTTTCATGTGTGATCATTTTAAGTATGGGAGCTTCTTTTGCATGAGAATTAACTGAAAAGCCAACTTGATTTGCATTTTGCCTAGCAATAATTTTGCTGTTACTTGTATACTGAAACCCAGTAATTCCAATTGCCTTTTTCCATTCCTTTTCACATCTCATCTATGTAATTTAAACGCATGGTACCCTTATGCATGCTATTGATGAATGAATGAATGAATGAATAAATGAATGAATGAATGATATAATGCAAGTTGCCAAATTCCAGCCTAAGGTGAATAACTCCTTTAATATGTAATAGCAGTGCCTTATAATACTAGCCACATTACTTAACTCTCCTGTATATATTTTTGTTTGTTTTTCCTTCTCTGGTTTTCCCTTGCCGTTGACTTTTGGTTGGGTTTTACTTATGCCTGCTTCTTTACTGCTCTCTTTGTTTTGTTTGTTTGTTTGTTTTTCCATTCTCCTCATTGGAGGCAATGAGCCATCCAGCGGTCGGAATTCCCCCGCCCCTTATCGGCCCGACAGTCGCCCTCTAACACCAACTTACGCTCAGGCCCCTAAACATTTCCATGTTCCAGGTAGGAGTGGCATTGTGTGTCTTGGTGTCTTGTCTGAGTGTAGACTGTAGTAGCTTTTGTAACCCTTTGTTTTTGTCTCCATCGCTGCATGCTGTTTAGTTGTTTTGAACTTGGGATATCCCCTGAACTGCTTTGAGATCAGACTTGATTGTTTAATTTGAGAACAATTAGAAAATGTGGAAATTTTCAGTTCAATTTTCATTGATATTTCTCCAAATCATAACGTTGGGGAAACAGCAATACATAGTGGTTTAGTTTAGTGCAAGGCCCAAGTTTTTTTCTTGTTTGTCTCAGAGTTATATCATGTTGATACTGATTAGTATTTTTTCACAAAGGACAAAGTATAGAATGCAGGCCTAAGTGTATGAAAGAAACTAAACATTAGCAGCCTTTCTTATAAATTTTTAAAAGAAAAAAAGAAAACTTAAGAATAATGAAAGGAAGAATTTACATCAACATCATCTCAGTTTCAATTAACTATTAAATTAGTTTTATGTATATGTCCAATATACAGTGCAATTGATTGGATAACATAATCTTAGAAAAAAATAGGAAATTAACTATACATAGTGGTATAAAGAGACAAATAGGCATTGAAATAGGCCTCTGCTGAAAATCCCATGGCAACAGAAATGGAGGTAAGTTCTTCATACCTTTGTATAATTGAAAAAGAAGGGATATCCTTCATTCTTATGGGATTAGTCTTTTTGTTATCATTGGTACGTGCAATATCCATTTTGTTTGTCTTCTGATTAGTAACTACACTATTGGTACATAATTTAAAAAGGAGTCTTCCAATAAAAAACCTCAAATTAATAGGTAGATACCATTTTCTAAAAGGGACCTACTGTAGTGATCAGGCACACCCAATGATTCAATGTGGGAGTTGAACACTTTCTCTCCACAGGACTTAATACTGTGATTCTGTGATTCTTAACACTTAAATCTGTGATTTATCATTCTCAGACATAGATGTGACACGTAGATGCCAAAATACCCTTCCATTTAGTTTTGAAATGTGTTCAAATTGTATAATTCCTATACTTTTGTATACTTAATTAAGTTATGTTAATAAATATTAAGTATTTATTAACTATTTATAAAATATATTTTTGGCATATTATTTAAATGTTGGTTAAACAGAAGAGATTCCCGAAGTACTTAGGACTGTCTTGGTTAGCATGCTGCTTTTCTCGTTATTCCAATGATCCCTAAGAGGAAAACTGACAGGTTGGCATAACTGTGGAGCACCCGAGGCATATGGCAGCAGTGATCAGTTTTCTGATATTTCCCATTTTTCACTTTTCACTGCAACTTTTGTTGTTCTTTCACGGCTGTCCCTTTGTGAGTCAGTGAGGAGAGCTATAAAACCATGGGTCACTTTAGTTACTTCAGCGACACATAGACCTGATACGTAATATGTTGATATTGTACTCCAAAGGATTAGCAGAATAGGAAAAAAAATATGGACTGTATGCAATTTAAATTAACAAAATTAATTAAGGATATTTAGTATTTTCCAGCCAACATTAGAAGGGTCACAAGGCTGTACCTAAAATTTTGAGACAGCATATAAACCTGGAACTCATGGCATGGGTCATGCCTTAAAATGATAGAATATCATGGAGTGGTGTAGGAGGTTTTACAAATGGAATTAACCTTTTTTTATTACATCTTGGATATTCCCTACTCCAATAGTTTTCCTCCCACCATGGAGCTCTTTTTCAAGAATGCACATCTAAGAAGATTGGAGTCAAAAACTCAAATGACCCCTACAGCCAATGGTTCTCGGAAAATACACCCTAACTCTCAATCTTGTGTACATTTAATCTGGCTGTTATAATACTATACAATATCCATTGCTGAAACTGGGAACGTTTTTAGAGACTCTCATGGTAGAACAAATTTTTTTTTTTTTTTGAGAAATAACATTATTTTTTAAAAAAAGTTTTCTTTATTAAACAATTAAACAAACACAAAGACAGACAATTTTTACAATAAAAAAGTTGAACGTGGTACAGTCTCCCTAACATTGTCATGAGAAACTTTTCTCTCTTGGTGGAGAAATAACATTATTTGCAAGCATATAACAGAATAACGGAGTTGGAAGGGACCCTGGAAGTTTTCTAGTCTAATCCCCTGCTCAATCAGGAAGCCCTATACCATTTCAGATAAACCTTTTGTCCAATCTTTGCTTAAAAACCTCCAGTGTTGGAGAATTCACAATTTCTGGAGGCAAGTTGTTCCACTGATTAATTGTTCAAACTGTCAGGAAATTTCTCCTTAGTTCTAAGTTGCTTCTCTCCTTGATTAATTTCCACCCTTTGCTTCTTGTCCTGCTTTCAAGTAGTTTGGAAAAGAGATTGACTCCCTCTTCTTTATGGCAGCCCTTAGATATTGGAACATATTATTTAACTAATCCATTAGGTACCATTCCCTAGATACACATACTAAATATCCAGCATGAAGTGATTCTGTTACACATGGAAAATTATAGTATCACAGAGCAATCTTGTTTCAAAGGATTTGGAAGAGAGAAATGTCAGTTCCTTTAGGGACATTTGCTGTTAAACATGTCAAATACACCTTTTCTAGAGATTACTATATGTAATTCTTTCAACACAGAAATAGAACAACTTGCAATAGAACATTTAACTTCACAATCATCAACTTCCAGGGCACATATAAGGTTCTCCAAGTCTGACTATGTCATCGGTGTCAAACTCGCGGAGTCACATTGCCATCACATGTTTCACGATGTTTTTTCCTGTTGAGGAGCTGGGGTAGGCGTGGCCTATGCATGACGCATCTGGCCCATAGGCCATCAGTTTGACACCCTGGACTATGTGATTTTGAGCCAATACCACTGCTTAACCCAACCCCTCTTGATGGTTGCTATGGGGAGTGGGGGTAGAAAAAAGACAGCTATGCTAGCTCCCATGAACTCTTATAGAAAAATTAGAAATCTTATAAATAAAAAAATAAATAAGATTGTGGCATTGCTTAGAAAAGAAAAAAGATGTAAACTGATAAGGAGAAATCATTACAAAACCTCTGAAATGAACTCAGGATTGAATGATTGCTCTTTATAAAAGCTCTTAACATACTTTTTTTTCATTTCCAAGTTTTTGATTGTCTGTCTTAAATCATTTGCAATAAACTATCCAATATAAGAGTGCTGTACCATATAATGCATACAAATACCCACTTTCAGCTCTCTGTGGTCAAAGGCATACTTAGAAATAAGCTACACTGAACACAGTTGTGCTTACTTCTGTGTAACTGTGTATCAGAATGATAAGGAATCGACTCAATAGCATTCCCATTTTTCTCTGGCTAATGAGTAAACATAAATGAGAGAATTACTTAACCCAAAAATGATTTTGGTTTTAGAGCATATTTTCTAAGAATCCCCTCTTAACAAGCAATTATTAGCATTCTTGCTTTTCTAAATTTCAGCAGAATATGGACTTTTCCTTTTATAGCCAAACTCTTTTTTTAAAAAAAGAAAAACGTTCCTATATAAAACTATTAGACCTGAAGCTTTGAAAACACTGATTTGCCATAAAATTCCCCTTAAAAGGTGCATAACTATTTTGCAATATAAGCTGGTTTCAGGCCCAGACTAAGTAACATGGCAAAAACATTTTCTGAAGTGCCATATAGTCTTGAAGAAAATAGCTCTAGTTCAAAAGGGAATTTCAGAAGCAAGTTCTGAATCTTTATGTAAATGCACATCATTAATGTCGGTGGTCGGTGTGGTTGGAGAACAAATGGTGCTTCTGTGGCCAAGTTTTCCAGTTGATAGGGTAAGCTATGTTCTCTACAAATTATTCTTATCTCCAAACAAGACACCATCATTAATTTCCCTTGAAATGTTTATCCCTCCCCCAGCACACTAAAATACAAATAGAAAGTCTTACACTTTAGGGACATCTCATGTGGCCAGTCATGTGTCAAAAATTTTTATCATGTGTCTGTGATATTTTTCTATATTTGTGTGAATTTGGGTTTCTTTCATAAGACACTTAGCAGTTTTATTTTATGGTTTTTCAGTTCATGTGCCAAATCCTTGATTTGGAACATCCATTAATTTTATGTTTGATTTTTTTTTTCTCTTCCCGTGTAATAATTGAAAATGTAAAATTGTTCATATTTTTCTGCTTTTTTATTTTTTTTACAGATCAAGGGATCAATATTTATAGAAAACCACCCATCTACAAACAGCATGGTAAACCTTATTCTTTCTGTCTTCAAAATGGGATAATCAAATGATTGAATACTTACATGACCAATAAAACTTGTTTGTACTTAATGTTACATACAACACTAATTGATTATTGCTTACTTTTAAAGTTAATATATTTTTATTTTTATTTTCTCTGTATTGAGATAAATAAATTAAATTCAAATGATGTAGATTACATAATCTGTTACATAATCTGCCTCTCTGTTTTAGCTTGCCATTTGCTACAGCAGATGAATTTATTATGATTATTTCTTTACACAGGACCCCTTTCACATAAAAATGTATGTTGGTGTTCATTTCAATATTTCAAACTGGCTTTATTTTTTTTTTAAAATGATATCAGAGGTTATTTATAAACCAGTCCCAGAAACTGAAAATGCCTGATTGCCACAATAAAATCTATGTAGCCTGCATAGGGTTGATCTACAATGAGTGACCTACAATCACTTATTAAGCTCCATGATTAAACAGAACCAAACTTGGTCCAACAATCTGATCTCTATATTAGCTTGATTTTTGTATTTCTATAAATGGTTATGGCTAATTAAGAATATTTCAGGGATAATCTCAATCAAAATCCTAAAGTATCACAGGCTAATTTGGAAGTGTTTACTGCACACACATTTCATTGCTATTGGAATTTTTATTGCTATATTTCTAATGACATTTTTGTTTAATTTAAATTCATTTTATTTTATTGCCACCAATTCCTGAAGATTTTTTGACCCCCAAGGACCACGTTTGTTGCCAGTTTGGAGACTTACATGGACCAATTCTCTTAAAAAGACATAAGGGTGTCTGGTTGTAGTTCTTCTTTATGAACTCTCATCTCTTAACTTCACTTGGTTAAACAGACTACCTGAGAAAACAAACTAGTTCAAACAGACCCTGAACTAGTTTCAGAACCATTCCTCTGATTTAAGGGAATGAATTGCAATGGAAAAAGCGTTGGCAAAATGACCAAGTCTCGGCCAAATTTATTCTCTTCTGTTCCTTCTGTGTCTTGCTGTGCTTGACCTAACTTAAAGGGTAACTAATAAGAATCTCTTTTCTAAGTTGAAGCCAAGCACCAACTCACAAAAGGCAGTATATTTTTGTACATATACCAAGTATAGGAATATCTATTTTCAACAGGATGTGCTTATAAGAAATAAACGAATAGAGTAATTCAATTAAGGATTTCTCATGCTTTTCTTTTAGAAAAAAGAATACATTTTTATTAGAGAATCACATGTAATAGAAAACCTAAAATACCTAACTCAAAAAAAACCCTAAAATACCTAATCTAGCTTTATTCTAAATTAATGAAAGAAAGCTATAGCTTTCTAACCCACAGGGAGCCTAGTATGAATACCTAGTATAGTATTCCATTATCAGAATTGAGAGCGAGAGAACAAAAACGAGAGTCCTGAGTATATCAATCTAATCAGTTATAGGCATGCTATTCAATGCTCAAAAGGGAATAACCAATATAAAATTTCCATAAATAAATGTTCCATAAAAAGATTAAAGGCAAATTGAATTCTTCAAAAAATGAAGACCTCCAGAACATAGAATATAACAAGACTTATTTGCTTGAGGGCAAATATTGATCATTATGTTGCATTTATATTAGCATCATATTATTTTAAAATTTTAACCCTGTCATTTTACCTTTTCTTAATGTTATTTTTATTTCTTTATGATTTTATTGTATCATCTCATCTCCCATTTACTTGTGAATATTTTACCACTGAACTCATCCATTTCAATATGTAAGTATTGTTTTAAATCATGCCTTTGTAATGTCAAACAATGAGCCAAGGTAGCTGTTTTTTATCCATTAGAATTAGATTACCCAGTAGCTCTCATAGTAGTTCTATGTGTATGGCATACATGAAACCTAGAAGAGAAGGAATTAAAACATGCTGGCAATTCATGTTTCAGGTTCATCATTTAGCACATAATGGCTGCAAAGAAATGGAAGTAGAAGTCTTGATGTCCCAGATTCTAGAACAATCATGAATTTTTTTTCTCATGCAATGCAGCTTTCTTCTTTGCAGCCATTTGAACGAATATGCAAAATAGTCAGCAACATGCACAATTGAAGCATAGTGGGGCTTTGAAGAGAAAGTTCAGTGGAAAATTATTCACTAACAAGACAACAACCCTCCCACAATCCTATACAATAATGCTCATTTTAACTCATTTTTGAATAGGCCTTAATATTTCACAGGGTGAAAAAAAAACAGTTGTAGAAATCCAGCAGGGCTTCAGATGCTATATTTTGAATTGGTTGCTGCTATTGCCATTTTGCATGTTTTTAAAAGTCCATTTATTTAATTGTCTTGGATATGTATCTCTCTAATGAGAAGAGGCTGGCTGATAGAGAGGCTGTGCAAAGCTTCCCTTTCTCTTGTTAAAGCTTGTTTAAAAAGCATAGTATTGAAGTGGCACATTTTTTGCAATAGATTGAAAAGCTTTATTCACTTTAACAGACTTACTTCATTGTTTTAATTAATTTAATATGTTCAAGTGCTACAAATCATTTCTGATGCAAGTATGCTTCCAGAGATCTTGCTTATACGTTCAAAAAAGGTCTATGTGTTTTAAATCTCTGACATCAGAAAATATGTTGATTTATCACTTTTTAAATCCTGTTTGTTCCCTTATGATGGAGCTATTTGCTCAGATGCTTTTTATCTTTTTTCCCCACATACTTTTTGCATATTGCAATTAACAAATGTTAGAAGATTGATTAAACTTTCAGGATTTTTTTTGGAAATTGAATATATCAAGTAGTCTTCAACTTATGATTTAAGAATGCAGTCATTATAATAGAATAGAATAGAATTCTTTATTGGCCAAGTGTGATTGGACACACAAGGAATTTGTCTTGGGGCAAATGCTCTCAGTGTACATAAAAGAAAATATACATTTGTCAAGAGTCAAGAATCATAAGGTACAACACTAAATAATAGCCATAAAGTACAATAAGCAATCAAATCATACTAGGAAACAGTCAATTCATATATTTATATAAATTCATATAAATATGAATTGCATCTGATTTTATTACCTTATTTGCCATGGTTGTTAAGCAAATCACTGCAATCATTAAGCAAATCTGGCTTTTCCCATTGACTTTGCTTGTTGAAAGCCTCCTTTGAAGGTCAGAAATCACATGATCATGGGATACGGTAAATACATGCAGTTGCTAAGTTCCAAATTTTGATTGTATGAGTACAGGGACACTGCAGTGGTTGTTAGTATAACACTACCTTTATAGCAAAACAATATGCTGACCTTTACCACAAGTTAGGTTCATCTCAGGTGGTTATGCTCCCATATAGATAGTCACAGCCCAACTTCATCTTTAGTGTATTGCTTCTAAATAGTCCCAATAGATTTTGAATTATATTTGTTTTGTTTGAATGAATCCTAAAATATAAAGAGTTGAAACAAAAATACATAGGCAAATGCTGATATAAATTCTAGAAGTTCTCACTGAACATTTTCAGCAAAATAAGTGAAATTCATTATTTTTCAGTTATGTATCTATAGTTCTGGATTTATCAGCAAAAGTTCATTAATTAGTTGATCAGGAAATGACAGAAAGTTCGAATATACTGTTATATTCCCTACACACAGGAAAAATGGCATTGTCATTATTATTATACTAACAAGCTGCTATGTAGAACTTCTGTTACTCCAGTAAACTTACATATTGCCAGCCATTCAAAAGCTGCATACAGACCTAGCATTATATCATAATTGGACTGAAAATAGCCAATTTTCTCTACTGGACTCAGCTTAGGGATATCTACTTTTCTGTTGGAGATGTTAGTGCCACACATTATAAATTTCCACTATTTTAAATGTGCCTTTACAGGTAGTCCTCAACTTATGACCATAATTGGAATCAAAATTTCAATTGCTAAATGATGTTATCGTTAAGCAAGTCATCAAGTGACCAAACTCAATTTTATGACTATTTTTATCATGGTGGTTAAGTGAACCACTGTAGTCATTCCACAAATCACATGGTTATTACATGAGTCATGTCATTGTTAAGTGAATACAATTTTCCCCCATTGAGTTTATTTCTTGGAAGCCAACTGGTCCCAAATAGCTATCACACAAATACAGAACACTGCAACTGTTCTAAATGCAAGCTATGGTAGTTGTCAAGTGTCCATGTCATGATCATGTGACCATGGGGATAGTGTAGTGGTTGAAACTTCAAGAAGGGATGGTCAGTTACTTTCAGTGCCATCAAAACATCAATCTGCTGTTCCCTGAATGGTCAAAAGTCAGTTTCTATGGAAATTCTCAGTCATCCAGGTGATGGTCATCCAGGTCAAAAGTGCTTTTTCAAGAAGCAACTGGACCTTCTGGACTTTTTCCTTCACTTTTAATCCAAGAAGCTTCTTCAGATCTGAAGAAGCTTCTTGGATGAGAAACGAAATGTCTTCAAGGAAAAAACCCAGAAAATCCAGTTGCTTCTTGAAAAAGCAACTTTCGGTCAAAAATCAAGGACTACCTGTATTATTATATAGCGATGTGTG
Source organism: Pseudonaja textilis (assembly GCF_049901715.1). Lineage (NCBI taxonomy): Eukaryota > Metazoa > Chordata > Lepidosauria > Squamata > Elapidae > Pseudonaja > Pseudonaja textilis. The sequence goes on from NC_141993.1 coordinate 41,482,333, forward strand.
GAAACGTCAGCTAAAATGGGGAGGAGAAGTTAAGAGACTAGCTATCCTGGAATCCCTGAAGCAGAGGAAGTGATGGACAATGATCCCTCCTAAACCTTGGAGAATTTATCTAGTTCTGTAGAGTGCAGATAATTTAGCAAGATTCTTGTAAATAGGTGAGTGGTAATAATACATCGCTCTGATAAACTGTCAGTATCCCTATGGTTTCTAGTGCCTGACAGGGAATTATATTTTAAATAGAGCAATAGGGAAGACTGAAATCTCAACTGGGGAGACTTCCTCTATTTTTCTAAGAGCCTTGGTAATTTGTCAGGAGCCTAATTCTGGCAGGGACTCCACTTTTCTCCTCTGTTTATATGTTCCCTTATATGGTATTCTGAATGATTAGTTTGTTTCTTCTAAAGAATATTTTATTTAGATGAGTAAATATGTTTCATGAATGAATGAATGAAACAAAGCATGACTTATGGCTGGGCCAAGACTTATGGCTGGATCAGCTTTTGAATTATGGACCTCATTTACATTGAGTAGGAGGGAATGAGACTCAGTCCAGGAGAGAAATGCCGCTTTGGTTCTTGTGTTAATGTTTTATTTGTATGCACCATACAACTGAAGTTCTCAGGAATGTCAAAAATTTACGTATTATGGAAATTGGGATTTTATCTGTTACTAAAAGACAATGTGAAAAATATGATTGTATTGTATGGAATACAATAGATCCATAGCACTAATCTAGGCCATAACAAAGCAATTTAATTGGCTAGTTTTAAGTTCCCCCTAATTACCGTCTAGATGCAGCTGCTCTGGCAGCCCAGAACAAGCCTTTCGATGATATCATCAAGTCCTCCAAGTTCCCAGCAGCCCATGCTCCAGCACCCAACGAGATTCCAAAGATTGAGACAGAATACTGGCCAGGTCCTCCGTCACTTGCGGCTGTAGGTATGAAACAAGTGATGTGGGTGAAAACCCATGCACAGCTTCCTGCTATCCATAAATACATTTAGGCTGCTATGAATGCTGCAAACGTCTGATGAGGACGTTGAACTTTTTTGCACTGACTGCTCTTAGGAGAATTATGCTCTGTATCTAATTAATATTGGAGTTGTGGGGGGAAGTGTTACAAACTTTATGGATTTGATGGCATCTGAATTAGCTGTGGGGATCTCGGTTCCCAAAGTCTGTATTACAGAGGAGATGCTTCAAGAATCTTCTCACTAGAAGCCCCATTCTCTGGATGGATTCCCCAGAATCTTTAAGGGTTTTAGCAAAGGAGGTTTTAAAACAAAAACAAAAAAAATCCAAAGGTACTACCAAAGTGTGCGTAGTGATCCTTGGTTACAACTGTTCATCAGAGTTTGGATTTGGTACCAAGTACCAACATTTACTTATTTCTTTATTTGTCTGACTCACCTACTTGCTGTCTCCTGGGATATACAGATATTACTCCCTAAGGATACACCCAGAATGAAGCAGCCAGGTCAGCTTACAAATGCATTATACCTTCTCATGCATTGTTCTGTTCACCTTCTGTTTCATTCATTCAAGCAATGATCAGCCATGAGCTATGAATGCTGACATTGGAAGACAGAGTTCAGTGAATTCCTTAACCCATTTTGTTGCCTTCAGAAAAGCCAGCCTACTACCAATATTGTAGTACAACTCCACAGCCAGTTCAGCCTTCTTCTATTCTTTGAATGGGTGCGCAGTTTATTCATTGTCACATGTTAAAACCAGGCTCTTTTGGCTTGTTGTTGGACAGTAACAGCATGAATAATACTTGAAATAGCAAAGCTTATATGGCCACATTGCATCATTTTTGTGCCTTAAAATTCTTAACTTTATTTTCCATTCTGTTTTTCATTTCTCTAAGTATTATTTTTAGACCCCATGTGTTCCATGACACATTGTTTAAGTTTGATCACCCAGAGTTGGTTCTTACCTGTATAAATTAAAAGTGATTCACATTGAGATTAATTCAATATGAGATTATTTTGATGGACCAAATTATTCATTCTTCTTCTAGAATTAAATATCAGCTTCATGCAAGAAAAAGATAATAATTAGATTAAAATTAGTGACGTTTTACTTTCATAGTACTTATTATAAATCAGAACATTTAAATATGGGTTAGGGCATATCTGTTATTCTATAAGTGAGAACTATTAGATAGGAATGCTTTTTTGCTTCTATTGTGTCCAATTCTTGAAGACTGCCTGGACTTGCAGTTTTCTTGGCAATATTTTTGAGAAGTGGTTTGCCAATGCTTCCTTCCTAGGGCTGAGAGACAATGACTGGCTCAAGGTCACCCAGCTGATTTCATATATAAGGCAGAACCAGAACTTGCAGTGTCCCAGTTTCTAGTCTGATGTCTTAATCACTACACCAGACTGAGTTTCATTACCCTTTATTTATATTAGTTAAAATGATAAAGGAGTAGTACAGAGAGTAATATCGAAATGATAAAGGTGATTAAAATTATTATCTGCAGTGTATAGCTTACAATTATTTTGTCTCAGGATCAGATTTGGTATGTCACAAAAGCAAAGCATGTGCATAATTATTTAAATTACTATTTTTTTAAAAAAAACCAAAGATGATAAAAAAGCTAGTTGTAGAATCTTTGCCTTTTATGTCACAGTAATTTGATTGAGTTTGAAATTAGAATAACGTGAGACCAGTTGCTGCTCCTTGTCATATAGCAAATTATACTGAATTGACCAACTTTGACCACAGTTCAGTATGTGAAGTTAGTACAGTTACCACGAAAGATTGAGATTGTTAAAATCATGTATTGATTTGACTATAACTAAAAGTAAGAGGAATTATATCAGCAACTAAGGATTTAATGGTTCTCATAAAGAAAAGGAATAGGTTCCTAAAATATTTTAACAAGCTATTAAAATAAGGTTTTTAATAAACAAAGAAATAAAACACTGTGAGCTGAATTATGATACTAATATTGGAAACAGAGCAAGTAAATAGCTGTGACAAAAGTCTTCCTACAAATCTGGCCTCCATTTTTCCTTAACACATTCCCCTTACTTAACAAAATAGTCAATATTAATCAAAATGTTACTAATTATGTTTTTTGCTTTGTAAAACTCTCAGTACATAACATTATACACTTAAATCGTCAAAATGGTTTTATTTAATATATTTAATTCAGAACTGGATTATTTTATTAAGACTGTATTGAGACAGAATTGCTGGATTATTTAGGTAATTTCTTCAACAATCCACTCAGAGGGAATAGGTTGATTATCACTCCTTATACCTGGACTTGAAATAAGTAGTTTTTTTACTGTGGCTTATGGAAGTAGGTTTTGATATGAGACGTCGATCCACTGGCAGAGATGAAGACCTTGAAGAGCTTCAGAGGCGTCGGCAGCTGCAGGAGGAACAGTTAATGAAGGTGGCTATCATCTGAATGTAAATTCTGTCTCTGTGTGCCAAAATCTGCATGATGCAAAGCTTTTTCAGTAGCTTACTTTTCCTCAAAATTCTCATTTGCAGCTAAACTCAGGCCTGGGGCAATTGATACTGAAAGAAGAGATGGAAAAGGAAAAGTCATTACTTGCCAGCAGATGTTACGATTCTCCAGTTAATTCATGTAAGCAGCAAAATTAGAAAAACATAAAAGGATTATGGGACATGATGAACTAAGACTACAATGCTCTACTGTATTCACATAGCTGAAAGTTGAGCTAATTGACTTCAGTGAGATTTAGTTTTTAATAGACCTTTATAGACTTGTACTGTAAAAAGTTCATATTAAGGCTGGTTCTCATCTAATAATTGCAGTTCAATTTCTGATAATACAAAACATGACCTCTAAATAATAACAAGGAAGTAGCTTTTTCTCTAATGTGTTTACTGCCTACATGATAACTCTAGCTATTTCCCACAATGTATTATCGGATGTTTTTAAATGAAGAAAAATTCCAAATGCACATTTCTCAGCATCTACTGAACAAATCCGGGGGAAAAAATGCCTAACCCCTGTTCCAATTATAGTTACAATTACACAAAAACTATACCACAGTCCCCGGCACACAAGCATCAAATCAGCTGTTGGGAAGAGCTCTAGGAAATCAGAATGTATTTAAATTTAAGACGGGATTTTGTAGCATCTTAAACGTTAATACTTTCGCTGCTAAATGTTTGAGGATTAAAATTGTCTTTTTTTGTAGCAAATTAAAAATGGCCATCTCTCTGAAACTTTATCCTAAGGTGTTTTTACATAATATAGATAAGTAGCTCACAATGCTGATCTCTTGAAAAGCACATCTGTATTAGTTTCTAAAATAATATAAAAATCTTATAGTATGTATTGATGTCCAATAAATACCTCTTTAAATTAGAACTAAATTATGATTCCTGCTTTGATCATCTTTGATGAAAAGCTGTTATTGACTCTGTTTATAAGGTAAAACCTTTCCAGTATTAACTAAATATATATTTGCCACCAATCAGAAGCTGTTTTTCCTGTATCATTCAGAGCTGTCATATGGATCTTTTGAAGAACATGCACCCAACTTTCTCCATGTCTGTGAGGTGGCCATAGTTAGGAAACTATTACAGGGAATTGTATAGTTAATCATGCATATAGTAACACCTGTACTCCCCATAACCACTTTATATAACTAGGATGACTGATTATGTATGTATATGATATATGCTGATGTTTGGGTTTCTTTTTTAAAACAACAGGATTTTACTACCTCTTCATATAAAATAAATAGTAGGCAATACATGCATCTCATTTTAAAATAAGCATTTAGCTTAGGGAAAAAATACTATGTCACACTCTTATAATGGGCATCTATGAGAGGATTGCTCTCATGCAACTTATATGAGTATCTCTAAAAACCCAATAAGTCAGTTCATAAAGAATGATTAAGAAAGCAACATGTGACCTGTTGATTCTCATAGTCTTTTAGATGTTCCCACTTTAGGAGGGGAAATCAGCCTCAATGAGTAATGCAATGAATTCAAGCTACTAGCCAACATCTAGAAACAAGTAAAGTAATAACTAGCAGTCAGCACGGGTTTGTTAAAAACAGATCATGCCAAACCAATCTTATAGACTACCTCTTAGTAAGCTAGAAAAAAGTGGAATAGATAGCACCACCACAAGATGGACTCGTAACTGGCTGGCAAACCGTACTCAACAAGTAGTCCTCAATAGGTCTAAGTCTACATGGAGAGAAGTAAGCAGTGGGGTGCCACAAGGTTCCGTCTTAGGCCCAGTACTCTTCAATATCTTCATTAATGACTTAGATGAGGGAATAGAAGGGGAACTTACCAAATTTGCAGATGATACTAAGCTGGCAGGAATAGCTAACACCAAAGAAGATAGGCTCAAGATCCAGATGGATCTTGACAGACTAGAACACTGGGACATGTTTAATAAAATGAAATTCAATATAGAGAAAAATAAAGTCCTACACTTAGGCAAGAAAAACCAAAAGTACACATATAGACTGGGTGAAACCAGGCTCAATAGCGGTAACTGTGAGAGGGATCTTGGAGTCTTAGTGGACAACCAGCTAAATATGAGCCAGCAGTGTGCAGCAGCTACCCCAAAAGCTAATGCAATCCTAAGTTGTATTAACAGAGGGATACAGTCAAGATCAAAGGAAGTACTAATACCACTCTATAAAGCCTTAGTAAGACCACACCTAGAGTACTGCATCCAGTTTTGGTCCCCACATTATAAAAAAGATGTTAATACTCTAGAAAAAGTACAGAGAAGAGCAACCAGGATGATTAGAGACCCAGAGGCTAAAACATACAACGAACGGTTGCAGGAACTGAGCTTGGCTAGTCTAGTGAAGAGAAGGATCAGGGGAGACATGATAGCAGTCTTCCAATATTTGAGGGACTGCCACAGGGAGGAAGGGGTCAAGCTATTTTCTAAAGCACCTGTAGGCCAGACAAGGAATAATGGATGGAAACTGAACAAGGAGAGATTTAACCTGGAAATAAGGAGAAACTTTCTGACAATGAGAACAATCAGCCAATGGAACAGCTTGCCCTTGGAAGTTGTGGAAGTGCCATCACTTGAGACTTTCAAGAAGAGATTGGACTGCCATTTGTCAGAAATGGTGTAGGGTCTCCCGCTTGGTTGGGGGGTTGGACTAGATGACCTACAAGGTCCCTTCCAACTCTGATTATCTGTTATCTGTTAGGTCAGGGATATCAAGCTTGCGTTGTCACGTCGTCGTCGTCACATAATGTATTGCAACTTTTTCCCCTTCACCATGCATGGGCATGGCCAGCATGTGATCATTCAGGCCATGGGTTTGACACCCCTGTACTAGGTCATAGCAATATCATGAGACAGGTCTTTGAGGTAAACTGATACATTCCATAGAAAAAGTAAAGATATAATTACTGTTTGCCTACAGGAATTTTATGTATGAGATGCGTACTTACATACATGTTGTGTTTTCATTATAATTTGTGGAGGGTTTGCGCCTTTTCCAGATATTTAGAATATGTTTCAAACATATAAACATATTGTGCCAGGAGATCCAGGGCCATGATAGTAACAGAACTAAAGAAGGACAAGGATGATTATAGCTTTCATTCTATCTGTCTGCATCAAATCACTTACTTCCAGGCAACAGTCTATAAAAATGATTCACTTCTGGGTATACAAATGTGCCTTTGTGTATGATTACAGAGAGTAGCCTATTCAAGGCTAATCTGAGACATAAATTTAGCAAATTGCTTTAAACAAGCTACTTTTTTTAAACCTCAGTCTCTGCCTCCAATTTGCACCATATGGAAACAATAGTAATCCTGGCTTGTAAATAACTACTGACAGAAGAGCAACATTTTGCTTGTTTAGTGTGTGCGAGAAAATAAATTAGGAGAAGACAGTATGTTTTAAGCAATTTGAATTAGAGACTCAGAATTTGACATTGTGCTGAACCATGACCATAAAGCACAACAAAGCTAGAGGTGGTTGCTGTATAATGTGTAGAGTGACTTGTAGACAGTTAAAACCCATCTATGTCTGTAATATTAGAGAGTAATTGAACATTTCACATCCAAATTTCACTTACTGGACAAAGTCAGGGTCAAATGATTGCTTTAAAAAAATTTATACAGATGCAAATCTACACTTTCAAATTTTTAAAGTGATTTCTAAGATGCTGTGATTTTGACTATGTATTTTTATTTCTTAATAATTATTGTTTTCTCCTTCCCACTCAGCTTTGCACGCCACTGCTTCTAAAACTTCTTCACTGCCTGGGTATGGACGAAATGGACTTCACAGGGTGAGCAGACAATTCTTCCCCAGACAAGAAAGTACACTTTAAATTTCAGTTTCTGTTCTAGGGAGCAAAAAACTTTTTTGTTGAAAAACACTCAAACTACAGTTCAATAATGTTCTTTAGAATATGTAAGTTAAAATACAATATGAAACAAAAATGGTAAAAACAATATAATTCAAAAATGTTAAAAATAGAATAAAAATAAAATTAGAACAAAATAATATTATAGCAACAGTACAAAAATTTTGCTTAGCAGTTAAGATAGTTCTGCCTGTATTTCTTCCAGTCCACCATATTTCTCTTGTACTTTTAGTCTTTTTATGTGTGTTATCAAGGAAAGTAAAAAAGGGTAGTTACTAAGGCCACTTCACCTGGGAAATGGCTTAATTCAGTGGAACTATATAAATCCAGATATTGTTTGAAAGTGGCTCAGGCAAACACATTCTTAATTCATTGAATTATTAGGACCAGCAGAAACAAATTAGTAAATTAGACATGCAGCAAAGCTCAATAAAAATAGTTGTAGATATCTTGTGGGGCTGATTCTGTGATCTGTTCTACTTAATGGAGCTGACAGTTTCCCTTTTATTGAGTCATTTATTTCAATGAGTAAATCCAGTGGAAGAAAAATATTGACATATGGACATAAGATGTGGTGAAAAGAAATAAGAGATTCAACTAAATGTTCTACTCCCACTCTACAATTTCTCAAGACTCCTAAAAAAAGGAGTCTTTTTTTTTTACCCTTCTCTTGATTACTTCACCCTTCTCTTGCTGGGGTGGGGAGGGAGATAGGATGTAGAAATTTGTGTCTGCTATCTCCATCTCATCACATTTTCATATTTAGATCATTCCAATGTAGTTCTTTATAAGAAAAGAATTGAGTTGGGCTATGTACATTCTTGGACTATGTACATTCATTAGAGAAAGCTTTTCCCCTGAAATATCTAAAGAAAATCTACAGAATTCAGATAGGAAAACCAAGAATGATAATCAAATATTACATAATCTGTCTTCAACTGTTGATGGGTTTTATCATAAATATTATTTATCTATGGAAACTGTGATAATTACAAAGCAGTTTATTATGTGCATATCTATCACTAGTGTCCATATAAAACTGGTACAAGATATTCTGGTTCCGCAGGCAGAAATATGACAAATCTGCAGTTACTCCTCTCAAGGAAAGGTGTGGTAATAAATTATTGATAAAAGTGGGCATTTTATGGAGTTATAAACTATTGTTTTAGACTAAATTTCTGCTCTTTCTCACCTTCAGCATAGATACAGCTTTATAAGCATAAAGTACAATAACATTCCTCCTGTACCACTGTCAGTTTTATATGCACTTTTTGTTAATATCATGGATATTCCCAGATAAGAGGCAGTTTTGTCTAGTGGTTAAAGCACCAAGCCAGAAATCGGGAGACTGAGTCGTAGCCCTGCCTTAGCAATGAAAGTTATCTGAGTGACTTTGTACCAATCAACTCTTTCAGCCCAACCCATCTCACGGGGCTGTTGGGTGAGAAAAATAGGAGAAGGAAGGAGTATTGGTTATGTTTGCTACTGAATTATTTTTAACAAATAACAAAGGGGAGAAGGTAAAAAAAATTAAAAAATAAATAAAAATAAACAAGTATGTTATTGTCATGTTTTACATGGCCTTTGTAGTGATCTTTTTACTGTAATTCAATGTTCAGATAATTTGAGTTACCTGTTCATCTTTTTATTTATACATATATATATACATGTAGCCGATGTCCACAGACTTTGGTCAATACAACAGTTATGGGGATGTGAGCAATACAACTCAAGGTAAGTTTGTAAAGGAAATAGAATTTGAGCTTTGGGCTGTTGGTTTTTGAGTTACTTTTAGCATTTATGCTTTCTGTTTTGTTTTTATAGTAGTACATAAGATCAGCTCATCTTTCACATACAGCTTTTGGATACTATACTTAATCTGGAAATACAGCTACACTTGCCATTTGTTGAAAAAAAAAGGGGGTGGAGAGGATTGTTCAACAATATATTAAAACTGAAGAAGACATTGTAAAAAATAAATTAAATTGTAAAAATTAAAATTTAATGAAGGCAGAAAATATATGAATTTTGGGTTGATAATTTTTAGGGAGACTCTTTCATTCATAATAAATCTTATCCTAATTATGTGTCTTTTCTCAATATATATCCCTTTTCAGATTACCAGGTTGGTAAAGATTTTCGTCCATCAAGTTAACAGAAACAAATTCATCAACAGTGCATCAACTATGTTATTCACATCTTAGAGGATTTTCTTAAAACTTGTTAATATGCTTGTTTTATTATTAATGATATAATTATGACACCATGGGAAAGAGTGTCTTACTGTCAGTTTTGTGATTATAGCGAACATTATTAAGATTGTCAAAGAAGCAATGAGTGATAGTTCTCTCATTGATGGATTTCTCCTCATCATTTTGATACCATCCAAAGAAAGTCCGAATATAATTCTGATTATTCTGTAGTTATACCTCTGCTCTTCTCCAGATAATTTCCTGTCTTCTTTATATTTTACTGTGGTCATGGAATAAAATCTTCCAATGTATTTTATACAAAACAGGCACAATGGGTTATATAAAATGGCCAATTAAAAATGTAGTGTTATTTTTTAAACATAACCCTTCTCTTTACATGTTTGAATATTACTGTTATGGAAATCTCTATACATTAGTTACAGAAAAGATTGATGTAGAAAGAATTAAAAAAATTTTTTGTTAAAAAAGATAAAATGCTTTGGTACAACTGAAAAGGAACCAAATATTGTAAAGATGGTAATTAGAACTAATGCAATGGATCAGTCTGTAGGACAGTTTTCCTTACATTCCTTATTCCCTGAATAATCGTGTAAGGAATATTCTAGATAAGAAAAACGAACTATATTTTTAAATATTTTAAACATTAGGTTATTAATTATTAAGTTAGGCCATAAATATAGAATATTTGACATTTTTAGAACTGATCAGTAATTTCTTGTGACCAAAATGTTATCTTATTTTGTCAATCGGTCTTTGGGAAGAGTCCCTGGGATTCTTCATAACTGAAAGAGAGAACTATGAATAAAGGCCACGTAAATTAGGAGCCGCATCTTTATGTGTAGTATATATCAGGCATAATTACATTTATTATACATATTTCTTTGGAATTCACGTGCATACACAGCATGAATACCTTTACTCTATCTGTGTGGGTTTGTGTGAATAAGGATGTAATCTATGTGTTTGATACCTACATGATTCTGATACAGTTTCACCCAGATGGTCTTGTCCCTGGAATGCGAATGGACCGAGGAGTCTCTATGCCTAACATGTTGGAACCAAAGGCAAGTGCTGATCTTACTGTGCTTCACAACAACGAAGGGTAATTTTTGGAATGATAGCATACTATTAAAAATGCTATTGTTTTTTAATGTGTTTATTTATATGTCAGTCCTCTCTTTTTGAGACAGTTGGACATCATCTTTATTTGAAGTGAGCACATAGGATAAGGAATTTAATATATAAGAAACTAGACAACAGTATTTAGGTGGATCTAAAACAAATAGACCTTAACAATCATGTGAAATCAGTTAGACCCACTAGTAACGCGACAGCATTAATTGGGATAGATCAGCAGTATGCAGCAGGAATGAATTCATTCTTGGTTGTGCTGCATGCACAATATAAAATGAAAATCAAAGCAGATGTTCTAATTGAAGTCCCATTGTATACATTTTTATTCAGAGGTAAATCCTAGTAATTCAGTGAGCTTTATTCCCAGACTCACATAATTCCAGAATAGGATATCCAAAGCAATCCAAAGAGTGCATGCAGGAAAGGGTTGTTACATGAAAGGCCATTTTAAAAAAACCAGACTAAGTTGTGCATTTTCTTTTGCTTATAACACTAAAATAATGCAGGAATTGCTAATTGTTGCTCTATATCTCATTATTTTTGATGTAGTATAAAAAAGGGGAAGGAGGCAATTTTTTGGATGTGAAGAGAAAAAAGTTTGAATACAGTGAAAAAGAACCACTTTCCTTATTCTCTCTCTCTCCTTCCTACTCCACATAAAACTGCAGTGACATAAAGATAGACAGATAGATAGATAGATAGATAGATAGATAGATAGATAGATAGATAGATAGATAGATAGATAGATAGAGCCATAAAAAAAAAACATTTTTACCCGCAGTGTTTTTCAGACAGTCTTTCTGGAAACTCTTTTTTTGTTGTTCATTAATTTTCTTGGTCACTGATACAGGATATCAAGTTAGTTCTTAAGAAATATGCTCAGAATGTATAATGTCCTGGTTATTGTGGTTTTAACATATGTAGTCCTAACTTGGGATTGTAGAGACATGGGAAAATTAAGGCTTATCTCTGAGTGTATTCACTTGAAATGTTCAGAGACGGTAAATAGAAGTCTTCCATCATCACACTGAGTTCACTGATCATCCGACTTCAAACAAATAAGCCAAATCCAGACAAATCACATTCTGGTTTTGCACAATATGAGAATGCAGCCTTACAGAGGAGTGTGTATATATTTCTGGTTTTTAGTCTCTAATGCTTATTTTATTAAAGCTCAAGGTTTCTGCGCAAGATGCTTGCACTATCACATATAACTAGTTTAATAGGGGAGTGGTATGATGACTAAATAGGTATGTAGGAAAGTAACTTTAGTTTAACTTAAAAAGAGAAATGGACAGGACAAATATAAGCAAATGAATGGCCAATGAAATAACTTTTTTACAGAGTGCTTGTTTCTGAGTACATACGCCAAGAAGATAAAGGCTAACCAATGGTGATCTGTAAAAGAAAGAAGATAGTAAGCATTATCCATCAGCTTATCAAGGAAGGAAGGAGGGAGGGAGGTGCAGGAAGAGAGAGAGAGAGAGAGAGAGAGAGAGAGAGAGAGAGAGAAAGAAGGAGGGACGGGGGGGGGAGAGAGAGAGAACATAGATGGGACATTTTTATAATTATGAGACTTCATTGTTCAATAACAAATATTCCAAGGAAGCCATGTAATGAACTTGCAGCTGTCTTTTGACAATGACGACATTATGCTTGTGAATTTGATGTCTATTTGTGGCATTTAATAAATTCTACATAAAGGCCTTTTCTATATGGTTAACAGATATTTCCTTACGAAGTACTCATGGTGACCAACAGAGGGCGAAATAAAATTCTAAGAGAAGTGGATAGAACCAGGTTGGAGGTAAGAACCAGGTGTCAAATTTGGCATTAAAAGAAACTTTTGTAAGGATATGGATTGCCCATTATTCATAACCTTACAAGATAGTGCATTAATCTGAACTAACCGCTTCATCCATACAAAGATAACTAATACACCAATCCACGCAAGCCTGCTCAGAAATAAGTTTCACTGGGTTGAGTGATCCTTTCTAAAGTAAATATGTATAGAATTGGAACCATACATATCATAGTGTACAGCCACATTTTTCCCAAGGTTATGCTCTAGTTGTAAAACTGTTTTCAATCACATGACATAACAATGTCATCAGAGTACATAGGGCCCAATTTTTTAGTATACACCCCCCCACCAGCAACCTAATGAATCAGATTCAAGCCAGCTAATTTGGGTATTGATTCTGGAGAAATATTAGTGAGATTGTGAGTACATACCTCTGCTATATAGAAATACTTGGCCTTTCATGTCCATAATAGATATCAGCTGAATCAGCTGAAGGTATAAGATATGTATATTTTTTAAGACAAATGTGCAGGCATATTCTTAGAAATAAAATCTGGTCTATTTCATCAAACTCCATCTATACCCGAAATGTTCCAGTTTAAGTTTCATTCTCTTCAAAGGAAAGTACAATATCTTGATACAGTCCTTGTGTGTATAGATGCATATGCTAAGTTTTCTTTATGCAGATGTCATCACAGTAGCATTGGCAAGCTACTTGTGTATTAAGTCTTCCAGATATTGTATATCTCAACAGGGTAGTAGTCCCAAGATCTCTGGAGGGCACTTGGTAGGGAAAGACTACTTGAGCTAGACAACTAACAGCTCAATCTTTAAATTGTTTGTTGAGTTATCCATTGCAATACTTGACTATCATTCCTATTGGCTAGAGATTATAATTTCCATCTCATTATTTAAAATCCCTGAAGAGTAAAAAAAAAAAAAGGGGGGGGGACTTATTCTAATATTGGATGCTTTGGCATCCAAAAAAAAAAAAAAAAAGCAAAAAGGCCACCTGGTGCTTGCTATAAGACACTGACCTTATCCATTGCTCAGGACTTTATATTATACCTGGTATATTAGATCTAATATGTTGAGGGTAATGCTGCGATATCTAGATTGCCTGTTTCTAGTTCTTGAGTGATAATGTACTTCTGCCCTGTCTTTCTTTAGCGTCATTTAGCACCTGAAGTTTTTCAAGAAATATTTGGCATGACGATACAGGAATTTGATAAGTTACCTCTCTGGAGACGCAACGATATGAAGAAGAAAGCCAAACTCTTCTAAATTCTTCTTTCTTGGGAGAGGGAAGATATCATGTAATAGGATAATGTATTATAATCGAGTCCAAACCCTTTTTGGAGAGCAAACAGTCAAGAAGGTGGGGAGGAGAGAAAGGACAATCTGAGAAAGGCACATACTAATGCCTTGAGATTGTGCAATGGCCTGTCAAGCTTACCATAGGCAGAGACATGAAAGGTTCTTTGTTCAAATCTCAGTCATGGCTTTCACTCATGAAATTTTTATATGGCATATATATTCAGTCTTCTGCCTTCCTCATTTTCCCTTGACTTTCATTCAGAGGTTGAAAACACTAATTGAGAAGACCCAGGAAGTGCCCGTAGGATGCCAGCTCACAATTTTGTGGTCATGGACTTTCCAAGCAATGAATGAATATATTCTATAGTTAAGGAAGAAGTCCTGTGTAATATATTTATCCTCTGGGTACAGCTATTACAGTTAATTGGCCTTATTGTCAAACAGCTTATTCTTTCTGCAGTACCCATCAATAAAATAGGCTGCTGAACAGAGGTATTCTACTATGCTGCATACTGGCCAATTTTTTTGAGAACAAGCTCCCAGCTTGCATTTGCACATATCTGGTAGTAAATTGCCATGTTTTGTTGTTGACTCTTTGTTCCTCCATCTTTCCCTGCACTGACTGAATATAATTTTTGCTTTAAACCACTTGATTGAAAATTAACAAGAGCAAGCATGTAAACCAAAAATTGGTTTCTTGGTTTAATGATGGAGTTATTTCAACTATCATGTTAAATGTAAGCCATAGTGATACAATCTTAAGTTTAATTTAGATGTGACCTTTGCTGTGTGAAAATCACTATAACATAGTGTAGTCATGCATTGCTTGATTGTGCTTGAAAATAAGCACTGCGTGGGCCAATGTATTGATGTTGTTCCTTTTCATGTTAAAATAAACAATATTAATCATGCTGGTCCAAGAAAAAGAATGTTTGTCCTGGGGCAATAACTTATTGTGGTCAACTGAAAAGCATACAACCATGTTTTAACTCTGAGACTGTCTCCAGTTCTCCTTTCATAAGTTGTAGTATCTGATACATGATCATATTTCATAGGATCTAGTATAGGTGTCCTAGAAAGTCATTATGCCGTCATCCTTACTGTGAAACTGAAGATTGAAGAGTGTTTTGTGAGATCAACTAATACCAAGCAATCAGAAGATTGGACATTTTCAAAGTACTCTGCATAGTCTGTTCCAGGATTAGAACAGCATGTTTCAAATACTAGTACCTTCCAACTGCAAAGGTTACTTTTTTAAATGTCTACCGGAATAGTGAACTCAGAAATTATATTTTAACTATTATATAGAGTGACTTTGCTGCTACACAGTGACCATTCAAACTATTTTCTTGTATGCGCTGATAATATTGCACAATATGTCATGTTAAACATTTAATTTGATTTTCTTCATGTAATCACTCATTCATATAAGAAGACTTGAATTTTTTGTTATTTTACTAAACACAGTAGCAAATAGGTTTTTTTCTTCTTATTTACTATCAGTGCCTGAAAAAAACTCTGAAAAATTTCTGAATCGAATGATCCACTCAACTACATGCCTTTTATTTTAGAGGATATTGTGTCACCTGGCCTCTTGTCTACCTAAATTGCTTGGTAGGTTGTGCATCTTCCATAAAGGACACGCAAAATTTTCTTCAATAGAATCAGAAGCCATTTTTGGCTGACAATAAGATGCAGTGATACATTAATTTTTTACCTGAATGATGACTGCCACTATATAAATTTTTACTTTTTCTCTTAATGTGCAGTTTCTGCCAACAGTATAATCTTGTATGTATATATACAATAGTTTGTACTAATTTAGAAGCAAAAAGTCACTAAATTAAATGAAGCTTGTCATGTAGTAAGTCTGTGTAGCATAGATGAGGAACCTGTTGCTCTCCAGATGTTGCAAGGCCCCCAATTCCCTGATTTCCTTATCATTAGCCCTGGAGTGGGGCAACACTTGGTAATGTTATTCAACAACATCTGTAAGGCTACAGATTCTGTATCTCTTCCCCTGTTTAGCAATTCTTATTGTAAGGTTTATGCAGGAAAGGCTTGTAGTATTTTTTGCTCTTACACTTAAGAGCTAAGATAGGTGGATTCCAGTGACATATCTGAATTCACAACAGGTGGCCAAGATACTAATGGCTAATCTCTTTGCGCTTAGTTTATTATCCTCCTAAATTAGGCTACTAGATCTGGCCTGCAAAAACCCAGAGGACCATTATGTGGAAGTAAAGAGAGAAGAGTTTTATTTGCGGCCATAAATAATTTTTGCAGCCTGTGTACAAAATGATAAAGATTTTTAGCATATCAGCACAGATCTTTAGAAGACTGTGTAGGAGAATTCATGTAAAATGTTAACTTCATCAAATGCTGATCATTCTATCACATTGCAATTAAGTGTGAAAGGATCTTCCCCAGGAGAGACTCAGATCAAGAGTCTGTGCAGTCCCAAGTTGGATGGGGAAGATGGGGAAGAGATTCAGGGTAGCCAGACCCTAAAATCTCTCATGATATATCTGACGCCTTAGAAAGTTACCAGCTTGGTAAGATTCTGCCAATTAGGGGTAAACAAATAAAGGATTTGGCATGATTGGATCTCACTGGACTTGGGTCTGACAATAGGAGAAGGAATGGTACAGCCATACTGGTGATATGTTATTGTTTGTGGGAATTTATCACCTGGCCAAGGATATTTTTTTTCTTTAGAAAAATTTAGTTCACAGGTTCCCGCAAACTCCAGTATCCTATCCTGGAATTAATATATTCTAGAAATTAAAATCCAAAATAGCTGAAGGGCACTGTTGGCAATAGTGAGAAAAGGGTGTCCAAGAATAAATAAACTATGATGAGGGAGAGGGCAAGCATGCCACATGACAGTTTTAATCTTTCTAAATCTATTATCTCAGGCAATATCAATTAAAACAAATTGTAGCAAGAGTCAGGAGGCTCAAGAAAACCTTAAAGTGACAATGTGTAGTTGTGTTTGAATTCTGTAATTTTCTGTAATTATGTATTTAACTGGCCTATTAAACTAGCTATAATTTAGCCAAGAGGACAATTTGATGAGTGATTTACAAAGGAAGCAAATTTTGGACTGGAAGCCAATCAGTTGAAGATGGCCATCTGAGCTGCCTCTTTTCCTGGACACATTATTGCTTCAACTGCACATCAATGGTTCTTGTGTGATTATAATTCCATTCTACTTTTTTGTCCTTGGTTCATTGCTTTCAGTACAAATAAGCTCTGGACAGACATTTGTATCTGGTGAACAGAAAGCATTAAAGCAGCATATCCTAATTGCAGTTGGTTAAATTAGCCAACATCCACCATATCTGCTGCTGCTTTTTTTTCATTCAGGATGTTTATATCTTGAAAATTAGAATGGTTGCTTCCCACCTCACAGAATGATATTTCCATTGCCTTTTATTCTTCAATTGCATTTCCCTAAGCTGAGAAGTAAGAGGTGTAACCTACAGCATGTCTGCTATATGAAATCATTCTATATATGCTTCATATTGCCCCAGAAGCCAAGCATTTATTGGTTCCAACCACAAAAGTGTTTCCCCACTCCTTCTTGATTAGTCAATCAGTTTTGACTTAACAAAACCTGAATTCTATATTCAGTTTCCACACGTATTATTTCAAGACCAATGACACTTTTTACCTTTTAGAAGTAAGTTATTCCCTGTAAATAGACCTTCTCCTTTACGATAAATGGCTAGTTTAGACAACATTCCAATGCTTTGAAACTTTTACATCCTGAAACAAAAATAGGGGGAGGGGGTTACTAAAAAGAATGCAAATTAATTCATGATTGGACAATTAGTTCATCTCTGACCAATCCCTGTAATAGTCTGTAATTCCAGAAAAATGTGTGAGCACAAGGAAAGCTTACAGTTGATGACGATCCTTCAAGAATAACAGTTCCTAGCTTATTCATCAGTAGTTGGGCTGTTCTGTTGCAAAATGACATTGCAATTGGGTTTCTACAATTTCAAGATGAAAATGAATATTATTCTGTATGTTCCACTTTTATTTTCTGACATGTGAGCATGACATATTTTTGTAATAAAGCTTACAATTATGGATAGTTAAGTTTTTTAAAAAAACATGCATTCAAGTAGTCCTCGACTTACAACATGTTTGAACTCAAAATTTTTGTTGTTAAGTAAGACATTTGTTAACTGAGTTTTTCTGAGACTCTTCAACCATCATAAATAAGACCTAATTGCCAAGCATCCAAATTTTGATCACATGACTATGGGGATGCGGCAATAGTTGTAAGTGTGGAAAATGATCAATGTCATTTTTTCCAGTGCTGTTGTAACTTTGAATGGTCACTAAATGAAGTATTGCTAGTCAAGGACTACCTGAATTTATTTTGTGAGAAAGTACAATTAATTTTGGAGACTACTTCTCAATTATATTAATTTTATAAAAGAAGATTAGAAGGATCTTATTACAAATATAAAGGACCAGAAAACCAGCAAACATATTTAATGTGGTGCTAAAATGGAACTGATCAGAAAGACTGAGTTTTCCCCTCTGTAGTTTTACAAATGTACTAATGACTTAAGTGCTATTGTACAAATAATTCAATTACCTAACTACTTACTTACCACTATCACCACCACCTCATCTTATATGTATCCATTATAGTCCAAATTTTAAGATTTTAAAAAAATATTGATTCAAGTGTATTCTAATGGGAGAAGTAACACCAAAGCTGAGTGAAGTGGATGGACTTCACTGTAGTGATGAACAAATTCACCATCGTTATTTGAGAAGGTATTGCACACAGCAAAATCACATCTTTTAAAAATGCAAGTAAATGTCAAACAAAAGATGAATAAGCAATACATGGCTGTTGCAGAATGATACTATAGAAGCACTGCAGAATGCAGATTGTCATCATGGAGGACTTGTGATGTGTGATGTTCAATTATTTATTTATCTTTGTAGTGCTGTGGGTAGGACAAATTCAGAAACTATATGAGAAGAAAATTATCTCCAGAAGAGTATTTTATTGGTGCTTATCTACATTGTATGATGCCCATTCTTCTGTTGTACATTTTTAATGCAATCTACTAAAAAGGGATGTCTTGGTTCAGATCCTTTTTCATGTTGCAATTCCATCTAACCACTTCCAGAAAAACTGCAGCAGAAATATAGTATGAAGAAATGAACTAAATTACTTCCCAAAAAGAGCTGTTAAAAGAATTTCTTTCTTGGTTTCAAAAAACAGTGATAGCTCTCCAAGATTATCAAAGCAAGCTTAATTCCAAATATATAAAGTCAAGAAACATGAAAAAGGATCTATAAATTATTTTCTTCAATATGCAGAATGATTGATAAAGAATGAATATGTTTAGTATCACACTCTTGGGATATTCATGTGTCAACATATTGTAATCACCCAACATGAACTTGATCTTTATTTTCCAAAGGGTTCTATCTAAAACCACTAAAACATACATTTTGATGTTAGTGCCTATAAAGTAAATTTATGGCAAATGCCTCTTCAAGAGTATAGATTTCAAGGGTAGGGATTGTAAATCCAAATCTAAGGCTATCGGATTTGGATTTCAAGAATCTGGTAAACCAAGAGTTGGAAAGACGAGGTATGAAAAATATTTTTATTCTTATCTCATGATTTTTGCATGCCAGATCTGGTAACCCTCAAGAATGAGTGCTAATTTGCACACTAATTTGCCCCAAATAAAGCCCAGTTGAATCAGATGGTAAAGGTTGAATATTAGGCTATGTCTCAGCCACCTAGAGAAGAATCTGCTTATTCGGTTATACTGTGTATTGCTAACATCAGTATTTTCTATAAAGTAGTTTAAATTACTGACAATCATTATATTGATGAAGCCATATTTCTGATTTTTAGGAACATGGCTTTAATTAATAATACTTTGTTTAAAATTTCATGGTTTAAATTTATCCATTTTTCTCATGACCAACTGATGTTCAGAACTGAGAAAAAGCCTTTTTCAGAATTTCTCCTTTTCTCTGCCTCTCTCCCTTTTTATTATTGTTATGGAATAGCTCTGATTAAGAGCCTTTGTTGAAAAAGAAAGCTACCAATCCATAGAGTTAAATCTGCTTCTCTGCAAAATGGCCATTGTTGCTCTTCATGCTGTTTGCAAATGTCACCCTAATGTCACTATAATCTACATTGCTATTGTACTCATACCAAGTAGATGAATAAAGTTTGAAACTTTATTCTTACCCTATTGTTTGGATTTTTGTTTTTCTTTATTCAGCTCGTGTTAATACAGTGAAAATGCATGTGGTTATGCTTGATGATAAAACTAGTGACATGCATACTGTTTGCAAAACAGAGGATATGTTGGGAACAATTATTGATGAAATTTTATATATTTTGAAGGTCTTGTGGTATTTTCTGAAACGCTTCCTGTGGGATTGCTCAAAATAGCTGGGTCAGTATTCCCTTGGCCACAAACTTTTTAAATTATTCAATAATTATTATTGTGACTGATAAATAACAGACACTTGGTTTTGAGATCTCAGCCTTAATTTCAGGGTGGCACTATTGTGTAGGCCAACAGCTCTCTTAATGTCCTAGAATTAACATAGCATGATTTGTAAGAGTTGTGCACAATTATAAAGATTTGCAAAGTTTATGGATTGAAAATGTGAAATTCATCATCTGCAGCCTCTCATTCAATGCAGAGGAGTACAAGTTAATTACTGTATTAGTTGAAAACTAAAATGAGACCAGGATGTGGTTAGTAAAGTAAGTAGTAGACAACTGATAAGAGATATGCAACAGCAAGTCACAACATAATATAGACCTGTGGGAGATAGAAGATAAACATGCAAGTACAAAATGGGAGTTATCATGGTAAACAACAGAAAAGATTGAAATGGAAAAAAAAATCTTAGAATAAAATTGATTAAAAATAAACACAAGTCAGCAATGTGATTGTTCAAAAAGACAAAAAGAATTTCAGGCTGCATCAACAGCAGTTTGTCAAATCATTGAAAAATTCTATTCTGCACTGGATAGATCCTATGTCAATTATTGTGTCCATTCTGGGCAGACTGGTTCAATTAGCTCAGAAAAGGTAACAAGGACAATAAGGAAAGTAAAAAGTCCCATGTAAGCAATTGATAGTATTGGGGATATTTTGGATAGAGAATAGCACTCTTCAAGTACCTGAAAGGATGTCACATGAGAAAGGCATAGTTTATTCTATCCAGAGCTCAGAAAAGTGAATGTATGTGATAGAAGACACATTTTTATTATGCAATAGAAAAGAATTCTTAAAAGGGTGTTTTGAAATCTTTTAAGACACATCCCTTTCACTCGATTCAACTATCTTACTATTTATTTTAGTGTAATTTTGATTTGTATTTTAAAGTTTCTATTTTCTGTTTTTTGCCCTTTAAATACTGTTAGCTGTCTTACCTATTCCCCAGAAATGAAAGATGTAATCGATGTAAATCAAATAAAAATGAATAAGTCAATCAGTGCATCAGCTGAAGGCATTCATCATAGAAAGATATCTCAATTGAGAATCTTATAACCTTCATGCAGGGCAACAGATTTTTTGGGTGGTTTATTTAATGAACAAGCAGTGGAATGTGTCAGTTGCATATATACACATACACATACATACACACACACACACACACACACACACACACACATATATGTCACATCTTCTTGGCTTCTCAAATATGAAGTAAATTTGGTTTTTGGCCCGACACTTTCATATATATATATATGAAAGTGTTGGGCCAAAAGCCAAATTTACGTCATATTTGAGAAGCCAAGAAGATGTGACATTGATCATTTAGCCAGCCATCCTGATGTTTGCTGTGCACATTGACCCTAGCAAATGATTCATCATCTTTATTCTCCATACTTACTTAAAGCCTTTTCTTCTCAGATAATGAAAAAAAAAATTCCAAATTCTAAAAGTGTGGTTTTCTTTCCTGCTTCCTGATACAGAAATAATTGTGAGTTTCTGACCTCTGAGTAATGATTGAGGAATGTATTACATCTCCCAACACAGCAGGGCATCTGGTAAAGTGAATCTTCACAGCAAGTTAAAAATACAGATAATGGTGCCAAAATCCAGATCTGATTGAAACATAGTCAAATGTCAAATATATTTGCTGCTAAATATATGCGATTCCCTGGGATTATTAAAGTACGAGTAATGCACTATGGGTTTTTTTTCTTCACCAACACAGCCAACTCCCCACCTCCAATTTTCTCTCTCCCTCTCTTTCACATTTAGTTTCCTTTGCTTGACCTTCTACAAGGCTGTGGGGAGGGGGAAAACTTAGTTCAAAGTTTTCTGTGATGGAAGGGCCTCAGGAACATGTACAGTTCCAGGACATGAATAAGATGGAGGAAAAAAAGAGGGTCATTGTTCCAGGGCATGCCCCTTCTAGAGTTGTCCTTTTATGGATTGTGCCTTTTATATTTGAAGCCCCAGATAGTCTAGAACAATCCATAGTTTCAGTGAGCCTCTGAGCTGCTGTTTCTTTTGACAAATCAGTGAGATCAGGACTCTAGGATAATCTCTACACAGATAACAGATAACAGATAATCAGAGTTGGAAGGGACCTTGTAGGTCATCTATTCCAACCCCCCAACCAAGCGGGAGACCCTACACCATTTCTGACAAATGGCAGTCCAATCTCTTCTTGAAAGTTTCAAGTGATGGCGCTTCCTCAACTTCCCAGGGCAAGCTGTTCCATTGGTTGGTTGTTCTCACTGTCATAAAGTTTCTCATTTCCAGGTTAAATCTCTCCTTGTTCAGTTTCCATCCATTATTCCTTGTCTGGCCTACAGGTGCTTTAGAAAATAATTTGACCCCTTCCTCCCTGTGGCAGCCCCTCAAATATTGGAAGACCGCTATCATGTCTCCCCTGGTCCTTCTCTTTACTAGACTAGCCAAGCCCAGTTCCTGCAACCGTTCGTTGTATGTTTTAGCCTCCAGTCCCCTAATCATCTTGGTTGCTCTTCTCTGTACTTTTTCTAGAGTATTAACATCTTTTTTATAATATGGTGAACAAAACTGGATGCAGTACTCTAGGTGTGGTCTTACTAAGGCTTTATAGAGTGGTATTAGTACCTCACTTGATCTTGACTGTATCCCTCTGTTAATACAATTTAAGATTGCATTAGCTTTTTTGGCCGCTGCTGCACACTGCTGGCTCATATTTAGCTGGCTGTCCACTAAGACTCCAAGATCCTTCTCACAGTTACTGCTATTGAGCCTGGTTTCACCCAGTCTATATGTGTACTTTTGGTTTTTCTTGCCTAAGTGTAGGACTTACTTTTCTCTACATTGAATTTCATTTTATTAGATATGGCCCAGTGTTCTAGTCTGTCAAGATCCATCTGGATCTTGAGCCTATCTTTTGGGTGTTCGCTATTCCTGCCAGCTTAGTATCATCTGCAAATTTGGTAAGTTTCCCTTCTATTCCCTCATCTAAGTCGTTAATAAAGATATTGAAGAGTACTGGGCCTAAGATGGAACCTTGTGGCACCCCACTGCTTAGTTCCCTTCATTTAGGGAACTGTCTTATCTCCATCTCTAGACTTCTTGGACTAATTTTCTTAATAATATATGTAAAATGTGTCCTTTATTTCTTCTATTAGTATCAACAAAAGTGATACCAAAATTACGATAGGTGCATAGTAAAGTCATCAAATAAGTGCTGCAATAATATACTTGTGGTTCAAATGTGTGACAATAATAAAGTACATTGTGATATTTGCATGATGATGTGATCATACACATTTCATCAGTAACCCTTCTACTAGTTCCACTGCCCAAGTTCACTCTATTAAGAAAAAAAATTGAATAAGCAAACTCCTCAATTAGCAGCTTGGTTTTCTTCAGGGCTCTTTCTAGTTTTAATCCAAAGACACCCTGCAACATCCAACCAATATTTACATAACAGAGAGATGCCCTGGATTTGGCCCAGTCTGGATCTGAAGGTCAAATGAAAAAGGGGGAAATGGATTCAGTGATAAATGGATTTGTTCTGAAAGTAGAATGATTCTTCAAATTCTCAGGATGCCTCTTAAGGGATAAAAATATCCTGAAGGTCGAGAGAGATTATATTATGTTTTAAAAAAAATCTAAAACAAAATCTAAAAACTACTCTAATTTCTACAAACTTACCATATTGTGCCTCTATCACTGGAACTTTCCTTTAGTCCTTAAAAGCAGAGTGCCAAATTAAAAACCTTTTATACTTTTTTCCATGCTACCTTATAAGAGGACAAAGTGATTTAACTTTTTTGCTAAAGTTATGAGCACTGACTACAATTGAAGCATTTTCAGAACAACTAGGTCAGATCCGTTCTTTTAATTAGGCCTCTGAATTGGATTACCTAGTTTTAGCAACTGTAATATACTGTATAAATAAAAGGAAGTTAGTTTCCATAAATCAGGAAGCAATGAGAGGATTTTCTTTTCCCTTGTACCAAAGATGCTTTTTCCAAAAGGCATCTAAGCTTTCTTGATTTTTTTCTTTGAAAACGTTTTGCTTCTCATCCAAGAGCTTCTTCAGTACAATTCTTCCCTTTTCTTTTAGTTATTAGGCCTACCTGGAACTTCAGATTAAAGTATAACTCTCCCTCAGATGGTTTCCAAGTCTCCAAATCTAACTGATTAGATTTAGCATTAAAACATAGTGAAACCTACATTGTATTGAGAGGGAGGATTAAAAAAAAAAACAAGACAATGATTTCAACTACAAAGTTGTGACACTTCACTCACTCACATACACGCATACCAACATAACAGCCCTGGTTGATTTGAGTCACTCCCTTTGTTCTACAAAATTAAAATATTCTAGTAGGATGTTTGGTCAAACAATTATTTTTCAATTGTGCTTGTAAAAGCCCTATATAAAGTTATAATTGTGTTTTTCCAGTCATCTACCTTATCATTTCACAATAAATTTCAGTTTCTTCTTCCCCATTGGAAATTCCCTCTTCTTTGGAGCATCCATTTATATTCTTTCATTCCTTCTGGCAGAGTTCATACAGATAGATTAGGTACTTTCAAACTGCAATGTGGAATACAGTGTAGGTTTTTAGTTGCATGTTTTTATGAGGTGGCCTCAATTTAATTTGTCTGAAAGAAGAAAGATAGAAATATATTACCATTAATTAACAGGAGGAAGAATATAATCTATTTCCAACAACCTATTGCTAATATTATTAGGAAGCAACAATGGAAACTGTTAGGCTGCGTAAGGAAATGAGAGGTGAAATTTACCGTTTACAAAATGTACTTCTTATGTGTATATAAAAGGAAGGCAGGAAGGCTAAGGGAAAGAAATGAGCAGTTTGCAATAAGCACACAAGCAGAAATCATTTCCACATACATACTGTTCAATGTTGCATTTGTGATAGACGACCTTTGATTTAACCCATTAATTGATGGTATGGTACATATATTTACTTTGCCTGCATATTTGTATATCGAAATTCAGAAAATGTTATTTTCTCTTCATATACAGCCATGATTTGAAAGGGAAATTGTTGACTTTGGAACTGGGGAAAAACAAGACCTAAACATTGACATTTTGGATTATTCTGGACAAAGACTCATGCTTCTGTGAAATCATTTTTCTGTATGAGTAATACAGAATAGTAATAACTTATGTAACATTGAGAGTTATCGTCTTAAACCCAGTGTGATAGTGAAGCCTATCACTAGAGATGTCAAAAGTAAAGCCCATCTTTTCCAAACAGTTCAATCTATATAGAGATATTATCTAAATAGCTCAACATGGCAAGAAACAAATTCTACCACCTATTCCTATTCAATATGGAATTTTGTTTCCTTCGTGTATCTGTTGACAGTTTCATACCTCACTTCTTTGTATTGATTTCAAGCTAAAGCACCATTTATTCCTCAGGAAGCTAAGAGAAGATCTTATTACCAGGGCAGCCTTACTTTGAAGTAAAATTTTGGGGAACAATATGACGAAAGTTGATTCATCTGAATTAGATGATGAGTTTCAGATAACATTACAGGGTTAAAAAGTTGTCTTGTGAAATCCTTAAATATAAGAGAGAGTGTCAGAGTGCACACAGTGTGACTATGTGAGACAACCCAGGAGCAATAACATCAAACAGGTTTGTAATAATAATAGTATATCTCTACAAAAGAATATACACATACACATACTAGGCAAAGGTCAAACAATCCATCAGCAGCTATAGCAGGGAAAAACACAAGAGAAAGAGAGAGATACATCCCAACTGGGCCTCCCCTATAATACAGACTCTTAAAGTGGTAACAGTCAAATAGTCCTGCTGATTCATTCCTACCATTCCTAGCATTATAGCAGCTGGTCAGCTATTAAATCATCATTACAGACTCGTGTGGAAAAATAGCACACAGCATATTATATATGTTATATTTTGAGTATTATGTATTTTGAGACTTTCTAAATGGAAAGTTAAATTCATTGTAAGTTGTATGGTACATGATCTCAAATTTTATAGATTGTTTAAAAACTATCTTACTGGTATGGGCTCAGTTATAGGTATGAAAATACAATAGTTATAAGATATTGGAAGGGTATTTATTTGATTTGTAACATGGCATTCTAATATGTGGCTCTTTATCTTGTATTTTTAATATGTGCTCTTCATCTCTGTTTCAACAGAGGTTCAAGTAATAAGATTTCCAAACAATAAGACCACATTTTTCTTAAATGTTTTTATTGTTGTTGTTGTTGTTGTTGTTGTTGTTGTTATTATTATTATTATTATTATTATTATTATTATTATTATTATATTTCCATATAAAATGGGGACAAGATATGTTCAGTATATGGTAAGTCAAAGACTAATACATTTGGAAGTCATTAAGTTTGGAGAAAGTGTTCTAAATCACTTAGTATACTGACTCTCAATTTGATTTACTCTAAATTGAATCTTTATGTCAAGAATAGAAACAGTTTCTCTGATAGTGAGAGCCACTATCAGCTAAATACTTCAGCTCATTGCTGAAATCAGTATAAATTTACTATCTAAGATCAGAATACAATATTTTTTTTATTTTAATTTTTTTAATGATCTTATATTCGCATATCACTCAAAACAGAAACACTGTCATTTATTTTTCTTATTAATAATGTTTTAGTATTACATGTAAAGAAACCATTGCCCTGCAGCTTCCAAAAAGCTGAATTTTTTTCTCCTTAGACAGAAGTCATAATATGTGCTTTTAATTTCTTGTAATTTATATTTTAGTTAAAAATTCAACCAGAGGGAATACATCTCTTTTTTAGGTTTAACCTGTATATCATCCCACTAGATAACTGTCTGTCAATTATTTTCATCATAACTGAAAGTTTCACAGAAAGTGCAAAGGCAAAATGTTAATAAAGACTAATATAGTACATTTTCAATATACTCCAGTTGGTCTGAAAAATATTTGCTTATTATTTTTAAAATACCAAGTTCCTTTACAAAGAAGTCAAAATAGGGGGGAACCTAGCTGGCAATATTCTTGAAGGGTTCTCACATGATTGAATAACTTGATCATCTAGACTCTAAATATCACATGGAAGGAACAAAACTAATTTGATTGTCATTGCTCACTTTTGTGTGGTGATTCCTATTACGATGGTTACATTTGTTTTCTGCTTTTTCTTTGAGCTGCCCCATGGGATGAGTAACTAGCTAGACCTACTTCACAATATTTTACTTTTTTCAGATTTCCTTTTTCAGATCTATAGGCTGAATACAGAGTTGGTATTCAGCAGGTCCTGACCAGTTCTGGAGAACCGGTAGCAGAAATTTTGAATAATTCGGAGAACCGGTAGTGGAAATTTTGAGTAGTTTGGAATACCACCTCTGACTGGCCCCGCCCCCATCCATTCTCTGCCTCCCCATTGAGCTCCAGATGATCGGCTGGGTCTTCTTTGGTTGCCCTGCACAGGAGAACGGAGCTGGAAAGCAGGTTAGTGGGGGGGAGGGGAGGAGAGTTTGCAGTAACCTTCCCCTGCCATGCCCACCAAGCCATGCCACACCCACCAAGCCACGCCATGCCCACAGAACCAGTAGAAAAAAAATTTGAATCCCACCACTGGGTGAATAGTGTACTCTGTACATGCTCAGATGGCGTTGGTAGAAGAGAGCAATGCTAAATGGTCCAATAAAAAGAAGCAGGCATCAAGTCAATAAATGTGTACGAAATTTGATTTTCCTTCTTTAAAACACTAATTCCCCATGTTCCTTGATATCTGTTTGGTGACAGCAGCTGAAGATCTGAAATATATTGATGATATCCAGTCAATTTCTCTGCATTAGGTAATAATGGTGAGGCCAAACAGGCACTGGAATTGTCTTCTAGACTAGGAAATAATGTTCTGATGGAGAACTAATGAATGAAGATAGATGCATTCTGGCTCTTAGACTCTAAGTGAGACTGAAGAGCGTGGGTTCACAGCCTAGAGCTCACCTTTTCGGCACTGAGTACCCAAAGCACGTGTGTGCACCCCAGTGGTGGGATTCAAATTTTTTTACTACAGGTTCTGTGGGCATGGTTTGGTGGGCATGGTGTGGCTTGATGGACATGGCTTGGTGGGCGTACCAGGGAAAGAATACTGTAAAATCCCAATTTCCTCCCACTCCTGGGGAAAGGTTACTGCGAAATCCCATTCCCTCCCATCTCACTAACCTGCTTTCCAGTTATGTTCTCCTGTGCAGGGCAACAAAAGAAGACCCAGCCGATCAGCTGGGACTTGGGAGGCAGAGAATAGATGGGGGCAGGGCCAGTCAGAGGTGATATTTGAGTAGTTCTCTGAACTACTCAAAATTTCCGCTACCGGTTCTCTGGAACTGGTCAGAACCTGCTGAATACCTCTGGAGCACTCCCCAAATGCAATGCGTGTCCCCCCATGCATGTGCACATTCCCCATGCATGTGTGCATCCCCTGCACATGTGGCCCACCTCCCACACACGTGCCCCACCCCCATTCATGTGTGCATGTTCCCTGTGCGTGCACCGCATCCCCCACGCATGTATGCGTGTCCTTCACGTGTGCACCCTGCTCCCCCACATGTTCCCTGCGCATGCACAGCAAAGACCCAAAGACCAGCTGGCTGGTGAGAGGTGTGCACACATGGTGGAGGAGCTGAGGTGGGATGATGGCTTGTGTGCCCACAGAGAAGGTACTGCATGCCACCTCTGGCACGTGTGCCATAGGTTCACCATCACGGGTCTAGCGAGTGAAAATAGATAAAAGGTTCAAATTCCAAAGCGGTTGGAGCAAGGAATGGCTGAAGAAGGATAGCCAATTAACAGTGACTTTCTATCTGATGAATGAGTCAGCTTCCTTTAATGCAATGTGTTTGAACATTGTTTGAAACCTCACATAATACATATCTGATAAAATTTGGACTGGTATTCTGTGCTGGCCTACTCTCCTTTTGCCTAATCTCTTAATGGCACTGAATGCCACCAATCCTTCTGGAGGGTTTATGGCAGTTAGAGGCCAGAGGCTCTGTTTTGCAGATTTTTCCCATACTTCTTGCAGGTTTGCTCAGTGGGAGGAGGAGTAGTAGCAGGAGAACCTGGGATGACTCCAGGCTTGGTACCCTCCCTCATTCTTTTTAAATACCTACAATAGTTACACTGCTAGGAGATAATCTATCAGTTTCAGAAGTATCATTAGCATCAGTGTGCTAATGATACCCAGTTCTATATCTCCACCCCAGGCCAAGCAGGAGATAGGGCTTGGTGCCTGGAGGGGCTGATTATGACAAAGGGCCAAATTTTAGTCCTCTTGTTTGTTCAGAAGCCCTCTTGCTCCAGGGCTAGTTCTGTCCAGCCTTGCACTCATCCTAAGAAGCTTGCATAGAAACTGGGATTCCCCTGGTGTTAATGGCTGTAACTGGAACAACTGGCAGGGTTGTAGCCAAGATTCAAGGCTCAGATTCTATTGCATCCTTTTCCGGAGTGGGAGGCCTCGTGTTTGAACTACGTTTGAACTACGATAAGATGCTCTGACTGAAGGTGTCCTTAAAAGTTCTCAAGAAGCTGGCCGAAATAACAAGACACTTCTTTTCACTGGAGTAAGACAGGTGAGGTTCAGGGAAAGTTTGTGTTTTCCTCTTTGAGAAATGGATATTCAGTTGTCTTCATGCTGAAGGAGCTGATCAACCCCTTCTCACTGTGGAAATGAAAAAGTGCAACAACCTGCCACCTCTCCAACCTTGTAGATCTCCATGTTCACTTTCCATTTTCCCAGAGCTATTGTTTTCAACAAGACTGGAAGTTGCTTCCACTTTCCCATCATTTAAAATGGACCGCTATGTCGCTTTCTTTCTGTTAAGCACACTACTATCAATCCAAGGATTTCATCACTGATCAGAAAAGTTGTATTACTATATAGCAGACTACAAAAATCCAGTGGAGCACAAAAAGGCAGCAGATATTAACAGAAACCCTTAAATTTCTATTGCCATCTAGTTATCTTCTGAACGTTAGGAATCAAATTTGGTGGCTCCAGTTATTCCAACAATGTTTTACTGGAGTGTGGGGGGGGAGGTTGAAAGAACAAGCGAAAGACAACAGTTAGTTCTCCTTGCTCATATGCCCTGCATCTTGAAAGCCAAGGTCACTCCCCCCCCCAAAAAAAAAATGTGTTTGGGAAACACCTGAGATGCCCAGAGGGTTGAGCTGAGGTTTCTTAGAAGTTCTCATAGGTATTGCGAGAAAGGAAAATCAGTTGCCTTGTCTTCCAAGTACTTATTTGAATATGTATGACCAACTGACATGCTTGCATTAGCAGATTAGCAGAGTTGGAAGGGACTTTGTAGGTCATCTAGTCCAACCCCCCACCCAAGCAAGAGACCCTACACCATTTCTGAGAGATCGAACTCTAGTCTCTTCTCGAAAGATTCCAGTAATGAAGCTTCCACAACTTCTGAAGGCAAGCTTTTCCATTAGTTGATTGCTCTCACTGTCAAAAAAATTCTTCTTATTCCAGGTTGAATCTCTCCTTGATCAGTTTCCATCCATTATTCCTTGTCTGGCCTTTGGGTGCTTTGGATAATAGCTTGATCCCTTCCTCTCTGGGGCAGCCCCTCAAATATTGGAAGACTGCTATCATGTCTCCCCTGGTCCTTCTCTTTACTAGACTAGCCATGCCCAGTTCATCTGACGTTTTAGCTTCTAGTCCTCTCATCATCTTGGTTGCTCTTCTCTGCCAATATCTTTTGTGTAGCATGGTGACCAAAATTGGATGCAGTATTTTAGGTGTGGTCTAAAACTATGGCTTTACCGAGTGGTATTAGTACCTCACTTGATCTCGATTGTATCCCTCTGTTAAATTGGCTTCTTTGGCCGTTGGCTCACATTGAATTGGTTTGCAGGGTTTGCACGAGACGTCGAAGCTGGTTTGGGGGGACCCAAATTCACCCTTCCCTAACCGCTCCCTTCCCACGCCGTTCTCCAGCCACCCAACCGCTCGTAGGTCCCTGTAAGGTCCGACGATTCTGACCTCATAGGAAGGGCGGAGCTAGGAAGCGGCAAGGCGGTCCGAGAAGGTTTTACCCGAGAGTTAAGGCAAAGAATCCGCAAGCAGGGCGAAAGAGGCGCATCCCGCTGGGAGAAGTCCGTCCGGAGTTTTGGAGAACGTGGGAGAAACCCGGACCCTCCAACTCTAGGAAAGACCTCTCTATCCCGCCTAGCGCCAATTAAAAGTCGAGGGACCCAGGATGGATAAATATAAAGGTAAGGGAAGGGCGCCTCTTTTGCTTTTCTCCCGAGCGTGGGAAAGGGCTTGGAGGCTTGGCGCTTCCCAGGGAGGCTGCTTGTTTTCCCACCGTGGGTGTTCTGTCTTCGTTGAAATGTTTTCTGGCCTCCCTGCTATTCTGGTCCTCCCTGCTATTAGCAAGGGGCAAGCGAAGGTTTCTTGGAAGCTGCAATCTGGACAAGTGGCGACGTGGGTGGATTCGTGCGTGGATTGGGGCGAAAGAATTAATCCGTGCTCTGAGCGTCGCGGTGGTGTGGACGACCGGCTGGCAAAACGAGATGATTATGCGCGGTCTCGCTTCCAAGAACTGGTCCGAGGAAGGGAGGAATCTGTAGTTTAGACGCCTGGGAAGCCGGGGAGAGGGGAGGAGTTCATAACGGGACGTTTTTAAGGGTGGTGGTGGTCGCAGGCTAAGAAGCACCCAAGGGCTTGAAACGATAAACCTTGAAAGGAAGGCAGAGAGGCGGCTGCGAGGGTGCTCTTCGCGGTGATCCACCCAGAACACCTGAGAGATGAACCTGAGGGGGCCGCCAGCCGGGTCACCAGGAAGCGGGCGAGACTTGCAAACCGCGCGTCCCAGCCGAGTGTGTGTGTGAGAGTGAGTGAGACAGAGAAAGAGAGAAATGAGGAGGGAGGGAGCGAGCGAGCGGGGGGGGGCAGGGAGGGAGGGAGAGAGAGATCAAAGAGTCTGCTACAGCTACTTCATGACCCGCGAAAGAATTTGGGAACTTTCTGAGTTTCGCCTACAACCTCCGCGTGATTATGCTGGCCGGCTGGGGCTTGAAGGTACAGCTGGCTACTGGTTTCGTGACTACTGGTTTTGCGGCGGCGATTTCTCACGGGCGATTTCTACGTTTGAAAAGTATTTAAGGAATACTTTAAATACTTTGAATAGTTTAAATAGTATTTAAGGAAGCGGTATTTGGAGTTTAGTTTCTAAAAGGACATCTGCTTGAACTGCCGGTGGTGAAGAAAATGCGCTCTGCACGTTCTCAGGAGCCGATGTTTACTAATCAAATAATGACAGGTGGTGTTGTAAACAGGAAGATGCTAGGTTATTTTGTGCTAATATAGTATGTTATTTGAAATTAGGCTTTATTTTACTTTTACTTTACGCACCTACATGTCTCTAAGATGGTGGCCATATACCTTTATTAAATAAACAAGTACTGGCATGTAACATAGCAAATCCTGGATATTGGACTCCTTAATTTCTGTGTGTGTGTGTGTGTGTGAGTGAGTGAGTGAGTGAGTGAGAGAGAGAGAGAGAGAGAGAGAGAGAGAAAATGGTGTATGACCATGAATGAAGGAGAACGTGTGCTAGTTAGTATAAAGGCATCTCAGCTGTCTAGCCCAGTGGGCTGGCCTTGCCCTCTATAGAAGCCACACCCACTATTGGCACATTGCCGTAGATTTGCCTAAAGTCCTTTGGACTAAATAGGTTCTCTACCTCCATATTGCACACTATTTCCCTCCAAAATTAAACTTAACAAAATGCAGTCTATTTTGGGTATTTTTCAAAAAGAAAAAAAAAATCCCAGGGAATGGGAAAGTGCTCATTGAAACTTTCTTCTCTGGAAAGAAGAACCTTCCTTGTAAAATTATTTTGATATCACTTGAAATATGCTAAAAATGCACTTTTCCAGCATTCAGCCTTGTGCTTGAACATATATACATACACATACCTATACAAACACACACCTGATCATTTACTTAATGAGTAGGTTGTAGGACCAGTTTTCAGGGTGCTCTGGCAATGCCAGTACACACCAGGACCTGAAAATCTGGCTCTCTGCATTTATAACTCTAACATGAGAAGCAAGTTATCTTCAGCACTCTAATCTTAGGTTGTTCTCTGGTGTTTCTCCTACCAAATCAGATAGTCAGCCCATCCAAGGAGTAATTTAAGTGGAATCTGAACATATAATTGTTTAAGAAAATCTCTCACATTCTGAAACTAGTTCTTGCAAGTACTATGGGATTATGATGCAATCCTTTTCTCATTTACCCCTCATTTACATACTGTAAGTGTGAAAGTAAGTCACTGTTTTTCAGTGTCATTGAAACTGTGGACTGTTGCCAAACAAATAGTTGTAAGTCAAAGATTACCTGTAGTCTTCAATGTTGCAGAACAGGATGGGAAAGACCCACTGTGTTGCAAAAGGAGGCTGCCCTTACAAGTTGTGGACTAAAAGAGATTGTGGTCCAGCTGTCACCCTCTTGGTCTGGAATTGCTGCTTCGTTCATATTTACACCTGTCTTGAGTAGAATTGATATCCCCAGATTAGTCACTTCAAGGCTATCTCCCAAAGGACATATTGAGTGTACCACTGTGGCCATGTTGCATATGTATTGCATTGTGCATCTCCTCAGAAGACCAGGCTTCCCAACCATGCAATTTTGGGGATGTGTGGACTTCAACTTCCAGAATTCCCCAGCCAAGTTTTGAGAGTTGACATCTTCACATCTTAAGGCTTCATGGTTGAGAAACCCTGGGTTAGATGTTGTTTGGCTGAAGCCTCCACAAACCCCTTCCTTTTCCTGGGCACAAATTGGCCTTCTCTGACATCCAAATGTGATGGCCCAACTCTCAAAACTTCCCAGACTGGTCACCTGATTGCCAGTGCCTTTGTGTGCCATACGGTGATGTGGAGAAGATGAGATAGATTGGTTGATGGAGGTGGATGGATGGCTGCTTCTTTGGTCTTCATCCTGGACAGGACAAAAGGATCCTTTTCCCCAAAGAAGGGGTTGTTAGGGAGTTCCAGAAGATAATAGAGCTTCTCTCAGGAAGGTTTTAATGCCCATCATAGACTTGAGAAAGAAGGAGCAGCTGCTTCAAGACCGTAAATGGAATGTTGAGCAATCTGGCTCTTGTCTTACCTTCTGTCAACTCAATGGCAATTATGAACTTAAAGTAGGGTGGAGATTCCTCTCCCAACACCAGTGTGCAGCCTCCATATCTTACACTTTTTCAAAGCAAGTACTTTCCATGGTGGAGCTTTTGTAACTGCAAAACAAGAGATGGCTATTTTTATACGTTTGTTTAATAGCAACAGAACTGCTTGTACTGAAGGAGGTGGTTGCTATTATTAAACTGTGATGATGATGATGATGATGATGATGATATTTTTTAAAACCCAACCCTTGATACTGTCAAGTAGATTTTAGCTGCTGTGTGCCGGAAAGTGACTGTGGGTGTGTTTTACTATGGGTGTATACGACATATCAGCAATCCTAAAGGTGTGTTTCACCCTAGCAGAAGGTCCCTCCTTTCAATTCTGGTTCTTTTGTGTGTCCTTTTTTTAAGTGTACTTTAAAAGTAAAAAAAAAAAAAAAGAAGAAGACAGTTTGTTGCAGGTTGCCCCCTGTAGATGAAAAGTTGTGCTGGCTTCTTCTGTAGAAGGCATGCCAAAAAAGGAGTGGACGGAACGAGGCAAGCAGTGGTATGGACCCATCCCGGTGCTTGAAAGAAACATAAATCTCAAATGTCAAAGTGGGGTGCGTGGGAAAATCCTTTTGCCTTTCTATAAATCTCAATGTTATAAGACTCATACAGCTGGACGTTTTAAGGATGGCATTAACCTTCTGCTGTGAAACAGAATCTTCACTTTTGCCATGCAGGGAAACCTGACAAAATAGAAAGCACTTTTTCTTTTCATTTGTATAAATTCCACAGGAACAGAACTTCTTTCTCCTCTGATGTGGGATCACTTCCTGGCTAGTTTGTGGATTTCTTGGAAGCATACTGCTTACTGTGCCAAAACAAAATGGTGCATTTTATTAATTAATTAATTAATTAAATTTGGGCTTTCTTTCTTTTTTTTTTCTTGCTTTCAACATCCCTTTAAAAAATGGAATTGGGCCCTTACGCCTTTTTCTATTTAATAAGTTGTTTAGTTCTTTAATATTTTATGTAAGAGAACTTGTAAGAATCATGCTGCAGCCTTTTTAAAATTCTATTTTCTGGCATTTTTCTAAAAGGTTTACATTCTTTTGATGAGAAATCTTACTGGTTTCTGAGACTTTTTGTCCATTTGTTCATTCATTCATTCGTTCATTCATACAGGTGAAACTCGAAAAATTAGAGTATCGTGCAAAAGTTCATTTATTTTAGTAATGCAACTTAAAAGGTGAACCTAATATATGAGATAGACTCGTTACATGAAAAGCACGATAGTTCAAGCCGTGATTTGTCATAATTGAGATGATTATGGCTTACAGCTCATGAAAACCCCAAATCCACAATCTCAGAAAATTAGAATATTGTGAAAAGGTTCAATATTCCAGGCTCAAAGTGTCCCACTCTAATCAGCTAATTAAGCCATAACACCTGCAAAGGGTTCCTGAGCCTTTAAATAGTCTCTCAGTCTGGTTCAGTAGGAATCACAATCATGGGAAAGACTGCTGACCTGACAGTTGTGCAGAAAACCATCATTGACACCCTCCATAAGGAGGGAAAGCCTCAAAAGGTAATTGCAAAAGAAGTTGGGTGTTCCCAAAGTGCTGTATCAAAGCACATTAATAGGAAGTTTTGTGGAAGGGAAAAGTGTGGGGAAAAAAAGGTGCACAAGCAGCAGGGCTGACCGCAACATGGAAAGGATTATCAGGAAAAGGCCATTCAAAAGTGTTGGGGACTTTCACAAGGAGTAGACTAAAGCTGGAGTCAGTGCATCAAGAGCCACACCTGGACATGGGCTTCAAATGTCATATTCCTCTTGTCAAGCCTCTCCTGAACAGCAAACAACATCAGAAGTCTTACCTGGGCTAAAGAAAAACAGAACTGGTCTGTTGCTCAGTGGTCCAAAGTCCTCTTTTCTGATGAGAGCAACTTTTGCATCTCATTTGGAGACCAAGGACCAGAGTCTGGAGGAAGAATGGAGAGGCACACACTGCAAGATGCTTGAAGTCCAGTGTGAAGTTTCCACCATTTCTGTTGATTTGGGGAGCCATGTCATCTTCTGGTGTTGATCCACTGTGCTTCATTAAGTCCAGGTTCAATGCAGCTGTCTACCAGGAGATTTTGGAGCACTTCATGTTTCCTTCCGCAGATGAGCTTTATGGGGATGCTGACTTCATTCTCCAGCAGGACTTGGCACCTTCCCACACTGCCAAAAGCACCAAAATCTGGTTCAATGACCGTGGGATTACTGTGCTTGATTAGCCAGCAAAGTTGCCTGACCTGAACCCCATAGAGAATCTATGGGGCATTGCCAAGAGAAAGACGAGAGACATGAGACTGAACAATGCAGAAGAGCTGAATGCTGCTATTGAAGCATCCTGGTCTTCCATAACACCACAGCAGTGCCACAGGCTGATAGCTTCCATGCCATGCCGCATTGAGGCAGTAATTGCTGCAAAAGGGGCCCAAACCAAGTAATGAGTACATATGCATGCTTATACTTTTCAGAGGTCCGATATTGTTCTATGTACAATCCTTGTTTTATTGATTAATGTAATATTCTAATTTTCTGAGATTGTGGATTTGGGGTTTTCATGAGCTGTAAGCCATCATCATCACAATTATGACAAATCATGGCTTGAACTATCTTGCTTTGCATGTCATGAGTCTATCTCATATATTAGTTTCACCTTTTAAGTTGCATTATTGAAATAAATGAACTTTTGCACAATATTCTAAATTTTCAAGTTTTACCTGTAAATAGGCAAACTATATTTTCTGAGTACATAGGATTGCAATATTAATTTATGCTCTGTCATATCTGCATTAATTTAATGTAACATTTATGAATGTAATTTTAAAAAGGAATAATTATTACAAAATTGCCTGATAATTTTCAACACTATTGCAAGCAAACCTTTTTGGACTTGTTTGCAGGGAGGTAACAATGCTGTTATTTTGGTGTATAGCTACTTTAATTAGATTGTAATGAATTTTTGAAAATGTTTATGTTTTAATGTATTGTTATGCAGCCATGCCCTATCAGGATGGAGCATGCTGTGAACTCAAATTAGGACATAATTTTTAACTGCTTGTGCTGAAGGAGATGATGTAATTCTCTGGCTTCATGAAGTAGCCTTAGAATGATTCCTGTGGATTCGTTAGAATTCTTCCTTTAATTTTCTCACAATTACCTGTGCTTTGAGGCTGAATTCACTCACAAGTTTCTGGTTGGCCCATTCTGGTGAAAATGTTGGTTTCAATATACATCTGCCATTATCATTTAAAAAATATCCTGCTTTTCAGAATATTTCTGTGGCGATCTTGGGGATGTCCTGAGTTTATTGATAGCTGAAAACAGGAATACTTGCTGATAATACTTGATCAATGCTAAATAGGCAAACTACTTCTTGGGTGTGTAATGAGATATTGTCATTGATGTGTCACTCTGGTGACAAGTCTCACAATTGAACGCACAAATGTTTCTTGCTCTGAACACTGTTAAAATGTGCAACCCCAATATTTTAAATAATGAAACAGGGCCTTTTTAGTGTGCCACCTGATTTGAGGGATCATAATGATTTTGTCAATTAAGAATGTATTTTTCAGAAAGAATGAAAAGCAAGAAAAAAGGAGAAATTATTTCAACTGTATGGTAATTCTATTGTCATTCAAAACAACTGTTCAATATTTGGCTTAGTGAAGGAGGGTAACAAAATTATGAGAAACCCACTTCTTCCTGTGCATGCTGATCTTCCTTGTTTATCAATTGGCAGGCTTAAATCCAGGAAGCCCTCTCTGGCACTCACTCATCAGCTGTCTAACAACTTTGAACAGTGGAAAGCCAAATGGGCTGCTGGACACCCAGATACAGGCAGTTACATAGATGACCGTACACAAAAGGTGCCGGGTTTTGACCTTCTTTGCCATCATTGGTCAATTCTGAACAGGATCCATATCCCACATGGTGTTTGCCAGGACTCATTGTTTAAGTGGGCTCTTGTCTTTACCCCTCAGTGTGCTGTGGTGCTGTTTGACAAAATATCCCTCACATTGTGTCTGAATGTCCATGAAGAGCTTACACTGGCTCAATGTCTGCTTTTTTTCAACATAGACCACCATAGTCCTTGAATGGACATTAACATTTGAACCACTATAAGTCCATATATTTGCCATACACTAAATAAATAAATAAATATTTGGCTAAACACATGAATATAGAAAATATACTAACTTGTTTCAATATGACCCAGTCTTTTTGTGAAGAAATGGGCTGCATATAAGATGCTGCATGCAAGGAGTTGCATGTAGAAACTTGTATCCCAAATATATAATTAGAACAATTAAAATTAATGACACTCATTACCTTTTCCAGAGCACAGGATAGAATGGACTGGCTAAAATGCAGATGGTTATTATCAAAACTGACAGTGCTATGTATTAAGAGATAATATCTGCCAAACAGCAACCAACCCAGTTGCTATATACAGCTGGAAGTGCTGAATACTAAATTATTAGCTGCGGACAACACTTTTTCTATATGGAGAAGTATTGAAGGTTTTACTCGCTATATAGAAATGTTCAAATTGAAATGAATGAACAATTAATCACAATATATAGTTGCTTTGTGAACACTTGTCCAGGAAAAATATTGCTTGCTATACAATGTTGAATTCTGTGCATATAATAAATAAATGAAGTAGCTTTAGCCAATTTTGTGATACAAACAAAAGCATGATTATTCACTAGGTAAACCATAGGTGGGATATTTGTCCTTCTAGATCAGGGATCCTCAAACTTGGCAACTTTAAGACTTGTGGTCTGGCTGAAACATTCTGGGAGTAGAAGTCCATAAGTCAAAGTCTTAAAGTTGTCAACTTTGGAGACCTCTGTTCTAGATGTTGCTGGACCACACTTTAAATTGCCTTATCCAGCATCAGAGATATGATGAAACCTGTAATTCAAATATATTCAGAAGGCCACAGATTCCTCATTCATGTTTTAAATTTAAAGGATTATCTGTTCAGGATATCAAGACTAGAAAATCTAAGAACTTGAGCATCAATTCTAGTGTCCAAGAATATTAAAACAGTATGCTCCTAAATCAGCCATTGTAGATTTTATTCTCTTACCTGGGAACTGGGTGTTGTTGCTTCTTATTTAAATCTGCATATTATTTTACACTTTCTATTCTATATCTACCTTCCCTGTTAGTATTCCCTGGTTTCACTGTAGAATATTGCTTGATATATATTAATTATATATCAATATAATACTATGGGTGAATTGCGTGACTTCAAAATTCTAGGTGCCTAGAGATTTTTGTGTGTTTGATTATTTTGTTAAAAAACTTTATACGGTTGAAAATAAGTACATGTGAGTTAAGAGGGAAGGGAAAGAAGGTAAGTACAGAGTTAAATCCACAAGTTTCCCTGGACCACTGTCAACCAATTGCTGGGACAGAGCAATATTTTCACTGTAATAAGCACTTTTGGAAATATGTAAATTCTAGCCATGCAAATTAAGTACAGTATGTTGAAAGACTAAAGCAAGCTTTGGTGAAGAAGGGGAGACAGTAGGAATGCCTGGAATCTTGAAAGCATGTGGGACAAGAAAGGGAGAAACAGTGTTCGCTTACTTAAGGAGGAAACCAGATGATTAATTTCAAGTATCCAGAATAAGTTGTGCAAACTGACCTTTTGTGCACTTTGTTTGGAATGATCGTAGTCCACAGAAAAACTGTAGGATTAATGAACTGAATTGAACTGTAAATATAACTGTAAATTTGCATCTATGAATAATTGTCCTTCATCATTCCAGTCAAAATAATGTTCAGCAATAAGTAGAAACATGACAACATAAATGGCATTATTGTCATCATCAATTGTGGGCATGGTGATATCTATTTCAAGGCAAGATTACTTTTTTGTCATCTGTTTCTTCTTTTTCCTCCACTCTTTCTAGGAAGACCTGGTTCAAAGGCAACTAGGCATCTTAGGTGCTGCTTTGGTATTATCTTTAAGCAGCCTAAACCATGCATTGATGTTTTCCAGCCTTGGCAATTTTAAGAATTCCTCAACCAGCATGCTTAAAGTTGTTGAAACTCAGAAACATTGCCACATAATAAAGCCTTATAACTTTTTGTCTGGAGCAGGATGTTTTCTTCTTGTCCTTCGAGTCCTATTTTAGATGCCCAATCGATTTCCTTTTATTTGTTTTATTATTATTGTATTATTATGTATTATAATTGCGGCGTGACAGTGGTTAGAATGCAGTATTGCAGGCTAACTCTGCCCACTGCCAGGAGTTGAATCCTGTCCAGCTCAAGGTGGACTCAGCCTCCCATCTTTCCAAGGTTGAATGAAGACCCTGATTATTGGGGGAAATATGCTGACTTTGTAAACTCCCTAGAGCAGGGTGTCAAACTGGATTTCTTCGAGGGCCAGTTTTGGCATCCTTATGCCTGCATAGCTTGCACACTTCCTTTATTGGAAACTTAGAATAGCATACAATCTTGAAATCCTAGCTTTAAATGTTAGATCGCCACAGCCTTCTCTCTCCTAAATGAGAATTACAGTTATAATCTAACACACATGACAGCCAGATAGGTTGGCTAATATTGTCATGACATGTAAATAGGTTTTTGAAGTATGTTTGGGGGGTAGTTAGAGTCTCAAATTGCACCTGCTTTTATTGTGTTGAAATAATTTCCAAAAAAGAGAACTTGTTGGCTTGCTATTGCTTATGAGGTTAATGTGTTTATTTCCTATGCTAACCTTACTGCATTAGAATAGAATAGAATAGAATAGAATAGAATAGAATAGAATAGAATAGAATAGAGGAGAGGAGGAGAGGAGAGGAGAGGAGAGGAGAGGAGAGGAGAGGAGAGGAGAATTCTTTATTGGCCAAGAAATTTGCCTCCGGTGAATAAGGAATTTGCCTCCAGTGAATAAGCTCTGAGTGTACACGTAAGCAACAAATGATAAATCATGATTGTAAAATACAATCATTATAAATCATTAGATACAACACTTAGTGATAGTCATAGATAATAAATAAAAGCAATCAACATTAGTCATAATAGGATATTAAGTGAAAGTAATCAAATAACTCATACAAACAACAATCTTATAGTCATAAGATACTATAAGATACTATAGGTAATAGGAAAAATGTGAAGAATAATAGTAACATAGCCCTACTATGTATTTGACATTCTAGGGCATACACTGTTGTGGAAACCTGTTGTTTAGCAAAGCATAGGGAAAAAACTGTCCTTGTGTCTAGTTGTTTTGGTGTTTATAATAGACTGATTTATAACACTTCAGACTTACAGTGGGAAATGGCTTATTCCCTCCTTCCCCATGCTATCAGATGATGGCCAGTCCACCCTAATGGAAATGAAGAACTGATATAAGTCAAAGGACTATTAGTCTCATTTTCTGTTGCCATAAAATGGGTATACTTTTTCTTTAGCAGCCTGATAAGTAAAACGAAAGAGGAAGGAAGGAAGCTTCTAGATGGGATAAAGCTGTACTTCCCGAACAGGGATAATTTACTCAAAATTTGGTAAAAGTATTTTTTCTTTGGGTAATGACTCACAAGTCGGTTATTCAATCACAACAGGAACATTTAAGTGGACTTAAAGCATTTTATCTCAGCTGGGTAAAATGACTTTCTGATAAAGTCTGCTCTGTTCTGTTTCCTATTGCTGTGTTGGTTGAGTCTGATATTGCAAACTGCAGGTGAAAAGGACTGGTTGAGATATTATACCAGTATATGCATGTATATTGGGTAGGTATATGAGCCATGAATGTCAGGGTATCTTGCTACCTGCATCTGGTAAATAAAAGAAAACACAGTTTGTCAAGGAGTTATTTTATACAATAGTCCAAAATGCAGATCACAAGTAAAGTCTATTCAACTGTGTATCTTGTATAGCCCACTTTCATAATTTCCTCCCTGACTGGATTACAAAACAGTGCATTCAGGAAGTTATTTTGAAATGAAATGTTTCCACACAGTTGGTATTTTTCTGATGTGCCATTTTTTCTGCTTACTTTTAAGGGCTATATTTTTGGTTGTCTCACTTTCCCTTTCCAGTTGTAAAGTAGAATTTTGCAGTGCTTGAAAATCCTGGAATTTTGAAGATATTGTTAGTATTTAACCCCCCCCCCCCCAAATATCCTTCTTTTTACAAAGAAAGAGGGGTGGAATTCTACCAGTTTGGACCGGTTTGGACGAACTGAATGTTAAATTTGCATCTGGTTCACCAAACCGGTATTTGAACTGACCAGGTGGCTCCGCCCATTCCTATCCATCCCGCCCAACTTGCCCCTCCCAGGAGTCTCCATGCAGCCCATTTTTGATGCAAGTAAGTGCAGGGTCTGTGCGGAGGCTCTGGGAGAGGGAAAAATGGGCTTCTGGAGGGCCTCCAGAGTTTGACACCGTGGTCATCCCTGGTATCAAACTCAATTTCATTGAGGGCCGCATCAGGGTTGTGGTTGACTTTGATGGGCTAGGATGGGCATGGACAGCTCCCACTGCTGCTGTGCTCACTCTCCTTGGGCAGGTTGCTAATGTCTGCTGGAGAGCAAGTGTGTGGGTCAGGGGGAGGTCCACATACTTGCCCTCCTTGTGAGGAGACCCGGCTTTGTAACCAAAGCACTCTCAGCGATAGGATGGGAGACCACCAGGAGTTGGGCATAGTGGGGGCAAAAGGCAGCAGGGCTGCTAGTGGCCAAGTGTTAAGGCAAAATTTATCTCAGACCCTCACTCTCTCTCATTATAATCTCCTTCCACTTTCCCTTTTCTTCTTTTTCCTTTCCTTTTCATTCTGCTTTCTTTCTTTCTTCTTTCTTCTTCTTTTTCCTTCCCATCATCCCTTTTTTTTCTTTGTTTTTCCTGTCTCTTCTTGGATGCTCAAATGCAAAAGGAG
Source organism: Pseudonaja textilis (assembly GCF_049901715.1). NCBI lineage: Eukaryota > Metazoa > Chordata > Lepidosauria > Squamata > Elapidae > Pseudonaja > Pseudonaja textilis. The sequence goes on from NC_141993.1 coordinate 41,525,807, forward strand.
AAACATTTCTCAATGCTTTTCGACTTGGGATCAAATGCCACTTGTGCTAGTAGTTAGTGACCACTTAAAAGATTGAGAACAAACCAGGGTCAGTTTATCCCATGATTGCATTTCATGGGGGCCTCTTGAGTGAGGAGGAGGAGGAGGGGGAGGAAAACAGTGAGGCTTTGCGCCAGCCAGCTGCCCAGGCAAGGAGTGGGTCAGGCGGTGCTGGCAGGCTAGAGAGGGGGATCATGGCTGCTCAGGTGACTGCTGCTGCAGAGAGAGATAGAGAAAGATGTGGGGGGGGAGAGGGAGAGATCCAATCCAACCTCTGTGTGTGTGAGAGAGAGAGGGGGGGGGTTCCAATCCAACCTAGGAGTTATACCAGGCTGGCAGCAGTGTTCTCCCTCTCTCTCTCTCTCTCTCTCTCTCTCTCTCTCTCTCTCACACACACACACACACACACACACACAGAGGTTGCTCTCTCTCTCTCTCTGTCTCAATGCAATGGCAGTAGCAACGCTTCAATGCCTGGCCGGTGGGGCGTTCAGGTAAGCCAGTGCGGGGTGTGGGGAGAAGCTCTGCAAACCCCTCCCCATTTTGCTTTGTCTTCCACCCCCACTGCCTCACTGTGTGGCCACTGCACCAGTGCATTGCTTAGCCTCCTTTTCTTTTTTTTTTTTTTCATATAAATTTTATTGAATTTACAATTAAAAAAATAACATAACAACATTACATAAGAAACAGAGAGAGAAAAAGAAGAAAGAAAGAAGAGAAAGAGAGAGGAAAAAAAAAAAGCCGGTCTTGATCCAAAAGGAGAAGAAGAAGTATAAAAGAGAGAAAACAAAAACAAAAAAACAAAGAGACGGAAGAAAAAGAAAATACGTTAAAACCAGACAAATATTCTTTTTGACAGTCTACAAGATCCAATTCTCCTACCTTACTTTAAATATACACATCTTATCGCTATTTATGGATATTTATGCTTATTTATGCTCATTAAACAGTTTATCTCTGATATAACCAATTATACCATGCATTCCAATTATTATCAAATGCTGAAGACTCTTTATTTTTAAGAGCTATGGTTAAATTGTCCATTTCTGCGCAGTCACATATTTTCTGAATGACCAATTGATCTGTAGGTAAACGGGATGATTTCCAGCACTGGGCAAATGCTAATCTGGCCGCAGTTAGAATATGAATTATTATGTATTTCGCCTTTTTAGGAAAATGTTTATCAGAGATCCCTAGTAGGAAGAACTCTGGTTTGTATTCAATTTGATCTTTGGTTATCTCCTCCAGCCATTTTCTAATTTTTTGCCAGTATTTCTGGGCTTCTTTACAGGTCCACCACATATGAAAGTAGGTTCCTCTATGTTTTTACATTTCCAACATTTTGGACTAGAGTTTGGGTTCATTTTCGCTAACCTCAAGGGGGTAAGTGCCATCTATATAACATTTTATACATATTTTCTTTGTACGCCGCAGATTTCGTAATCTTAATGATTCTATTCCAGATCTTTTCCCATTCTGTTAATGTAATGCTTCTTCCAATATTCCTACTCCACATTATCATGTTCCTTTCACTATCTCTTGCTCTAATTCTACCTCCAATAAATATTTATAAAATTTAGAAATATTCTTTTTATTTGATCCTAATAAGATTTTATCTAAGTGTTGTAATTTGCTATAAATTCCAAACTCTTTGATATCTTGTTTGTATCTACTATGGATTTGTATATATAACCACTGATCAATTTTAAATCCCTGTTCCTGTAAGTCCTGTCGAGTTCTTAGTTTCCCTAAAGGATCTAATAAATCTTTATATTTAGTCATTTTTGTTATATCCAAATTGTTGGGATGAACCATTGCCTCCATTGTTGAAAGCCAAATCGAATTTTTAAATAATGTTTTTTACATATTTTTTTCCAATTAGTTAATAGTGAATCTCTAATAAGATGTCTATGAAAGTACGCCTGTTTAGTTTTCCCCACATCCCATAGAAATGCGTGCCATCCTCTCTGAAGGTCGTGCCTTCCAAGGCTAGAGTTCTTTATTCCGTAAATTGACCCAGTCTTTTAACCATAGTAAGTTGGCTGCCCAATAATATAATTCCCAGTTTGGAAGCGCTAGCCCACCTCTACTTTTTGCATCTTGTAAGGCCTTAATACTGATTCTAGCTTTTTTCCCTTGCCAAATAAATTTAAGAGTTACCTTATTTATATCATCAAAAATTTTTTGATAATTTTATTGGGATTGTCTGGAATAAGTAAAGGAGTTTTGGTAAAATGTTCATTTTGATTGTGGCAATCCTGCCCAGTAAAGAAAGCTGCAACTTATTCCAAGATTCTAGATCTTTCTTAATTTGCTGTAACAGTTTATCATAATTATTCTCTTTGAGTGATTTACTATGTGGTGTTAACCATATGCCTAAATATTTGACCTTTTTGTTGCCTGTATCCCCATGGTTTTTTCTAATTCTTTCCTCTGGTTCTCTGTTAGATTTTTAGTCAGTAATTTCGCTCTTATTTCTGTTGATCTTTAGTCCTGCTACTGAACCATATTGTTCTAGTTCTTTATTAGATTATGTCCCTTCTCCATGGGATCCTCTAGGAAGAAAACCATATCGCCTGCAAACGCCTGTAATTTATATTCCTCTGCCTTGACCCTAACCCTTGAATTTCAGGATTTTGTCTTATCCGCGTTAACAATGATTCTAAAGCAAATATAAATAAGAGGGGTGAGAGAGGGCAACCCTGTCTAACGCCCTTTTCAATGCTTAGTGGGCCTGTTTGTTCACCATTAATTAGTATATTGGCTTGTTGGGTATTGTAAATTGTTGTGATAATATTCTCAATTTAGTGCCCAGATTCATGTTATAGATTTTTTGTATTAAGAAGTGCCAATGTAAGTTATCGAATGCTTTCTCCGCATCTAGAAACAAGAGTGTAAATTGTTTCTCTGGATGAGCTTCATAATATTCTAAGACGTCAATAACGGTTCTTAAATTGTTTTTAATTTGGCGGAATGGAAGGAAACCATTTTGGTCTTCATGAATGTATAAATTTAAAACTTGTTTTACTCTATTCGCAATAATTGAGGTAAATAATTTATAATCGGCATTTAAAAGTGAGATTGGTCTATAATTGTTGATATATCTGGCATCCACATCCTCCTTCGGAATTAACGCAATCAACGCCTCCTCCATGAGTCTGGCATTTTGGCAGCCGAAAGTACTTCATTAAACACTTCCAGCATCAGAGGCCCTACTAAATCTAATGTGGCTTTATATAATTCTACTGGAATCCCATCTGGACCAGGGGATTTATTATTACATTGATTTTCCATTGCAGATTTTAACTCAGACCATGTAATATCCTTATTTAGTAATTCTTTGTCTCCTTCCCCTATTGTTTTATCATTCGTATTCTCCAGATAAGTTCTTATTTTATCCTCATTGATTTCTTCTTTTTATATAATCTTTGGAAATAGTTTAATATAATATCCTTTTTCTTCTCAATCTCATGTTGTGGGATGCCTTTCTCATCTATTAATTGGTGTATCAATCTCTTTTCTTTTTCTTTTTTAAGTTTATAAGATAGCCATCTTCCTGGTTTATTGGCGTGTTCAAAATAATTTTGTTTGGACCTTCTCAAGCTAACTTCTAATTTATCTTGTTCAATTAAATTCAGCTTATGTTTGGCTAGTATTAACTGATTTTGTAGTCCTTGGGTCTTAGGGGTTTTTTGTAATTGTGTTTCTAAGTCTTGGATTTGTTGTTGTAACGCTGCTTTGTTGGGCATAAATTCTCTTGTTTCTCATAGCATTATAGGAAATTGTTGTGCCTCTTATAATTGCTTTCATAGTATCCCAAATGTTCTGTTTTGAAGTTGTTTCATTATTATTATCTTTTAGAAAATAATTTAGCTCCTCTTTCAGTTTATTAATATACTCTTCTTCGCTTACAATTTGGTTATTTAGTGTCCATCTTTTTTTATTCGCCTCCTATCCCTCCAAATTAGCTGTATTGGGTTATGATCAGCCCATTCATTCGGTAGAATTTTGATTTCTTTTATTTCATTAGCCAAGTCCAAATCCATCCAAGCCATATCTATTCTGGTCCAAGTCTTATGTGGGTTAGAATAATATGTAAATTGTTTTCCTTCAAGATTCCGTTCCTCCATAGATCTTTTAAATTTAACTCTCTCAACATTTCCTTACATGCTGCAGAGAGTTCCTTTTCCCTTCTTGTTTTTCCCCATATTACTATGGTCTTTCTGGTAGTCTGCAATGGAGTTAAAATCGCCAATCAAGCAAATGTTTCTTTTTCAAAGCCTACTATTTTTTGGTGAAGGTGTTTAAAAATTTCCCTGGTCATCATTTGGGGCATAGATTGCTACAAGTAAAAATGTGATGTGGTTTATCCAAACTTGTATAACCAGAGTTCTTCCTTCGGATCCGACCAGATTAGTTCTGCCTTTACATCTTGTTTTACATAAATTGCAATTCCTTTTTCTTGTGTTGGTCGGCGGTGCTGTAAAAAGTTTACCTAATTTTGGACAAATTAGATATCTTTCGTCATTCTTCGAAATATGTGTCTCTTGAAGACATATTATATCTGCGTTATGTTGAATAAGTTTTGAGAATATCCTTTTTCTTTTAATAATGAATTTAATCCGTTTATATTGATGGAGAGCAACTTCTTCCCTCCACCATTTATCTACTTCTGCTTAGATTTTTGCCTAGTAATGATTCGGTTCTCTTGTTGTTGTTGTTGTGGGATTTGCTCTTCTCTCCCATGTTGTGGATTATCACTTCTTGAAATTGAAGAAAGTCGTTCCTTTTGGGTTCTGTGATAATATCGGACCTCCTGTGGTCTTGTTTTAGGTTCTTCTTTGGTGGGTTGACTATTCTTATCTGTGAGCTGTTGATGAAAAACTTGGGCCTGTTCTATCGATTCTATTTTGATTTTCCTCTCTTTCCATGTAATTAACATCCCTTCCGGGATTAACCATTTAAAATGGATTCCTTCTTTATTTAAATCATTAGCTAAAAATTTATAATCTTGTCTTATCATCCTCACTCTCTTTGGAATTTGTTTTAAAATCCTAATTTCTCTTCCCTTATATGATATTGTTTCCTCCCTAGACATTTTCAAAATTAAATCCCTCAGACATCTCCTAGAGAAGCGGATATGAATTTCTCTTGGACAGTTGTTACGCCTGGCATAGCTTGTGCTAACCCTATATACCTCATCAAACTCTTTAATTAGATCATCTTTTTCCTTTCCTAGCCATTCAGCCAATATTTCTGCCATCAAATGTTCCAATTCTTCATTTTTGGCTTCCGCCACATTCTGGAATCTTAAATACGCCATTGCTTTGTCCATCTCGAGGTGGATCAGAGAGTCTTCCGTTTCTCTAAGTACATTTTTAAATTCCTCATCCATCCTTTCAAAGTTAGACTCCATGCGTGTTGTTCTACTCTCTATATCTTTTATTTTCACTTCTTTCTCTCCATGGCCTGCTGTAGAGACCCTATCTTACCCTCCACCTTCGCTATATCCGCTTTCATTTCAGCCTTCATTTTCCCCATCTCATCTTTCAATTCACTTATATCTGCTCTAGTTTCCTTGTGATTATTAATCATCATTTCTTGCATTTTAGATATAGCTTCCTGCAAGGCTAATATGGAAGTTTGTATATTAATATTGGGGACATTGGGCTGCTTTTCCCCTATTAAAGACTCCTCGATAGTTTTTTGAGATGTTGGTGGGGTGGCTGTCAACGTAGTCGATAGGGTCGGGATAGCCTTCTTTCCTGTTTTTAAGGCTATAGTTGTTGTGGATGTCATCTCTCTAAGTATTTGTTTTTGTTGATGCACAATATTAAATATATTATCCCAAATCACCATTCAGTATTTGGGTTCTGTACTTGAAAGACTATTCACGTATTTCAATTTTATATCTCACTCCACAGTCTTTTCCCCTATATCATAAATAGAGATCTGCAACAATATTCTAGTCAATGTAATAAGAAAATTGGTCAACAATAGTACATCAATTAACACTTTAAGGAATTAATCTTAAATGTCGTAAGTAGTCTAAATAATTTATAAATAGATTATATCAACAAAGTTTATCCCTTTTTACTATTAATACTTACAACAGTAAACTCTTAACTCTTTGATAATAGTGTATCCTCCTCTTCCCCCCCAGTAAGTAAAATTATGTAAAGTGTTTAGGAGATACAATAGGGAGGCAAGGGGCAAGATAATAAGAGAAGGGGTAGAAGAGAGATTACCACAGCTTCAGAAAATCAACAAACAAACAACCACAAGGAAGTCATCTTAAAGAGAAAATAGTGCCAACTTAGTAAACTTAAGTAGTACCACGTAATAAAGAGAGCAAATTGGGTGAGCTAAAGTTCCATCTTCCAGCTAGAGGTTTCTTTTCAGCCTTCCAATCAGCAAATGGTGAAAAGTGCTGACTAATCTGCAGTCCCAAAACCGTCTTTACCAGCGTTCTGTTCGCCTCTGGCTTCTTCCTCTTGCTGCTGCTTCTTTCTTTGCTTTCCAACTTTTAAATCCACATACAAATCTTCCAAAGTCCAATATAATGCTCAATTTATCTTCTCCCCAATATTAAGTAGATGTAATAGTAATAGTCATGTTGTGCTCAGACCAGTTCCGGATCTCCAATCTCCAGGTTTTAGCAATCTCTCTCTTTCCCCAAAGCTTCCCCAATTGCTTTTCTGGCCGCTCTCCGCCCGACTTCCAAGAGGTGCTTATCACAACCAGGAGAGAAGAATTTATGCTATCATTCTTCTGTCATTCTACTCCCTTCAGACTTCAAAGAATCCAAGATATAAACCGTTTCTCTGTTCCTCTTACTGGATCTCGCAGGCTGTCACTGCTTTGCTTATTCACTCAAGTGGCAGACCGGATTGGAAGCCGCCATAAAATGACAGCTTACTCTTTAGCGCCGAGCTCGGGAGCTTCCCTCTTCACTGTTGGGGAGTTGCCTTCCCCCCTCTGCAGCTCGAGGATCTCCACGTTGACACGAACCTCTCCGGGGTTCATGTATCCCTGGGGGATCGCTCCTGACGCCAGAAAAGGTGTTCGAAGCCTGCACCAGACTTCTTCACCTCCGATCTCCTGTCCTCCCACTTGATGATCCTGCTTAGCCTCCTTTTCAATTACAGTGGCAAGCAAGAAGAAGTAGCAAAGAACAAAGTGAGGCAAGTGGGGAGGGGTGAAAGACAAAGCAAGGCAGGGTGTGCCAAGCTGCCCCACCTGCCCTGCCTTTCCTGGGGACCCTTCAGCCAAACCACCCATGCCAAACCCTTACCGCCCCCCCCCAGGGTAGCTACATCCCTTCACTAACCTGCTTTCCAGCTCCGTTCGCTTCTGTGGCATAGTCTGTGGGACTATGGTAAAAAAAATAGTTCAGCTTCTCATACACAGAAAAAGATCTCATGAGGTTGGAAGGTCTGAACTATTTTTTTTACCATAGTCCCACAGACTACATTAGTTGCTCTTCACACAGAAACAGAGAACTGGGCCTGTGTGTGTGTGCACCTGCCACCTCCTGAGCACACCCATGCATGCCGGGATGGCGTGGGCTGGGACGAAGTGACACAGTCTGGCCCCATACAGTTTCCAGGATGGCCACGTGGGCCAAATCTGGCCTGTGGGCCTTGAGTTTGACACCCCTGTTCTAGACAATAACATGTAAACAATTTACCATCGCTTTCTTCTAGGATCTTTCTGGTTATTCTTATATTTTACAAATAATTATTAAATTGTAGACATTTTTAATATGTAGAAAGTGAGCTTCACAGGTTGCATTTCTACTAAAATTAATATCCTGATATATTGGAAATTAAAATTCCATTTTAGTTATGCATAAACCAGACAATGAACTGTTTGTTATATTGATACTAGGTGTACTTCTATCCAGCACCATATTTGATGGTAAATATAGCAATAGCACGTAAGTTTATATATTGCTCCATAGTGCTTTATATCACTCTCTGAACAGTTTATAGTGTCATCATTTTTCTCCCAACACTCTGCGCCCTCATTTTACTAACCTCAGAAGGATGGAAGACTGAGTCAATCTTGAGTCAGTCAGGATCAAACTGCTGGCTGTGGGCAGAGTTAGAATGTAATACTGCATTCTAACCACTGCACCACTGGGGCTTTTGGGAATCTTTCTTTAATCCCTTCTCATATCTGAACCTTTTCCAGAATAGATCAAGATGAAAACTCAATTGCAGTTTTGAAAGTGAGCGATCTCATATAGTGTGAACAGCTATGGCTGTAGTAGACACAGTAAAGGATTAGTGAAGGAAGAGGACATGTGTATCAAGGAGAGAGAGGGAGTTGAGGGCATATATCTCTGTACAGGGAGTGGGATGACAATATTTGAGTTGATGTAGTCTCAAAAGGGGAGAAATATGTTCATAGGAATACAGTTCTGTTCTTTATCTCTGCCTTATCTTTGAGCACTGGGAATCTTTCAGTAGGAAAAAAAAGAAATCTAAGCTACTTTGTCTTTTTTTGTAATAGCTGCTTTGTTAGGTGCCACAAAGTTATTTTATGATACACTTGCAATACTGTCTCAACATTGCAAATGTGCTTAACAGATGACTGCAGTATCATTAATTAATTCAATCAATCAATCAATGTGCATGTTGTCCATCTCTCTACCAAACCAATCTGGTACACTATGTTAGCCCAAACATACTTTCCTAAATATACATTCCAGTAAGTTATAGGAAATGTTTTAACAGAGAATGAATTCAGTATTTGAACACTTCCAAGTTATAATAAGATTCACAATTAGACAAAAGTTCTATCAAATGTATGAATAAATGATTCATCCTTTAATATTGAATTCAGTTGTGATTGGAGTCCTGGAGTGGAGGTACATTCATGGTGCTCCACTCCTCTTGTATATATCTGTTGTTGATATAATGGTGCTGAACTCTGCATTTTTTGCAGTATTTCCAAAGTAAACATAATATTTGATTTAATATGTAGTATAATAAATATAATGTGGAGGTTCCATTACATATTTGCAATAATGTATAAGTGTTGATTATGCTGCATATCTTTTATATTATTTTAGATAAAGAGCCTGCATTGTTAAATAAGAGGTTTATGTGTGCTTTTAAAAAAGATGTACATATTAATTAGGTGAAAACTTTTTGGATGATATGCTGGTAGTGCTTAGACTATTATAGAGTTTGATATGACAGTTGCAGTTAGTTTGCTAAAAAAGATTAAATTTACCCACTAAGCTACTGCTAACTGAGTAATTCACAAGCAGACACATAATATAATTGTTAATGCACAGTAGTTGTTGTCTTTACAAAATGTCATTTACAATAAACCTGTATTAAGGCTCATGGAATTCTAATGTGAATGCTCATTATAAATGTGCATAGGAGAGAAGTTTCATTTTCTGTACTTTTATATCAATTCTTTTTCCCCTTTCCTTCTTTGATGTTGTGTTAAGTTACACTGTTGTTCCAGATGTTCTTTTCCCTCCAGTGTTCTCTTTTACCTTTTATGGCTGACATGCTCTGATGATTATATAAATCAAAGAACAAATAATATTTCTGACCTGTAGTTCAAATCACTATGAGATGGGTAATAAGAAGTGATGAATAATTTGCTGTAGGATAATATTTCTCCTTTTGCTACCCAATCGTATTACTCATGTTAATGAAACAATGTTTGAAAGGCTGCTTAACAAGAATACTATCTTTGATCCAACACCTACCCACCCCAATTAATTGTCCATTTCATACAAGTTCTTCAATGCAATATAGATAAAGCAAACTCATTTCCTTAGGCTTATGAAGTCTTATTTTGTTTCTGCAAATTGTTGATACTTTGTTTTTAAAATTCATCATAACAAATAAACTTGTAAGAACTAGGGGAGACTTTCATGCAGATCTTATGCCAAATGCATGGATTTCGCCATTAAATTTTATTCCCATGCTTGCCTGAGTTTTTGTTGGCCTCTCACTCTTTGAAACAAATGTTTTTGTTTCCCTCAAAAAATGTAACTAACTTATTGGCCAAAATCTAGGATAGATTCCCTAAGTCTGGTACCCTCCAGCTGTTTGGGAGTAGCTCTTTGTAGAATTTCTAGCCGGTAGGTCTTTGACTTTTCTTGCTGGGAATTCTGAGGGTTATGAGTCCAACAGATCTGAAAATAACAGAATGGGAAAAGATGATCTAGAATGAATGCCAGCAAAGCCCATATTTGTCCTCATAGCTCTTTAGAAAGAAACAGCAGCATAGTTTCAAGATTCCTATCACCCAGAAGCCTTATAGTTATGTTAACTATGAGCGGTCAATTTTGCTCTCTGAAAAATTAAGGAGTATCCTTTTTGAAACATTTCCCATGGCATTCCCCTCTTCTTCAGGCAGAGACATCTTTGGTTTTCCCATCTGTTGCTCTCCCTCTCGTAATTCCCACATATCATTACACTTCAATGAGTAAGAAAGGTGGCATAAATATACATAAGTAGTTTTTTATACATATCTTACGTGATTATTCATAGAACTCAAGGCACCATACACTGAGTTTCTAGATGATCTTCCTAGCAAGATCCTAGAATTATTTATTTAGTACATTCATATAACACATTTCAAAGTAACTATGCTTTCAAATCAACTTTTAAACATAATAATTGTAACAGTAATAAAGACAAAAATGGCTGGATAGTAGATATTGCAGTATCTGGAGACAATAGAAGAGAAGAGAAAGAACTGGAGAAAATCACAAAAAGACCTACAAATAGAAGTAGAATTATTTTGGCATAAGAAAGCAAATATAGTCATCTTAGGCACCTTGAATGCAATCACAAAACATCTGGAGCATGGCTTGAATACTATCGGCGTGGACAACTCAGCAACAATCCATTGCCAAAGGCAGATTTACAGGTAGTCCTCGACTTACAACAGTTCATTTAGTGACCCTTCAAGGTTACAGTAGCACTGAACAAAGTGACTTATGACCATTTTTCACACTTACAACTGATGCAGCATGCCCATGATACATGATTTACATTTGCATGCTTGACAACTGACTCACATTTATGACGCTTGCAGTGTCCCGGAGTCATATGATTTCCCCTTTTGTGACCTTCTGACAAGCAAAATCAACAAGGAAACCAGATTCACTTAAGAACCATGTTACTAATTTAAGAACTGCAGGGATTCACTTAAAAAAAAACATGGCAACAAAAGTCATAAAATGGGGCAAAACTCACTTAACAAATTTCTCACTTAGCCACATAAATGTTGGGCTCAATTTGTGGTCCTAAGTTGAGGACTACCTGTTCTTGAAACAGCTTACATCCTGCAACGATACCTTTTTTATTATTAAACAGCGTCTGCCTATCCGAGGTCCTTGTGAAAGATGGATGGATAGAAATTCAGTTTAAACTTCTGCCATCAATTAGAAATTAATAATCAATAAATATCTAGGATCCTTCCAATAGAGAGAGAAAAATCTGTCTGAGCTGGCTTTTAAGACAAATGCAACTTTTTTTTTTGCTTTAGATTTCTCACATGGCAATTGGTAATGTGATTTGGGAGGGAGGAGTCCAAGTTAGAGCAGCTGTGATTTATTACTCCCTGTAGAATAAAACAAAAATGCAGACACAGTTGATATAGCAGCAAGTTGAATATTAAAACATAATTCTCTCAGACATGGAGTTAGAACTGAATTATATCTGAAACCTTTTATCTATTTAGAAGATTAGGTTGTATGAAGTCATGATTTTATTGTCTGTTGAACAAGCTATACAGATGCATACATAATGCCAAACTAGAAACCCTATTTTACAAAAATTATTCATGGATTAGTATGATGTAGGAAACATGAAGATTTTTGAACCACTCTTTATAGCTTTTAAAGTTTGCTCATGACCTCTGTTGATGCCATACAATAAATAAGGAAACTAAAGATTGCTTAAGTAACCATGGTTAAAATAGACCATGTCTTAAATCAGCATTCAGTTTCTGTTGTAAACATTTCTTTGTAAACAGACTCACCCATTTTTTGGTGTATTGTCCCAGTATACCATGGGAATGTGATATGCAGTCCTCAGTTCAAATATATACATATCCTAACCTTTTAAAAAAATGAAATAAAAATAAAATAGGAAAAGATACTTGTGTCCAACATTGGTCCAGTAGCCATGTAATAGGCACATTTAATGACAGATTAAGGGAATTATTTATTGCACATTAAGAATATTTAAGACATGTTTCTCACAGCCTGTCCAGATTACAAAAATAATAAACTTTTTCTTCCTCCCTGTCTCTAAGACCACAGGGACAAATTTGAGTAATCAGGATATGGTGATTACTCAAAGAGGTTTTTTTTTAATTAGGCAAGATGTAAAATGCAAATATCTCGTAAATAGTCCAGCTTTTTTTTTTATTCACACAGTTCTAACAAAAGAATATGTCAGCCCCTCAATGGCTGACATTCCTGGGAGATTCTAAACTTGAATCAGAGCCAATTAGTCTACTACTCTGCATGAACTATGCATACCGCACTTGCATTAGATATGATAGTTCAACTAAAGCCATACTTTTTGTGCATCCATCCATATTCATCATGTTGTTGATTTTTGGAGTAAGCAATACTATAGAAATAGAAAGCTAAAAAAAGGTTAAGTGTATGAGATCAAAAGAAGAAAAAAGGATATAGTGAAATTTAGCTTTTATCAATGCCAACAAATCTCTCTCCATACTTTTATAATATTGCAACCATCCCTGTTTCCATGATTTCCATTTATTTCCTAATCCATTGTCCTTTGTTCTTTACACTTTTCACTGTTCTCTTTTTCTTTCATTCGTCAAATCCATCCAACCACAATGTTTTTGGTCTTCTTTATTTATTTGAATTATATAGCCACCGTATAGAGTGTGTGACTCAGGGACGTTTACATAATCTGTACCAGTAACAAAACAATAGAAACCACAAAACAAATATAGAAAATAGGAGCACTACAAACCCACAGGTGTTGGGGAAAAGACCCTCATTTAATGAGTCACATCATTCCCACACACAATGTCTCAGGAAAAATAAAAGCAGGTCTTTAATGTTTTCTAAAAAGCAGGTGGGATTGGAGCTAACTCAGGGCAGATGCTGTTCCATAGGAAAGGAGCACAAACAGGGAAGGATATTCCTGAGTCCCAGCAGATTTAAATTTAATTGGTGGGTAGATGCTCCTACAGTAACCCAATGCCATGAAGAGCTTTGTAGTTAAGACCTAACGCTTTAAATTACATCTAGAAATGCACTGGTGGTCAGTGCTTGCACTACAGGTAGTCCTCAATTTAGGACCACAAATTGAGCCCAACATTTATGTGGCTAAGTGAGAAATATATTAAGTGAGTTTTGCCCCATTTTATAACTTTTCTTGCCACATTTGTTAAGTGAATCCCTGCAGTTCTTAATTTAGTAACACGGTTGTTAAGTGAATCTGGTTTCCCCATTGACTTTGCTTGTCATAAGGTTGCAAAAAAGGGATCACAGGACCCTGGGACACTGTAGCCATCATAAATGTGAGCCAGTTGTCAAGCATCCAAATATAAATCATGTGACCATAGGGATGCTGCAATGGTCATAAGTGTGAAAATGGTCACTTTTTTTAGTGCCATTGTAACTTCAAATGGTCACTAAGCAAACTGTGGTAAGTCAAGGACTACCTGTATAGATGTATTACATAGGCAAATAGAAGTGCATCCATGGCTATCTTCAACTGGGCCATTCTGGACCAGCTAGACTTCTGAATGGTCACCAAGGACATCTCTGGGTAGAGTACTTTGTACTTGTCCAAACAAGAGGTGACTAAAACATGAAAAGGCTCTCCAATCCATTAGTGGGAATAAAATGACACAAGATGAAGCTCTACAAAGATCTGCCAAGCCATGGTTGCCATTGCTCTTTGAGCAGGAGCAACAGGTCTAGCAGGACCCATGAAAATGAACGGTAGATCTATTCTGGGCATTACAACTTGATCTAGAACCAAAATGCAAAGTCCTTGTCCACAGATACTTGGTACTACAACTGCTGAATCTGAGGCTTTTCTACATTCATCCAGACTCCTATAACCTCCAGACATCAGGCAGAACTGTGACAGTATTGCTTGGAAGGCCCAAGGCTGAGAATATAATTCAATATCATCAGCATACTCACAATATCAAACACATTTGAAAAGATATTTGGGTTTTTGCTGTACATCTTACACAAGAAGTCTGAAACCTCATGAGATGCTTTGGGAGAATGCCAAATAGTTATGATTTTACCATTCTCATGAAAACCTCAAGTTTGAGATTGCTGAAATCTGACAAAATACTGTATTATAATCTGAGATTCTGGGTAATTTTTATGGGACAGGATATCCATCGTTTAAGTAGATTTTAGACTTTTGGACTACTATATCTTTATTTTCTTCATGCAAAAAATGAAAATTATAGAAAAATGAATTCAATAAAATAAAATAAAACTTCAGCCTCATGTTATTGAAGTTTGTCTGCATTATTTGGACTAGTTTATTCCTAAAATTTACTTGAGTTTTTGGCTCAGTTCTACATGCCCCAATCATATGTGAACTGTACCAGTTTTTAAAGAGAAAGTATTTTGGTCTCCTATTTGTCTTTCATGTGTTTTCAAAGACTTTCACATTTTCAAATCATAGTTGGGAGTCCTGTTTGTTAGCTACTGTTTGTGACTTGTAAATGTAATTTTCCTTTGAAAAATGCTCCCTTTCAATCTTGGTAGAGCACAAGTACAGAAGAGTAAATAATATTTTTAGCAAGAGTGAAACGTTCATTTTCATTTCAAAGCAAGTACCATATTCTCCAACATCAATGAATGATGAGCATCTGGCCATGGGAAGAAGGCCTGGAGTGGCCAGTAACTTTCTTGTGAAAGGCCAGGTAGGTGTGCCTTGTTACTAGCAGGATGAAGGAGATAGCGAAAATCAGCTGGGTAGCAGATTGCAGCATGGCAGAACAAGCAGAAGAGAGGGTAAATGGAGTTCAGGACAAGTGCAGAGTTAGTGCAGGGCAGGGCCAGCCAAGGGAGCAAAGTGTAGGGTAGCCAAAAGGGCACAGTTGTGTGTATGTATGGAGGGAATTGCAGAAGAGACAGTCCCTTACTTTATAAAGACTTAAAAATGGGAGAGAGTTGGGAATGACTTGGATTGGGATGGGCCTGACAATGGGATTCAGTTGACAAGAGCAACAGAATTGCCATTGTTAAACAATGTGGTCACAAGATTTTACACTTTACAACTGCATCAATTTAGCAATGGCAATACAGTCCCAATACCTTTGTAACTTGAGGACTAGTACCTATAATACATATGTCAGGGTGAATGACATAATGCCTATATGCAAATACTTTAAGATGTTGTAAGTAGGATACAGGATGTCATTATACCATCATTTTAAACGTAGTACAAAATAGTACAAAATGAGGATAGTAGAATATTTCTCTGAAGATAGTGGAATAATTTAGACAATGACATTGTACATCATACTTAAAGAGTGCGAAGAAAGAGTGGCAGGCTAACAGAAAATTTAATTCTGTTATTATTCTGCCAGAAATTGTTGAAAGTTGCTCTTACGAGAAGAACTTAAGCTACTTTTTGCCTAATCTTTAGATATGTTGTCCTTCATACTATTTGGAACATGTTTAACATATCTGGACAGCATCAAGAAAATAGAGGTTGACCTAAGGATTTTTCACTGATAGAAATAAGTTATGGTTAAGTCTTTAAAATTAGCAAAAAGGCACAAAGTTCTTAAAATACTTATGTCTTAAGGCTGAGGGCAGATGCAGGAATGTAGTTTGTAAAAAGTTTGTCAAAAAACATATGCTTGAAGTGTAAAATGTATGTCTAGCCCTGAATATTTGCTCTAAATGTCTATTGGCAATTAGGATCTAAAACAATACATATGTTTGACTTTAAAATGAGATGAAAGAAATGAACAAGTAATTCCAATTGAAACTTAAATCTTTATCCTTGGATAATCTGAGAACCACTGGGTTGCTATGTATGGGATTCACTGGTACTTTAAACAAAAAGAACTAGCAATCTGCTCTGTGGAAGCCAAATAAAGAATTCCTCATGCAAGGAAACAATGGTTCTTCTGAGAAGCCTTCATAATATGACAATGGTGCCTGTCAGTTTGCTAGCAAGAAAGGATGCTATTGATTCTGAAAACTTAGCATGCAAAATGCCAGCCTTTAAACGTAATTGGAAGGAATGGTCACAATTCAAAGTGGAATATGTGAGTGGGTTAGTGGCAGTTAAATGCAGAAGGCAAATACACAAAAAATTAAAGACTATATAAGATGAATAATAAATTTACTGTCTCTCCATATTTCTGTCAAACTCTTTGCTCTTAAGGATTTGAATTGTCTGTTTTGTTGGCATGCTCTGAAATTTTAGAAGTTTGCCTCACAAAATATAAGACACTGGCTGGTTGTCTCAGCAATAAAGTGCTACCTTGGCATTCATTTTATATTTCTTTCATCTGAAAATCAGAGTATCAATGTCTATGTCAATCAAAGTTGGTGGTAAGAAAGAATTTGCTTGCGCTCTTTCAGTGGTGGGATTCAAAAAATGTTTCCTACCGATTCTATGGGCATGCTTGGTGGGCATGGCAGGGGAAGGATACTGTAAAATCTCCATTCCCTCCCCACCCCACTAACCTGCTTTCCAGCTCCGTTCTCCTGTGCAGAGCAACAAAAGAAGACCCAGGTGATCAGCTGGGACTAGGATAGCAGAGAATAGATGGGGGCAGAGTCAGTCAGAAGTGGTATTTGCTGGTTCTCCAAACTACTCCAAAGTTCCACTACCGGTTGTCCAGAACTGGTCAGAACCTGCTCAATATCACCTCTGCTCTCTTTATATGTACCCCAAACTATTTAGTTCCTTTGGTCATTGTTTCTTATAGATTTATGATGGTATAACTACCGAGACATCAACCTTTTTTGAGTGGGTTCTAGTCTCTGACTATATTTCATAACCCGTTTTACTGAAAAGTGTTTCTTCAGTTACCTTTGGGCATGGGGAAGTTTGCACAATATGCTAGCCTAAGACATGGTTGGTTCATTTGTGGTGCACTGTGTCCTGCAAATAGATCAAGTATCTGATGCATGATCTGCCTATGATTCTGATGACCCTTGCATTGACATTTGCAATGTCATGCGATTGACACAATGGTGGTGTCACTGACTTTCCAGAACACCAAATGACACTGATTTGGATCATCTTCTTTTGAGATTCTTGATGGCATGCATAGGATGGCAAACTGGTATTTTCCTTGGGATTATTTTCATATATGAAAAATCATAAAAAGATAGTATAATTAAACTAAATAAACTGAAGTAGAAATGAGCCTTTTGACTATGTAAACAGTTCCTTTTACTCCAATATAATTAATCATCTTTAATTAATCTCGTGACTTTTTTCCTGAGGGTTTGGAGGCTGAAGTGATTGAGGTAAACGTATAAAGTACTCAGGATTATATCACATAAGTGAATGGGGTTCTACTTCCTAGGTTGCCAAGTTTGTTGTCTGTTTTTCTTTTTGTTCTTTAAACTATGTTTGGACATACACTGTGGTTTTCATGTGGTTTTCTTCAGTAAGGCAATGATGATGTTTCTTGGCACCAATGATGCAGAAGTTGAAGATTTCCTAGCTCTTAACTCTAGTTTCACATTTTGTCTGAACTAGGAAATATTGTTTAGCAGAAATCCACCAGCTTCATGCTATATCCTGCTTTGTTCAGAGGAAAGTATTTCAAACAAAACAAGAAAGTTACTGAAGATTTCCTGCTTTGCTAGTTCCCACCTCAAAGGGAAGAATCAAGGGTTACATTCCAAAGAATTGTTCGTATCTGGGCTTATTAATTCCAGATATAAACATCAAACCTCTCCTTAAGTATGAAATATCACAGGGGGACTTTTTTTTTTCTTGATCAAGTCAAGAATATTTGTAGGCCTCCTGGAAGACATCCCATAGAAGCAGCTGCTGGGAAATCTAAAAGGGAAGCTTTAAAATTCTTTAGTCCCCCCCGCCCCCCATTCTACAAAACCTTGCTCCAACCCAGCTGTTTGCAAATATTTGCCAATTTTTAATCTAATGGTTAAAATATACAGTAACACCAGATTACAACTGTTCTTAACCCAGAAGCCAAGAAATATGTAACTTCTTTTCACTTTCAATTTGAGTGGCTCTGAGTACCGAACGATGGCTATGTGCCATTCTCAAAATAAATCCAGTGTAACTAACTCATGGCTTGCTGAATCAAAACCTTGTGTTCTTAAACTGTATTTCTTGTGTTCCATACGTAGTTATGCAAGTAGTTAGTTAACTAATTCTAATTTTATCAAATATTTGACAACATGTCTCTCTGCTGTTTATATATACTGTACAGTGCAAGAGATTGTGATAATTATAACAAGAAGATGAAGATAAATCTGCCCTAAGAGTTGTAGCTATAACTAAACTTGCTTATATCTTGTAAGAACACAAATAATTTTCAAAGGTATCCCTTTTTTGGAATTTTCTTAGCTATAAAAATAATTTTGTGGCAAAATAGTAATAGTGGCTTAATCTTTTGAGGATCCTATCAAAGTTCATCTGGTAAAAGATTTTAGAAAGATTTTATATATTCTTGGTATGTATGTTCATGGATTCCTTCTTTTTTTTGGAAATGTATTGAAATCTTCCATCCAGATGACTTGTGGCTGGAAGATATCATACCAATAAGGCAAGTCAGATGGCCAAATAGAATAATGGAATATCAGTTACTGTTTAAGTGTCATATGGATTCCTGTAACAAAACAGGTTATGCCGAAGACAAAATATCTCAGATGGTTTAAATTGGAATAGAGGAAAATGTTTTCCAAATTAGTCAAGCAAGAACACAATGAAATTGATATACAGGATTGTAGAAGGCAGGTGCTCAAAGTCCTCAGTATCAGCAGCTGCTTTTAAAAGGCTGGGTGGAGAACAGTGTACAGCATGATTTTTTCCATCTCCAAGAGAATCACTTTAGAAGGCCTGCATCTTGGAATGGGACTTTATTGTTTGTAGAATTGGTTACTGGTGACTCAACCTTTCCTTTTTGCACTTCCCAAAGAGAAACTGGGGAGCAGAATAATACCAACCAGCCACATGTATCTCAACCTGTTATCCCACGGCTGACATCTTAGCTTTCAATGGAAATAATAGGGTGAGTCAATCCAGAGAGAAACTTTCCGGCTTTCACTATTCATTCAAGAGGAAAGTTGGAACGCCTTCAAAAACGCGCATGGAGGGAAGGGGAAACTGCACATAAGAATGTAGGAAGCTAGAACAGTAGCTGTAGTGTCCCTTCCTATTGCTCAAGAGAAGCATTGATAAAACAGAAGCATTTATTAAATGCTAAGCAATTCAGGGGAAAAAGAAAAGAAGTATCCTTCTAAATCCATACTTCAAAAACCTGCCTGAGTTGGCCTGCTTTCCCACCTTGATCAGCAAGAATATGAAGAGAAGCAGGATCAAATAATAAAGTTCCTTTTAACATCCCTTTGTTTAACAATCCTTTTTTTTAATGTTTTGTTTTCTTCTTCAGGGATCAAACCTCCTGAGAGTTGGCAAGAAAGAGAAAGGGGAACAGATTAAAATAATTTGCTTGATGTAGTACATAGAGTAAGATGCCAATTTGTGCTGCATGAAGAGAGAATTCTTAAGATGAAGAAGAAACCGTGATACTAAATTTTAACTTTATATTCAGGCTTAAATCTCATGTATTTACCATTATTACAGACTTTCTGTACAGGGAAGAGAGGAGGGAGATAGGGAAAGACTAAAAGAGAGATTGATCACAGCTCTGAATATGAATGTTGACAGAGCTGGGACCAGCAAAGTCAGGATGGCAGCCACAATCACCTGACCAAAGCACAACTTTTTGTGCGTATCTCGTGAGTGAAAGGTGTGGGTTTGATCATATGGTTTTGTCCTCCATCTTGACTTTGTTACTCCAGTCCTGTGAACACCATTGACTGCACATTTCACACAACTTTGCTTTCTTTTTCCAAAAAAGCATGCTTTCAATCTTTAATGGTTACAAAAAATTATTCCCACCCATGATTTTTTTATTATCTTTTGGAAATCTCAGGGCACTTCTTGATGTCTACCAGTGGTGGTATGCTACCAATTTGGCCCGGTTCACGCAAACTGGTAGTAAAAATCACTACCTGATGGGCCAACCTTAGTTTTAAAAAAGCCTCTGATCAACTGACAGGAAGGAAAAAAGCCTCCGACAATCAGCTGAGAGAATAAAAGACCAAAAAGCTCATGGGAGGCTGGGAGGGTCATTCCTAGCTTTTCGTTTCTTCATCCTCTAAGCTGATTGGCTGGTTAGGTATGTGCGCATTAGGAGCACGCACGCGCATGCATGCAAGCACAGTCATTCAACAAACCAGTAGCGACTAAGGTAGGATCCCACTACTGATGTCTACATTTATCTATATATATTAATCCTTTTTGGATAGATGTAGAATCCTGTTCTTTGTTTCTCCATGTAGCAAACTGAGACTGAATAATTTACACAATGCATGCTGATATACCCCAAAATTGTTTACAATATAAAACTTTTCTAGACCTCCAGATACAGTAGCAAAAACATTTGTCAAGGGTCCAACCATTACAGCATCCTCTTTTCTTTTCTTTTCTTTTACCCCTACATCATCCATATTGTAATTAATCATTTTAAAATGTCACGAACCAGTTTGATCTAGTGGTTAAGGCACCAGGCTAGAAAAAGCAGGAGACAGTCAGTTCAAGTCCTGCCAAAGCCATGAAAGCCAGCTGGGTGATCTTGGGCCAGTCACTCTGTCTCAGCTCAATCCTTGTCATAGGATGGTTGTTGTGGGAAAAATAGGAAGAGGAAGGTGTGTTGGATATGTTCATTGTCTTGACTTATTTGTAAAAACATAAAGGTGTGATACAAATATATGAATAAATAAAATACATACCTGGTTGGATTTGATGGTGGTTGGTGTACAAAAATATCCACAAGGCCCTATCATTACACTAGAGAATCATCCACGCTTGATTACCATAATCACTCTCCCATTTTAAAAGCTTGGACTCCTTCCCATGGGAACACCTAGTGTGCATACCATTTTTTAGTGTTTTCTTTTCCCAACAAGCTGCCCTTTCCCTTAGTTGCTTAAAGCTTTGTGATTGGAAAACAGCTAGCAAATGTCACGAGCTATGTCTGTGTTCAGCTTTTTTCTCATAGTATTTTTAGTGGAGAAATGGACTTCCTGACCCAGTTGTTTGTAGTTCTGCGTGTGAGAGCTCGGCATTGTTAAGCCACAGTATGCAAGGGAATACGATCCCATGCATGTTCCAGCTGTGATTATCTGATCTATTCCTATTCTGGGAATAGCTGGGTGTTTCCATGTCCCTTGAGCTTGCTATGTTTTGATTTCTCGCCTTTGTCTAATGTGCTTAGATTATGGAAAGAACTTGGATGCTTGTCAAATCCTTATTATTGTTGTTTTGATTTAAATGATTCAACCTAAAATGAATGGGTTCCTGCCTTCCCACCCATAAGTACAATTTGTTAGATATTTGTGTGCTTCCATGTTTGCCTCCTCCACAAATCATTTCCATATAAATGCTGGCTTCATTTAATTGCTTAATAGCAGCACATCTTCAAGACTGTTTAAAAATTTGCAGGGCTGGATATCACTCCAGCACTAATGTAAAGAAATATGTTTTAAAGACAAGTACAGTTGTGTCTCCTGCTAGAGGCAGACAATTCTGACAATCCCTTCTCATAGAAAAGAAAGAATCTAGAATAGATCTTATAAACCAGCGGTCCCCAACCTTTCTGGCTCCGTGGACAGGTAGCAGCAACTGGTGTGTGTGTGTGAGGGGGTGGTTTTGCACATGTTACTGTTACTAACACAAATGGTGGTTTCTGTGCTTGACCCCTGCTTGTATGACCCAACGAGTGTTGTTAAACAGCAACCACCAAGAACTACTATGATGAAGGAACTACTGTGATGAAGGGTGTTTTCGGAAGTATCTAGCAGGATAAAAGAGCACCATTGGGCTATATGTCTATCTACAGTTTGCAGCATTCATCTTTAGCTTGAATTCATATTTTATTTTATTTATTTTTATCCTGATTACATTATTTTTAGAAATAACTCAAGGAGGCAAACATATCTAATACTCCTTTCTTCTCCAATTTTCTCCACAACAACTGAGTTGGCCTCAAAGAGAGTGACTGGCCCAAGATCATCCAGATGGCTTTTCATGTCTAAGTGGGACTAGAACTCATAATCTCCCATGTTCTAGCCTGGTGCCTTAACCACATCAACTTAACAACTGCAGTGATTCATTTAAAATTGCAGCAAGAAAGGTCATAAAGTGGGGCAAAAGACACTTAACAAATGTCACATTAGCAACAGAAATTTCCAACTCCATTAAGGCCGTAACTTAAGGACTAAGTGTATTCTACTTCATGAAAATAAAGGCAAGAAATCTACTTTTAACTAGGTGACCATTTTCCTAATTACATCAATACATCTCATAACAATCATTCTGTTAAGACAAAGGAATTATTAATCATCATTCTTTGTGATGACATAATTCTTATATTCACATTAGTCTGATCCTTCAGACTGGATTATCATACTATGATATTTTATGTCTGCATGTTGAACAAACATCCTAAGTACTTTTATCCAGTCCAATACAAACCCAAACAAATATAAAATTATATGATAAACTAGGCCTGAAATAATTCATAGTACAAAGATGGTATTGACGTCTAGAAGCCATAGATAGTTGCTACTAAGAACTTGGTAACCTTTAAAATGATTGCATTTGGTCTTGTTGGAAAGAGTCTCTAACCACTTGGCCAAAGAGCCAATTAAGATTTTGACATCATATGAATAAGTGCCAGACATAGTGGTTATACATGGACAATCCAATAGCACTTGGATTGCTGAGTCAACCTATCTATGTCTGAATGCACAAATAAATTTACATAGGTCAGCTATAAGACTGAGCACTGAGAATCGTTCCAGTTACAGAGTGTAAAATTCAGAGGTTAGTGTTATTCCTTCACTGTAGTTAATCAGTATATCCTCGGTCGAGTTTGTATCATAGATTTTTGAATAGTAATTTTATAAATGGGATATTGCATATATACATGTGGTAAAATCATCATATATGAATATAACAGTATTTTGAAACAATACTAACATATCCTGTTACTGGCATGTTGCCAGAGTGACTAATTGAGATTCCTTGAGTATTTCATAATCTATGGTATTGAGTACTTGTAAGTGGCTAACATACATATGTCACAGATAGCCTGATTATTGAGCAATGATTATATGGTACTATTAACATTTTACCTGCAGGTAAAAGCACATGCTTGCTTTTCGATATCCATAGCTGGAAAAATTGAGTAAGAAGTTATAAAAGAAAAGGGATTATTTCAATACTTTCTCCACTTCAAATTAGTCTGTATCTATTACTTCAATGAGTAATAATCAAATTAATCAAATTTATGACTGCTACTAGCTCTACATATATCTTTCCTGAAAAAAGGGAAGCTTTTAAGATCATAATAAGGAGCTCTAGATGATTGATCCTTTGAGGAGTGAACTCTAGAGTCTTACAAAACAGCAAGCTATCTTTAAACCTGTATACAAAAATTTGAAACGGTACCTTATGATCCTCTACAGTATATCCGTCATCCAGTTCAGTATTTTACATACTAAATCTCACTGGTTCTATGCTGAAGAAACCATGTGTTACTTAAATTCTTCAGAAAGGATCATTTCCTTCACCTAAAATCTCCCAAAGGATTCTTTTTCTAAGAGCAAATGGACTTGTTTTTCCTTAAAAACATTTTGCTTCTCATCCACGAAGGTTCTTCACCTCTGACTGGAAGGTGGGGAATGTAAGGATTTATATTTCTTGCAGACAGCTGGTCATTTACATTGTTTTAGAGAGTCATTGAGCCAACTTGGAAGTTTTTCTGTGTCCTCAGGTGACTTAGTAGTGCAAATGGGTGTGGAGTTCTTGGAACTGTTGAAAGGACTGTGTTGTAGACTGGGGATAGATAATGCCATATCCTTCTGTCTCTATTGAGAAAGTGTTGTTCACTTTTGACATAAAACAATTCAGAATCTCCATAGAAATTTATTTCACATATATTGTACAAACAATTTATGCACATATACACACAGAGCATCTTTAAAATACAACCAGAATATCCTGGTATATAGAGAATGATTACTGAAATAAAACATGTCTGTTGTTGACAATTTAATCACTCTTCCCAAATTCATTATTCACCAGGACATCTGAAATCCCAACCAATGGTCACATTGTCTGACAATATGGAGAATTGTAGTCATAAGACATCTGGAGAACACCAGGTTGAGAAAGGTTATTATATGTACCTGGCACAGGAAGTTGTAATGTAAAACCAAATCTATTGTAGAAAGTTAGCACCCACCCTCAACTAGAAAAACGAAATATTACAGGAAATATTAGAAAGGCAGAACATTATACTTAGTAATATGGGGTGTAGGCTTATCTTTTCAGAAGTTCAACCAGTATACAAGGAACAAAAAGGGAAAGAGCAGCGTGTAGCAGAGTTTAATGTGTGGCTAAAGGAGTGGTGTAAAAGCGAAGGCTTTGGTTTAATTAGTCATGATGTCTGTAGCTGGTCCAATGAAAAACTGTACAAAAGAGATGGCTTGAATCCATGAAAGAAAGGGACTGAGTTACTTTGCATTAAATTCACAGATTTCCTGGATAAACATTTAAACTGAACAGCAGGGGCAACAAATTATTGGATTCAGAACATTTCTGTCCCCAGCAACCTAAAACTAATAAGGATACCAGTGCATGCAAAATAGATGTTTGTGCAGGTAAGATTATCACCAACCTTGATGCCAACCAAAACCAAGCATTTAATAGTGAGTGCCATACCATGTGCATTAATCAAACAGGTGGCAAGAAAGTAGGGGCAGGCAGTCACAACACAGGTTATGTAGACAGTAAACACAGTGTCAGACATAAAGATCTCAAGTGCCTATATACAAATGCACAAAGCCTGGGGAACAAATAGGGTGAACTCGAACTATGAATACATGAAGGTAAATATGATATAGTTGGAATAACAGAAACTTGGTGGGATGAACTCCATGACTGGAATGTACTGGTAGAAGGATACAAACTATTCAAAAAAAACCAGACCCCATAAAAGAGGAGGTGGAGTTGCACTGTATGTAAAGGACCACTATATTGCTACAGAAATGCATGAAACCAAAGATGAAAACCTCCTAGAATGCATATGGGTCAATATAAAAGAAAAAAAGAATGACATGGCCATAGGCGTATATTATAGGCCACCCAATCAAGCAGAAAAAATAGATGTCCTTTTTGCCAGTCAACTAACAAATATATGCAGGAAACACACAACAATAGTAATGGGAGACTTCAATTATCCTGATATCAATTGGAAAACTAATTCTGCACGAAGTGGGAAATCAAATAAGTTCCTAACTAACCTAGCTGATAACTTTGTTGTCCAAAAGGTAGAGGGTGAAACTAGAGGGACAGCCATACCGGATTTAATTCTTACAGAGAAGAAGTGATAGAGGGAGTTGAAACTGCAGGAACCTTGGGTGAGAGTGACCATGTCATACTAGAATTCAACATAACACAAACAAAGCAACAGAACATAATGACACCAAAGTCTTGGATTTTAAAAGAGCTGATTTCAATAAACTCAGGGAGAACTTGGGAAAGAAAAACTTAGGATGAAAATTCTAAAGGGGAAAACAACTCAAAAATCTTGGGAAACTCTAAAAAGTAATGATCATAGAAGCCCAGATCAGCACAATAACAGTGAGAAAGAAAAATAAGAAATCTAAGAAGAAACCAGCATGGCTGCACAAAGATCTCTCTGGCAAATTGGACTGCCAGATTGGACTGCCATTTGTCAGAAATGGTATAGGGTCTCCAACTTGGGTGGGGCGTTGGATTAGATGACCTACAAGGTCCCTTCCAACTCTGATTATCTGTTATCTGTTATCCCTCCTTGGATAAGAAAAAGAGAAACATGCTCTTGGAAAGTGGCCCCCACCTTTGTTTATAGCCCCAGAAAGACAGCCATCCTATCTACAAGACAAAAGATGTTTAACTCCAGGGTGATAAGATTATAAGTCATAATAGGAATTGCCCAAAGCCACTTCATTACATCACCCAGCAAGATTCAACCAAGCCTAGGACTCAAGACAATCTACAAAGTTATCCCTGCATGGCCCCATGGGAGCCTGACAACCAATCAGAATACATTTCTTGCCACAGGTACAGGAAGCCCAACAGAGAGTATAAATTTCTCTCCCTTTATCATCCATGTGCTCATTTTTGGCCCAGAACAGAGGTGGTATTCAGAAGGTTCTGACCAGTTCTGGAGAACCAGTAGCAGAAATTTTGAGTAGTTCAAAGATCCGGCAAATGCCACCTCTGACTGGAGATTTTATAGTATCCTTCCCCTGCCACGCCCACCAAGCCAAGCCTACCGAAACGATTGTAAAAATTTTGAATCCCACCATTGGCTCAGGACTTCAAACCCCATGTGGTCCCACTATCTACCATTAAATCATCTTTCCAAGCAGTCTCCATGTTCCCAGTACTCTTCCCACTTGGAACTGAACCCAGATATACATTTCTTCCAACAGTATAAAGGTTAAACTTTCCATGTACTATAGTCATGAAAGTCATTAAAGGTTTATATAAAAAATTTAAAGCAATTTGTTTTTTTATAAACATTTCTTGTGCACTGAGACCAATTAGACCAGCTAAGAACACAAGACTGTAAAAATTTCAAATTCTTGGTCTATTTTCATTTTTTTTTCTCATGATCCTAAGGAAACTATTAAAATAAACACAAGCTGCTGAAAACCTAGTCTAATAGAATAGTGATATAATCCTGCTTCCAGGTTTTAATTTTATTGAGTTTCAAGAGCTTTGAAGACAGATGAAAAAAATTTGAGTTCACTAATAAATAATGATTATTTAAGGGTGTTTCCTGTTTTGTAAAATAATAATCACATCCTAGTTTGAATTAACTAAGGGGGCAAAAGGATTTAGATCGGTTTATTATTAAGAAACTAAGCAGAATTGATCTCAAGTTATTTATGTTCCCTGCCTTGCAGTTGAGACTTAATATATAAATATAACTCCTTGGAGTTATCAATTTTAGGTTTCTTTCAGTAGCAGAGTGTTTTATACCCATTTAGATGGAAATAATGTTTGGCTAATAAGACATTCACAAGTTCATATGTTTAATTGTTGTTTTTTGTAAAATATATAGAAATTGATCACAGTCAAACTGTTAAACTGCTAAAGTTTTACAGGCACATTTCAGTGAGTGTTTCTAACAAACATATTGTCTGAGGTTTACTACTGCAGTACACTGCACAATTGGAATAACATTAGGGTTTCTGTACCTATGTTTAGTCAAATCTTTTCAAATTCAGGGTGGAAAATATTTACTGTCAAACAATTTTTGCAAAGGAAGTTCTGTCATAGTATACATTTTATGAGAATGCTCATAAAAGTCTCTCCAAATTTAAAATACGCCCCAGTGGTCTAAAAAGTTAGGAGATATTTGCTGCTTATCTATTAAATTGATGAATTATTATCTTCCCTGCATGAGCATATCCAAATCCTGGCATTCACTAAATTTATGAATGTGTGTATCCATTTTCTGTCCTGCACAGAAACATATTAAAAAGATGCTCACAGTTTTCTCCCTATTCCTTAGTCCATCGTATTTGTTTATTATAAAAACAATACATTGAGTTAAGCAATTGAATGGACATTTACTTGCAGAAAATATAAATACCAACTTTTTAGAATAAAGCTGGGTAAAGGAAGTACAATTAGACTGTGAACACATGGATTTCAAACTTGTATGCCATAGCCAGAAATTTATAAATGAACTCTGAACAGGGTTAGAGGTATATGAGTCAAAGATCAGCTGAGTGAATGGACTTTGAGGAGCACAGCACCAATAGGCAGGGATTTGTGGAACTGTGAAGAAATTTAAATAATAAAGAAAAATGCTCCTTAATATCAACATAAAATGACTCTTCAGGAATGAAGAAACATATTTTGGACATTTGAAAGATGGTATGAAGTGGAATTTTAGCATAGGAAAATAAAGACAAAGAACCCATATAGGTCAATATAATTCAATACTGCATGTTAGAGTCACTATATCTGCATCTATTCTATTCTATTTTATTCTGTTTACACTTTTAAATCAAGAGGAAAAAAATATGAATGCATTTGTTAATGCTACTCCTTTGTTAAAAACCATATTCAATTCTAAAGATTTAGGTAAGTTTTTCAGCAGCATTGTGATGTGAAGGAATGAGTGGGACTAACCTTATGCATTCTGCTCCTAAGTTTAAATGACCATTTCATAAAAGTATGGACTTCTGCATCTATTTTCCATTTTCAGTTATGCCATTTTTAATAATGATTTTTTTTCTGATAATGTATAAACCATTTAAATTCTCCTTTCTTTAATACTTATACTCCAAGTTGTCTCTGTAAGATATTAAATCACTGTAAGATATTAAATAGTGGTTTCACTTGTTTAAAGTAAGAATTACCAACCCATGACCTGCTAGGTCATCATTTCAGAGATACTTCTTATTAAACAAAGAGAAAGAATGACCGTGGGCAGGCAAAAAAAATCAATGGAAACAGAAGCAGTCTCCACCTTTTTGTTGGCTTCCCCATTCAGTTTCTTTGTGGGAAATTGGCAGTGAGCATTGGAAATTTTCCTTCCTTCCTTCCTCTTCCCCTCTCCTTCCTTCCTTCCTTCCACCCTACCTGCCTCCCTTCCTTTTTTTCTTTCTTCCCCCCTCCTCAGCAGGCGGATATGTGGCTGCTGCTGGAAGGGAATGAAGGATTGCACAAATGGCCTGAAAGTTGTCAGGGAAAATTGAAAATAAAGATCACATGACAAGAGCAGCACAGCTGCGGCACTGAAGTATCAACAGCATGGCTGCACTGAAGCTACCACAACTTTCCCCAAATTGTATCCTCAGGAGTAATAGGTCCCAGCATTTTATAAGTTGGCCAATTTGAGGTAATGTGGTTGAATTTTTTCCCCCCTATGATACAGTTAAATCCAATTAAATGTTACAGACACAAGAGTTTTAGTAATATATAGATATGTCTGAGGAGGTGAATTTCAGATTTCCATACCAATGACCTTCAATGAAGTTCAGTTGTTAAGCAGAAAATTATGCCATCCAAAACAATTACGAATTTAGAACCTAAGACGCATATAAAAAAGTTGACTGTCAAAACATCTTAAATTACACCAGATGACATAAGTAACAATCAAGTGGTAATGCTGAGAAAAGAGAAAAATCACTAAATTACAGTTGACTTTCAATTATATCTTGTTGGTGCAGAAAGAGATTAAAGAGCAAAACATTAACATCAAATGTTCTAAGAAGACAAAAGATACAGGAAGACCACAAATTCCTTCATCAGCAGGTTTTGTCACTGATTTTATGCTGAAACGTTAAATGAAAATGCCAAACTAGCTCTTCAAACCTGGGTAGGATTAGAGATGTTTTCAGAATGTTTTATGAGTTTGCAGAAGTTTAATCCAATTTATAATTCTTTCTATAGATAATAGACTCCTGTTAAAAGACAGTCTGGTCTAGATCAAATAACAAAATCTTTTTTATCTGATAAATTGCTTTTTTAAATCTGAGATTTCTGAGTAATTATGGACCCACCTTTGGTGTTATTTCTTTTTTAATAAGGGAACTAGCATTTTGGTAAATGCAAATCTCTGAAAAATCTTGAACTTTCCCCTTTAAATATTATTTTCCTGCACCTTCCACCCAAGACAAATTGCTATATGAATAATGTTCTACCTGTGGTTAAGACTAATGTGACAAGCAATGCTTAATAAACTCAAGGAAATTACTGAAGATTTAACTCTTGGATCACATCAGCATGAATGGGATATTTTATATCCTCCATCACACCTTGATGCCTATATATTTACTATAATGACATGTGATCATAAACAGGGAATAGAAGAATGAGCAGGGGTGGATAGGAAGTCAAGAAAAAAGAGATGAGAAGAGTGCATCATGATATCACGAAGCAAATGTTAAACTTACCTCAGATATTGCACACAGATGCAAAGGTCAGGCATTTACACAATGACATTACTATTCACGTCATCATTTTGGCATCATCATTGCAGTTTACTAAGAAGGGGGTGTTTCCTTATTGGATAAAGAAGAATTGAGAGAGAGAGGATGAATTATCTATGGAGTTTCTGCTAGGAAAACCAGTCTAAAGATGGTAAACAACAGGTTTACTTTTCAAAAATGATTCAAAAGAAATGCTTCAGGCCTTACTTATAAAAGTAGCCTGTAGCTGCTTTAGGAATTAAATTTATGTTAGTAGCTCGATATTTCTCCAGGTTTGCATGGAAATCTTACCGAAGCTTAGCTGCTTCTTTGTTGATATTTTTCCATGATTCATCTCCACCTCTGAATGGACTTTACGTGAATAAAGAGTTGTTTGTGTGGGCTTCAAAGCACACGTTTATTCTTGAAGTGCCAAATTTATATGCAAGAGTTATTATAAGCAAACTAAGTGTTGATCTTCAACAAAAAGGCAGTTTGTAAATAACACTTACATTGATTCTTGTGCATTAGTATCTTAGAATTGTTAAAATTTCAGACTAAGAATTAACAACTGCTATGTTGGTCCATTTGTCCAGTAGGAATGAGTAAGCCATGGAAATGCCTTTCATTGTTTACTACTATCATGTGGATTCTGAAAAAAAACCATCAAAATCCTAGTTTTCTCTTTCCTATCAAGTTGGAGTGGAAAGCCATGATTTGTTTTTGTTCCCAGTTTCTATCTTGTTTAGCAGAAACATCAAGAGTCTGATTTGAATGTTAAGCTAAATAAACCATTGGTGGAATGTGCACCTCATGTTTAGCTACTCACACTGGCATGATGAGTCAACCTTTACCTCTGTTGTGCAGATATAACCACTGTGTATAGGAAGCCCTAAGGTTTTAATTACTGGAGATTCTTTGAAGTGGTGATGCTGGGTAATCAACTGGATTTTTCTGCCCATAAATCACATGCTTTGCCATTGAGCTATAGAAAAGATAACCTTAAGGACTGAACTTTCATTCTTAAAACTTCTATCCGGAGAAATGAAAAAGGTAGCATGTGCTGGCCAATGCCATAAATATTACTCTTCTACCCCATTTCCCCCAAAATATGACCTACCCTGAAAGTAGGTCCTAGCTTGATTTTTACATGTGAGTTGAATATAAGCCCCCAAATAAACCCTCATTACGATCCTTCCCACTCCAGAGTACATGGATAAAAATTAAGCTAGGGTGAGGATGGGGGGGAGCTGCCCTACTACTTACCTTTGGACAGTTGTAGCCAGGCCTCACACACCCCGATACCTGCCTTGCTGGCCCATTTCTTCTGCAGCCAGCAAGGCTTTCCTAAAGGCCTCTGTAGCTGATAATAGAGTCCCAGATTGATCTGGAACTCTGTTATCGGCTGCAGAGGCCTTTAGAAAAGCCTTGCCAGCTGTAGAAGAAGAAGTTCCTGAACAACTCTGATAGTGAAAAGGAGGCTGGGGGAAACGCATGCAAGTGAGGTTAGTCAGTGGATGACATCCCCCGAAAATAAGACCTGGTGCCTTTTTTGGTGGCAAAAAATATAAGACGGTTCTTATTGTCGGGGAAACACTGTATAACATTTGAACCATGCAAAAGTGCTGTTCAGTTACAATATTGAATAGAAATCAAATGGTTTGTTGTTCGACTCAGTGTTTCAAGTCATAATTATTTATCCTGTATAGTAGAAGAGGAGTGATTGTGATTACTAAAATTCCAAATGTTTTTGTGATGTAGCTCATTTTACGCATTTTATAGATTCTGGCTCTTCCTACTTTTTTCACTCCTCATACTCCTACACATGCAAGGCCTGTCTGTATTTCTCCCTTTCCTGGCTTGTTATCCAGTTACTTTGCCAGATTATGAAAGAATCTCTAAGTTAGAATCACAGACAGAAACCACTGTTAAAGGAAAAAGAATTGTCTAGTTCATTTGAAAACTGAAAAGTTGAAAGGCTTTCAACTGAAAAGTAGAAAGGTTCCTTCGATATATAACTAATGGAATGATCATATTTCTGTGTTAGGTAGGCAAAAAAATCTCAGACTTAACCCATGCCATCTCAGGAAATGGTATGAATAACTCCTTATCTGAAGAGCATGCCAAAGATAATAGGGAATTAGGGAAATTAGTGCTCCTAGAATCACAGTTTATTAAAATTTGAAGTAGAATATTTTCTACCTGAAGCATTCACTTTCTCTGTAGTCAGAGTATAGTGAAAATGATGAAATCCGCAACCATGCAGGCAGAAGGTCTTTGTGAGGTAACCAGTATCTTTTATTTTTGAAGATTGGGAGGTCCTTTTGTCATAAAAGCTTCTAAAGCAGGGGTGGGGAACAATGTCCCTTTATGACTTGTGGACTTCAACTCCCAGAATTCCTGAGCCAGACATGTTGGTTCAGAAATTCTGGGAGCTGAAGTCCACAAGTTATAAAGGGGCCATCGTTCTCCACTCCTGTTCTAAAGCAATAAGGCATATGCAGCCTTATTAAGAAAAGGAGGAAGTGTGATTACCATTGTGAATTCCAAATCCTCAGGCTGAAGGCTGAAGCTCCCTGTTCAATGATAAAATTCAGAACAGTGTTTTAAACCAAGGTTCATCGTGGCAAGGCCGAAAGTACCTTTGTTTATGTCAGGATCTTAGTTCTGAAAACTGTAATAAAGTACCAAGATGCGTGTAATTGTAGGGAAGGAAAGAAACATCGCTTTCTTGATTAAGGCTTCTGAATGTCTTTCAAGAACCTTCTCGGCTTGTCTTTGCCCACTCCCACTGCCTTCTTCCAGTGAAGAGAAGAGAAGCTAGTCTGTTATTTCTTCTGCAAACTGGAAAGTCTTGTGTGTGCCTCTTCCGTAAAGTTCAGAGTTCCTGGTTCACCAATGATAGTTCATTCAATAAAATGTTGTCCAGATTTCCAGAATGGCCCATATTGTGCTGATCTGGTTTCACAGTTGAGCTTTCAGCCTACAAATAACAAGGGGTCAGTCTCTGGATTGCTCTGACTTGTAGCTTATAGAAATATATGGATAGTCTTTTCAACATAGTTTTCTAAATTTGCGCATTAAAATATAACCTAAATATAATTCTGGTTTACTGGCATTGCAGTGATTATGTTTGTACAATGACTCCACATTTGTGTTTTATTTGTTAGTAACAAATAGCACATTGAGAAATATGTGGGGGGTGTTTTTGGTAAGATTGTTGTAATTAACATTTTCTCAAATACTAGCCCCACAATATTTTCTACAAATTTCTGACTAAGTTAAAATGCTGCTGGGAGGAAACTAATCGGGGAGGAAAAAAATACTTCGATATGATTTTGTGCAAATGTTCTATGAACAATTGGTATTTTCTTCCAATTTCTTTCAACTGGGTTTTAGTTAGTTTGTTGGGATTTTGCTTTTTGTAATTTCTAAAGTCAGAAATGTAGCTTAGAAGCCAGCTATGTGTTTTGAGGAGCTTTAGAATTGGCCTACTCTTATAAACATGGCAAATTCAAAGACTAGTTGGGTCAATTGGCCACCATAACTGGTTATACTACATTGGTAATTTCAATGTTGCAGAGGAGTAACAACCTTGTTTAGTGACTGTTTGCAGTTACAAAGGTAATGAAAATGTAGCTTTATGACAAGTTCTCACACTTATGACCGTTGCAGCTCTGTAAAGCAAAGGAAATCTAAAATAAGATCATAAGCACAATTGCAGTTTTACTTAGTGGCCACTTCACTTAAGGCCAAGTTATCAGGTGCAATTGTGGTTGCTATAAGAGGACTATCTATGTGTCAATTGCATACACTTTGATGTATTTATCCAAAGTGTGTGTGGGAGAGCATGGAGACAGGGAGGAAATATCATCTGTAGCATAGAATATTTTATTTATTTGTCTAGTACAGGGTTGTCAAATTAAGGGCTTGCAAGCTAGATCCAGGCCATGGGATGCTTAAATCTGACCTGCAGGGTCAACCTGGAAATAGCAAAGGACTGTCCCGTGATTCTCTGTTAGCAAAAATGGGCCATGTCCCCCCCCCCCCTGCACTCTGTTTTGGTTGGCAGGGTGCTGTAGGAAGCCATCAAGGCTGAAAAAGAGGTGCAGGGCGGCCGTATGTGTTTTGGGCAGTAGGGTGCTGCAGGAGGTGTCCGTCCCACTGCTACCTGACCAGCCCGCAGAGAACTACAATGTTGATCCGGCTCTCAAAGAAATCCACACTCCTGGTCTAGTAAAATTAAGGATGTTGTTTATTAAAAGGTATATTATACAATGCATGTAATTTGTTGAGCAGGAATTGGGTGTATTCTACCAGTTCGGACCAGTTTGGACAAACCGTTTGTTACGATTCTATGCAGTTCAGAGAACTGGCAAATCGTGCCGCTGGCTGGCCCCTCCCCTCCCTGCCCGCTCCTCCACTCCCAGTCACTCCTTATCTCACCCATGTGCCATCGCTGCCTGCAGCCTGTCTTCGGCTGGCCGCCAGCCAGCCATTGCTGCCTGTCTTCCGCCATGGCCCTGCCTGATCTGATCTCCTTGGGTGAGTGAAGCTCTGCAAGCCCTGGCTGCCTACCAGCTGCTGCGAGAAAGAATTGAGAAATCAAATGAGATTTTTTTTTTCCTGGATCAGTTTAGCCTTTTCCAGAGCCTTTCCCTCAAAATGTGACAGTGATCAACATTCCTTCTTATATTATTTATGCTGAATTTAGAGTAATAACCTGAATAGTCCAGCAAAAACAAGTATTTCTTGTCTTCCGTTATAATTACTCATTGCTTTAGTCTATTTTTCTTTGAAGTCTCAGGCAAGTGAGTAGCACCTAAAGGTTCCCTTGTCAAATATCTTGTAAGTGATTGACAAATCAAATCAAATCAATCAATCAATAAAATATATGTGAAATTTGTTCTTTGGGGAAAATCAGTTTCCATTCAAAGTGATCCAGCTGTTTTTATCTGCCACTGTCAGCACATCTGTTTCTTTTTGCTGTTAGGGAGAACAGCATTCTTCTTCTCTGTTGTTGCAGTTTACTTTCTCTTTCCCTAGAGCAGCTGACCCTTGTGAACCTTGAAATGTACTTTGGAGAATAGTCTGGGAAATCCATTGTAAATCAACCACATTTGCTATTCTGCCACCTGAATGCTTGTTTCACTGAAATGATCAGCTGGCCTGGCACTTTTCTGCAACAAAGAATAAAGCGCAGCTAGAAGGAAACTGCCTCTTGCCAAGACATTCTCTTCAGAAAAGAAATTGTGCCAGCTTGGAAGGTTTTAGGTCATGCTTGTTTTGTACTGTTTTGTATTGTTTTGTCCAATGAATCTAGAATATAGCAACTTGGAGTACTCTCTGTACAGTTGTTTTAAAGAAGATATAGGTGGAGGAAAAGGAGTATGTGGAAAAATATATGCATTCAATGGTGTGGATAGTTAGGTTTGGGGAAATAGAATTGTCTCTTTTACTGCTTTTCAAAGTTCTATTTATTTTAGTTAATAATTTATATTCTTAGTGTCATAGTGTTTAATCATTCAGTCTACTGTTTATGTTAAATAAAAAGGATTATTACTAGGGAAACATAGAATCATTTGCTTGCTCCATCATGAAATTTGCTTATAACTTTACATAAATCGTTGCCTTTCGTATAATTACAAGGCTATTTTAGAAAAAAGACAATAACAATAGGCAGGAATTACAGAATAACAGAGTTGGAAGGTCTTCTAGTCCAACCGCTACTCAAGCAGGAAATCCTATACCACTTCAGACAAATGGTTGTCCAATCTCTTCTTAAAAACCTCCAGTGTTGGAGCATTCACAACTTCTGGAGGCAAGCTGCTTCGCTGATTAATTGTAATAACTGGGAGGAAATTTCTCCTTAGTCCTAGGTTGCTTCTCTCCTTGATTAGTTTCCATCCATTGTTTCTCATCCTGCTTTTGGGTCCTTTGGAGAATAGATTGAGCCTGTCTTCTCTGTGGTGGCCCGCTTAGATATTGGAACATTATCATGTCATCCCTAGTCCTTTTCGTTAAAGTGGACATATCAATTCCAGCAACCATTCTTTATAGGTTTTAGCCTCCAGTCCCCTAATCACCTTTGTTGCTCTTCCCTGCACTCTTTTTAGAGTGTCAGCAGCTTTTTTATATCATGGCAATCAAAACTGGATATAATATTCTAAGTGTGGTGTTACCAAGGCATTACAAAGTGCTATTAATACTTCAATACATAATAGTGTTTGACTGGCAAGAATAGACAAACTCTGTAACTTGGAGTCCTCCAGAAATTTGTATCATCAACAGTTGGCATAGCCAGTGTTGACTGCAGATAATGAAATTTTGTAGTTTCAGATTGGGACCCAGGCTGATTAGGGTGAAAGGATCGACATTTTGCTAAATCCTAATTTTGGGGGGGGGCATGGGTTTATCTTTATTTGCTTTGTTTGTTTTATTTATTGTTATATTTATTTGCTTTATTCTGCACACATATATATTTATCATTCTATTTATCCTGATTTGTTTTTCCCTCATCTATGCCTACATCTTCAAACCTTATATTATGAGAGTTCCCATTCTGGTGCCTTCCAAATATGCTGAATTTCAGCTCCCAAGAGAATATTGCCTATAAATTGTGCAATTCAATTTTTATACCAGCGTTATTTTACACGCTGCCCTATTGTTCTCAGTGAGCTGTACAGTGCTCACAGCTTTAGGCAATCCAGCTTACCACAGAAGCAAAGCCCACTGAGTATAATGCAACACATCCATTAGAAGAGAAAACTTTGTTAAGATGAAGTAGACATCCTTATGAATGGTGGATCACGCTATACCAGGCTGGCCACAAAGTGATGGTCCTAGTATAAACTGTCCCATACTAGTGGAAAGGAGCAGTTTCTGGTCAGCTGCCAATAAGGTTTTGAGACTGGATGCACCATATGAAAAACACTCTTCCTTGAATTGAGCAGAGGGAAAACTTTTTTTCTAGTCTTTTCTGAGCCCAGCATAAGCTGTCCCAAGTAAAAAGATTTATGTGTACAATTTGCTTCAAAGTTGATTGGGAACAAGAAATATACAGGTAGTCCTCAACTTACAATTGGTGGCTTAGAACCATTTGAAGTTTCAGTTGACCTACCTGGGGATGCTTACGATTCAGATTTGAAGTTCTGATGATCAGAGATTCTCCCCATGATCATATGTTGAATGCATGGCAATGCAACCATATTCATGACCATTTGCAGAATGCCACGTTTTACTATAATTTTACCATAAACTGGCATTTACTTCTGGTTTTCGGCAAAACCATACCCATAGCATACCATTGGTTTGCTTAGCAACCTTCACTTAGTGGCCTTCATTTAATGACTGTCCCAAAGAGGTCATAAAATTAATTTGGTCACATGATCAAACCCATTTTACAATCATTATTAGTTATAACCATGATTGGCAGACTCTACTCTGGTTGTACCCCAAGAACTTGTAACCTGTAATTTATATATTTTTTATATTTTTTCCATTACCAGGAGGAGGAGCAACAGAGTTGCATCTCCTACCTCTTTCATATTTGCTTTTTCCAATGCTGGTAAGAATCCTTTAAGGCTAATCCAAAACTAAGAAAAAAGACTTGATACGCAGACATATAAAATGAGGGATTGTAATCCTCACTATACAAAGAGAAAGAATAAGGATAAGTAAACATTATGATTAATAGACTTGGAGGATAATGGTTACAAATATGGCATTTATAAGATTTGATATTATTAACTAATTATATATAAAACTGACTGTTTAATTAAATAACAGAAAATGTTTAGCAAGAATGAGTGAGATCATGGTGAATAGACGGAGAATAATGGTTACGACTATTGTGTGTATAAGGTTTATTATCTGTATTTAAAAGAGATTGTAGCCAGACATTACGCTGCCATTGTGGATATGGAAATTTTATATTTAACAATATAAATTGCATACTAATAAAAAAATAATAATAAAGAATTGTTTTTAAAAACCTTGGATTACATAAAAGCATTTAGCATTGGGCACAATAAATAAGCTAATTTATTTCATATCTCTTTTAGCTCTGGAACAACTGCTGACAGAACTGGAAGATTTTCTGAAGATACTAGATAAAGAGAACCTCAGCAGCACAGCCATAGTCAAAAAAGGCTTTCTGGCTGACCTCCTTCGACTGTGCACCAAGTCAAGTGGTAAGC
This sequence comes from Pseudonaja textilis, assembly GCF_049901715.1. Classification (NCBI taxonomy): domain Eukaryota; kingdom Metazoa; phylum Chordata; class Lepidosauria; order Squamata; family Elapidae; genus Pseudonaja; species Pseudonaja textilis. Next base: position 41,564,321 of record NC_141993.1, read on the forward strand.
AAAATCACGTGAACAATTATTGACTTTGGAAGGTTTACCTTTCTTGCGGATACCCCAATCTATCTATTTCTCATTTTTGTTTGAATCCTATTCCCAAATGAGATGTAAAAGGGAAACAAGTATCCTTTATCATCATGAAAAAAATGTATTGGTCTATATGTGTCTGGAATCTGTTTAATTAGGTGCAAACCTTGTTATCAAAATTTGTCTACAAAGACTACACTATTTACAGATGGTGGGGGATTAAAAATGGATAAAAAGATAATGAAATTTTTGTTCAGTTGTGTTTCTCCTAATTTGCTTTATAAATTAAAGACATTCAAGATGACAGCAAAGTCCATAAAATTTATTTCCTTCCTTTTATTGTAAACATCATAAATTATTTTTATTCACCAAAGTTTGCTAATAAGATTAATTTGCAAGGAATTAATCAACTTATCATTTGCCCTTTACAAGGTTCTCGTTTCTCTGTTTTGCTCAAGATAAATTATTCAGGAACAAAGCCCAGTAAAGTGCTTCTGAAGAGAACACAGCATCTAAGGGAAGGGAAGAGCAAAGTTTTTCTATAACTTGTTTAAAATATCTGCCCTAGAGTAAAGCACATAAATTAGCTTATCACAACTGCAAGTGCAAAAACCATGCTGGATAATGACAATGGCTATGATGGTCCCACACATCATTGGGGATACTGATGTACATGTACATACAAAATGCAAAGCAGTACTTTATAGTATTTTTACACTGCAGGTGGTGATGAAGAGTACATTTATATGAACAGAGTGACCATAAGTAAACTACATGGGGAACCAGACAAAGCCAACAAAGGTAGGTATCAAATGCTACTATCATTCAAATGTATCTATAGGGCACCAAGCTTGAAAATAAACTATTCTAGAAATACAAGTATTACCACTCATGTTGGGAGATGGTGGAGATATACTGTGTTGAAGTCATCAGATTTGTGCTCTTTGATATATTTTCTATCTTATTTGGCTTAATACATTGGGCTAATGGATAGTATGAATTGTTGAAAACATATTATGCTCCTCTACCCGGCGTCTCTGAATAGCACTTTTCAATTGTACATACCAAAGCACAGGGAAATGCCACATCTGTAGTATGTTTTATTCTGTGGCATTAGGATAGATAATAACTGCTTGTGGCCTCTAGGTGAAGGGATATTTTGCCTTGAGAAGCTTTTTGTATACACAGATTCTCTTTTTGTGAATATTAAAAAGCTCCATACCGTACATAGATATTAAATAGCATGAGTACTAAAAGCTCCCTATGTAGGATGATTCCTTAAATTAGTACCTATATCCATCTCTAACAAAGAGTTGGTTTGATAAGCTCTTACTACTTAATCTGTTTTGGTTTCTACAGCTGCCTTGCTTGGGTTGAGCCTATAACTGATTCTATTTTGGGATTTATAGATGGAAAAATGTATCCCCTGGTATTTGTCTCTAAGTTGTATAGAAACAGAAAATCTGAGAAGACGTGGGAAGAACAGCAGATGTATGATTTGTTTGGCTAATAACATTATTATACTATGCAGTTTGTTTTGCTGCTTCCCTTCTTATGCCAGAAAACTATTAAAAGTTTCAGATGCAGAGCTGTTATTGTGGCTCCTCAGGCTCAGTCCCAAAAGAACTGTGGTTCTAGCTTTATTTTTAAATTGTACAAGAATGTAACAAAGTTCATGCCAGATTCTTTCCAGTGTCTTGGTAACCACTGCTTACCATTTGGGTAGCTATCAGACCATCCAACTTTAGAATACTCTTGTTTTCAGTGAAAGTTTTGCTTAGTATATTTATAGGGATGCCTGAAGTGATTTCAAATATAACCTCTTTGTACATAAAGATACTTGCCAAGTATCAAAATCATGTTCCTCTCTCTTATGTCACCATACCTGAAAATGACAGATCATGGACTTTGTAGTTTTAATGTTAACTGAAGAATTACTACACCAGGAATTCTGCAACCACCAAAAGTGTATGTCTTGAGCTATATTATTTTTTCACCATATTTTGGGAGTGAAATCAATTGCCATTTTGGTGGTCTAGACTAAGTAGGCTAATTAATCATATTTTTCTTTCAAAACAAAAGTGGAATATCTGAGATTATAGCGGAATATAATTTTTTGTAATTACCATTTATTTGTTGTGATTTCTCTTTGCATTATGATATTAGGTTACCAAGATTCCTTGACTAATGGAGAAATGGAGCAGTATTTGTATCCTCCACAGAAAAGTTTGCCAGATCTTCCACCTTCAAAAATAGTAAGTCCTTGATATATTATATAAAAATATCGTACGGATACATTCTGTGTTATAATTTGAAGATCTTCTAACCTGCAAGATATATAAATCCATAGAAGTTTGTAAAGTACCCACAAATAATACAAGAAAAAAATAATACAAGAAAAAAGAGAAAACTATGTGGGGATATTATTTATTTTTGCTTGAACTGAATTTTCATCTTTATTCTAAATCAGGGGTCTTCCAACTTGACAGCTTTAAGACTTGTGGACTTCAACTCCCAGAATTCCTCTTCCAGTCATATTAACTCAGGAATCTTGGGAGTTGAAGTTCACAAGTCTTAAACTTGCCAAGTTTGAAGACCCTTGTTCTAAATGTTAAGCAACTAGCTAAAAAACTTATTTTCATCAATTTCACAGGTAGCCCTACCTGAATATTTCCTAGAAATTCTTTTTGCTGTTGTTGCCCTGCCGTCTTGGTAATTGTCTGCTGACTCTATATAGCAGCTATTTTTTGTTGACTTAATGATTATACAGATTATTACAGCAACTCTAAATCCTATTGTGTTATCATTTGTTTAATCTTGGCTTCATTTGGAAAGATTTGTCTTTTAAGACACTGCTCAGCAAATCAGTTCCCTCTTGTTTTGAGTCCTGTGAAATGAGGTTGCATTCTAGAATAACAGAGTTGGAAGGGACCTTGGAAGTCTTCTAGTCCAACCTCTTGCTTAGGCAGAGGCCTCTTGCTTAGGCCATTTCAGACAAATGGTTGTCCAATCTCTTCTTAAAAACTTATTGAGGTCATGGACAGAAGCTCAGGAATCTCATGCGTGATGTACTTTGTGCATTAAAAAAGAGAAAATGTGCAAGAAAATATACATACAGCATGGACCTAGTGTGGGAGGAAGTTAAAACCTGTGGGTGGTCTGCTGAGGAAATAGCTGCAGTAAACTGCAGTCAAAGGGTGATGAGACAGATTATTTCTGTGAAATCCTGCTGCAAGGATTTGGAGTGAGTGATCTCATCAAGGTAGCTGGGGGAAAGGAAGCCTGAAAAAAACAGAGACTTTAAGATGTACAACTTAATTGTCCAAGAAGTGTTTTAGTCAATTCAGCTAGATAGTAATAACTGACTGTTTTTTGGCAGGTTGGATAGAATGAGAAGCTGTTTGTAGAGACAGCAACTCCCAAATATGCAATCCATTCTTTTATTTCTATTTTTTATTTTATTTGGTTTGCCAGTTGCTTACAAGTTAATAGGTATAAGTAAAAACATAGTTATGAATACATGGATAAATATGAGAAAAATAAAAAAAGAAAAGAAACAATAGGACAGGGATGGTAGGCACGTTGGTGCGCTTATACACGCCCCCTACAGACCTCTTAGGAAAGGGGTGAGGTCAATAGTAGACAGTCTAAGGTTAAAGTTTTTGGGCTTTGAGGACCACAGAGTCAGATAGAGTATTCCTGACATTGACCACTCTGTTGCTGAAGACATATTTCCTGCAATCAAGTTTGGTGTGGTTTACCTTGAGTTTGTATCTTTTGTGTGCTCTTGTATTGTTATGGTTGAAGCTGAAGTATTCATTGACAGGTAAGTCATTGAAATGTATGATTTTATATACCATACTTAGATCAGACTGAAGAATGCATAATTCAAGGTTTTCTAGGTCTAGAATTTCAAGTCTGGTGGCATAAGGTATTCTGCAACAAGTAGAGGAGTGGAGAACTCTTCTTGTTATAGATCGGAAAAAGGGGAGGCCACGCCAGAGCATTCCAATAACACACTTTATTCAGGGGAATAAAGGGGGCTGTCGCGTCTGCGTCTAACCAGGCAGACTACCAGCGAACAGCGGCTGGCTCGACCTCGCAGCCGGCTTTTATAACCGGCTGTCGAAGGGATCCAGCCAATGGGGGCTGCTAACACCCCCGCGGAAGTAACGGACCTGATGGGGAACTTGTGTCAGTCCCGGGGACACAACACTCCTTCCCCCCAGATACGAACACGAATAGTCTTTTAAGTAAACGGGTGGCCTGTGTGAGCACCCTGACCGGCGCAGTTCTGGTGAGTCACACACTGGCACAGAGTTTGGTGAGCCCGGAACAGGGCTTGCTGGAGCACAGGATCGATCCGGAACTCGGCCTGGAGTCTGGGAATGACCACAGTCTTCGGGTTGGATTGTTGAACTGTCATTGTCACGCAACCCGGTAGTGTCATTGGACGGTAAGGCTGGCGACTCTGGCGGACGGTCCCGGTCTACCGTCCGTTCCCTCGGTTCGGCCGGTGGGGGCTGGTCACTCTGGCGGTCCCAACTCGGATTCGGGATGGGCGACTGGAGTGTCCCTGGAGTCCCCCGGTCGGAGTTGGCAAATTCGCTCTGGCGACTTCTTATCTGGTCCAGATGTCTCCGCCAGACGCGCCCGTCCTCCAGCTGGATGCGGTATGATCTCGGACCGGTGATGGCCACGATCCTTCCGGGTACCCACAATGGGTCGCCTGCGTAGTTCCGGACAAACACTCGGTCCTGTAATACAAAACTCCTGACCCTACTGTTAGACCCAATCGGTGTGTCAGGGCAATAGTGGGGATGCAGTCTATCTAACACCGTCCTTAGACGTCTGCCCATCAGTAGTTCGGCTGGAGACTTATTTGTGACAGTGCATGGGGTCGAGTGTTGGCTTAAAAGAAAACGAGAGAGTCTGGAGTGCCAGTCGTCTTGAGTGAATCTTGCCAACGCTTCTTTTGCTGTCCTAACGGCTCTCTCCGCCAACCCATTGCTGGCAGGGTGAAAGGGAGCCGTCAGGATATGTCGGATGCCCAGGTTGGTGACATACCGACTGAATTCTGTGGACGTAAATTGGGGCCCATTGTCTGAGACTATGGTGTCAGGCAGTCTGTGTGTAACAAATAGGCGGGTCAGAGCCTGGGCAATTGCTCGGGTGGTGGTTGCTAGCAGGAGGGCCACATCGATCCATTTTGAGAATGAATCAACTACCACCAGGAAAGTCTTGCCGTGGAATGGCCCGGCCAAGTCAATGTGCAAACGTGACCACGGTGCGTTGGCACTTTCCCACTTGGTTGGGGTGGTGATTGGCGGTGCTGGCCTGGATTCCTGACAGGGACGGCAGGAGCTTGCCCATTTTGCTATTTCGTCGTCCATGCCCGGCCACCAGACGTAACTCCAAGCCAACGCTTTCATCCGGACGATGCCGGGATGTCCCTCGTGCAACGCCTTCAGGACGGGTGTGCGCAGTGGTTCTGGAATGACAACTCTGGTCCCCCGTAATAGGCAGCCCTGCAAACTAGAAAGTTCTTGCTGGCGGGTTTTAAACGGTGAGAAATCAGTTGAGTGATCATTGCCTGGCCACCCCCTCCGTACCCAGTCCAGAACCTGGGCGATGCATTTGTCTTTTTTGGAGTGGAGGGCGATGTCGCCAGCAGTGACTGGAATGTTGAACTCACTGGCATTGAAAACGGCATGTACCGGGGCCGGGTCCTCCACAGGTGCTGGCAACGGGCAGCGGCTGAGAGCGTCGGCGTGGCTAAGGTGTTTTCCTGGACGATGAACTAGTTTGTATGAGTAAGCCGCCAGGAATAAGGTCCACCTAGTCATCCTAGGTGACAAGACTTGCGGTGTCTGCTTTTCACCTGAGAGAAGCCCCAACAGTGGTTTGTGGTCTGTGACAAGTTCGAAATTGTGACCAAAAAGGAATTCATGGAATTTTTTGACCGCAGCTACGGCGGCTAGGGCCTCTTTGTCAATTTGGCTGTAGTTACGCTCAATTGGTGAAAATGTTCTCGAAAAGAATGCGATTGGAGCTTCAGAGCCGTTGGGCAGTCTGTGACTCAAAACAGCCCCAATCCCGAAAGGTGAGGCGTCTGCTGCTAAGACTAGAGGCAGGTGTTGGTCAAATTGTATGAGGACAGCGTCCGAGGTGAGCAGCGATTTAACTGCCTTAAAGGCGTAATCCTCTTTGGGTCCCCAATACCATGGAGTGTTTTTGTCTAGAAGTCTATGCAGTGGTTCTGCTACTGACGCTTTGTGGGGTAAGAACGATGCATAGAAATTTAGCAAACCCAGGAAAGCCTGTAACTCTGACTTGGATGAAGGAGTGGGTGCCTCGTGGATGGCTTTGACTTTAGATTCCACCGGGTGGATGCCTGAGGCATCTATTTTATACCCAAGAAAGTCCACCTGCTTAGTGGCGATGGCACACTTCTCCCTTTTTAGTTTGAGGCCATGCTGCCTGAACCTATCCAATACCACTCTGACTCTGAGGAGAAGTTGAGGTCTGTCCCTGGCTGACACCAATATGTCATCAAAATACGGAACCATGCCAGGGAGGCCTTGCAGTATCCGTTCCATTAATGACTGAAATATACCTGGGGCGACGCTAACGCCAAATTGGAGACGTTTGCATCGGAATGCCCCTCTGTGGGTGACAATTGTTTGTAATTCGGCCGTTTGGTTGTCTACAGGAAACTGTTGATAAGCCTGTGACATATCCAATTTGGCGAATATGGTTCCTGGTTCAAATGTGTGTAGTAAGTGTTGGATTACCGGAACTGGATATGCGCTAGTCTGCAGATAGCGGTTAATTGTGGTCTTGTAGTCAGAACACATTCTTATACTGCCATCTTTTTTTAGGGGTGTGACAATTGGGGTCTCCCACTTAGCAATATCCGTGGGCTCGATCACCCCTTGTTTGAGTAATTTGTCCAGTTCCGCGTCCAGTTTAGAGCGCAGAGCAAATGGTACTCTGCGTGGCTTTAAACAGACGGGAACTGCTTGGGGGTCCACTGAAAAGGAGATGGGTGTGCCCTTGTAACAACCCAATTCATCGCTGAACACATCAGCATAGTCTGAAAAGAGCGAGTCGATATCGGAAGGTGAGACAGCATGAACTCCCGTTAAGCTAAGGCCGAGATAGGGGAACCAATCCAACCCCAAAAGGCTAGGGAGGGCACCATCTACCACCACTAAAGGCAGATGGCCTTTAAAGGATTTGAATTTAACGAGGAACTTGCCTGTTCCGAGTACTGGGATGTTCTTCCCCTGGTAGTTCCTCAAGGTGAGACGACTCTTCTGGAGTTGGTTTCTGGACAGGTTGGGTCGTAGTTTCTTGAGCGTGCTCCAAGAGATGATCGAGAGTGCCGACCCGGTATCGACTTCCATAAGACAGGGTTTACCTTCTAAATGGATAGAAAGCGTGATTTTGTTAGGTGTCAGAAAAGTGTGGTTAGCTTGGTAGCACGTGTAACAATTTTCTACTTGCCTGGGTGGCCCCGGAGGGGAGTAAAAAGATGCTGCCTTTTGTGGAGCCACGTGTGTTGCCTGGCAGGCCCTGGCGATGTGGCCTTTCTTGCCGCAATTGTTGCAGGTGGCGTTCCTAAACCTGCAAGTCGTTCTGGCATGGGAACCCCCGCAGGAGAGGCACAACAGGATGTGTTTGGACGTGTTGCTGTTCCCAGGCCTAGTTCCTACCTGTGACTGCTTGGTGAACTTCCAAGTGCTCGACTGGGTCCTCTTCACTCACCACCTCCTCTGAATGGATGGTGACTGGACTGGATTTGGCCGCGCTCCCTTGTATTTCGGCAGCTGATTGGGTTGCCAGCTCTGCTGCCAAGGCTTCCTCGATCGCTTGAGTGAGGTTGAGGTCTTTTCTAGCCAGCAAACGCCTCTGCAATCTTAAGTCTTTGACTCCACAGACGAGTTGGTCAAGGAGCATGTCGTCTAGGTAATTTTTAAATTCGCAGTGGAGAGCTGCGGTTCTCAGGGCGGCCAAATACTGATTGATAGATTCCCCATCTGCTTGCTTCCGCATGCGAAAGGCGAAACGTCTCGCAATCTGCAATGGTTTTGGGGAATAGTGGTTAGAGAGTGTCTCTAACAGCTCGGACCAGGGGACGCTCTTTAACTCCCTGGGTGCAAATAGCGCTGTGGCGGTATCGAACACTGCGGCCCCGCAGTAACTCAGGAAGTACGATTTCTTCCTGTTCTCTGTAGCATCGGCTAGACCAATGGCATCAATGTAGTGATTGAAGCGGTTTCTGTAAGAGTCCCACTTGTCTTCATCTGGCTTAAATGGCGGGAACGCCGGATTTGAATTCATATTGGGTTTTCAGTCTGTGGGTAGACTGACCAATCTCACTGGGAATACAATGGCCCTGATAAGTGTGGCTTTCAGTCTGTTGGTAGACTGGCCAATCTCACTGGGAATACAATGGCCCTGATAAGTTTGGCAGCAGTAGCTTGCAGCTCTGCCCCAGCTTAGTGTTTCAGCTCTTAGAGGTTCTCTCTGTGCTTCACGCTCTATGTGACTCTGTCGGCTATGGCTGTAGCCCGTAACTGACTTCCGTTTGAATTTCGCGCCTTCCCAAAGGCGTAGGCGGCTATAGCTGTAGCGTCGTGCTGACAGCTATTCAAATCGCGCGCCTAATGTGTTCCGGCGGCTGCGAGTACAGCGCCAAGCTTGCTAACAGCAGAATTCGAACATAGCGGTTGAATTCTGCGCTTCAGTATCGGCGGCTGAGGCTCTCAGCGCCCTGCTTCTCACGTAGCTTTTTTTTTTTTACACGGAGCGGCTACACGCTCCGCTTTCACTTCTGCAATCCACACTGACCGAGCTCTCACGGCGCGGCTACGGTTCAGTGTTTGGGGTGTGATTTTCAGCTCTTTGCTCTTGCTGCTGGCTGGCCAGATCCCATCCTCGTCGCCAATGTTATAGATCGGAAAAAGGGGAGGCCACGCCAGAGCATTCCAATAACACACTTTATTCAGGGGAATAAAGGGGGCTGTCGCGTCTGCGTCTAACCAGGCAGACTACCAGCGAACAGCGGCTGGCTCGACCTCGCAGCCGGCTTTTATAACCGGCTGTCGAAGGGAGCCAGCCAATGGGGGCTGCTAACGCCCCCGCGGAAGTAACGGACCTGATGGGGAACTTGTGTTAGTCCCGGGGACACAACACTTCTTGTGAAATATTTCTGGACTTTCTCAACTGTGTTAATATCAGATACATAATGTGGGTTCCAGACTGATGAACTGTATTCGAGTATTGGCCAAGCAAATGTTTTATATGCTCTAGTTATTAGTGTAATATTACCAGAGAAAAAGCTACATAGGGATTAGGTTAACAACTCTTAATGCCTTTTTGTCTATGTAGTTACTGTGGTCTCTAGCACTTAAATCATTAGAGATGAGTACTCCAAGATCCTTGACAGAGTTTGGATCATCAAGAAGGTCTTGACTATTCAGCCTGTATTTTATTTTCTGATTTTTTTTCACCAATATGTAAGACAGAGCATTTATTTGTTGAGATTTGAAGTTGCCATTTGTTTGACCATTCTGATACATAGTGAAGGTCTTTTTGAAGGGTAGCAGTATTGTCTGTGGTGTTGAATAGCTTTACATCATCAGCGAAGAGAACACAGTTGCTCTTAATATGATCACAGAGGTCATTTATGTAGAGTATGAAGAGAGCTGGTCCTAAAACACTTCCTTGGGGCACGCCACTGTTGACAGGTACAGAATTTGATAGGATGCTCCCAATTTTGACCATTTGTTGTCTGTTTGACAGGAATGCTTCTAGCCAGTTATATGGGTGTCCAGAGGTACCATAAGATTTTAGTTTTAGGAGTAGTTTGTCGTGTACCACTAAATCAAAGGCTTTACAGAAGTCTATGCAGATTATGTCTATCGCTTTACCGTGATCGAGTTCATCATAAAAATAGTATAAAACAAGAATGAACTAAACAGTTGCTAAAGGAGCAGAGACTAAAACTGGCATTGATTTAGATAGAAGAACCTGACAAACAATCAAAAAATCACCACATGATACTTGACATTGAAAAGTCTATAAGGTTGTTGCCAAGTTGTTTGTTTAGGAAAGAAAATTCTACCCTTTTAGGGTTGTTGTTGGGGAGAATCTTAGATTATGAAATCCACTTTTGCTTCTCCTTTATGCCCTTTCTTATCAAGCTTAGTTTTAGCGAAGATTTTCTTAAGATTGTATCTGGTCAACCACAAAAGATGTCGCTAAGTATTCTGGGAATGACTTATGCTTCTTGTATCTAATTGAGATGATAAAAGCTTGAAGTGAATCCTGTACATGGTTCTTGAGTGTTAGGAGCAACTCTGACCATTCCTTTTAACTTCAGAATGGAAATCCCAGGAGCTAAGATTGGATCTGTTTCAAAACAATTCATCAGTGAAGATTTCAAAGCAAGCTCTGGATGTTCATAAATAATCAGAAGAGAATTTGCAAACCTCTTGGTCATTATCAAGACTTTGTTGTGATTGTTTTAAAGAATTGTACATCAGCATGAATACTGACACAAGAGCATCATTTTTAGAATTGGTTCTGAGGCACTGTACAGGGTTTTTTTTTCCACAATGGAAAAATGAGAGAGTTGTTAAGCTTAACTTTGAAAAATAAAGCTCAAACAACCCTACCCCATTATAAATTGCTTTATGCATCTTTCATTAATTTCTTTATACTTATCTTATTTCTTTAACATTAGGTCATAGGCATTTGTAGATTGTATGTCACGTATACATTTGGAAGATCCCTTGAGAGTGTTTTCTGTATACTAATTTAGCTTACTTCCTGCAAATTTGTCTAGAATTTTTTGAGACACATTTGTGGTGGCTAGGTCTTTGCAGAAATAACTAAATTATTAACCATTCATTTCCAACCAGGCTATATACTCAATATGAATACTTTAACCTCAAGTTTTGCTTGACTTCAGCTAATGGTAAAGGTGGATTATAGTGGCACCTACAAGTTTGGAAGGTTCATTATAAAGTTAATCAAATGTGTTTCTTTGACATCTTGTGCAGAGACTTAAGAGGGAAGGGAAGGGAGACCATGATCCAAAGAATATTAAAGTTTACAAAGGACACAAACAAAATGAATTAGAAGTTATATTTGTATTTTTTACTCTAATTTAGAGGAGAATCAAAAGAGCTGATTGCTTCTTATTCAAATCAGTAAAAAGGACTCTAGCAGAAATATTTGCCTAGGGACTAATGCTATCTGCATTTGAAGTTTGTAACTATGTAGATTATCTACAGAATACGCAAAACGGATAGGAGCAATCTATCTAGTGCAGCATTTCCAGTAATTCCTGAGATTCACCAATATCTGATAATTTAGTTTATCTGCGAAATATTCATCCTTTGCTAGCCTGGCTAAATATATGTGTCATGTAAGCAAGAAGCTGTTGGTTGATGCAAAGTTGTTATAATCACTGATCAGGTGAAGTGATAAGATTAGCAGAGATTTTTATGAGGTTTTCATAAGAAACATCAAGACCAGAAAGAGATAATTGTTTAATAGCCATAGAAACAACTGGATTGCTTCTTTGTGTTGGAAAATAAAGAGCCTTTTCTTGAACAAAATAAATTTTGGTAAAAAGGTGAATGAGATTGAAAGAATAATCTGCCATGGTTTTTTTTCTTGCAGAAGAAAATCAAGTAATTCTGTCGCTACTGCAGACCAAACAGAAGTCATCTTACTCCCAAATGAATGTTGATTCATATTGATTGCAACACCCTTTACTGGGAAAGATAGTAAAGAAAAACATTCATATTGATAGTCAAATTTCTATAAAATTGTACAATCTTTCAAGCCACCATAGGGCTCCTCAGCGGCAGATGGAAGTTAAAGCAGTGAAATGGAAATGATGTGGTTCATTTTGATAAGATACAAGAATGAGTGACAAAGTTCTCTTCTGCACAAGGAACAATTTTCTGATGCTGAACAGAATTTCTTATGACAGCATATCCAGGCTATGCAAAGCTGATTTATAAGTAGGGCATCCCTGTTGTTTAGACTTCTTTCAAAAAATACTTATTCCAGTATATTCAGATTCTTTTCTGCTGAGTTGAATTTAGAACATCAAACCCAGTTTCTTGCTCAGTGCAATATTCTAAGTTGCAGCCTCTCCCGTGCTATTCTCTAGCCACTGTTTCAACATTCCATGACGTCCACAACCTTTATAGCTAATTGGTCTTGCTGTTGGAAGTGTTTTCCCCCTGACATTTGATTGCATTTTTTAAAAAATCAACTTCTTTTCCTTTCTACTGATAAGAAATCAGTAGCATTAAAATGACAACCATGACAGAAAAACACTGGGACTTTGATTTGTGGGAGTCAATAAGAATCAATAATACATTTAGAAAACAAACAGAAAAAACTAACAGAAAAAAATTCTCTTGCCTATCCTCTTCCCAAATTTCCCCAGATTTTTTTCTTTTGTACTTTCTCATCTGTAAATGAAAGCAACAATAAGTGAGGACATTTGAGTCAGAAACAAAGGTATTTAAATTAACAGTAATGTTTATTTTTCAATGCCAGATAATTGTTTCATTTTAGAATGGGGCAAAAAACATTAATCTTCCCTTTCTCAGTTGCAGAACTAATCAAAAAATAGTGATATGTTCCTGGCAAAAAGTAATTAATTGAGCTTTGAACTCATTGAAAGACGAAACGATTCTTTCTCTTACCGCCATCTGATTCCCATTGTTATGGAAACAATGCAAAGGAGTCACTTTCCTTTTGGTCCATTTGAAATTTATTTAATAAACAACAAAAAGGTTTGTTTTAAGACTGTAGAGCAAGATAACTATTTTAATCTTTCTGGACTTTGTGATAGTGTCTGGTCCCAATGCCGACTAACAATAAATGTATATCGCAGTCAGGTTTCCTGCCTGTATCCAACTACTGAAAAATAGTTTAATACTTCAATGAGGTTTTTAAGCACTTAAAATATTTAAGTAGATTTCTAAAGATTGTCCATAACTACTGTAAAAACAGGCCCTACCGTTTTTTTTACATTAGAGTTTATTGTTTTCCATTTAACCATTTTGCAAAGGAAGAAAATATTTTACCACGGGAACAATAAAAAAGCAATTACTTTTGTCATTATTTTGAATTAAAACTTTCCACTTAATGTTCAAATTACTTGGCATATCCTTACTCATTTATTACTTTTTGAAAGTTAGGGATTGTTGCTTGAAATCCTTTTCAAATACAATATTGATGTGGCTTATCTTTAAATGATGTATATAAGTTCAGTCTAAAATTAATTGGTTGAGATTCATTTTAAAATGCTCTAAGTCATTTCAAGATTTTCAATTTTTAAAGCTGTATTAATAGTAATGAAATTAGGTGGTCTGATTTGTTTTCTAATCAACATAAACAGATTTCAAGATAGAGAATTCCAAGTGTAAGAAGCTTCACAAATAGGCTTCACAACATCTCCCATTCCACAGCAAATTGAGTTGGGCAGTCTCTATTTAGCTTGTCATGCAAATGTCTGCCTATCTTTACCAAAACACGTTCACACCAAATTATATGAAATGCTGATTGATGCTAAAGACTGATTGTGAATTCAGACAATTAGCTTACACATATGAAAATGTTGCAAAAGGAACTATTGAAGGAGGTTTGGCACATAAATATCATCTAGTACTCCCAAGAATGCTCATTGCCAACTAAACCTTCTGATGAATCAAATATTCCAGTTTGTGCTTCCAGCACTAAAAGTTCAAAATGCATTAAAAAAAGTTCCTACCAATTTGAAATGGTGTTGATGGAGAAGTGTGCAGTGTAACATTCTAGAACTGGAAGGGCGTGGTATAAAAATAGATGCATTTCCAACATGGCAGCAAGCAAAAAATTATAGAACTAATCTATATTACTATGGGAAATGGTTCAGTAAACTTGACATCCAACTTCTTTAATGTATGGTGAGGGGAGAAATCTCAGGTGGGTTTCTCCAACAGTTTCCAGGGAGTTATTCTACGTGATGATAACAGAGAGCTTATAGGAGATTTTAGTGCAATCCACTTGATTCTTAAGGAAGTGCTGAACTTTTTGGAGATGTGTAAGAGTGGAGCACTGGAAAGCATTCAAGCAGAAGATCAGATGATAATTGTAAGTGGCCACACACCTGCAATTGTGTCAGCTGAGTGGAGGTATGCACTCACATATTATAACTCAATATAGTTCTAGATAAAAATGTTAGTCTTTCTGGTGTCTTTCTGGTAATTTAAAACAAAAGTAATATTCGAATGTGGAATTAGTCCTGTGTGAATGTGGCTTATTTGGCAGATGGGTGAAAAAGGAACTATTGAAGGAGTAATTGAAACAACTTTCAAAATGTGCCACAAATTGATGGCCTTTGTAAGAAATTAAGTAATTAGGCAAAGTGTGGTTCCAGAAAGCTTTTTGAATGAACAGGGAAGCCAATGCAGGGCTCCAGGGTGATCACAACAGATAATAAAATATGCCATTTAAAAAAAAGAAATCAGCCACCATCAGAATGATATCCAGATCTTTCAAACATGATAGCTCAGTTATAATGTCCAAGGAAATTGTATTCCAATGTCTACTAACAGTTTGGTAATTTGCAGAACAGATATTTGACATATTGACTGTGTTACAAGATGAGATATTAGCTAAATCAAGATTACCTTAAGTAATGGAGAATGGCATGAGTTATTTTAAATCCTCCAAAATACCCAATTGGTACACCACAGTTCTTATGGCCAGTTTTTCCAATCAGTGAGAGTTGGACCGCATATAAATTTAATAAATTATTATTGCATAACTCAGTCAGATATTTAGACTGGGGTTAGCATTTTTGACCACTTACTGAATCTTTCTAAGGACTCGGCATAGGCATATGTTGCTGTTTAATAATATTACAGGTACTATTGTCTCAGGTTGTAAACTGTTCCAGGTAAAGCTACCTTTTGCAATTGACTGATGGTGATTTTGTCAATGCTGATAAGTAGTGCTTTAGATGTTTTGGAACTATAAGCAAGGCACCTGTTATTACAGATAATATATTTGCTTTCTTTTGCCACAGTCTTTCTACTTCTATTTGTAGGTCTTTGTATTTTGTGTTTTTCTCCAATTCTTTTGCTTCTATTTTGCTATTTCCAGGTAATGTTATTGTTGTTGTTGTTGTTGTTATTATTATTATTACTATTATTATTATGAAAAGGTGTTTTCCTGAAAGTTATCTATTTAATTTTCGCTATAGAGATTTAATTCTTGTTGAACTATGTAGATTTAATTCTTATTAAGTATGGATTAAATCAGGGGCCTTCAAACTTGACAGCTTTAATACTTCTGGACTTCAACAAGAATTTCTTCTCTAGTCATGTTAGCTCAGGAATTCTGGAGTTGAAGTCCACAAGTCTTAAACTTGCCAAGTTTGAAGGCCCTTGTATTAAATCAATTAAAGATAAGATTTCCTTTCCAACAAGTTCAGGTCAGATGTCAGAGAAGAAAGATGATTTTTTTTCTGGATAAAGGAGAATCACAGGGTGAAAAAAAGATGATTAAGATGATAATGTATCAGCCTGCTTATTCTTCAAACTTGGTACATTAAAGATACAAAAGTTAAAACAGAAAAAAGTGTGAGCATTATACGTTGGCCAGTGGATTAATTGAATTTGTTACTATCAAATAATTTGGATTTTTTTTTAAGGTATTGAATTACTTACCTCTGTTTTTGCTGATGTTGACTTTGAAATTATATTTCAACCCTTCTAATTACTGAGAAAACTGAAATGCAGTTATACAATTATAAAATAAGCATTCAAGGGTTCTATACTTAGACTTATGATTACCTTCCTCCAACTACAGGTTTCTATTATTAATAATTTATACATAAATGTTTAATAAATATTTGGTTTTCATGTTAGATTAATGCTCAATTTGAATATTTTTGATTTCTTAAAACTGATTTACCCTTCATTCTTGATGTTAAATTTTGAAGAAAATTGAGACTTTTCATGATAATTAGCATTGTGCATCAAAACTCTATAAGCCTTTATTTATATCTTTGTAATCCGTTATTTCGTTGCCATGATGAAAAATAATGGACATAACGAATGCCATTTACTGTGTCTTTTTGGGTCCTGTATCTTAAACTGTGATTAAATTCAAGAGTAAGTCACTTTATCACTGCATCTACATGACAGGAAAATGTAATTTGACTTATTTCTGATAAACATAATCAGAACAATTGTCTGAATAATCAAACATTACATTGATGAGGGTTTTTCAGAAAATTCCATTGACTCATACTCAGGAAAAATACACAAAGTTGTAACTGTAGCATTGTTCTATAATGCTACAATGCTTGTCTTTTATTCTTGGTTTAATATGAAATTTGTTATAACTGTAAGCTCTGTGAATGGAATAGATCTCGCTTTCATAAGAGAATGTTCCTTTTAATTTTGATGATAGAACATTTAGAACCTGCTTTAAAACTTTTTATCTGCTTATTTCCTATCTTTTTTTATGTATATTGTACAGATTCCAGAATCAAAACTACATTCAGGCCTCAAAAATGAATCTCCAGAAGGGTACTATGAAGAAGCTGAACCTTACAGTGTTTCTATAAATGGTACATAATTGTATATTTCTAAAGTTTTATTATTGTTTTGTTCAGGTGCGAGCTAGAAAGAAAAAAGTTATTCTAAAAACAATCAGTTCAATTGCATGGGGGAAGAAATGCTCAAATATAAAATTGCAAATGTGAGATTTACATCTATGATTGTAATACTACTAAGTAAATTTTGAAAAAGAACATTAAATGACAGAATTGCCTAGACTACATTCAGCTCAATATGATATTGATACCGTTTGACTTAGATTTACTCCTTGGAATAATAAGTTTTACAGATATCTCTCTGGAGGCGCTAAGACTTTATGTATTCATGCTGCATCTTCCTCCTCTATTTGAAATTCATTGCCTCAGCTCTTCCGACAGGTCTTTGACCTTGGCCTGCCCATTGATTCTAATGATTGTACTGAGGTCTCCCAAGCTGAACTGCAACCCTTTGTAGCATCACATGTGAATCACGACAGTCAATATATTCTGTATCTTTTAGAGTGCATATTGAATGCTATCTATTTAGCCTGAGTCAGCACCATCTGATTTTATTTGTTCTGATCATAACTTAAAAAAAAGCTTGTTTTAATATTTTAGAAGGCTGATTCTAATTATCACTATATGTTTTAGATAAATTGTGCTTCCAATTGTTAAAATTATTTAATTCATTGATCAGTAAGAAGTTCAGATGTCTTTTTCTCCATCTTCATCCTTCATCATGCAAATTTTTATGTTAAGTTTTCAGCTACTGGGACAAGACCAGTGTTGCAGATTATTGAGAGAGTAGTATGTGCTATGTTAATTATGGGTTTGGCATATTCAGATTTAAAATCTGAATATTCGTGCCTTGGCTGTCATTTGTTTTGTGAGCATCTTTCACCAGACTCCCCTCAATCTTATTTCCATCCTTAAAACATATCTATGTTAGGAGCATTAATAAAGAAATAGCACCAGGTATCGATTTTTAAAAGCTATTCCTTAATCAGTCATGATCAGTTACAATCATTCAGTGCTTGTAGGCAGAACATTTTTGCTTCGTAAGAAGCAACTCTCTCTCAGCATTCAGAAGCTCAGTTTTGGGCTTTGTTGAACTGCAGCTGGGGAACAGCATGTTGCTCAGAAACTATAAGATCTTTCATATTCTGAATTCAAAAATACAAAAAAAAGATTTTAGATGAAGAAAGTTAAATGAAAAAAGTAAAAAATTTGTGTGCACAAGTCTCAGAAGAAGACAACGTGGTATGAAGACAATTAGATTGTCCAATTCATAGCATTCTTTACTGTGAATACAAGGATAAAATGGCCTTTTTTTAGGTCGTATATTTGATTTATGTCTGAAAAACAGAATCAGAACAATTCTCTGAATAATCAAATGTTACATTGATGAGGGTTTTTCAGAAAATTTCTCACTGTGAATACAAGGATAAAATGGCCTTGATTCATCTAGTTACGCCAATCTGTCAAGAATGCTCACCAGATAACAATGAGTCAAGTGCTTTTTAAAGTCCAACCTACTTTGAAGGATTGTTGTATGGGGGAATGCCAGAGGACCGAGTGCATATATGGTGCCTTAAACTTCTAAAAGAAAGGCAATATTTAAATCTAGTCAACAAATTCATAAGTATATTTCATGTCTATGGAAAACAAGATAGTACAGTTGCCCTTGAAAAATGCACCTTGGAGACAAGTATGTTTTATGTGAACAGTTCAACATTTCCCTGATACATAATACAAGCAACTGATGATGGTGATGTTATCCATTCAGTCAAGTATAACTACTGGTAATTCTATAGATCAGGTCTCTCCACATCTTTCAATCATACACTATTTCTTTGAGTTTTTCTATGCTTTGGCTGGTGTCAACTGTTATGGTATCCAGTACTGCATTCTTTGATGGCCTGGTTTCCTTTTACTGCTATATCTTCCAAACAAAATTGCTTCTGCTAGTAAATTCCCCTGTATGGCATGGTGAAAGTAAGTAAGACACAGTTTAGTGATTTTGCCTACTAGTGATATGACTAGTGTTATGCACTCCAGTACTTGTATGTTAGTCACCTTTGCTGTCCAAGGAATACGCAGCAGCACCACAGCTCAAACGAATTGATTTTCTTCCTGTCTTTCATTTTTAAGGTTCAATTCTCACACCCATAGGTAGCTCCAGAAAACACAATAGATTGAAGTAACCTACATTTGGTTGCCAGGCTGATGTTCTTGCTTTCCATATTTGGCTCATGTTCATTATTGCTGTGCAACCCAGGTCAATCTGACTTTTTATTTCTGTGCTATTTGCAGTCCTGGGGGGAGGGGAAATTCCACACATTCTAATTCTTCACCACCATTTTCTATTTTGATGTCCTCCTTCCTTGAAGTGGTCATGAGCTTGCTCTTTTTTGATATTCAGAAAGAGTCCAAAATTCTCACTTTCTTCTTTGACTTTCTTGATCAGATGTTTCAGGTCTTCTTTGGTTTCTGTGAGGAGAGTTGTACTGTCAGCATATCAAAAATAGTTGGTGGTTCTTCCACCAGTTTTTATCCCAATTTTGATTCTTCATACAACTAATAGATGTGTAGCAAGTCTAAATTAGTAGATTTATTCTCAGTGATTAATAAACATTGAATATTCTTTCCTTCTACATAATGAAATGCTACTATGGTACAGTAAAAAAAAAAAACTAGTGCTGACCTATAGAGAAAAAAAGTCATTTTCTAAATAAAATATTACATCTATTAGTACACAATATGGTTTAGTCACATTTCTTCATTTTATATCATTTTGCACATTTTCAACTGGGTGTATAGCAACATTTATCTAAAGAACATATCCAAACAGCTTACTATTCAGGGTGTGCCTATGAAGCTATTGCAAAATAGAAACCTTAACTGATCCCATTTAAATCCACAAATTGAATGAGAAAGTTTAGGTCTAATGGTTGAAAGGAAGGTGTATAGAATCCAGCCACCATTGAACATATGGTAAATTGCTTACTACAACAAAAATACTTTTTCTGGCATGATCTTGGGATATAATAAATTTACTTGCATTACTGCCTCCGTGTTCTTCTGCTCCAAAAAAAAACCCAATTGGCAATTCTAATGGCCAGGTCTGTCCACATTTTCCAATCTTGCATTATTTTTTTTATGTTTTTCTATGCTCTGGCTGGTATCAGCTTTGATGGTGTCCAGACACCATGTTCTTTGACGGCCTGATTTCCTTTCACTGCTAACACTTCTAAACATAACTGCTTTCTCCAGTGAATTCTCCCACATGGCATGGCCAAAGTAAGTGAGATGCAGTTTTGCCTTCTAATGACATGACTGTTGTGCGCTCTAGTACTTGTTTGTTAGTCATCTTTGCTGTAATATTTTTTCCACATGTGTGTAAGGCTCATGAAATAAATATTATCCCCTCCCCACCAAAATTAAATGCTGGATTCCACATGAAGAAATCAGTGATCAGAGCAAAATTCAGCGGGAGAAAAGAGTGACGTATAATAAGTTTAAACTGTTCATTGCACTATTTTCAGTGTTAACTAGTCCAAGCAAGTTTGTGAATGTACTTTTGGTATGGTATCTTCAGACTTTCCTTTTCCTTTATTTCCTATTTTTATAATATTCACAGATTTTTAAAAATAGGAAGTCATTATTTTAATCCAATATAAGTTACAACTACAGTTCTTTTGTTACTAGCTGTTCTGGCTTAGAGTGATGGATATTGAAATCCTAACACATTCGAAGAAGTATCAGTTGTAGTAGAACATAGAATTTATAAAAGTGATATATTATGTAACTTAAAAACTGAATAAAATACATGTGTAATATGCATATTATTAAAACATATCGCTGTGATATTTATTTCATACCACTATAGCTTGGTTGGGTTAATTAAACAGGACTGTTGAGTATACAGATACTCAAATTATTTGTATACTGGTTCTGTCAAAATGAATGCAAGGGTTGATGGGTGCATGATTGAAGGAAATGATTAGGGATAGTTCATAATGGAGAAAATCTACCTATTTTCTGGGGGTCAAAAACAACCTGATAACACACAAACAATTATTTCATATGAATGTGATTCATCCCATTCACTTTTCAAATTATATTAGAGTTTGATCTATGATTGCAGGGTACATAGACATAGAATAGAATAGAATAGAATAGAATAGAATAGAATAGAATAGAATAGAATAGAATAGAATACTTTATTGGACACACAAGGAATTTGTCTTGGTGTAAATACTCTCAGTATACATAAAAGAAAAGATACATTCATTAAGAATCAAGAATCATAATATACAACACTTAATGATAGTCATAGGGTACAATCAGCAATCAAATCAAACAGTCAATATAAATCATAAGGATACAAGCGACAAAGTTACAATCCTACAATCACAAGTGGGAATGGATGGGTGATAAGGAGTGATGAGATTAACAGTAATAGTAATGCAGACTTTGTAATAGTTGAACAAGTTGGCTATTATTATAAAATTTAAAAATTGGATTGGATAATGATCTTCTGCATGTTGATCAAAGTGGAATGGGGGTAAAGTTGCATATTTTTTTGAACATGTTATGATGGTTTAAACTTTAGAAGTTTTCAAGCCATTTTTATATTTACTTCTGTTTATCTTTGTTGTACATCTTGAAATGCTTTAGAGCTTACCTAGTGGAGGATAGAAAAATTGAATCCCTTTCTAACCTGGATGTAAATGTAATGGTCTTTTTCCCTTGGATGCAGATGATGAAGCAGTCAGCAGCTCCTATGAATCCTACGATGAGGAAGAGAGCACTAAAGGCAAGTCAGCCCCTCATCAGTGGCCATCACCTGAAGCATCTATTGAACTTATGAAAGATGCCCGGATCTGTGCTTTTCTCTGGAGAAAGAAATGGTTGGGCCAGTGGGCCAAACAGCTTTGCATGATTAAAGAGAACAGACTGTTGGTAAGTATTTGGTGAGCCAGAAAGTATGTTTAAAATATAAATTCATCTTGAAGTTTTTCTGGTAAAACTTTAAACACAAAGGATTCAGAAAAGAGAAGTGGCAAATAAAATCCAAAGGGTTTACCTCATGTATGAACTTGCTTCCTTGAGATAAGCAAACAAATACTTTTGGGAAGCCTATAAGTAGGAGGTGAAGGCAACTTTACTTTTAGGATACATAATTTTCAGATATCTTAGACTGAACATTTTTACTAACCCTCTTGACAGTCATTTAGTAGGCTAAGGAACACCATTGCCCTGAGACCAACAGCCTTCTCTCTTTTAACCTTCAGGAGAGCAATTAAGATCTGGCTCTTCCCCCAAGGGTTGCAACAGGGTGAGTTCAGAGTGGGATGAGACTATTGTGAGTGCCATCTGGGAAGTGCAGTAGTTGGGCCAAGTGTTCCTTATTTTCTTTTAGTTTTATCATTTTTTGTTTTATGATTATTTTTTGTGTGATTGGTTCTAAGCCACCCAAGAGCTGGTTTCAAGATGGGCAGCCAAACAAATGTTTTAAATAATTTTAAAGAAAATAATAAATAATCTTACTGTATTATTTTTGTTCCCAGTGCTACAAGACTTCCAAGGATCATAGTCCTCAGCTGGATGTTAATTTGGTGAGCTGCAGTGTCATTCACAAGGAAAAGAATCTGAGAAAGCAGGAGCATAAATTGAAGATCATCCCCATGAATGCAGATGTGATCGTCTTGGGTTTGCAAAGTAAAGACCAAGCAGAACAATGGCTCAGAGTGAGTGGAGCCTTTTTTTTTTTTTTGGGGGGGTTGGCAATGTCTGTTACTCCAGGTGTGGGGATTTGTTGAAGCCACAATTGCAAATGCCAATACTGAACTTGGCAGTCAGTATTCTTGTGCTTTACCAGTCATGTGATTTAAGGCTCCTCCTTAAACATGCATACAATGCCTTTAGGAAAAGAAAGCGCATATTTATAAAATATACTTGATGAGTTCACTGGAGCCCAAGGGAAAATGTAGGAATTGGAAGAGTAAAAGCTCCTTGTTAAATTAATATATTTTTAGAGAATTTTCAATAACAATTTACACTTTATATAGGTAATCCTCAAGTTATGACCACTCACTCAGCAACCATTTAAAGTAATGACGGCACCAAATGAATGGTGCTTACAACTGGTACTCTCAGTTACAGGTTTACTTACACATTACTGTGCTTCTAAGCTTTTCAAGGGATAAATGTTCAATGTTATGTGGCCATGCCCTTGCTATTTGATATTTCTGTACTTATTATTTTGATTTTTCTGCATCTGGATCATCTTGATTTTCCATACTGCTGACCTCTGAACTGAGGTTAGCTGTGAAAACAGAAGGAAATTCTTAATAATTTATAGTCAAGTAAAAATGTCCAAGTACAAAGCAAGTACATGCTGTTTGGTAAATCTTTTAAAAGCACAAGAACACTGCTTGGCAAAGGGCCAAGCCTCTGTTTCTAAATTAAACTAACCACAGCAAAAAATATATGTATGCACTCATATTGGTATATGAGTGTATACATATATTGGTTCCTTTGTCAGCCCAAACTGGGATAACCTTCTATGCCTCTCATGACTGGTTTTAATCTACAGTGGTCAGTATAGCACAGAAACTAAAATCATTTTCTTTTTCTAATAGGTGAAAGAGGAACTGTTTTTTTAAAAATGTTGTTGGCTCACATAGTGTTTTACATCTTGATATCTCTACTGACAGGCCCAGAGACTGTTGCATAAGAAATAATCCCCAATTAGCGTAGAACAATGGAGGGGATTGCCCAGCACATCCTCTGATTTGGTGTGCTGTTTATACATGTGTCCTAGGCTTCACTCTCAAGCAGAACTTTCTGGAACAGCTCGACTTCCGTATCTCTAACTTCAAAATTGCATTGCTTAAATTGAATTTTGCTTCAGTTAAAATTAGCTGAAGTCTTCTAGGTGCAGAAGAAAATAAAATATGTAGCTGGTCATAAGGCAAGGAATTGCTTACATCGTGCTTTCCCCCCTCCTAGGTAATCCAAGAAATAAGCGGTCTCTATCCTGAGGGGCCCTGTGAAGGAAATCAGTACGTTCCAGACTTCCAGCGGTTCAATAATCCAAAAGTATGTCTTACCTTTTGAAAGGGATGCTTAAAAATTAGCTCTTAAACCTTCTGTTGCATAATATTTTAAAACTACTTGATTATATAAGGGAAGTAATTCCCACCCATCAAAACAGGAAACTCTAGCCTTTTTCGGATGCTGCAGTGAGAACAGCTTCAAGCATCTTTCCATCCCTTCACAACAACACTTCTTTGTATCTATTCATCTTCGTAATAAGTTTGTTTCAAATTGCTTTTAAAGAGAGCTTAAAGATTTAGTTCTGTCCAAATGAAAACATTATATAAAAAAGCATTCTTTTTTTGGGGGGGGGGGAATATATATATATTGTGTATACACACACACACACACACACACATTTTTGAACCCCACAGACATTCCTACAGAAGCTTAAGGAAAGCATCTGGGATGGGAAACATGGAACAAATTTAGTCAAACATAACCTAGACGAAAAGGCTATTCTGATGGTAGTAAAGACTTCTTTCCTACTGGTGAGTCAGCCCAGAATTGCCTTATGGAGTTGTTGATGTTGTTTCAGTTGGAGCTACTATGTGCTGAGCTGCAGAAGAGAAGGGAGTGTTCCCAATAACCTGCTGTGATACATTTGCAAAATAGTTTGCTGATTAAATGGCTTATCTCTATTCCTACTTGGATTTGTTCTATGAAAGTGATTGATAGTGTTCAGTTTCCATGGATGAGATTAAACTGATTCATTTATGGGCCCAATAATTTTTTTAAGGGTGGGAATGGAATCTCAATGACTCTGGGAGGCAAATCATTAACTCTACAATCCTAGATAGTGCCAGTCATCAGAAGAGGCTGAAATAGTACCATTAGGTTGTTCCTTTACAGCACGAGTGTCAAACATGACATTTTTCCGATTTGCAGAACTGGAGTGGGTTTGGCCAATGCATGACGCATCTAGCCCATGGGCCACCAGTTTGACACCCCTGCTCTACATTATGCCACTTAATTCAGCTCTGAAGGATTCTATATGCTTTTAAATATCCACAGAAGCTGCTAGCTCATGTGGAATTTTAGGAAGTGGTCTGATTATTATTTGGGTGATATCTAACTCGCTTTTTTTGGTCAATTGATGCCAAGGAGTTTTTAAAGTTAACTTTCTACATGGCTTGGTGACCATGAAAATACCTTTTCCTCTTTGTTTAATATGATTAATTCTTCAAAATTCAGAATAAGCTTACATTCAGAATTCTATAATCTGTATGTATCCCGGAAGGAGCTGTATTTTCCTGGATGTAGTGAACATATCTTTTCCCAATATATTTCTTGCCAAATCATTAAAAAAAAGTATGTTAAATTAAACTGAGAGTAAAAGGACATTTCATAGAATGTACTGTTATATTTGTTTATATTTTATCAATATTATAATTAAATGAACATGTTTTAAGCCAATCAGCCAATCATTGGGCAATGACTGTTATGAAAGAGGAAGCTTGGTGGAAAAAATCAAGTTTTTCCATTCGTGTGCTTAGTATTCCAATCAAGTCATGTTGCTGTTTGCCTGAAGTCAAATAAAAAAGAAACAGCTGTTTATTTAGTGAGGATTTATAAATCTGATAACATTCCAAGTCCAATAGATACATCAATATTTGTGCTTTTTCACTGTACTATCCCTCATTTTCTCACATTGCTCCAAGCACAAAATATAACTTTTCAACAGGTAGAAGAGTTCTTCAACCCAATACTTTATAATGTTCTCAATTTTGGTCATGGAAATTGCTTTTTGTTCTTTGCAGGTGGAGCCATCAGAGAGTGGAAGTAACACTGAGGGTCACGCAGAGCCGGTGGAAACAAAAGATGGTAACATGACTTTGAATTCAGAAAGTTTCTCCAATCTAGTACCTTTTATAGATGTTGGGAACTGTAATCCCATGACAACTGCAGGGCTCTGGGCAGGAAGCATTTGAATTAGAAGGAGGAAGAGAGAAATTAAAGTAGCTGTCTCTGCTGCATATTGAATTTGCAGAGTGCCTGGTTGAAATAGAACTGGACAGAAGAGCTTCTCTGCCAAGTTAAATTGTTATCCACACTAATTGAACTATGTAGTTTCTACCAGGGATAATGAAATAGAGTATCTTGTAGAACATAGAAAACATCCATAGACCTGTTTGTCAGTCCAATCTACTACTGTCTGCTTTGACTAGCATTGGTTGGCAAGGTTTTGAGCAAAAAGAGATCCTTTTCATCTCCTATCTGAATTTTTAATTAAGAATCAACTGTGGGACTTTCTGTGGAAAAAAATGATTATGTTCTCCTGCTAAGCTCTGATCCCTTCCCAAAGGATGGAATTTGAAAAAAGAAGGCATTATATCGTGGTTTCCTTCTCTCAGTACAGAGAGAAAATGTTGCCACTCAGAACAATATCATAAAGAATTTACCTGAATTTACCTGAAACTAAATTTCATTGAACTTGTTGGAATTGGAAAGGAAGCATGTTTTAAATTTGATTATTAGCTGGGTAATTTTTTCTGAACTGAAAGCATTGGAAATAATACCAATAGGCCAGAAACTTGTAGCAGTTTTGTTAAATTGTTGGTCAACTGCAGTAAACCTAACCAGCGAGTTTACATGTCAAGAATATATATTGAAGTTGTGTGTTTTCTTACATGAAACATTGTGTGTATTTATCAGAAGAATTAAAGTTTCATCAAAATGGCAATAAAGGATTTTGTGTAAATAGAAACAGAAAAGGACAACCACATTAAGACTCGGTAAACACCCTCTATTTGCAACAGACCTCATCTGAATTTTCAGTCATCCCTTGCAGATTATTGTAAAAACCTGATGAGTTTTGCAAATACGTGAAAAAGAATGCTTACAAATGCTTTCCCCAGTTCTGCAGAAAAGAGAATGGTTCAGATGAAAAGAACACAACTTTTAATCACAAGTGTCTTTCTCACCTCCCTCCAACCATAACTATGCTTTACCATTTTTTCACCCTGCCATGTACTCATTAAGTGGCTTTTGTCTCATCCCAGCCCATATCTGAGGCATTCGAAAATGGTCTTCTCTTCCAACGCAGTTTTTGCTGTGGACATGATCTGGCACACTTTACTGATCATTTAGCTGATGATGTGGTTTGGAGCTAGGATCTTCTCAGTTTGCTGCTTTAGGCTCCAGCATGCATATCCCTTATTCTAGTTATTGTGAGTTGATCTCCACAGCCATTTTGGAATGGGTGGCAGAGGCCTGTCTTGTGCAGAGTCATGTTCCCTTGGAAAATTTGATTGGAGTTTCTGAAGAGCTGATCCTAAAAAACGGTCCTAGCATGCTTCTAAACCTGATTTTTAAACAAGATTACAATAATTTTGAAAGAATAAACAGGCTGTCCTGGGAGGCAGACAATTAGTGTATCCTGCCAGTAGGTGCTCTGAAGGTCTTCCACTGCTACAGTAGATAAAGATTTTATCTAGCTGGTTTTTTTTTTACTGATTATTATCATCATTATTTTTGAGGAACAATAGAACTTCCTCCTGACTAGTGAATGCTTCCAGGACCAGACTTATATAATGGCAGTTCCTTCATCTGTAACTCCACAATTACTTACATTGCCTTTAGGAAGGGCAATGTCATTGTTTACTTCATTCTGACTCCAGTGATACTAAATACTATGGTAACTGTTTAGTGACACTAAATATCATGGGTAAACAAAATGACAAAATTCAAGAAGTCTACTCTGGTACATAGGTTCAGCTACTTCCTGGTATTGCTAATTCTGAGGTTAGAACTGGTCTTCTGGTCATTCACTGCAAGTACTGCCTTTCTCTTGCAGCACTAGTTATGGGATCAGGTACTACCACTTCATCCCATATGTACCTCTGTGCTTTTTATCTATCATTTGCTGGTTTTATTTTTTTGTTTAAATAAGAATTAATAACCTGCTGAACAACTCTAAAATAATGCTCCTCCTCTGTGCTCTTATCTTTCAATTTTTCAATCTTTCAGAACCCAGGTATAGCCACACACAGAAATAGCTTGAGAATAATAGCTTGAGAATAGCTAACAGGCAGAAAAGATTGTGGGCAGCAAACTTTTTCTGGAAGGAGCCCCTGTCACTAGTTGCTAATCTTACTGTTCTAAACTTGTCCCATCCTGTCCTAAGGGGATCAGGACAGGTAAGAGAGGATTAAATAACATATAACAGATAATCAGAGTTGGAAGGGACCTCTAGGTAATCTAGTCCAACCCCCCGCCCAAGCGGGAGACCCTAAACCATTTCTGACAAATGGCAGTCCAATCTCTTCTTAAAAGTCTCGAGTGCTGGTGCTCCCACAACTTCCGAGGGCAAGCTGTTCCATTGGTTGATTGTTCTCACTGTCAGAAAACAATCTCCCTTTTTCCAGGTTAAATCTCTCCTTGTTCAGTTTTTATCCATTATTCCATGTCTGGCCTTTGGGTGCTTTAGAAAATAGCTTGACCCCTTCCTCTCTGTAGCAGCCCCTCAAATATTGGAAGACTGTTATCATGTCTTCCCTGGTCCTTCTCTTCACTAGAGTAGCCATGCCCAGTTCCTGTAACCATTCTTCATGTGTTTTAGTCTCCAGCCCCCTAACCATCCTGGATGCTCTTCTCTGTACTTTTTCTAGAGTCTCAACACCTTTATACTGTGATGACCAAAAGTGGATGCAGTATTCTAGGTGTGGTCTTACCAGGGCTTTATAGAGTGGTATTAGTATGCCCACCCAGGCTCCGCAAGGGCAAAAACAACCCCAATACATCCTGATGCAGCCCATGATGTGATTGGGTTTGACACCCCTGTTGTAGCAGAATAAATATCAGCAATAGAGGCAGCACAGTTTATACTAGAATAGTTTTCTGCCAGCTGAAGGGATGTTGGATGATGCTTTTATACAACTTGAGGGAGAGTCTAGGCAGACATGAATCAGGTAGATCTGTTTAGCCCCATCAAAATCAAATTTTATAGAAATAGTGGTTCAGAAATTACTTAAAAGATACAACCCCAGCAGAAAATTACAAGCATGTGTCAACAATCATATCAGCATATTTTAATAGGTTACAAAGGACAATCTACACATTTGGTGTACAGTGCTGTTGCTTATGTTCTATCCAACCTACCTTACAAGGATTCCAGTGACAGCAGGAAAGGAATGGTATGAAAAACAAGCTTTGTTTTGTTCCAGGCTGATTTAAAATAGGAGGCATTTTTTTCCAACAACACAAGTATACTTTTCATATCTCCCTTTTTGAATACTTGCATCTACAAGTACATATTTCATAATTATCAAGATAATATCATTCAATTGAGAACAGCTAAATATCTTCAGGCACATAAATAGTTTATAATTTCTGTAACCCTTTGCATCCCTTCAAGTATCTCCAAGAAGGAATCGGTGTCTGGTTCATTATGGCCTCTGTGAAAAACAAGCTTCACATTCAGAAAATAACAGAAATCATGGCTTGTTTTTAAAAATATTGGATTATCTAAAACTTGGTTATTCAAGTATTTTTCATACTGTTGTGAAGATGGGTCACATATTAAATTGCATCTGCTTTATAATGATCATTTTCTTCAGCAATAGAATTTAATCTGTGGCTTTTTTATTCTTTAGCAAAGAAGAAATGCACACCTGGGTTAAAATTTAGCAACTTGATGAATCTTGGGAGAAAGAAGTCTACCTCCCTGGACAGCCCAGAAAGATCTTTGGATACCTGCAGTAAGTAACTTTTATGAACTGCACATACTTCTCTGTATTTATTTGAATTGCTGCCAGCTGCAGGGAAGACAACCCTGGAAAATGATGCAAATGAGAATTATAGTATAGCCATTGTGATTGACAAATAATAGACAGCATGCCACCAATGCTCTTTTAGGTCTTGTAGAAAATCTATAGAGGATAAAGTAATACCTTTGGGACAATTCTGACAGTCGCTCTAAAATTCTTCTTGTTGTTTTTGCAATGTAATCCAATTTTGACCATTGAGCCATAACTTTTTTATATAGCATAGGTTGTATTTGGTTGGTGGTTGAAAGGTGGATGGTGATGGCTATGTTTTTATTAATTAATTAGTGACAATAAGTGCTTTTTAATATCAGAATTTGGATTTTAGTTTATATAGTGGCATGACTAACATGTTCATTGTATTATAGGATTAAAAGCAATATTAGAGGTCTCTTAGTTTAGCAGCGTGCCCAGGGCAATAAAATTATGTATGTGAGCATGTTCTTCTTCACTGAAAACAGATAATCTCTAGAGAGGATTGAAATAATATTCTGGGCTCCATTAAGAAAAGAAATATTATGAAAACAACATTTATTTCTTCACAGCATATTTAAATGTACTGGTGAACAGCCAATGGAAATCTTACTGGTGCCACGTGAAGGATGGCCAGCTCTACTTCTACCAGGATAAAAACAGAAGCAAAGCAGCTCAACCAGCTTTGAACTTAGTGGGCTGTGAATTCATCCCAGATCCAAGCCCCGACCACGTCTACTCATTTCGTATCCTGCACAAGGGTGAAGAATTGGCCATGTTAGAGGTATGGATGTCATTCTCTCCAGAAGCTGGTAAACACAGTTTAGTAGCCATTCATGGGAATTTATCACAAGGCTGTGTTGGAACCAATTTAAAGCTTCCTTTCTTTGCATAGAGACAATTTAAATAACTTACGTTACCTATCCAAAGCTTATTTCATTGAGTAGCATACAAACATAATACAGAAAGCATGAGAGGGAGCAAAATGAACTTTTAATTTGTTTTCCTTACATTTCAACCAAATTAATCCAGAAGGTAATTTACTGTGAGAAAATAGCACCTGTAATTTAGTTGAAGTACTATAATTAAAATAGCAACTATAGTGTAATTTTAAATTTTAACACTAGTAATAAGTATTTGAAATATTTGAGTTCCCAGAAAGAGATGACGGGCACAGCAGTATAGAACCATTTTTCCCTTTAAGGACTATTCCTTTGGAGAAAATCTTTGGGTTGTGACGCTGGTATAACAACAGGGTCAAAACTTACAGTAAGCAGCATTCTTTGTGTCCCTTTTTTCCTATTCTCCCTTTACTTTCTTGTTTTCTGGGTTCACTGGCTTCCCGGATGACCCTACTTTTAAAGTCTATAGAAATCTTAAGCTTTTTTCATTGATTGGCCATTTATGTTTCCTCTCTATATTTGACAATGCCTAAAATAACACTACTTCTTAGATCTGTGAGGAAAAAAAAATCCGTTGAGTACTATATCAGCAGTTTGATAGTTCAATAAGTCAACTGTGCATTCAAAAATAAATAAATAGGAATCTGCTTTAAATGATTCCTTGCCCAGAACCTTTTGTTCTACCTCCCACTATTCACTTTTTAGTTTAATTTTTTTAAAAGTTCAGGCTGAGGGCCCAACTTCTTTTCTCCATGTTGACTGTTTCCATGCTAGCTCCACTTCCAAATGGCATATTCTTTCTCTTACTCATGCCTACAGACATACATGGGAAGCAAAGTACTTAAATTTATAACATAGGAATGATATTGTGAGGTCAAGAATGCTGGAGGGAAGGGTAAAAAAAGGAACAAGAAAGTAAAACAACTGTGGGAGTATCTAAAATTGGGCCAAGGTTCGCAGGCTGTGCACAGATTGCAGATATATAATTATAGTTAGTTGGTGCAGCTTTACCTTATGCACAT
This sequence comes from Pseudonaja textilis, assembly GCF_049901715.1. Classification (NCBI taxonomy): domain Eukaryota; kingdom Metazoa; phylum Chordata; class Lepidosauria; order Squamata; family Elapidae; genus Pseudonaja; species Pseudonaja textilis. The sequence goes on from NC_141993.1 coordinate 41,595,738, forward strand.
AGTTTATTTTAAAACAATTTGTGACATTGAATACTGTCAGCAATATTCATTCTCCCCTTTCTAGAGTTCTGTTCCAAGTATTATAGAATCTACATTATATATAGGGATGTACAGTATAAATTCAGATTTCATCTTCTAATTCTAATCTTTTTTAACTTCCTTTTTTTTTTGAATGCACAAGTAATAAATGCAATCTTAATCTCCATAATCTCCCTTGAGTTATATTTAATTTCTCCTGGAGGAAAAGTTGATTTGAAAAACAAGTTGCTTACCTCTTTTACTTTCACTCAGAGTTGTTTTTTTCCTTTGTTTATTGCTAATCTTAGATTCTCTGACATCAGCAACATTTGAGTAGGAGGAGGAAAATGTGACAAATTTCCTACATTTTGTAGTGGGAGGAATGTTTTCAGCTAAGGGTAGGATTGACAGAGAGACTGAATATTGTTTTGTTTTTAGCAGTAAAATTGCTGACTTTGATGGAGCCAGAATAAGGACAACTTCAACAGTTATTTCAAACTAGTTTCATTCACAAAATTAAGGTATCATATGGATTCAGCAGTTTAGTTCAAGGCAATTAGAAATTATAAAATCGTTTCTCATAGATTTTTCATGGTGCTTGTTGAATATTTTTCCATAGGATCCATAGACTCACATAAACCTTGTTACTTATGGGAGGCATATAATATCAGAATACACATACAAAAAGCTGACATCTGTATCATGTTGTACATTACCATTTTTTTTTCTCGATTGTAGAGGATGTCTGTGACACTTTCCTTCATGTTTCACCACCAAATTTCAATATTTATTTTAGGACCTTTCTGGTGCAGAAATGTTTAGAAAATCAAACTGGCGCCACCTTCTGGAGAAAAAGAGAAAGATCTTTATATGAAGTGTTTTTTCAAAATTCTGGCATATTGCCTCCCCACCTCACCCCACCCCCGGGCAGCTAAATTCTTATTTATTATTCAGGACAAATACTACCTTGAATATAGAGTTTCACAAATATTTAAATAATGAAACGTTTATATGGGTCTGTGAATCATTGAATTTCAAGCACATATAATTTCCTTTCCGTGGGATTTTGGCAGAACATAACTTCCTAACTTTCTTCTCCTATCCTAACTCTTTTCTACCTTAATTAAGAACTCTTTCAACAATGAGCAAATTTGTGTACTCACTCTATTCAGCGAAATAGTTCAACTCTTCATAAAATATTTTGGGGGCATTGCTGAGTAGATAAAGGTTCAAAGTTTGTCTTTTCTTCTGCTTACTTTAGACCCTAATCATTGGATTAGAAGAGTCCACTGATTAGAGATATATTAAACCACTGATTAGAAAAAAATTGAACCATAGCTATAATTGATGGTTCTATTTTCATTTATTTAATAGACAAAGTCTTCTGAAGAAATGGGCCACTGGCTTGGTGTCCTTTTGTCAGAATCTGGCTCTAAAACTGATCCTGAGGAGCTTACTTATGATTACGTTGATGCTGACAGAATATCCTGCATTGTCTCTGCAGCAAAGAACTCATTGTTGTAAGTTACTATGTTAGCATGTTTGCCGTTCAGAATCTGTTTTCTTTTGGTGGTTTCCTAGTATATCTATTGACTCTGCTAAATAAGAGTTTGGGTGGTGGTTGTTTTTTGACTGGGAAATAATCAATGCAAATTTCCGTAAGATTTTTTACTACTTGTAGAAAGAAACAGTTGGAATAGAATAAACACTACTATGTAAATATATCCCATATATGACACATTCAAATGAAATTGCTATACTAAAAAAAAAAGAAATTAAAAAATATGAATGATTACTTTCCATGCTATATCCCAAAGAGGCAACCTTTGAATGAAGATTCCACCCCTAAAAAGAGAGATTGGACAGGGGGCAAATCCTATTTTCCCATTGTTTTAAGGAAAATATTTGGGGCAAACAAATGTGTGAAAATACAAATTGTATTTATCTGAAATGCAACACTTATGTTTATCTCATTTATTTACTTGATTTCTATAGCCACCCATTTCTCTAACTTTCCAACCTGAAGCTTACCACATATTTTGAGACTGAAACATTTGGAATCAAAATTAAAATTCTTGGGAAACTGTAGTGGGCTCCTTGTTGCATGATTACACAGGTGTGTGAAATACTTGGCCACTTGTCAGTGTTTTGGTCTTTGTTGTACATTGCTTCTTTGGACTTTTATATGGCAACTTCTTAATTGAACTGCAATGACTTGGATGTCTGGTAGAAGATGGAAGTCAGGAGAAGTGGCCACATCCAAAGATAGATGGTAACTGTCAGTATTTAAGAGCTGCCACTGCTGATGGTTTGAAACCCTATGATAGTGGTTTGCTTTCATGTTTTTCAGCTTAATGCAAAGAAAACACTCTGAACCCAACCCTTACATTGACAACCTGCCAAAGAGAATGGGGAACCAAGAAGAACTGTATGATGATGTGGACATTCCAGAGGCTACCATGGTGAGATATTTTGCAGAACTGACTAGTTTGTTTATCATTCTAAAGCAGCAATCATTGAAATTTGAGGAGGGAGGATTGCAAAGTGATTTTTTTGTCAGTAATATTTAAAGAAAATCATGCTGGATTGCTAGTATAAATTCATAAATGAATGTAAATCCACATTACTAAACAAGGTGTAATTCATACTGTATTACTGAATTCATACTGTCAAATAGACATTTCTTATTCTAAGCAGAAAATGCTTCCTTAAGTGAAATTATTATTCAGAAAATGCCATCTTTTACAGGATGCTGTGCCTCCAAATGGAAGTAAATGTGAAGGGGAACAAGACAGAGTCTATCTAGACCTCACTCCAATGAAATCCTTGCTGCAGGGAGCTGGCTCAAAGCAGGGTCAATTTACTCCTTCAGCATCTCCACCTTTACAAAGATCTATGAGCAAGAGCTCAGTGGACTTTGAAAAAGACTTGTCCATGGTGCAAAAAGAACCAGAACTAAACAGAAGTGCAATGGAAATTCCAGAGCAGGTGATATAGAGCAATGAAGTTTTATATATTCTTACAATACCCTTCTCCAGACTGACACATTCTATATATATTGGGTCTGCAGTTCCCAATATTATTAGATAGTATGGCCATCTGGAATGATAGAAATTGAAATATAAAGATGGCAGTTAATGGAAAAAGCATCTACTTAAGGCTTTGGATAGCCATTGTCAGCGATACAGCAACTAATCTCATGTGAAGGGGACAAATAATATTCTACCCTTTCCTAATGATTCTGAAATAGAAATAGAAATAGAAATAGGAATGGAATGGAATGGAATGGAATAGAACAGAACAGAACAGAACAGAACAGAACAGAATAGCAGAGTTGGAAGGGACCTTGGAGGTCTTCTAGTCCAACTTCCTGCTTAGGCAGGAAACCCTACACTACTTCAGACAAATGGTTATCCAACATCTTTTTAAAAACTTTTAGTGTTGGAGCATTCACAACTTCTGGAGACAAGTTGTTCCACTGATTAATTGTTCTGTCTAATTGGACAGAACAGATGAAATGAAACACTCTGATGATCCTAAAGGGAAAAAGACAGATAGCAAAAACCAAACTACTGTCCTTTCCCTTAGTTTGAAATGAGATACTTACAGTAAAGGATGTTGTGCATATTACAAGGAGCTAGTATTGTTAGGAAGTGGGCTTGGAGCCTTTGTAGTAATGTGAAATTTTGAAGCACTGAGTCAGCTCCTGGTAAGGTCAGCCATTGTATTATCAGAAGGAAAGCTAGTACAACCTTCTGTATCTAAAGCTTAATCGGGTAGTCTCAGGTTATGATGGTAATTGCAACTGTAATTTCCGTTGCTAAGTCATAAAGCACATTGTCACTTGACTCAGCAATAGGAAACCCATCAGCCCCCTTCTGTCATTAACTGAATCCCACTGGTTGTTAGAGGAGAAGCCACCCTGATCTAAGACATTCTGCCTAACCCCAAGCCTGAGCAAGGTAAGAGACTGTCTCCTTTTGAGCACTTCTGAGACTTAAACCTCACAAGAAGACTGTACCTGCCGTTCTCCAAACCATGCATGGCCCTTCTCATGATGCTTCAGAAGGCTAATTCGACCTTTCTAAAGCATCATGAAAGGGGCGTACATTATTTGGAGGATGGGATGTGCAGTCTTGGGGAGAAGGCCTTGTGCAACCAGTAGCTGCCTTTCATAGGACCAAGCTGGCTGCTTCTCAAAAGCAGGAGGAAGAAGACAGCCACTGTCAATTAGGCAGCTGGGTTCTGTGTTGGGCTTGAAGCAGCACAAGCAGCACCAGAGCTGAAATAGAGGCTTGGAGGCAGTGACATCTAGATGTGACTGCTGAAGGCCCAAGGCCTTTACTTTAGTCTAAGTGCCATTGGTTCCACCATTGCCTCCCAGGAGTGCTGCCGTGCAGGGTGCAGAGATTGAAGGGAAATAGGCAGGTGGGGGAATTGGAGTGTCTCTGCAGTTGTAAATGCAGGTGGGCTGCTAAGTGCTTGAATTTTTAACATGTCTGTGTAGGTACAACTGCCATAACTTTAAAGAGTGGGTGTAAATAACATTCAATGCCACCGTAACTACAAACCAAGCGCTACCCATACCATTTACATCCTGTGTAACAATTCTGGTTGTCATTAACCCTTCTAGGTTCAACACTTTTTTTTTTCAAATCCAAGGCTTTCAAAGCATTTTTACAGACCCAGCAATGTACTTGTGCTGCATCTAATGGGACCTCCAAATGATTTTGTTCCTTGTTTAAAGATAGTCTTATTCCTAGAATTAGCTCATTTTAGCACATTTTCTGAACTGAACTAAGAGTTACACTTTGCTGCAGGTCACTCTCCAAAAAAATAGTGGATGCAGCTTAGACAAAACTGGACTTTTTTCTTTTACAGCTCCTTTAAATTAAACATAGTTCATATGACAAACTTTCTAGTCATGTATTTAAACATTTTCTTCTTTCATATTAAATATTTCAATTAATAAGCATTTTGGAGATCTCTGGGGCGAAAGCTTTTTGTAGACAATGGTTACCTTGGAAATTCAGATGATACCGCTCTGTTTTCAATGGTGGCCTGTGTCTATTTATTTATTTTAGTTCTTTTTAATCTTGTCTTTATTATTTTTGATAAATAACTCAAGGCGGCAAACTTAATACTTATTAATACTTAATACTTCTTTCCCCTCCCAGTTTCACTACAGTATAGGAGGGTGAGGTGGTTTGGGTTGAAAGAAAGTGACTGCCTCATCCAGCTGGCATTAATGTTTAGGGCAGGACTAGAAGTCTTCTGGTTTCTAGACTGATGTCTTAACCACTAGATCAAACTGGCTCTTCTCATCTTATTTCTTGAACAGAGACCTCCAGACACAGATGAGCTGCCACTTCCATGGACAGGTACAGTAAAAATCCAGACACAGCAGCAGCAAATTATATTTCCTCAGAGTGACCCCACTGTGGTTATGGCTGCACCAAAGGAAAAAACAGAAAAGCCCAAAGTGATGAATCCAGGTAGGTAGCAATAGTATCTCTTTCGTTCAAGTTTTTTATGATGCAATTGGATCATCTCTATTTATGGCCACTTTGTTAAATCAGAAACCTGATCTAGATCTGTAGGCTAACTGTTAGCAAGAATTTAGTCAACGGCAGGCTAATTTGGGACATCTTTTATTATTTCCCTGATACCTTCTTAATTTACTAGCTTTCTCCCTCCTGCCTGACAACAGGCTAGGACAGAGTCCTTCTACCTAATGGTTACAGAAAGGCTTTTGTAGTCAGCTCAATTTTTTTGGATCTGAGGCTGAGTGCTTCAAGTAGCTCAGTACATAGATGTAGATCTGCTGTTACTCTTTTTTCCCCAATTGTATTCAACCATTGTATTAGTATTTGTAGTTTCTGTCACTGGGAAAGATTCCTGCATTACGAGAACGTAACTAAATTCACAGTCCCTGTAGAAACAAAACTAGGCAAGAACAGGACGGAGGCTGAAGTGAAGCGATATTCAGAGGAGAGAGACCATTTGGAGAAAGACAAAGAAGAAATCCGCTCTCAGCTGGCAAAGCTTCGAAAAGAGAAAAGGGAGCTGAAAGAGATGCTGATGAACTGCTCAGGTAAAGTCCCATTGAGCATCTTAATTTCATTCCCTGGTGCTTGGTGTAGAAGAGGCAATTGTTTTAAGCATTAAGTGATTTGATTGTTTTATGAGACTGCTGGATGATGGCTGAGTTGTCAGCAAGTTCTTGCCCTGCTTGATGTTGGTACTTCAGAAGAACAGCTTCATATAATCTGGAAAATAACAGATACACTATTTTGGTTCATTTGATAAGTAGCTCTTCTTTTCTCTACTATCATCCCTAGCTTCTTGGAAGTATGTAATGGTCCAAAGAGTGCCCATGAAAAGAAAAGAAAGCATTTAGAATACTTTATATCTATTTTGGTTTTCTAGAATCTGTTCAAGTTTCTTAAAAACCATAAATGGTTTGGGATTTGGATGCCTTAAAGACCATCCCTGCCATATATTCTTACCAAATAAAAAGGTTTTGCCTAGTGTCTTATTGCCTCTACTGTTAATTGTATTATTTTTTTTCTGTCCTGTAACAAAAAAATTGAAGGGAAAGAAAGGATAAGACACCAGAGAAGAAATCCATGGAGCTAGACAGATGAGATAGAACAGAGAGCTAGAGCTAGAAATAGAGATAGAGAGATACAGTGACAGAGAGAGATGGATAGATGGATATAGATATGAGAGAAAGTGAGATAATTGATTGCATTTTCTATATCCCTATTCTTCCCTTGGCAGATAAAAATAAGTTGTCTACAATGGAACAGAAGCTAAAAGAGATAGAAGAAGAGTGTAAGAAGAAAGAAGATCAGCGTGTTGACTTGGAGCTAAAGCTTGTTGAAGCAAAAGAGAATCTCAGGAAAGCAGAGTCTGGTCCAGTTACACTTGGCACCACAGTGGATACCGCACACGTGGAAAACGCAAGTCCCAAAGTATGTAGCCTGTTACTTTGAGAAACAGAAGAATGCTTGTCCGCAACTTGTTCATATGTGTGTGGCAAGAGTTCTGTGATTGAATCTTTTCTCATACTTTAAAAAATAGTGTAAGCCTTCAATTCACAAGAAGAGCTTTTGCTTTGCTGATATTGTAAGACATACAATACTCATTAGTACTTTGTCAAAAATTGGAAAGAATTCTAGTTTCATTCTTGCTACATGAAAGCACAACACCAGAATCAATTGTTTCCATAAATTGCCAAAACCGAATGCAACATTAATTTATACACTCCACATATTCACAACCTGAAGATTCCATAAACTCTGATATGCAATTGATATAATTTAAATTAAAATAGTAAAGTAATCACTATTCTCTTTTTCCCTTAAATATAGATGAAAGTTGCTAATCCTACAAATAACACAGAAAATTCACCTGTCAATTCAGCAGTGGCATTAAAAAACCGTCCTTTATCTGTCATGGTCACAGGGAAAGGAACAGTTTTGCAGAAAGCAAAGGTAAGGCATCTAGGAAGCATGACCACTGGAATTATGTAGCAAAAAAACCCCAAACCCACCAAATTGGCATTCTGGGTTTGGTAGGTCATGCCACCTGGATGGGAGACCACCAGGAAATATCAGCTCTGTAGATTACAAAAACACTGTAGAAAGTAATCACAACTTAAGCTAATGAGCACTTTTTTCCTTCTTTTCTTTGCAGGAATGGGAAAAGAAAGGTGCTAGTTAGGAAATCCTAGCCGCAAGAAAAGACTGAAGACTCAAATTAGTTCTTTGTGGACTACAGAAGCCAGTAGCAAAAATGTCCAGATGAAGAAAGCATGGCAAGTGGGGAACTGTATTATACTGTCTGGAAGAAACAATGGACTTTGGCCAGATGCCAGCATGGCCTTCTTTAGACTAAGGCTGTTGCTCCTTTTAGCAGACTTGCACTGTGTAGCTAGGACAAACAACCCACAAGGAAAACAGTACTTCTAACCTTACTGGTATCCTGAAACTGTTGCTGTATATAAGGAAGCTTTTGTCTACTTTTAGTATGGTGTTTTATAACTGCACAGTCTAGGATTTGTCATTAAAATGACTTTTAGTTGGACCTGTTTAATATTTCTGTAAGCATACCGAGGCATGACAGGAAACAGGAGATAAAGTTGAGCTTCACACCAGCCATTTCTTTAGGAGAGAAGTTTTCTTAACCAATGATGCAAATTTGAATGATGCTGCTGTGGAATTCCAATTAAATGCAGCTGTTCTGTCCAATACAACGTCCACAGGAGAAAGTTTTAGGTGCTCAAGTTCAAAGTTCAGCTGGCACACCAAGCTTATTCAGATGCCCTAATTTCAGATTAGGTGACCTATTGCTCAGCAAAGGGACCTTATATGATCCATGGAATTGAACATGCCATTTATTTTATTAATTTTATTACACCAGTTAAGGCATCCGGCTAGAAATTAGGGGATTGTGAGCCCTGACCCTGCTTTAGGATTAAGGCCACCTGGGTAACCTTGGCCCAGTCATTTTCTCACAGTCCTAGGAAGGAAGCAATGGTGAAACCACTTCATCTTGGCAAGAAAACTGAAGGCATTAGTTGCCTGGAGGTTAATACTGAATCAAAGGCACAAATAAAAATCTACTTTGCTATCAGCTTTAGTTTTGGAAAAAATAACACAGATGAGTTCCTTCTTTAAACACTTGCAGTTGTGTGCATTTAAAGATGTAATATGCATAATATGTCTAAGGCAAGGGATGAGTCCAGTGCACTTCAGGGACATTAATACTTCAGGATAGGAAATAAGCATCAACTGCTTGTCTTTGTATTCTCTGAGGTCAGTTTCACTGCAGGAGTTAATTTAACATATTAAGTTCAGGAAAATACAACATAAATTCTCATTTAAAGTTAGCATGGATTCTAACATTCCAGATTCTATATTTTATTCTTGAATAGGAGTAATTTTTCATGATATATGAACAGAAGGCATCATTGCTAAGTAGCTACTGTCAGGAAAGTACTGAAACCATTTAGTGGGCTTTTGATATCTGAACACCATTGCAGACAATCATGATTCTGTGCAATAGATGTGCCATCTTAATTATTTGCTTGTTGCAGAAACTCCAGACATCAGGGTTCTCCTTATGATGGATTGAAAGCATTGCATTGCCTTGGCAACAAAAGTATCATTTATCATAAAGAAAATATTAACGCTTTAGATAGGAGTAGGAGTCTCCTGGTGTAACAACCGGTTTGCTAATCGCTGCATGTGCATGCACAACTATCGCAATTACTTGCCTTTAATGTTACTTCAGGGAAGTAACATAGCTGAGGTGCAGCAATCCACTTACCGTGCAAATCAGCTGAACAGTTATAGGTGAGTACAGCGCAGGGGTGGGCGGGCCCACATGATCATCGGATCAAACCGGTTTGGAGCCAGCTGATCATCACAGCTAGGGAGTCACCTGAACTGGTTCAAACCCGGAAAATCCCATCCCTGACTCTAGATCAGGGATGTCCAACTTTGGCAACATTGACTGCAGCTCCCAGAATTCCCCAGACAGTGACAATTGTCAAGGTTGGACACCGTTGCTTTAGATCAAAGGTCTTCAAACTTGGCAAGTTTTAGATTTGTGGACCAACTCCCAGAATTCCTGAGCTAACATGACTAGAGGAGGAATTCTGGGAGTTGAAGTCCACTTTTAAAGCTGTCAAGTTTGAAGATCCCTGCTCTAGATAATACTTATATCTATAGTCAATACTGATTGGCTAGCATTTGTGAAATCAGTGATCTTTCTGCTCTACCCTGTGCCTGGGTTATTTTACAGCATCTTAGCCAGAGTTTTTTTCTCTTCTGAACTATATATATATATATATGGGCTGCTCCACCCATCAGAAGTCCTTTGCTCATATGTGTATACAATTTCAATTCTAAGAATACATCTAAAGATTTGACTGGCTTATCATATATTTATTTTTAGGCATCTAAAACTCAAATACCTCTCATTGGATTACATCAGGAAGTAGTCTGAAAAAGTGGGTGGAAAGTTGGGATTAGCAGCAGAAATAAATCTCTAGCAGTCTTCAACTGTTGAACTGTTGTTTATAACCAACAGTTCAACCCTGTGTGAACCCTGGGTGGTTCTTTGATATCCTGAATGACCACAAATTTAAAGGCTGCAGGTGTTTAAGGACTTTGTCATATTCAAGTAAGAATATCTCTTAGGTTTGCAGGCTATCTAAGCTTACCCAAGGGTATCTAAGGCTGTGTATTAGTATATGAGAGTGGCATTTTATAGGCAACATGCATGCTTAAGGGGTTGCAGGACTATTTGAAAAAAAGACCTTGGATCCAACTAGTTGAAGAGGGGCAAGTAGTTCATTAATGAAACCTAAGACTGCTCCTGTATATATGCCTTCAGTGCCGGTAAACAGTGTTTTGTGATGTTTGCATCACATGTTATAAGCAAATATTGATGTGTTAGAGTGAGAATGAGTTTAAATGCTGGCAAACTTTGAAGCCCTAACAATTAGAAGAATCAATAGAAAAGGTACTAGAGGAGTAGCAATTGATTCATTTACTGCACTCAGTTCAAATAGGTCACTTTAGACCATGTGTGTCTCAACCAAAGTACTATGTCAGCCAAAACAGAGGAATTCAAATCAGATCCAAAGCTTTCTTTTAAATAACCATAGAACTCTTATTATGTTCCTAGCTTTAAAAAAAAACTTTATTGTACAAGTGTCTTTTTAGTCAGCTGCCATTTCAGATGAATCATTTTGAAATAAAAGTGTTGGCTGTATTTTAAATGTATATTTGTTTTTCATTTTCATCATTACATTGTTAAGCTAACAGTTTCCACTGAATGTCTGGTTTTGTTTAAGCCTACAAAATTGAACTTTTCAACTTTTTACAAGGAATAGTTATTAACCTATTCCAAAATCATTTAAGGGAGCCTCACATTTTTTAATGTGCATTCATATGGTATGATATGTTCTTGTCCTGTAGGGGACACCCTTGTAGCAATTTTAATAGAATGCATTAATAATGAACTTTTACTGACTATAAAAAGATTTAAGAATTCTTGAGATATATGAATTACATAGAAAAGAAAAATGCTAATTCAGAGTAGCCTGAGAAACCTTATACTAAAAATGCATACTTCAAGGCAGTGATTTTAACAGAGATATTTCCCAAGATGCCAACAAAAAAGTCTTCCATACTAGTTAGTTAAACAACTACTAGTTCCATTGATAATAACCAATTCATACCATAGAGGAACTGGGCAGAGGATTGTAACATGCAGTTCTGACATGTAAAACTTTCTTGGACTTAATGCTTCAAAAGCCAAATTGTCATAGGTGTAACTAATAAATAAACTCTCAAAGTTATTTATATGTGGTCTAAAGCAATCGCAGGATCCTTTGGTCCTCAGTGATCTGATTACCTAAAAAGATCCATTGCTACAGCTTACATTACACAAATGTATCAAGATGCTTTAGCATCTACCCCTTCAAACATTGGTATTCTCTGCTCTAGGATTCAATCTTGGAAGCTTTGAAAAACATATTGAACTGAGCATAGTTTTCACCTGGAATGAACTTCATGGTGCAGTATTTTCATGGCCAAGTTCAGAGCCAGCCCACCCATTAAGGAGAGTGCTATTCCCCACCTTATATTTCAAATCCTGCAAGATTCCAGAGTTGACTCACAATTGCTCCCTTTTGTTGACTCCATGAAAGCTACATAATCTGTGCTAGCCTGTCCTAATTTAACTAGTCAGCCCTCACCTCTGTGTCAAGAAAGCTTTGTTTGCCACTCCAGCACACAACAGATAAAAAACATGCTATCTTCTCATTTCAGGTAACAGGAACCTGCTTCAATTCATTAACATACACATTTTTTACTCAAAGGTTGAGGAATCCAGTTGGAGGAAACCACAGTATTGTGTTTCTAATGAGACACAGAGGGAATTGGTATGAAATGAGTATTCCTACAAGAAATAATTTTTTGTCAGCTTAAGTTCAAACCTACTTTCTCTCAGCTCCATCTTCTTTGTATTCACTCCTAATGTTATTACTGCTCATCAGCATATTCTTAAAAAACATATGTTGTCTTACCACAGAGTGGACCCACATATCAAATGACTGCAGCATGTTAAATATTTACTAAACATACCAACATGAATTGCTGATGCTTTTGATCTACAAACGGGTTAATCAAGCAAAAATGACTCTATGTACTTCTTTTATTCCCACATATGGGAAATAGAAGAGAAACATCTTCAGAATCAGCAGAAAAGAACACCAAAAGCTTAGCAGCTGCATTTCTGAACAATATAAAATCTTCATTGGCTTGCTTGTAAAAAAAGGTGCAGAATTTTACAAATAATGCTATTTCTATAATAAAAGAAAGCCTGCCAGATGGATACACTGCTTAGCTAACTTAGGCTGAAATCATAAAACCTTTTAGTGATGAGTAAACCTACACTGATGGGATTTACTTTTCAGCAGACACATATAGGATTGCAGGGCTACATAGCAAACCATTATCTAGGGAGCTCTAAAATAGATTGGCAACAGTCACAAAATAACTTGCCTTCCAGATATATAATTTCTGATGGATTACTTGCCAAATGATATTCATAATGCAGTATTTCTCTCCATCCCTTCCCATCACTGCTCTAATTCTATATCAATTCTATACTTATCATACGTGTTTCTCACTAAATGCACCAAGCACTTTGTGTGTCTAATCACATTTGGTCAATAAAGAATTGAATTTGTTCATTCATTCAGATCAGCCTTATTTTTAACTTGATCACTTTCTGAGTATTCTTCAGTGAAATTAGGGAATTTGGTACTGTAGCCTCTACATTTTACCAGGCAAAAGCTTTAACACAACTTTTATCTGGGGAAGCTAAGGGATCATATTCTAGCTTTAATCTCTTGGGATCTGTGCAATCAAGATTCTAAAAATATTTTTTTGAAGCTTGATACTTCAAATACATCTCAAATGCATCTCTTAGGCTCGGAGGAAGGCAGATCATAGTAAAGAATCTGGCTAGTAATATTCAATTATTGGCTTAAACTCATCTATCAGCCCATCGGCTGCATTCTATTTTCAGTGATACTAGCCCAGTATTTCTAGGTACCAAAAAGAAGGAATCAAAGAGGCATGGCTCCCTACATTTTCTCCCTGATTCTACTCCAACTATCAAAGCTGTTCTTTCAGCATTGTTAAGGAGAAATATTAGACTCCCTGTGGCTCTTCATTTCTGCTCCTGTATCATACAAGAAGTAGAATTAATAATGCATGTTCTTTTATACTGCAGTTTAATGCAACTGCATCAGGATCTTATTTTTCCCCCTATTAAGAAGCAATACCTGGAGAATTGGTCAGTTACCATGTTGAATGCCAGTCACTGATTAAATTTTTATATAACCTACAATGTTGGGAAACTTTGTAATCTAGTATCTCAAAGCTTTGGCAGGGAACTCACAGTAAGATTTCAGAAGGATTCTAGTACAGACTTATTTATTTATGTTGCTTCTCTTTTTTCTTTTTCTAAAATTTCATCTTTATTTGCTAGCCATAATAAATAAAAATTGATAGATTTTACTATAATTTTGGATGTGGGTGGAAGCCAGAAACTTAAGATGATTTTTAAAATGAGAACAGAAAAATTTATAGAGAATGTATCTATCAATGTTACCACCATTCCACTGTACTCTACCATCTTTGGCTTTGCAGACAGTATATTTTACATATCAATTTATAGAAAGCAGCAGTGAAATGGTGCGATATCCATATTTTTATGTTTGAGAGTTACTTCAAATCCGTTTTGGATTTCTATATAACAAAAAAGCTAGACTAGATAATCATCTCTAAGTTCTCATCATAACTTCTATAAATTCTGGCTTTTGGTCTTTAATTATAATTCTGGACAGTTAAAAGTTGTTTCGGTATCTTCAATTGCGGAAACATTTACAGAATTCAGGGACATCATATTTGAGCTGGGGAAAAAAGATGATCTCTAGAAAACAGCACTAAAAAATAGTCTTCTGTATTTATCTCTTTGCTGCCATCAGTGGTTGTCCAAATTTCACAACCAAGATATGGTATACCTAGTTTATATTATAAAACAAGTTTCAAGATAGTTAGACAGTTACAATTCAGAGCTGTATAAAGGCACTTTGGTTTACATATGGAGAACTAAAAGATATACCTATTACGAGTATCACTAACTATGCATTCTGCTTCCTTTTCCTCCACCAGAATACCATTAAAAGATGCAATGTAACATAGAATTGCAATTTCTTTGTTACCTTGGAGATAAAAGATGAAAAGCAAAAGTAAGAGAAGATTAAACACTGAATAGTTTGTTTCACTGAATTGAGGCATACATCAGTAAATTCACACATTTGGCACCTAATTTTCTTCTCATCTATGTTTCCATTCGTGCTACAGTAAAGTTGCACTGTTAATATTTGTTTCTTAGCTGCAATTTCAGCATGCCAGCACTGAACAGTCTCTTCCTTTATAACACAAGGCAAACTCTTGTTTTGGGGGCACTACAATCCTTCTCTAACTGATTGATTAGATGGCAGATGATACATTCTATAAAAGCATAGAACTTAATTAAGTTAACCATAAGAATAGGATAGAGATAACCACAGATACCTCTTTTTGCAGTTAATGATAAACTTGTCATGGCCCCAAAATGCCAAGAAATGGTTGGAAATGGGAGTCCAATTTATTCCTGCTTTGGTCAAAGGGATAGAACTTCCTAATTAAAGGAAAAAAACTAAAGGAATTGCAGTTGGAATTGGGAAGAAAGAATGAACCAGCCATGTAAAACCATGGATACAAGCCATTATCTTTGTTAATGATGGTAGATTTATCTATCTCTAAAATCTAAGAAAATCGTAGATCTGCACGTCATTAAAATGTGCCCTAATCATATTCATTCCATATGTTTGGAAATAAACTCAGGTTTTATAAAATCAGTCTTCAGTGATCAAATCTGGGTAAATATTGTCATATCTACCAACTTAAGTATAGCTTTTGTAAGCCATGTCAGAGCTTGTCAAGTTATACTACTGTTAAACTTTGGATTTATACCAAACATTACATAGAACTAACATTGAAAAAATAGTATATAGCACATAAATATGCAATATAAAAATATGTTAGATTATTAGTCACCTTATTTTCGATTACAATAAGATACTTTTGTGCAAAACATTTGTGCTTAGAAGCAGCATACTACTTGCAAATGTATATTTCGCTTTCCTGATAAGTATGATTTTAGTAACTAAAGTCAAAAGTTATTTTTTCCGTTTTAGTGCATCTAGTCCATGTGTCTTCTTTTTTTTGTTTTTAATACTGGTGAATTCTTTATAGCAGCCCCAACCATCTCAATTTCGATGAGTATGGATCATTGAATGTTTCCATGATTGTGAAGTGTCGCTGCTTTGTATTCCTGTATTTTAAAAAAGGAAAAGTAAACCTAATTATTAGTTCTCACAGCAAAGTACTAAGTGCCTATTCTTTTATGCATGCATAACCCAACTAATTTATTAACAAAATATAGGTTAGAAGATCTATTAGGAGCCTTAAGAGAACTTTAGAAAGACATGAATTCCAACAGAAGAGTAGCTCAGTGGCCCTTGGTGCTGTCTGAGCGTACTGATGATGTTACCTTGTTGGGTAATAAATCTCCAAGAAAATAACTAAGCCCCAAAAGCATGAAGGGTCCCACATGATGTCAGGTGAACGTGAGCTATGTTTTGCATACTGAGCTTTTTTGTGATCAAGTCTTTAAAATATTACTAGAATAATATTGCAGAGCCAGTATGAAACAATATTCAGAGTCATCAGCTTTCAATCAGAGTTTCCCAGGCTCTTCATAGAAGATGGTTGGTGCATTCTTCACAGACAGAACAAACTGTTTGCCAGATGCATTTGCAGAAATTCTGCTGCTCAGCAAAACTAAATGACAATCAGCCAATTGTTGGTGTTTTATATTGTTTTTAAGTTAGCACACCTACTCTTTGGGAATAAAGCCAGCAAGATCTGAGCAAAACAAATACAATTAAAATCAAGCCATGTATGCTTGAAGGGACATTGTCATGAATATATTAATTATACCATTTTATTATGCAACATTAAACACAGTGTTACATCTTAGCCTCAAACCCACACATCCCTTTTAGAAATGAAAAACATTAGAAATGTTTAGAAATAAAAGCTTATTTCCTATTTTCATAGAGAGTTTCCTTCATTTTTCTGTGTTATTGGGTTGAGAATGCGATCAAATAAATAAGGTAGCGTAGAATATTTAAGAAAAATGCCTGCTGGTTCAAACAATACATACTGTTTTCACAATGAGGTCCTTCCCAGCCTTGGCATTGACACCAGTAGTTACCATTTTTAGGAATACAAATTCCATAATTCATGCAGGGGTTAGGCTTGCAAATATTTACTGGCATTTTGGCTTCTGTAACAGAGAAAACAGAGCTGACTATTTGGGTACAAATAATAACCCTCATCTCTCGAAGCTGCATACCTGGTTTTGTTGCACATGTGGCAAATGGAAATCAGTGAACACATCTTTTTGTGTTTGAAGGAGTTCCCCCATGTGAAATTGGATATTGGAATCACAGCTAGCAAAGTAACCAGCCAGGATATGCAATTTACAGAATTTAAGAAAACATTTGGAGGCTATGGGAAATAAAAGGGACTTAAAGAAGAAAGGTGTAGATTCTACCACAAATCAAGAGGTTTATCTTAAATATTTATTTCTGTTTGTGGTGCTACCTTGAAACTCAACTGCTTTGAAACTCATCGAATTTGGTACTCAGTGCATTTTGATGTGAAAATTTTATCCTAGTAACCATTGTTTATTTGGTACTCAGTACACAAGCTAGAGCTTGTCCACTGTGGCTACCTTGTGACTCACTACATGGGAAAAATTTGTTTGGTACTCATTGTTTTTGGTACTTTTCAAAACTTCCTGAACCAATTAACCAATTATATTGGCTCACCCCAGCCCAAAGTCAGAGACCAAAGCAATGCTTTATTGCTGAATACAGTTTAGTGTTATCCCTTATTTATGGAATATTTTAAAATGTAGAATTATTGTTTAATATCTTTCTCTTTATGACTATTATATTCCCTTCTTTCCCATGTAGGATCTGATTACAGATGATCCTTGTTTAAGAACCATTCATTCAGTGACTGTTCAAACTTGCAACAGTGTAAATGAGTGATACCTACAACTAGCCCTAGAAGTTCTGGCTGTTGTGGTGCTCTCGTAGTCACATGATCACAATCCAGGTTTTATGAAGTCACCTGGATTTCCAACCATTGCAGCATTCCATGGTCCCATGTTAGCAATTTGCAATCTTTCCTACCAGCTTCCCACAAGCAAAATCAATGAGAAAGCTGGCAAGAAGTCATAAATTGTATGAGGACCTCACTTAAGTACCTGTGGAAATTCACTTAATGATGGTAACCAAAGATTGCCAGAACTGCCATTCCTAAGCAGGACAATCACATAATGTCATCCTTTACAACCTCATCACTTAATTATTGAAATTCTGATGCCAAATACCATCAGTAAACAAAGACAATAGTCTCATCCTCTACAAGTTCAATCATATCAAGGACATCGTTTCAAAAACAAAACATACTCTTCTTTAATAGAAGAACAAAGTATTTTATCTATTTCCACAGTTATTCGTTGTTTTAGATTTTAGCACAATCCTAATTTATTTCAATGAAGTACAGAATAAATATTCTTTTTTACTTCAAGTATATTTTTAAAAAAATCAGTAGCTATTTTAAAGTAATTCTTGTTGGACACGAATAAAGTTAAATATAGATCTTTTCATAAAGCATGGTAAAGTAAAAATAAAGTCAATGTTTTCAAGAGAAATGGCCTTAACACTGATTTTGATGTAAATTACATCTCTTTCTCACTTTTGTATTTTACTGCATCTGCTGGAAGTTTGAAGCTGACTGAAAAAGAAGGTAAGTTATGAAAAAATGTTGCCGCAATTGTTGGCTATAAAACAGAAAATCAAAATATACCTTACCATCACACAATTTTTCCATGATAAAGTCTTCGTTGTATCTGAGATCTTCATAAGAAGAAAGCCTCACCAGACTGTTAGAAGATCCTGCAATCTTCAACAATAAATCTATTTGTACACGTTCCGTCACAATGATAAGAAGTGATACATCATTACTGCGTAGCTGTTGGGCAGGGACTACAGCATCATCCACTCCAGCTCCACTTGTGACGAGTACCACAATTTTTTTCACACCAGGCCTTGCTCCTTTTTGGACAACTGTGACATCATCATGAATATGAAGCAAGGCACTTCCAACTGAGGCAGAACCACCCATAAAGGGAGCTTGTTTGATGGCTTTCTGAAGAACTGAACTAGTAACATGTGTATCCAGTCCAAATACTGTTTGAGGCTCTTTACCAAAGACAACAAGGCTGATTTGGGTCACATCCCTATTGATGCCAAACTGGGAAGAGAGACTACTGACAAAGTTTTTCATCTGGGAAAAGTTAAACCTTCCAGCTGAAGCTGAGGAATCCAGGGCAAAGACCAAATCCAGGGGCTGAGATAGGCAGCCTGAGGAGGAAGAAGAAAACACCAACCTTTGAAGAATGTGGCTCATTCATATGGATACCTACAAGTCTTATAAGACACAGCAAAGGGAATCACTTTTAAGCAAGGTTATATTGGCAGGAGAAGTCTTCCTCCGTGGGTTTCTCATTAAAATATTGTTTCCATTAGCAACACATGGAAAAGATGATTTCACTTCCTTCTGCAGCTGCAAATATGCACACAAATGACAAGACTTTCTACAGGGGAATTTGGATACAAATATGGTTTTACTCATACAAACTTGGATTTCATCAATATTTAGGACTAGAGATTATGAATCTGGAGATTTAGTGATACCGGAGGGTGAGTTAGCAATAAAACAAAATGAAATCCATATCCTGTAATAGCTCAAGTGTTGCATAAGGAAGAACTGAAACCTCAGTGAATTATGAAGTTTATTCAAAAACACCTGCTATCATCACCAATATGTAGCTTATATTAAGGTACTACTGGAATAAAAGGGGAAAAGGAAGACAGTGTATACCTCTCCGAACTCTTTGGAAAAACAGAGTGATAAATATACAGTAATAAAGAGAATTAACTAATTTTTTATTTCATTTTAAATCAAATTTCAATTTTAAAATAGTTAAACACAATTTAAATAGATCACTAATCAATAACTTTGGATACTACAGAGACAAATCTAAGTTGGTCTATATGACCTCTGACTAACAACAGAGATTGAAATTAACAATAGCATCGCATACACCTTTCAAATGGTTTAGGAAATGGCAATTATAAATAAATTATTTCATTTATTATTATTAATTATTTCATTTATTAATACAAGGTACATTAATGTGCTGTCTGCAGTAGCTTTGCTCCCCTATTGTCTCTCTGTAATGAACTGAAATATATACAACATCCAGCAAGAACCTACGTGACACTGAACCAATAATAGTTATTGAAATAACAATTGACATAGTATCTTTATCTTGAATTCTTACCTTGGCTATCAATGCTACAGATTTTTCTCTGTAATTCAGTAATTTTATTGAGTAAATCTTGAGCGGTGGAGTAGATAATTGTCCGCGTTGGATTCCCTGTAATCTCAACCAGTTCTCTTCTTAAAAATTCACTGCCAATTGCAATGATAGAAATACCTTGTTTCCTACTGAACTTAGCTGCTTCTACCACTGAATCCTCAGCTTTTGAATCTGTGAGCAATACGACAACATGGGGAAGATCTTCAGGAACATCAACGAAGACTGGTGCATGTTTAAAGCCATGGTGTGTAATAAATTGTAAAGCTCTGCCAGTCAAAGTATTCCCTCCATTGAACTCCATGGAATCAATGAAATTCACCAGACTGAGCATATCTCTGTAATCCCCAATTTGGGCAATCATCTTGACATCATTGCTATAATGGGCCAGGGCCACTTTTCCAAGAGCTTCTGTATTCCACATTACATGGAGAAACCTTTTCAGGAAAGCTTTAAAATACAAGAAGCTTTCAAGAGTAGTATTAGAAGAACTATCCACCAAAAAAAGAACGTCCACACTGCATTCCAGATTTATGTTTGGTGCTGTTTAACAAAATAAGCAAAAACTATTAGAAATCCAAAAAGAATGCAGAACAACAATCTTCTTAAATAGAGCATTGTACAATTTATAGCTATCACTAAGGTTTGATTTCAGGACTGTCATCTTTTAGTTACAGAAATGGTATAGGGTTTCCTGCTTAAGCAGCAAGTTGGGCTAGAAGATCTCTAAGGTCCCTTCCAGCTCTATTCTTATTGATTGATTCAAATATTTAATCACAAAATGTAATCTAAGAAGGTGCTAGAATGAACTAAGACTTAGTTCATTGGCAAAATGTTAATAAATTATGGTGTGTGTGTGTGTGTGTGTGTGTGTGTGTGTGTGTGTGATGGGATTTCTTTGTTCAGCTGTTTATATAGGTTACTGGGTCATGAACCACAGATGATAATAACATCTTCCAAAATTCAGTATAAATAAAAGCATTAGAATAGGTAAGAAGATACATAATTAGAAACTGTCTAAAAGAATGCCTCCAGTTTCTGTAGAAACTTTGTACACAAGAGAGATATAAAAATGTAATTTGTATATTTCATATTAATAATTGCTACTCTCATAATTCCTCTTTTATAATAAAGCATAAATTAAAAACATCACCCAAACAAAACCTAATTCTTATTAACAACAGAGGATCTGGATAAATGGTTCTATCCTGTACAAATATTGAAAGAGGAATAATAGTTTTTGCTTATTTGCTGAGAAATTAAGTCAACATATCCTGGTATCCTGATCTGAAGGATGGTGGAGTGATATGATACAATATATGAAATATATTTTATTTTGAGAAACATTCAGATATAGATATCACATATGCTAATTCTTAATGATGAGGGTGATTTAAATCAAACTGCCTAATTCTTATCCCTTCTGCTTTTCTTTATTAAAGAACAAATAATGATAATCAGAGGATTTTTTTTTAGAAAACTGGCTGATGTTACCAACACATTAAAAACAAGATTCCAGTTCCTAAAATAAAACAACATACCACAGTCGGAATCTCCTCCAAATCCCACTGGGCAGACACAGTGGTAGCCTTCTAACCCCTGTTGAATGCAAGTGCCTCTGTTCTGGCAAGGGTGGGAATCACAAGGATCTAAATTCAGGAAACAGATATAAATGGAAGCTTATTACATATTTTTCTCTTTCAATAGCAAGCAGCACTGACCTCTAAAAAAGCAACATATTTCACAGTATATCTAATTAAAATCAATTACTCCGTCACCCTCATTTTGTGCCTACCCAGTCAAAAAAAAATCAACAATTAAAGCCCTTAGAATCATGGAACTTTGTTCACCATGATTGTTTCCCTAGAGTCAAGATATTATAAAGAGGTAATAAATGAATACATGTCTTGATTCATGCAATTATTTTTATTCTAAGCATAATATAGTTTGGTTATTAAAAGGGTAATTGAGGGTGGATGAATTTTCAAGATTAAAATTTGAATTTATTAATTTCTTCAGTATTAATATTTTATTGTATGATTTAGAAAAGCTCAAAGGAGAACATGTAATTATTTTCATTATAACAGTAAAAATATGTATGTTCAGGCTTGAGTTGAAAAAACATAATTTATAGATTAATTAAGAACCTACTGCACAATTCACCTGAAACTGATTAATATTTCTCTATAATTAAAGGACAAATTTAAGAAAAGAAAGTAAGAATGAAAAGAAAGTAAAAATGAAAAATAACTATAAGGAAATAAAGTTATAAATGTTTAGAGTTTTCTTCATGGGAGGGGACCTATGGAATATATTTGATAAATTGGTTCTTTCTGCCCATAGAACATTTTGGATCCCGTGGAGGAACACCACTGGCAGAATGGAATAAGAGTCTGTTTTTTTATTGATGATTGATTTTCTTAGTGTCCTTGAATAGTTAACCTTGGGCCTTTGTAGTTTGGGGATTCTCTAGAACAGAGTTTCTCAATTGTGGAAACTTGAAGGTATGCGGACTTCAATACCAGATTTCCCCTTACTGATGAAAGAATTCTGGGAGTTGAAGTTCATATATCTTCAAGTTACCAGGTTGAGAAACACTGCTCTATAACAATATGCCAGACTAGAGGAAGGAAGAAATTTATGAAAATATTCTCTTTTCTTTGAGGGAAACATTCAAATCAGTGGTGGGATTCAAAAATTTTTATTACTGGTTCTGTGGGCGTGGCTTGGTGGGCATGGCAGGGGAAGGATACTGTAAAATCTCCAGTCAGAGGTGATATTTGCCGGTTCTCCATACTACTCAAAAGTCAGAACTTGCTGAACACCACCTGATGATTCAAATGTTGTTAATGGAAAATACCTTGGATCTAATGTCTCTTAATAGATATTTTTCACTCTATAACTTTTATTTTGAAGCATCCACATATATTTTAGATTTTGGAGATCTGGATCTTACCTGAGCATATGGTTCGATAGCATGTAGATGGATATTTGATGAAAATGTTTCTCCAGCTTAATTAAAGAAGCCAAAATTGAAAATGAAACTTGGATGAGTTTGTATTTGAAAATAGTGAAGCAATGTTATTGAATTTAATTAATTAAATTATTAACAATATACAGAAGTTCTGTATCCGATGTTTTTTTTTAAAAAAAATAGCATTCCCCAACTTTTACATCTATATAGCTTCTGGAGAAAAAAGTGGAAAAGTGGAACAAAGTAGCATTTTTAAGAAGTGCAGATATTTAAATCTTCACAGTCTTCTAAACCTATTCTAATCTGCACCTTATGTCCATTACACCACACACCCACACATTGTACTTGCCAGCTTTCTTCCTGCAAAGACTTGTGAAAGGCCACAGGTCAGAGAAGGAGAAGGAGGAGAAGGGGAGGAGGAGGAAGATTAAGGTTACTTACTTGTAGAAAGGGCAGAGTGAAGTGCGTACAATATTGCTACTTTGCGATCCTTTCCAACAGAAATAGTTTCCAACCAGTTCTTTTACTCGCTCAAGTGTTTTGTGTTCACAGGTATGAGATTCAGCTCTGCAACCTGGTACATGAGGCAAGAATTCAGAATCAGTATTAATTGTGTGCAACTAGAAACTTAAGCATACCAAAATGGTGCAACAAAACTTGACCTTGCATGGATAAATCAGGCTTAATAGCTTTCTTCTGTAATGAAGAACATCAGGTAACATCTTGGGAAATATGTTTGCCTGAATTTCTGGTGAGCAACTGCCAGTCAAAACAGATAAGATTAGATTAGATGTCAGGTAGGCTGGGCTGATTTAAAGCATTTTTTAGTGTTTGATGATTGAGCACCTTGTTCCTTGGCAAGTTATTTCTCTGATCTGCAATAACATTTTGATTAAACATTAATACAAGTTATAAATAAAGGAATAAAGGAAAAGGATAGCTTTCTCCCTTTCTCTCTCTGTCATTATTGCCTGCATACTTATTAAATGTACAGGAAAAATCATTCTGAAAACATTTCTATTTGCAGAGACCCACCTGTTGGCTACACAGGAAGCAACTGCAACCAGTACAGTATCTATACATGTTGCTATTTATGATATAGCAATGCATACCCTTTAAAAATTAACTTTCTAAAATATTTGTAATTATTTTTAATACCTGAATCTTAGAGATGAAAAGAATCATTTAAGCTTCTGAGTTCAATCTTCTGCTTAATAGAGGAATCCAAATTAAAGAATTAGCCTTAGTTTTACTTTAATTTATCCAGTAACTTAAACACATTCAATCAACTGGATTCCACTTTGAATAATTTATTCCAATGCAGAATGACTGTCACTGTTGATTCCCCCTTCTCCCCCAACATTCAACTAGAATCTACCTGCCTATAACTTGGATCCAATATTCCATATCCTGCACTCCAGAATTCAATTTTAATTCAGAGTACCCCTTTATTTTGCTAGGTTGCTGTTTTAATTTTTCTTAGATGCTAGAAAAGCTGCACAACATTTTTCTCCATCAAACAAAAATAAAACATGGGAATGTTGCAAAATATATAATAACATCATATGGAATCTACTCTTAACATTATTTGAATGATACCAGGCAATGAGGCAATAGAAAACAATAAAAAGCTCCCTTATCCCCCATCTACCAAAGAGTCATAAAATTAGTTTTATAGCCATTTAGAGTCTTCTGGAGGCTGGCCATACCAATTTGATTAAATTAAATCAACTTATATAGAAACAACAACTTTATGAAAAAATGGCACTGTGAAAACATAGCTCTTAATTGAGAAATGAAAGACAAAGCAAAATAAAAACAGGTGATGAGTAAATAACAAACTAAACTGAGGATCCAGTTCTTGGTGCTCTCTTGTTTTCTTGCAAATGTTTCATTACCCAAACTAGATAACATTATTTGGGTAAAGAAACGTCTGCAAGAAAATAACCACCCTCAGAGAGCATCAAGGAACTGTCCTTTCAACCCTGAGCTACAAATAGTCTCCTTTGTTGGTTAAATTAAACTTAAAATACCCGGAAATGCAGCATTGCAGATATCAGAGATTGTAAGCGTGGTATAAAACCCATTGGAGGCATCATCAGTGTCTTCTGCAAACAGTGTATAGTGTTCTACTGGCTCACTTGCCAGTGCATACAATTCTTCCCACCTGCACAAAAGCAAAAACATTGTACATCCTTACAATACAAAGCTTCCTTGTACAGGACTGAATCATTAATCCTGCTTAACTTTTTTTTAATGAACGGCCTAAGACACTTCATTGAACAATATTATTTTTGTTATTTACAATAGACAAGTATATACACTGGTTGTAACCCTTAGGCTACCTTCTTTTCCCAGTGATAAACTTCAGTTCACACCTAACACCTCTTCCTTTTCATTCTGGTATTCGTCTGTCGTAGAAAAACTTTTTACCATACTATTCCATCTTCACGTAATCCTCAATTTAGAACCAGTATTGAAACTGGAGCTTCCATCACTAAGTAATGTAGTCATTAAATGAGTTGCACCTGATTTGATGCCTTGTTTTGCCAAGCGGATCACCGGGTGATTTGGCTTCCCCCATTGGCTTTGCTTGAAAGGTTGCAAATGGCAATCACTTGATCCCAGGACACTGCAACTCTTGTAAATATGTAGCAATTGGTACGTGCCTGTATCGTGAACCCATGACTGCGGGGAATGCTGTGATGGTTGTAAGTTGAGGACCAATCACAAGTAACTTTTTTCAGTATCCTAGCAACCGCAAATGGTCGCTAAACAAATGGTCCTAAGTCAAGAATTCCCTCTAGAATTGTTTCTAAAATTTAGAATGAATTTTACCAGTTTCCCAACACTTCAGATTGAAATTTGTCAAGATTTATCTGGAGATGCTAAGGAATGCACTGGAATATTTGGTATGCTAAAAAGAAGTAATTAATGGCTGAGTTCTAGAAAACAACGCCCAATGTTGGTCTGCAATAAGTTCTTACACAATGGATCCTCTTTCTGTTCTTGAAGGACGTGCCAAATCTTCTATCCACCACAGGACTTCCCTTCAATTCCCTTTAACTATTAAAAGCAATGGCAACAGAACATCCCATGTCAACTCACCTTGGAAAGTTGACTCCAATTGCAAACACTGCAATCCCCCTTTCTTTGATCTGCTGGGCTAAGGTTGACACGTTGTCCTGAGATCTCCCATCAGTTAAGATTATAAGGATTTGGGGAACTAATGAGTTCCTGCCTCCATGGAATCCTTGTTGAAGAATGTGTTTCAGAGCAAGTCCTGTTTCTTTTCGCCCACCTCTAAAGCAAGAAAACTGAGCATTAGGAAATCTTCAGGCACCCATTTTTGTTTTCTTAATTTCTGACAAATCCTTATTAATATCTGTATATGATAGATTTTTTTTTCAAAAGTCAAGAGGAAATGAAATGTTTTATAACTATGGCATACAGATACGCACATTCAAATATTTTAAAGAGCTTGACAAAGTTAATGGTTCATTTTTTTATGGAAAAACAACTTTTCAGGATCTCTTTATTAAAAATATAACTTTCTTATGAAGATAGTACTTTAAGTTCCCTAATACCAAACAATATCATTTGGTTTATTTGTTAACCTTCACTGGATTAAAAATGCTACTACATTGGGAGTTACTATTAAGGAGTCAGAATTACTGTCAGGTTCTTGGTTCTAATTATTATGAACATTTGATTCTTTTTCGTATGTGTATTGGAATTAAAAAATTCGAGTTGGATGTTCATCTTCAGGAAAAATTGGATTTTGGAGAAACTATTAAAAATGGATGGTAAATTATTGTACAAGGGATGGTAGATACCTCTCATTTAAGGATATTTTATTACTTTAACCAAAATACATTACTATCAAGTAAGATAAAGGAATGGAAGATTAGTCAAGTAATATATATTTATCAAAGTGCATCAATAAATTGAATGCACTTAATTGGGTAATTTGTCAAAATGAATGTAGGAATTTATTACAATCACGTCCTCATACATTATTTTGGATTTACATATTCAGATAATGACTGGGAAGCTGCTTCGATATATGTAACAAAGGGAAATTTTAGTAAGGAAATAAAGCCATATTTTAGCAAATAAATAAAGCAAATATATCTTATTTGTAATTGTCTTCACAGCAGTCAAGGTCTTTTGTATTATTTTATTTTGAAGAATAAAATGCAATTGTATAATCTGCAACATCTTTTTCCAATTTTTAATCTCCTTGCAATTCTACTTAAAATCTGAAAAAGCTTGATTACAATGCAGAGGGGGGAGGGAGAGAGAAAGAGAGAAAAAGAGAGAGAGAGAGACCTGTATAAATTATTAATTTAATATGATAATTAATAATCAGAATCTGTGAACATAGAAGTAAATTCACATAAAGATAGACGTAAATTCTGTAACAGAAATGATAGGGACTTTTTTTGATGTAGTAGGTTTGAACAGTTGTCAGATGATATCATTTGTAAATCAGTTTCAGAAAGGATTCTTTGGTAAATATGTATTTGGCCTTTGGTGCTTTTTTATACATTCCCTTTCAAGTAAGATTTAAACTGCCCATTAAAGTTAATTTACTTTGAAATTTGAAGTATCTTTTGCCCTTTTGTCCAATATATTTACAGTAGATGTGTATGTGTTATTTACACTTTTACACAGCTCCCAGAAAACCATTTGGATTGTATCAGCTGATTATAAGTTTTTGGCAGCCATAAAGCTTTGTATTATTCTGCTTAACAAAAAGGGATCTTCATTGGCAAGAATAGGAGGGAAGATTGGAAATGCTAGATTCCCAAGGAACCAAAATAAAAAACAATTCACTGCTCTTGGCACCAGATTTCCATCATGCAGATCCATTTTTACACAAATAGGTATGAATAAAATAAGATATTTGGATCTTTTACAAGCACTCTATATCTACAGCAAGCTGCATCTTGTGCTATATCATAGTGACAAAATTAATTTAAGAATGTCAACAAAAAATAATCAAACTTTCTATTATGTCTTTTGATAGGCAAGTTTAAATTGTCCTAGTGAGTTGTTTGATGGTGATGCTGATCTGAAGTCAGAAAGCATCTGAGGTTCCTACTATTTGCTCATTCCAAAGGGAATTCTTTTATTAATTCTGCAATAGCATATGATGGACTAGTCATGACTTTGGATAGTCTCATCAACTTTCTTTTGCTCCTCCTAGCATGTGTCTGTTAACTATGCATCCTTTCCAGAACAGTAACATATTGCATGTTGAATAAAGTGCAGGAATGATGCCAACAAATGTGTAAGAATGATCACAAATAGGGTCTCATACAAAAAAGATTATCAGTAGAAGAACAGACAAGAGAGTTCCTCCAATATCCCTTTATAAGAATGCAATCAGAGGCTATGCAGTTTGCAATTAAAATTAGAATAACATTTTAGCACTTTGGCCTTGATTGGAGTCTACGGAAAAATATATAAATCACTTTTATAACAAAGTGTTCTTCCTCATAGCTCAGAAATGACCCTGGATCTATACGACATTTATTTATTTTGAAAAAATGAAACTAATTCCATCCACCTTTTATTTCCCAGTGTATTCACATTTGGTCACACTTTTGCTTTATGGTGCCTAATGCTTTAATCTACACATTTTTCTCTCTATCATCTTGTAATTCTAAGTACTCTAAACGCCTGCCAAAACTGTCTTTGAACTGTTTTTTAAAGCTTTTCCTTTATTCTTTCTCTCTGCTGCTTTACTCTAAAGTTCCATGTCAGGAATGCGTCAACAAAGCTGCAATGGCAGACATGCTTTTCCTGGACAGCTGCATTTTGTCAGTGGCCATCATTTTCCACCTGCCAAAGCCTAAACCCACTGAATAGTTGTGTTTAGAGTTGCATTCTGTGATAAAATCCATATCTTAAAACAGTCCTCCACTAAATGATACATTGGAACTGTAATTCTGGGAAACTTAGTCCCAATCTATTTGGATGGAGAAAAGTTCTTTTATTCTTATTCTTCCAAGACGTGGTTTGAGATTTCTAGTTTTCAACCCAGTATATTTAGAGCTCATCAGATCGGGACATTATCTTAGAATATTATATATAAAAGGTTTTCTTATACATAAATGAGCTAAAACTCTTTCTGATTTAGAAAACTCTTGGATTTTAAATTTACAAAGCTCTCAAGATTTTTTTTTCTACACCTGCATGTTAAATGTAACCATAAACAAGCTAATTAATATGCACACCCATGTTGTTAACATGCCATTGGAAAATTGCCTTACTGAATTGTTGGAAGCAACCATGGATATTGATACACATGAGCTGAGACAAAGAGACAATAGGATAGAATTGGATATAGTAGGTACACATACAATTTCAATGCAATTTCTACTGTTCTTTATCCTGTGATTGAAATGTGGCAACACTACAAATTAAAACCTTTCCTTTTAATTTATATAACAGAGTAAACAAAAACATGAGACATCATAGGAACATATAAAAATGATGAGCTCATTGGGTGATCTGGAGAAAGTAGCTAACACGGGCCCATCAGAAAAATGGAAATATTTACGGCTAATGATAAGTAGGACGCACGGCAGAGTCATGTGGTATTGTGTTGAAAGTATTGTATTAAGACTAAGGACAGCCAGTGTCAGCCATAGAAACTAACAGGAAGATTTTGAGCTTTAAAAGATAGTTAATATTAGTCGATAAGAGAAATTACAGACTTATTAATCATTTGATATAATTTTAAATGTTTGAGTAAACTTAGGGAGAATTCCATATGATATAACAGAATATCATTTTGCTTTGAAAGAACTTTCTTTTAAACAAAGGCTAATGCCTCTTCAGCTACAATTCTTGATTGATGTTATATGACCTTTGAGTTCACTTAATGCAATTATTTGATTCAATGATCCAGAGCAAGAGTCCAAATACAAAATCTATCTTACTTGAACACAATCTTCTTGAGTTGATCTTTTATCTCATGCTTGGTGAAATATGCATCCAATGAGAATTCCAAGCGAGGAGTGTTGCTGAATTGTATTGCTCCAACTCTAACCTGAAAAAGGTAAGAAAAAGTTCAGGTGGTCTCAATATGCTAAGCTATGGACACTTAGAAATAAGAAGTTTAAATTTATTCTCTTTAGAATTTCCTTTGCTTCTGATACTTTCCTTTCCTTCTAATTAGAAGGCATGTGAAACAATCAGCAACATCTTCAAAGGAATAATATTCACAAGGGAAGAAGAAAACAACAACAACACAGTAGCCAACAGAGGCAATGGTGGCAAATTGGAAACATGAGTGTATTGTAAAACCATCCAGACTAATCAAATGCTCCACTATCAAAGAAACAACCCAAACTCTCACAAAGAGAAGCTGTGTAAGAACACTGTTTAGCCAAGTACAAACACACTGCAGCAACCCTGAACATCACAAAAAGGAAGCAGATCATTTCTACAACATCTTCCAAAAAATGGATACCCATGTAATTTTATCAAGAGGTGCCTGACTGCTCAACTCAGTACAGCACAACCAATAAGGATTGCACCGCCACGCATCAAAAAAGTCTCAGATAAACTATTACAACCACAAAGTATCACCATAGCACATAAACTAACTAAAATCCTCCTTTATCTTAAATAATAAACCAAAAGACTCAGAAGAAAAACATGAGTTATCTACAGCACACAGTGTATAGGCTGTAACAGTCATTATGTTGGAGAAATAGGCAGAAAACTAACAGAGCATATCCAGGAACACCAACTAGCCATCAGAAGGCATGATGAAAACTCCTTAAGTGTACAACACATGAGGAGATTTAATCACAGTTTCAACTGGAAAACTGTGAGCATCCTATATCAAGTTAAAGCCCCAAATGCTAGTGAATTCCTAGAAGTCTGCCATTCAGACAAATCAACTACCAACATCTACATACCATTCAAAACAGGCAAGCAAAAGTTAAAAGCTAAAAGACCACAACACCTATTTGCCAGCAATCAACACTCAGATAAGGAGAGATTGACGCCAAATTAAACTAGACCCAAATCAAGCAGCAAACAATATCTCAATCAAGGAACTACCAAACAATCAAACAGTAAATAGCAGTCTAAGCACGAAACCAAGAATACTTTCACCAACAATATCAGGGCAAACCACTAGTATATAAACAGAGAGCAAACCCCACCCCCTTTTTGCACTGATGATATTACATAGTTGGGTAATGAAATGTCTGCAAGAAAATGACAAGTTGAGAGAACACTGACAACCCAACATTTATATTATTAAGGAGATCCAGAAGCTTCTAAGTTGAGTGGCATTAACAAATGCAATAAAAATTAAAAATAAATTTTATTTTTTTAAATAATGTATGCCCCACCTATCTAAATGGAGAATAATATACAAATATCTTATCACCCCCAATACAATAAAATAGAAACAGAAGGAATGAAACATTTCAGAGACAGAAATGTTCTTTAAATTCCAGAATCAATCCCAATGTAAATTTTGTTGCAGTGCTGTTGATATTGTGTGGAATATATGAGTAAACTTACCTTTTCTGGGCTAATGTCCAATGCATCACAAAGCTTGATTGTCAGATATTTTGACCTTTCAAAGCTTGCTTTGCCAATGCTATAGGATCCATCTAACAGAAATAAGATATCGACTGGAGCAGAGCAATTCATTACTGAAAAAAGACAGAGGCATTTTCTCATAAACGTTAACAACATTTTGAACTGTTTTGTTGTTTTGGGGTCATGAATGGGCTTGGTGGAGAAAAAGAAATGCACACACTAAAAACAAAGGTTCATAGCTTTTAAAGTTATAAATAGCAAGGGAAAGAAGATGAAATCCAGCCAAAGCTGTATTTACTATCTGAAATGTAATTATAAGGGTTCTAAATTAGATATTCTCAACTGTCAGGTTAATCTAGTAGATAGGTTTGTAAAATTGCCTGCTAAGCATTATTAAATGCCAATATAGTATTATCTTGAGTGTTTTGGACCCTTGTTACACATCTGTTGTTAGAAGTAGGTGATGTAGGAGACATATTCCAGGCTCCCTCTCTGAGGCAGTATCACCTAATGGGATCTAGGAGACATTTCTTTATTGCTTTCCCTCTCCACTGCACAGCCACTTAACTGAAATAGAATAGGGTCTGCTGTTTGATAAGGGGGCTGGACAAGAAGACCTCCAAAGTCCCTTCCAGATTCCATTCCATTCCCATCCAATCCTAGACCTGTCTTTCTCTTAAGCATTAGACCAGGCTGGCAATTGAGCCTTTCTTGTTGGAAGAATGAATGTTTTTATGGCTAGTCTCAGTTGTATGTGTATGGTTGTATTTTGATTATATATACCGTGTTTCTCATATAATAAGGCTGGGTCTTTTTTTTTTTTGAGTCCCGAAAAAACGGCTAGGCCGTTT
This sequence comes from Pseudonaja textilis, assembly GCF_049901715.1. Taxonomy (NCBI): domain Eukaryota; kingdom Metazoa; phylum Chordata; class Lepidosauria; order Squamata; family Elapidae; genus Pseudonaja; species Pseudonaja textilis. Next base: position 41,627,817 of record NC_141993.1, read on the forward strand.
CCACGTAGAAAACAGACTCACACCCACTCAGAAGATGAGACACGACCACGGACCAGAAGCCGCACTGCAGCTGCATCACTACCCACTTCAAACCCCTCCGAGCCATACATGAAGCAAACCGACACCCACTATGAAGATGCAGCACGACCACGAACTCGAAGCCAAACAGCAAGATCACAGCTCACCAACTCAAATCCCCCAGCAACTTAGACTAACCTGAGCACAACCAAGCCCCCACCTGAACAGAACACGCCTCCAGCCAATCAGAACACGGCCAACCCCCCAACCAATCAGAACACAGCCAAACCCCCTACCAATGAGAACACCCCCCCACCCAATCAAGTCATACCCCCACTAGCAGTTAAAAGGAAGAAGCAGCTGCAAGCTTTGTTCGGATATTTTCCCACGTCATTGTAGTTGTGCTTTTAAAGTTGTAGCAACATTTCGGCAGAATCTCATCTGCCATCGTCAGGCTTCTGTATTGTGTTCGTCTGTGATTCAGACTTTTACAGTTGTTTTGGTTTTAAATTTGGGGCTAGCCTACTGCTGTGCCAGAATGGTTTTTTCTTCATCTTGATTGGTTGTCATCTGTGTTTATTGGTCTTGGAGTTTGCTGTGTTCTGCTTGATTGGTGTTTCTAATATCTTCTGTCTGTTTTGTGGCTTTTTTGTGTCTTGATTGGCTGGCAACATTGTGTTTCTGTATTGGAGGCTTTTAGTGCAGCTTGGCTCCAAGTAAATGGACAGCTATCATTTGTTAGGAAGCTAGGTTTCATCTGGGTGCCTGGTTGGAGTGTGTTTGAGCTGGAGGTATCAGGGGGGATCTGTTTGTGCCCAGGTGTTTCCCTGGCTAGTGGTGTGGAGATTTTTTTTGTTTGTGAGTGCAGGCTTCCAAATAATTGACAGTCTGGTGGAATCATCTCTTCTATTCATGCTTTCTGGTCTTTTTTCAATCTCTATGGCTTCTCTGATAATTCTGTGGCTAGGGTTTTCTATAGTGGCTAGGGTTTTGGTGCCATTGAAGTTGATGCTATGATCTGTGGCTTTCATGTGTTGGACTAGTGAGGAAGTGTGTTCCAGCTTTTTTACTGCATTTTTGTGTTCATCCAGGAGGGTACTTATTCTTCTATTGGTCTGTCCAATGTATGTGGCCGGGCATGATGCACAGGGGACTTAGTATATGCCTTGGTTTTCCAGGTCAATTTTATCTTTGGGGTTTCTAAAGATGGCTGCTATTTTTCTGTCTGTTTTGAAGGCAGTCTTGATGTGATGCCTGTGTAGTATCTTACTGATTTTGTCTGTAGTACCTCTTATGTAGGGCAGGACAGCTGTTCCATAGGTCTGTTCATCTTCTAGGTCTCCATTATGTCTCAGTGTGTTTTTGTGGATCAAGCCGGTGATTTTGCTTTTGTGTAAGCCGTTGGCTGTCAGTACTTTAGTCAGGGTGCATAGTTCAGTCTTTATGTGTGTCTTGTCTGCCAGGCATTTGGTTCTAGCAATTAGTGTTTTGGCCACAGAGTTTATTTGTGCTGGATTGTGGTGGGATTGGGCGCTGAGGTAGTGGTTGGTGTGTGTTTTCTTCTGGTATATGGTGTGTCCTAGTGTGCCATCTGTTTTTTTGTAGATTAGTACATCTAGGTATGGTAGTTGTTTGTTTCCGTTTCCATGGTGAACTTGATTTTGGGGTGTGTGCTGTTTAGGTGTGTTAGGAAATTGTTTAGGTTTTCTTTTCCATGGGGCCAAATCACAAATGTGTCATCAATGTATCTTAACCATAGTTTGGGTTTGTGGGTGGCATTAGCCAGGGCTCTGGATTTGAATTCTTCCATGAATAGGTTTGCAATGACGGGTGATAGTGGTGATCCCATAGGGGCTCCTTCAATTTGCTTGTATCTTTGTCCTTTGTATATGAAATATGTGTTGGTTAAGCAGTGTTCTGTTAGTTCCATGAAGTGTTTAGCTGGTTGGTATTTATTTTTGATGATTTCAAGAGTTTCTTTTATCGGGACTTGAGTGAATAGTGAAACCACATCGAAACTTACAAGCAGATCTTCTTGTTCCACATGTAGATCTTTGATCATTTCCAAGAAGTGGCATGAGTTTTGTACATGTGAGGCTGCTGTTTCAGCATGGGGCTGTAGCTGTTTTGCTAAGTGTTTAGCTAGGTTTTATAGTGGTGCTCCTCTGGTGCTCTGCTGACTCCAGAGTCCACCATGATAGCAGATGAAATTCTGCCGAAACGTTGCTACAACTTTAAAAGCACAACTATAATGACATAGGAAAATACAGGGACGAACCTGATTTAATAGAGCTGTCAGGACCTTCGACCTCCTCCTCTGATTCTTCTCCTCTGGCTGAGCAACAGCCGGGAATAGCTAACCAGGAACACTTGCGAGACTTTTCTAGTGGGGAGGAGTCTTTGGAAAGAACTTGGCTAGATGTGCGTAATAGACGTAAGTTTAGGCGTCAATCACAATTAGGAAGGAGGTGTCGAGCCAGTGACTAATTAAGGAGATTAACACGCCCTCATAGTGGATATAAGGAAACGGCAGCAAAGTGATTTATGGGAGTGAACACACGGAGATAACTCTTTGAGGCTTTGGGATTTATAGCCACGTCAGGTTTGCCGGACAGAGTTTGGATTTATTGCTGAGGACTGGAAACCCTTCCACAGTCCTTTTGGGAAGGTTTGCTTTTTGGTTTGTGAACTGCTGTTTCGTTTTGCCCTCTTGCAATTAAAGGGGAGACATAACATATACATATACATATACATACATATACATATACATATATATATATATACACATACATATACATATACATATACACACACACGCGCACACACACACACACACACACACACATACTTAAGTTTTTTTTATAAATATAAATTTTGACTGCTTTTGATTTTTATTGATGTATGCCAACCAGACTCATAAATGATGGCTTCACCCATGTCTTAATGAATAAATAAATCCCAACTAGGTTTCCTCTTATTTCTCCCCTAACCATCACAATTAAAAATCCTGAAAACGTTAGGGTTCATTAGCCTGGACTTCAGTTTAACAAATGTTCTCATTCTAGTATCATCCAGTCTCTCCCCCATTCCCAACTCCACCCCAGCCTCTATCTAACCTGGAGAGTACCGATTAAGAGAAGCCTGAACAATGTAGTTAAAAATAGCTCCCAGACAGTCTGAAACTTCCAGGCTGAAGTTCTAAAATGTGATAAGCAACCCCATAACTTCTAGATGCCTCTGAGTTCTGACCCAGAGCATACCCAATGGAAGTTGTGGAATCAGAGTTAAAGACATCTAAAAAGCCCCTAGACTAAAGGATATGGAGATTTACATATAACTCTTGTGCTTGAATGCTGCTGCATTTTATTCTTCTAGATATTCAACCAGAAAAGTTTGTTATTGGGAGGACTAAAAATAGAACCATTCTGAGAACAGCAGCTGTTTCTAACTAGACTCAAGATATTATTCCTTCAGGCACCTAACCAGTTTTTCCTCATGTACGCAACATGCATCACACTGAGTCAAGCTTTATTAAGTAAAGTCACAACCAGTCGAGTTTCGATATCACTTTCAGTCATTATCTACAGCTACAAATCATAATGAATAGATTAATACAGCACAGTTATTCAAAACCGAATTAAGCCATATTATTGTTTAACACAAAGCCCTGATATATACTTCACCCCTCAGCTTTTTAAAAGACAAATGCAATTGTTGTTGTAAATCCTTTCTGGATTAAAAACGTTTAGAGGTTGTTTTAGCTGCAGGTCTGAGAGTTGTTGTTATATTACAATCATTTTATAATCTACAGATCAGATATCTGAGCTTTGGTTGATACAAGCTTCATACAATCTTCATGTTTTCCTGAGACAATGTCCTTGTTTTACCTGAACAAGGACAAACTTGCTTGTAAAATAATTACTTGCTGCTCCAAATACTTATGCCTCAAGATAGAAATCTCATGTTTTTTTAAAATATAGGATTGTCCCTTTTAGAGGGAGGGATCCATGAAAACACGCAAAGCACAAGTATGCCTTGGAGAAACTGGTTTTCATCATTGCAACTTCATACTTTTAACTGAAAAAGTTTTTCCCCCAAACCTTTGTTTTTATATAAAAAGAAACTTTACAGCAAATAGAAATATCAATGGCTAAGGCAGGCTTCCTCAGCTTGATAATTTCTTTGTTAAAATACACAATCATCATTCCAATCTTTGATTTTTCACATTTAGAAGGCTCAGATTAAAAAAAAAAAGCTACTATTGTGCTCTAACAAAAACTTATCTGGTCCAGAATAGAGTGGCACATGCAGTTTTAAGTATAGCATGTTACATCTATGTAATACTGTTGCTGTGTCAGTTTCATGTGCTTCCAGTAGGCTGATAGGTGTAATTCAAGATGCTGGCCTTTATCTTTAATCTATATGGCACAGGATGAGGTCACCTATTTCCACTGTTTCTATCCATCCCACCAATTCTTACAGAGTTAATATGTATGAATCTTTAGTGGAAAGGATAGTATGAATAATTACTGTATACAAATGAAATACTTACATTGGGAAGCAATTGAAATCTTCTCAATTATTTCTTGACTGATGTGTAATTCTTGGATACTCCATGATATAAATACTGCAACATTAAATAACAGTTGAAACTGTCAACACTTATCAACATACTTCAAGGAAATCATGTCATACCATTCTTTTCAAATATCTGTCAAAATCACCACATCAGTCTGGAGTTTGAACCTTTTTGGAACATTTAAGATATTAACACCATTATTCACTACACTTAAATCTTCTTTTTCAAATTACAGAAAAGCTTTGATTTGATTCTAGAAAAACTTTGATATGATTCTAGAAAAGACAGCACAGCTAAAAAAACCTGCAGTTTGTTACATAGCCTATACATTAATCAGCAATAAAAATTAACTGAAAGATCTGATTGATCTGCACTACACCATTATATAAATACAATCAATCATTTTCCAGCAGTTGTTACATGTTTGTAACAATTTTAAAGTTGATTTGATCCAAGAGTAGATGTTCTTGCATTATGCGTTATCATAGTACCTGTCTCTGAGTGATAGAGTGTATAAGAAGAGAGCAAGAAATATATGCAAATTTGCCAATTTAATAAAAGAGATTAATTCCTGGACAATCTTCAAAAAAGATCCTACACTTGATAATTAACAGAATGTTTGCATGTTTGTTTATTGGTGCTTGCTTTAGGGATCAGTTGTTTGAACTGAAAGTAAGTTTCTGGTCTCTCTAGGTTTTTACCAGTGCTCTTTCTGCTGTGATAAAATAGGAAGTAGAAAAACTGGTTTATTATCTTGAGTGAAAATATGAAAAAAAAAAAACCTGGATCTATACTATTGTGAACATGTACAGGATAATATTTGTCTATTATCCTAATATTGTGTTTTAGTTGAACATTGGCAAGCAACTGACTGATACCTAACATAACTCTATGCATACATTATTAATAATCACAGACGAAAGAAAGAAAATCACAGATAGCGATCAGGCAATAAAATAAATGGAGACATTAAAAAATCATAAAGCCTCATTCAAAATTAATGCTTCCTAACTGGGATTGCTACTGAACTAAATTTAGCTACTTTCATGGAGCAATCAGTGAACCAATCTGCTAATAAAATATGCATTACCCACACCAGGCACTTAGTAAGAAAGTTTTTAAAACAGGCAGCTAGAGAAAAGGGATAGTCACATTTATTTATTAAACAAATTTATATGACCATCCTACCCACAGTGACGGGGTTTACAACATTAAAATATCACAGTGTAAATACCCATGGAACAGTTATTCCAGCAGCAGCGACTACACACTCACACCAACTACTTGATCAGTTCTGTATCAAGGATCGCCAAACCTACTGAATTACGTCTTCAGTGGAAAGTAACAAGATGGGAAACTAACAAACAAGATGGGGCCAGTTTCATCTCCAGCAGAATGATATTCCAAAGAATGCAAATCACCAGAGAAGGTCCATTTTCTTGGGCCCACAAGACGTACATTTATATTAAATGGAACCTGCAAGTTACATTGCCTTTCTGCTCTGGTGGGCTAGATAGATATAACTGGAGAAAAGTGGTCTTTCAAATAACCTGGCCCTAAGTAATTTTTTCCATTGCCAAACATGACATAAATACTGTGTATGTTTCCTATAATACCAGAGATCATAACAAGTCAAATTCACTAGGGTGAAGATTCTCCTTCAAGGAACAGAGAGAATGTTAAATAAATATTTAGGGGTGAAAAATATTCTGTAAATTAGGATTCTTTTTGGTTCAAGGCCTTAAGCTTGTCACTTTGTAGGTACAAATCAAAGATTCTTTGGCTTCTATGAAAGATTTTTCAAGACCAAGCATGATCAAGGATTGAGTTGAAAGACCCAACAGGCTAAATCCTTGACTTTACCTTTTGTTCTACAGAGATAAATCTACTGTTAAGGATGGCCTGAACTAGAAACTCCCCCCAAAAAACTAGTTTTAGCCAGATTTTTCAATGGCAAATTCTCATACAATCTTCAGATATAAAACAATGAAACATGTTAAGCAGACAACAAAGCACACAGTGCATGGCATATTTTTAAAAAACCCACTTGAATTACATTCAATTATGTTTAAATCATAAATGGAAAATTAATGGCACTCAAACAAAACAGCCTAAGGTTTAACTACTTGGGAATCTTCCAGTCTTTTATAATGTGGCAATAACAATCTCAAGACATTTCAGTCCATACTTGAAAGCTTTGAATATTGCAATGAATTTTGCCAAATATAATAACCATAATTTTTTCAACTGCTATCAAGTTATTTAGAGCAAAGATGCCGATTCTCTTGCTGTGTTACAGCATAGTACATGGTTGGATTTTTAAAAAACTAAACATCCAGATTTATTCAGTGTAGATGCAGTCCTTCCTTCCATATCCTGTCATAAGCAGATGGTGTTACACGCTATACCATACGCTATCATTTCATTCACTGCTGTCTAAAAATAAATTTTAAAAATTACCTTGGGAAAACAGGAAAGTACAAAGTGACTCAAAATGTATGAGGTTCATGAAGACCATACTGAAAGAAAAAAAATATGTGTTACTATAAGTACTAACCCACTTTGACTGTTTTTTTTTAAATTTCTCATACTTTAATATCAAAGTAAATCTGTATTACAGTCATAGACTAGTATAAGGAGAGTAGGGGAGTTTAATATTAATTTGGTGAAGTCTTCAATTCAAAATGAGATTTTAGCAGAAACATTTTAACACAACAAAAGGTGGGAGAGGCGAATGTTAAAAATAAATGGAGCATTTTCAATGGATGATTTCTTGCAGAGATTTTATAATATGAAGTGAAGTATAGCTATTGGAAAATATTACAAAGGGGCATCAATGCCAATTCTGCATATGGTAAAAGTCCTGGTAATACAGAAAAGCACGTGAGTTGGTGAGAAGGTGGGAGGTAAGAGAAGTAAACAGAAAAGTTTTGAGTCTTTTAACGCTTCCAATTGCATCTGTCAACTACATGTAAAATATAGGATTTGAGAAGTTAAGACCTTCTCACATTAGTATTTTTTACTCCTAACTTTGAGGTAACTGGGCATAGATTGTGCTTTTCCACAGTCTAAGTTTACTACAGATCAGGAACAAGTTCAAAAAGAGTTGCTGCCTTTACATAATTTAATGTGGGATGGCTTTTTTTTACCTCTCAACTAGCATCATCTACCAGAAAGAAAATCAGCTACCAATTGTTCTACTGAATATGAATGGGTTGTAGTTGGGGAACTCTGGGTTTCCCCTCCTAGAGCATGTAGCCTTATTTATTTTCTTGCTTGCTTGCCATACAATTATCAACGTCTTCTAAGAGCTCATCATTTGGAAGGAGGGAACAAAAAAGCTACAACATAGATTAATTAAGAAGAATTATGAGGCACGCTTCTCCAGTTAAGAAACTAATTCAGGAAAGAACTGAAGTCATTAACTATCTTGATAGAAAAAAATCTTTGTCAAGCTTAGGCATTCTGCAGAGAGTAGAAGTCTGTCTAAAGCCGGGGCATCATTGAGGGCCGCATCAGGGTTGTGTTAGACCTCAGGGCCCCAGAGTGGACAGGATGGGAATGGCCAGCTTGACATCATTAATGTCAGGGGTACCTGTGGTACCTAGTGCTAAGACAGGACTTCCCTCAGTTCCTCCCTCCCTGTCATTATAATCTTCTTTCCTTCCTCTTCTTTTTCCTTCCCTCATTCTCCTTTCTTCTTCCTTCCCCTTTCCTTATCTTTCGCTGCTTGCTCTCTTCCCATCTTTCCTTCTTCGAGCTCCGTTTTTGCTGGCAGAGGCACCCTTTGCTGTTTCCAGGGAGGCACCGAGGGCCGGATCTAAGCACTTCATGGGTCAGAGCCTTAAGTTTGATATCCCTTGTCTAAAGAGAGAGAGTCATTGTTGGTTGGACAACTTGTCAGTTGGAAAAGTTTCTGGGCAGTTTGTAGAAAGTGGAGAAGACCAAACAATCATTAGAAGTACAATCAAGCATTCTGTAAGAACATTCATGACTCTTTTCTGTCAATAATAATTAAGAATTGGTTTCTCTTCAATTTATCCTCTTTCCAGTTTTTGAGCTTCAGAGTGAAAAGAGAAAGCTCAACACTACATTTAACTCCTTCTAAACAGATAAAAGGCACATACTCCTACATATAATTCACTTTCCATACCTATCCCTTTTCTGTTCATAGTAGCTGCTTCCTGTCCAATCATCTCTACTAGCTAGGCTAGTTAATAGCCTGCATAATAGCCATTTGATTCCCTCAGCCAAGTCCAGAGGAAAAGCCAGTGTGAGTTAAAGAACTGAGTTTTACTTAGCAGAGGCCCCTTTTACTTAGCAGAGGTCCCTTCCCACTACCAGTTGCACATGATGCAGCATAAATAAATTCAGGTTCTTCGTCACTGCTGGATTAAAAGCACTGATGGTGCTGTTTCCAAAGTGTATACATTAATATTTCCATAGAAGGAGCTCTGCAAGAAGGAATTTGAAAAATTCTTCATTCCCCAATACAATATATAAACAGTTGCTGGGAGGACGAGGGTACTTATCTTGAGTTGTGTGACAGAAAGACATTTATATCCCACAATTTACTACAGCTACCACACACAAATGGTACTGAAGTTAAGCCCCTGTCCTCAGATGCACTGAAGTAAAACTTTCATCTTCCTAGCAGCTGGAAAAGCTCGGCATCAGGAGGTTTATAGTCTAACCCGTGGGTGTGTAAGGTACCAGATTAGGCAAGGAAGTCATATTCTCATCAAATGTAAAGTTTATAGCAACTTTCTATTAAGAATTCTCTTTGCATTACATCATTAATTGCTTTGGGATTGTTTAACAGACAAGCAATATAAACTTGTTTTGAATAAAAAAATCTATCTACCCATAGTACGTGCATTTGTCTCAGAGGTATTAAGAAATAACTTTCTTTTCTTCCCACCAGAAGACAGAAAAAGTACTGGCACTGGCTCCATAATTCACCATACAAAAAGCAGAGAGCAGCTGTTCTTTTCTGAAAGATTCTGCTGTGATGTTAGCTACTGTAAGATCGATCTCATTTTTCTAAAGAGGGAAAGCAGTACACAAAGAGCTCCATTTAAATATCACCCTGGTAATCTATGGAAATCTTTATGTGTATATTTCTACAGACTTTCTGATCCAAGCCCTGGCATTGTATCGATGGAGAAATGACTGTAAAGTTATAATGAAGTTATAATGTATAACAAAGTTATAATGAAGTAGGAGCAGCACCATAAAGATATGGCTTTACGGTGCTGTTCCTGCTTCTTGTACCATACTATCAGATGGTATTGTCTTTGCAATGTTTCTGTATGTCTTTGTAAGAGATACACAGAGGTCATGATTAAATCTGTTAAATTTGTTATATTTGGCAAACCAAAAACAGGAGAAGCCAATTTTTCATTATTTATTTACTCATATTTGCACCTACTCAGGCAGTGTTCAGTGGCCACTAATTCGATTAATTAAAAAAAAAATTAACAAATGAGCTATAAATAAGAAAAGGTGAATCAATTTTTTAAAAAATGATTCATGTTTCCTTATTTATAGCTCATTGTCTGTGAAGAAAGACAACACCTCACTGTATAATTTTCAGGAAATGTTTTCCTTGACAGAATATGGCTCCTGCTATTATCCAATGAGCCATTGCTGAGCTAATGATTCCTGGATTTTTTTAATCCCATGAAAGTAAGCACTTGGTTGGAAGGATCCATTAGCACTTATATAGCTGGCAGATTTCCATCTCTACTGCAGAACGTCTGTGGGCTGGGAACCTATGCTACAGCATATATCCTGGATTTTTATCAGAGGTAAAGAGTAATAGATGGCCTGTTGGTGCACATTGTACAGTCTGAGAATTAGTATGAGATCACGTATTACTGCTTTTTAAATATGAGTAACTTATAAACCCCTTCATGCTGCTCTAAATAGCAGTGAAATTTTCTGATCAACATGCCTTTATCGAGCTGGCAAGCACCCAAGCTTATTTTCGCAAAAACTTTCCATTTCCCTTTAAATTGTGCCTGGAAACTTTCATCTTGTGACCAAGAAATAATGCTGCTATGATTATGCCATTTATCATACCCCACCATCAATATTCAGGGCTTCATTGTTTTTGCTTACAGATGTAGCACTTTGTAGAAAGTTTTAGTCATTCATCCCGAGATGGAAGATATGTCTGTGGATGAATATTTCTTGATGACAACGGAACAGTTTCAAATACAGACATTCCTACTACACAGTAGTAATAGCTATAACATAGATAAATGGAGAAGTGAAGCTTGTAGTAAATCAAACCATGACAGCTAGCAGATGTATACCTTGTCAAAGTGTTGCTATTAAATCAAAAGGGTTATTCTTTTAGTGATTGAGGGGATGACTTTTTTTTTTTTGGCAGAAGGAAAGGAACAATGGTTAGGACAGAATGAAAAGGCCTACATTTTCGAGGGAGAGGAGGATGGGAGGATTTTTTGTAAATAATTTCATAGCAATGTGTTATGTCTCCTCTTGGAGATTCAAACGAACAAACACAAAGCAGCCATTTCACAATCAAATCAAACTGAAGGAAAATAACAAGATAACGACTGGCAGAAACGGTTAGAACTCCCCTTCAAAATTCAAACAAACAGAGATCTCTTTGCAGTAACATCCTCATTCAAAATAGACATTTTGTTTCTGGCAAAAGGCACCAGCTCAGCTGTGTCCTTTTATACCCATTAAGGCAACGTGCTAATTAACTGGCTTGCCCTTCAGATTAACGTTTCCTGGTTCTGACGTCAATCCACGATCTAACAGTCATCAGATTCAAAACTCCTCACAGGACCGATCCTTCCAATCACAACAGCAATGTATCCGGTTCTGTTTAACCTTACCATAAGGCTTAGTGTTCAGGCATTGAGTGCTTGTCTCAAAAGACATAATATATGAACCCAAGATAGTTGTTTAGATCTATTACATTCCTTAAAGAAAAAATGAGGTTCAAATGTAAAACAAATAAAAACTTATCAGTATAAATGGAAACTCTAATTGTATATTGAAGCAAAGCATGCCTACTATTAGGATATCTGTTCTTCCTACCACATCCCGTACCCAATTACTCTTTAAAAATAATGTCCAGATTTACATAGGACAATGGCTGTTGTAAGTGAACCTGTATGTCATGCTACAGACTTTCAATCCATTCTCCTAGGAGTAAGCAATTGCTCATTGTATACATAGTCAGAAACCCCAGCATTTCTCTCTATTAGATACAGAAAAAGTTTGCTATTTTTATACTGAGAAGAGAAATCTGTTGAAAGAGGATGAGAAAGGAATGGAAAACTAGGACAGCTCCACAATATAAACTGCAGTGAAGAACAAACACCTGGTGAGTAGACCAGCCTCTTTAAACCTCTCTGGATAAAGAGGGAACAGGCGAGCACTTATAAGTGCTTCAGTCAGCTGCTCCTCGTGAGACTAGCAGGTTTTGAGCACTGAAGGATAAAGCAACAGACATCTTGCTCAAATGGCAGTCACTGCCTTTAAAAAGACACTATGTTTTCTTTTCTAATTACACTTGGAAATTACATAGTTTTCAAGAATACTTCCCATTGGAAAGTCGACTTGTTTTGAATTTTTTTCGAAGACATAACAGAGATAAAGAATTGTAAAAAAATGGATTCTGACTTCTGGTAGCGAAAATGACAGTTTGATCACCTTCAAAGATAGCATTGCTAATTTTTCACCCCAATTACTGGGATGGACGGTTTTTCTTCCTCTGGATTGTGGAAAGGGAACTTCATGAGGACAGTGGTGATACCCAAGCAGGAAGAGCCCAAAGGGAACATCAGGCTAAGCCATAAAACAAACTTGCATAGGAAAAGAGATTTAATAAAAGGTATTGAAAGAAGCCCCCTAGGCAAAAAGCCAAGTAATTAAGAAAAGTAGGGAAACAAAAAGAAATCCCTTACAAACAAAAGGCCATGCCAAATCAGCAAAACAAATAAGACAAAAGACCCATAGCAGACAGGAGATTGCCACTAAACAAATATAAGAAATGAAACTAATAATCCAATCAAACCACCTGGCAGAGTTTACCCTCTGACGGAAACCCCCCCTGACAGGATTTAAGCACTCACACACAAAAGGAGAACAGGTATAAAAATCAGGAGTTTATTACACAAAGCTGGCTAGCCCCAGGAACGCAGACTTCTTGCTATCTCTTGCCTTCCTGGAAATTAAAGAAACTTGCTTCCAAAAAGCTGCCTCTGTCTGTGTCCTTACTCTGAAAGCACTCCAGCTGGAAAAAAAGAACCCTTGGAAGAAAGGCATTTGCCAGCCTTTCAACAGGATTTAAGGAGAAAACCTGACATTAATCCATCTGCCCTCTGGACCATTCATTGCTAGCAAGACACAGAAATAGAGATTCCCCAGTGAGATGGTTTGAGTGACTGACAAGGAGGTGAGTGACAAAGCCGGGTCTTTTATCAAGTGCACAGCTGTGACACAGCCTGAATTTATGGACACTAGAACTGACTTGCATTTCTAATATACTTTTCAGAGTATAATTTCTACTTGGATTAAAGGAAGGCTTTCTTCATGTAGGGATAAATCTTTGGCGATTTTCATTATTTCTGGGACTATAATACTTTGAAACAGCTGAGATGTTTGCTGATTTTTGCTTGTTTCACAAAAAAATTGAGAACTAAAAAGATTGATTTATCTCATTATGTTTAAATAATGAGTTTCTAATGATGTTGAATGGATAACCAGGTAATGGACTAGTTTTGATATTTAAGGGTGATTTTTTGCTACATTTAATAGTTTTTAATTTTGTTTTTTCATTGTTTAATTGTTAAGAGCATGACTTTTGAAGAAAGAGTTTTGGGACCTCTCACCTTCCACTCTGTGGCTATAAACAATCACTATACTAAGTTCATCAGAAGTTGGCCAGTGATCCAGTATGTTTTCTGCTTATCTATAACTTAGGTGAGTTTCTGACGCTGCAGAAACAGGGAGACAATTAGATTGGTTTTTATGCAACAAGGGTTAGAGAACAAAGTTTATCCAATACTATGTTCTCTTTTAGAAATGCATTGATAATCAAAGGCATTGAAGGTGCCAGCAAAACTGTGAAAATCAAAAATCTCAACTAATCATCAACAAAGGACAGTATCAATCCAATAAGACACCAGCACATATTCCCTGTTTCATGAGCATGAAATACTACCAGTTAAAAGGAAATTGAAAGGTTGAGTCTTGACATCCTCCAGCTCTGAAAATAAGGACAATTGTGCCTGAAGCATTGGAAGCAAATCTATTTAATTAATCAAGAAGCATTTTTAAATGGAAATGTCAAGTTTATGTCTTGAAAGTTCATTACACACAACACATTCAAAATGATTTTACTTATTACAGCATATATTTCTAAAAAAGGCAACCATATAAATGTCACTCTCTTGCAGCAGGATGGAACTGTGGAGTCCTCTTGCTTGTTTTCTTGCAAACATTTCATTACCCAACTAGATAACACTATCAGTAGGGTTTGCTCTGTGTTATATACAGTGGAATGATTTGTTGCCTTCTGCATATTTAATAATCTCCCTATACAATCTTGGGATATCCTCATGGTCTTCTATCTAAATGCTATTCAGATGGAAATGTGCTCACCTTGTTCAAGGTTAGCCAAGATTGCTAGGTGCTATCTCCTATAGTAACAATGAAGATAGGATTGCATTGTTCAATGTTCAAAACAAAACAAAATGTCACCATATCAGAATTATCATCATATAAAAGTTTTTAAAAAGTTTATTTGGAAATGTCAAAAATAGAAACCATTTTTATTCATTGCAATGTCATTTTTTGTGGAAAATCATTGAATAAAAATGGCTCATGGACAATAGTTATAGACACTTCTATTTCCATGAAAATACCAGAGTGTACAAAGTATTATCATTTTAGAAAGAAAGAATATTTTATCTTGAATGTATGTCAGCTGGATAAAGGCAAGACTTATTTAAGCATTCTTCTGTAAATAGGTATATCAGTTAGTATAATCATAAACTCTAGAGGGAGAGATGAATCAGACAGGCTTAAGTTTGCTTTGGTTGACATGTTCTAACCTTCAAAATTCAAGCTGATATAGTTCATACAGAATTATTCTAGAATCAATCTCCAATGCCAGAGCAATTGTATATTAATTCCATAGTCTTCCAATAAGATCTAATTTTGCCCATATATGAACATTCTCAAAGTCATTATTTTATTATCTTTAAAAACATCTGAATATAGCCTAAAAGTTTTCTCATCATCAAAAACTGAGTTATGATCCTCCCAAGAGATGAAAAGGAGACAATTCTTGATATTTCTAACAATATTTTCTTCCACAGGTCAATTATTAAGGCAGATAATTCAAATGGTGGTAAACCTATATTCACTGTGTGAGAAGATAAACAAGGGATCCAGATAAACTATCAAAACAGAAAACAAAATGGAGTGTGATTTCAAGCATTTAAAAGGAAATGTTTGATTATATTTACTCTAATAATACGCATTGGTTTGCTTCTTAATATCACCAACTCTGATGATCTATAGGTGTATCCCAAAATTTTCAAAAGCCCTGGAAATTTACAGAAAATATTAACCTAATTTAAGACTTAGGGATATGTAAATTATTTTGATCTCAACATGAAAGTATTGTTTTGACTCTTGTGAACCTGAAACCAACACATGTATTTTGAGAGTGTGGAAGAGAACAACGATTTTGTTCTTAGCTACTTCAAGACATGTACAGAAGTTCTGACTGTTCCAAACATTATGACTGGTTGTTTTGTTTTTTTATTTGCACCTGAGCTGTTTTTGTTTCAAACTCTCCCCATACTAGCCAGCACAGCAGCAGAGAACAATTATCTCCCTGTGAGTTAGAAGAGGTAAAGTCTAGGGCAGGGGTCTTCAAACTGACGACTTTAAGACTTGTGGACTTTAACTCCCAGAATTCCTTCTCCAGTCATGTTATCTCAGGAATTCTGGGAGTTGAAGTCTACAAGTCTTAAATTTGCCAAGTTTGAAGACCTTGGTCCAGGGCCACAGCCAACTCACATGGCCAATTTGCTGTGAGACAATTCAATGCTATATTAATTGTTCCATTTACTTATTTTTATTATTGGTGACCATATTTTCATCAAAATAATTGTAACTCGTGTATTTCTGGATTGACTTTTCTTATTTTATTATAATTGGCCGCTGTTCCATTGAAATAATTTAACTTGTTTATTTATTGAATTGTCCTGAGACAAGTTTCCAGAAAAGGTGATGGGGGTATGGAGGGTTCAGGAAAAAACAACAACAATTATGCATGTGGCCCAACAGAAGAAGGCTGCTTTCAACTGTATGCTTGCAGCTTGCCTGGTTACTAATGTTTTTTTTAATAAAAAACTAACATTGCTATGAAGAAGCTAATGTTCAGTAAGATAGATTGGTCGGTTACTTTAGTATTTTCTTGTCCTTCGTTTTGCAGCCTGTTAAGGCAAAGGAATGCAGAAGTGGTGCAAGTGAAATTCGATAAAAGTCAAGAATTCTAGCACAACATTGATTTGACTTGTTAAACCTCATTAAATGTGTCTAATTTTAATGTGCTATCTATCTATCTATCTATCTATCTATTCTCTGCATCCTGTCTCCCCTCTAAAGCATTCGTTTAAAACAATTCTATTGATAAGATACCACATTTTGAAAAGATCAGTATTTGTAATGCACATTAAAATTGGTAATGAAATGACATAATGAAACCATATCAACATTTTTAATTAGCACATGATGTCTAGGCCAGATATAACATTAATAAAATGATTTGTATTTTATCATTTTAATATGTCTCTTTTAAAATACTGAGTTTGTAGATCATGCTAAGTCACAGGTGTCAAACTCATGTTGTCACAGCGGCATCACGGGACATATCAGGACGTTCTTCCCTTCGCTAAAATGGGCATGGCCAGCACATGACGCATCCGGTCCATGGGCTTGTTCTAAGATATAATATGATTTTATCTATGTTTAGATTATCTAATGATAAATTAATCACATTAAAGCATAATTTATGACTTACCATAGCTTATTATCTGAGTCTAATTATATTGTGTTCTAGTTAATAAACCATGGTTAAAATAAATTAACTGAGTGTATGAATCCAATTACAGGATTATATGTTTTGATATAGTAACACACATTATAAAAATAGAAATGCTGGGAAATAATAAAAAGCAAGGACAGATTCACATAACCATGCATGTAACCACCCACCAACAGATGTCCTTTATTTGTTCTCTGTTGAATGCAACACAGATGGAATTTTAAAAGCCACTGAGGTTATACAACTGTTTACACACTAGGAAATTCAGATTCATGCAAACCCACATTAAAGAGTTCAGATCTTACTATTAAAATGGGGCTCTATGCTTCTCTGTGGTGCCAAAATGATGAATTATTGGTATGCAATTTCTCTCTGGTTGCTCACTCCAATTGACAACAGTGATAGAACCCCTTACTGACTAATAAGTTAATATTATGCATTAATGAGATTAGAATGATGGTCCAGTAAATGATTGTTAAAATATACCATGGCTTACCATAATGTATAGTCCCATTTATTCTTGCATGACTTATCTTTAAATGAATTTATTATTGATTCAGTTATTTAATGTTTAAAAAAATGGTTCAGGCCAAATGTAAACAGAGAAATGTTCTTGAAGATGAAATGTTAGCAATTAAAATGTACTGACATTTCTTTACCTAATAAATTATGGTATGAAGAGGTGGGAAGAACTGGGGAAAACATTAAAGAGTAACAAATGGAAGATAGCATGGACATTTCACATGTAAGAGATGGTGACTGTAAAATAAAAGCCTCTTCTGGTATCATCCCATACATTAAAATATAATAATGAATTGACTATTGAACCGATAAATCTGTTCTCTTTCACCTTTACATAAGGGCAGGTGCTAGAATTAATTCAGTTTGGCAAATGAAGAGCTGAATGGCGCATTTTTGCTATCGCTTCCCAAATAGTCCTATGGAAAATACATGAGGTTTTTCTTCATTCTGCTGTCTACAGTCCCCTATGCTGAAATGTACAGCTGTGAGGCTACATATAGCTCCTGGCTAGGGTGAAGAAATTGCAAGAATTATGGTCAGATTATAATTTTTCTTCTAACATTAAATAAGTAATTACACAATAATTGCACTATGTTTAATTTCATTTAGTTTGAAATTTTAATGAGATTACATTTTAGTTGTACATCTTGATCCCAGCCATTATCTCCCAAGGTACCATTCTAGCCTGCCATTCAGATATGACCCTTAATCCGCACATCTCTGCTTGAAGTGAAGTGATTTAAAATGAGATTATGGGTATAAATCATGCATCTATTCTAATATTCCCTTTTGCACAAGGCTTTTTATTTTTGTCTAACCTTTTAGACCTGGTTTCATCCAACAAGAAAAGTAGCTGTGCTGCTTTGGGCTGTATTAGGAAATTTTAGCAAAGCCTTGGAAATCACTTGCAAGTTATTATTGCCATTTGTATATACAATATTGTGCTTTTGAACTGAGAGGAACAGCTTTCAAAAACAGTTCTCAAAAATATGTGGCTAGTTATGTCTGCTTATTTAAGCAGAAAGTCAAACGTCACCGTTAGTTAATACTCAAAACAAAATTCCAGGTTCTCTAAAATTCTAAGCTGGACAGTGTATGTATGCACATTACACACATACACAAACACACACACAAAATACAAATACAGGGACAGAATAAAACTTGTAGATTCCAACATAATCCCCATTTTTTTCTGTGCTTAATTTTAACATGTGGTCTGAAAAAGACCTCTCTTCTAAAAATGAGAACACTTACAATCTTAGGATCTTTTAGCAAGGTTCATATGGAAAAATGTATTTGTCATATGATATGGATAGCCAATGTGCAACAAGATTCAGTTTATAACTATTCCAGTCTCAAGATTTAAAATTGACAAAACTGAGATTGGGATCAGGATAGGGAGAGAAGGCCAAAATTTACAAAATTTAGCAAACTGTTGGCAGACAATTCATTTACTACAACTCCCACACTAGATTGAGAATGGTGGCGTGTGTGGGCCAATAGTTCTGGGATTGTAGAGTTACGGAACCTCGCACCAGGCACTTGCTTCCAAAACACTGCATTTTCCAGGGTTAAAATGCAAAGATGCGAGACGCGTTTAATAACAGTGTTGTTTAATTCAAACCCTCTGTGTGCAGGACAGCTTTTCCAAATATTGGAAATGAGGGTTGGGAGTTGAAATAAAAAGAACAATTTCTTCTTCATCACTGGTCGTACTGCAAAACTGACCTCCGGAGAGCATTTTGATTCATAATCCGATTACTCTAAAATCTGCCAAATGCCTCCCTCCCTCCGCCAAACCCCTCAATCCCGCTGATCTCTGTGCTACTCCGAAAAGACCAGAGGGAGCGAGATGGGGCGCCCGCCTATTTCTAGGAGGCTGTTGAAGCCTTCCCGCTAGGCTCCCTTTCTACGGATCGGAACAATGACCCGCGCAGCAACTTTTCGGCTCTCGAGCCTTCGTCCGCCGCTGTTTTTCTTTGTTTTTTGTTTTGCAAAGACCAGCTGATAAAAGGAGTTGAAACTTACCTGCGCCTTCGTTTCCCGAAACTCATTGGCTGAAGGTGCAGCGTATTAGATACGCAAAATAAACTTTCCGGGGAAGGAGAGCGCTGATGGCGCTTAGCTTCGGGGTTCCCCTTCCCCCTGACCCCCTCTGCTTTCTTTTCTGTGAACAAGAGAGCGCTGTGCTCCGGACAACGTTTATTTGCCGCAGTCAAACAGTCCGCGGGGGAGATGGTTATACTCCCGCCAGACACACTGAGAATTGCTGCTCTATTCCTTTCTGCAGCACTCTTAAAAACTCTTCCCCAGGAGGCTGCGGCAAAGATAACTTTCCGCACAAACTTGCACCACAGCGTGGAGGGTTTTGCGCAGGAGTCAGAAGGGTGTTTCCTACTTCGCCTTCCAAGGGCCCGTTGGGTCATGTTGGACAGGCTGAGTAGGTGGGAAGGGCTTTATGTCTCCGCCTATTCGGAAAGGCGGCAAGTGCCAAGGAAATTCGGGACTCGGCACTAGAGGTGTGTACCTTTAAGGTGAGGAATGCAGGGAAGGAATGCCAGCAACCGATTACACATTGGGGTCAAAGGGACAGGCAACCCTTCCTGCTTTCCCCCTTTCAGCCAGGTGGGTGTCTTTTTTGAGTTGTGGCCCACTACACTTCTTTCTGGCTGCATCTTGTTTTAATGGCTACTGAAATCCTCAGAGTGTCTTAGTTTATACATTCACTTATTTTCTTGCACATAATCACTACTAATATGTATCCCACATATAGTGGACTCAATTAATACACTAGGTTGTAATTTCTTGAGTTGTGGTTAATTCAAAAGTTAATGGATCAAGCAGTTCAGTGGGGATGTTTGATTTTTATTTAGTCAAGCAATTGTAAGATAACAGGTATAAGTAAAACATAGTTATGAATACATGAAATGGATACATATAAAAAAACAATCGGACAGGGAAGGTAGGCACATTGGGTCGCTTATGCACGTCCCCTATAGTTTTGTACTTCCAGACTTGCAGGATTCTTCAAATGTAGCTGTATATTAGCTCATCTAGTAGTATTTCCTGTCTAGTTTATCTGCAGGACTGACACCAGTCTTCAAAGTCTGAAAGTACAAAACTTCCCACCTCCACTTTAACTGCTTGATCCATTATAGTGGGTCCTTCTGAAGTTTCTTTCTCTGGCCATTAAGCCACAGATGAGGCAGAAAACTGATACTTCTCATCTGATTGTTACCTAGGCAGCATCAGTTCCCCTTTTCTCAAGATCATTCCCACATCCCATTACAAATTGAAATCTCAACCAATCCCAACTATACTTAAGCATACCCCAGGAAATATGAGACAAGCAGCAAGAGTATAGTGAGCTATCTGCAACATGCTGAGAAACATGTAGGTTCTCTAAAATTGTAAAATGATAGATGATCAGTAGTGGTTGCCTTTGGTAAACAAAAATAGATGCCTGTTTTGTTTAATGATCTGGATCCTGGGAATCCTGAATCAATTTTAATGGCTCAAAAACTTTTGCAGTAGAGTTTAAAATATTTTTTCTGGCAGAAGGTGCAGATCAAGAATTGGGATTTTTAACATCAGATTTTTTCTGATGGGAAATCTTCTCACAATAGCAAGGACTCTCTACATGTAGTCCTTGTTTACTGTCCCAATGGTGCTTTTTTCAAGAGGCAACTGGACTTCGTAGTTTTTCTTAGAAGACATTTCATTTCTCATCCCAAAAGCTTCTACAACTGACTGGATGGTGGGGAATGAAGTAGGGATGGAATCCGACCGGTATAACTACCAGTTCTGTTTCTCTGCGTTGCGTGCGCATGCACGAGTGCAATTTATGACCTGCTGAGCTGCCCGGACAGCTGAGCAGCACTGTGTGCGGGCGCGCAGCAGTTGGAAAAGCAGGAAATAAAGGACAGGTAAGAGCCCGGGCAGGCGGGCCAAAACAGCAGCACAGAACCGGTTGCGTCTGCTGCTCTTCAGAGCTACCGGTTTTGTAGAGCCAGACAGAACCCGTAGAATCCCACCCTTGGAATGAAGGATATAAATCCTAGAGCACCTTTGGGACAACCATGACCTGGATGACTGAGAATCTCCAGACGTTCCCCGTTTACTAATTGTCTTGTTTAGCTACCATTGTTACTATGGTGATGAAAATACAATTTTATGACTAATCCTTGCATTTACAACTTTTTAAAGTGTAGAAAAGGAAAACTTAAAAAAAAAATGAAAGCAGTTCTACTCAAAGCACTTGAGGCATGAATTTACATTTTATGCTGTATCATACCTGCACCACTGAAATAAACTGAATTCAGTTCTCTGCTTTAATCAGTGATAAAGATGCTGAATACTGTTTGTCCTCAAGATCTAACACTATCAATTTAATTCCTTCAACCTACGTCAGGAGGAAAGGGAAATGTGGACATAGCTATGGTCAGTAAAGTAGTATTTTAGGACCGATCTAACAACTGTCCGTTCCCTTAAAGATCTAATTATTTGGAAAATTTATATTGCTGCCTATTCATTCATGGCAACTGACAAGAAATAAAAGAAATAAAATAACTCCCTTCCCCCACTCCCAAATGACAACACATTTATACCAGCCATTTTATGGGCTCCATCCCACTCTGAGTTTCCCGGGTCTGCTGCAGAATCCTGTCTTCAGGGCCTTCCAAAAAAGTGAGGGCAAGTCTAATTTCCAGAGGGAAGTCATTACAGAGAAGGCCCTTCTGGGTCCTAGTATATAATGTAGCGACATCTAGGGAAACTTCCGGTAATGTTTGTTATTTTTGTCAGAGTTGCTTCAGGTGTTCAGCTTAAGATGCAAATGACTTTTATCTCAGTAAGGAACAGATCCACATTGTTATATATTTGAAAAGCTGCATTTTAAATAGACTAAATGAAGCATGTAAATTTGCATGAATTTTAATGTTTGCAAATGTTATTTAAGAAACATCTAGGAATAAT
This sequence comes from Pseudonaja textilis, assembly GCF_049901715.1. Lineage (NCBI taxonomy): Eukaryota > Metazoa > Chordata > Lepidosauria > Squamata > Elapidae > Pseudonaja > Pseudonaja textilis. The sequence goes on from NC_141993.1 coordinate 41,650,016, forward strand.
GGGAAAACTGTTAAATTAAGGGCTTGCTGCAGAAGAATTTGTGCATTTTGGAGACTGGCTTTATTAGAATCTGAGAGCATGTATAAAATTGTAATTGTTTTCAGCTCTCACTAGGACTGTAGTTGAACGTGTAGATACTTTGGGAAGTGGGGGTGGGCTTGCAGGCATCCTTAGGTATATGAAGAAAGGATTTATTCTGTGCTTCATAGAAATTCAAGATTTCTTCCTGGGGAACACCAAGATTATTGCAAAATACAACTTATAGACATATTAGCGTTCAGTTATGGACAGCTAACAGTTGTTTTCTATCCCAACCAAGTCTATTTGATTCCTAATCTGAATGTCTAAAGTCTATGTCAATACTCTACCCAAGACTGGAGATAAATGTAATGGTTTTGAGAAGCCACTTGACTTGTATGGATAAATTTTATTTACTGTTTCTTTGGTAAATAGTTGCAACACAAAAGTCAATGAACTTTTCAGCCTTGATCTGGCTTAAGAAAAGTAACACGATTCAATTACATTGTTCTAGGTCGGGGAAACTTGCAGCATCACGTTGTTGTCACTTTTTTTTTACTTTTTTCCCCTTCACTAAACCGGGAGTGAGCGTGGTCAATGCATGACGCCCCTGGCTGGGCCATGAGTTTGACACCCTTGTTCTAGGTCATAGCATCTGAAAAACGAATGGCACTCAAAACATAGTTGCTTCTAAATTATACCAGTTATTTCAGGGCATCCCTTGGCAGAAAACTAGTTTTGCACTTTGGCACCTCACAAAATCAGCAACTTAAATTGACATAAAACAAAATGCATTAACTTTTAGTACTATTTTTACAATATTTGATATATTACAATATATGATATATACATAATTTTATTTTTCCAAGGGCTTTATAATGTCAGGAATGTTATCTTCACCAAAGCGGTCTTTCAGAAGAAAATAAAGAATCTGTTCAAGTTTTGCAACCTATAATATAGAGGAAAACCAGAAATTATAATGGAATTGTCTTGCCTCAAGCTAGGTTTTCAGTCCATTTACTGCAAACAGAAAGCACCACTAAGCATTCTAGTTCAGATTGTATTTGCTTAATGCTGCAATTTATAACTCTACTTATTCAACTAGTAATGAGCCTCAATAACAATACGTATTGTCTAATTATTAGTTTGGAAGCATTCTCACACTTAACTTTTGCTAATTTCATATTACTATACTAATAAGAATTAATACTCCTGAAATACAGATAATTAATTTTGGAATCATAGCCTTTTCTTGGGGGAAGAAATCCATCCTCTTTACAGTCAATTACTCAAATATATTGAGAGCCTTAAAACAGTTGAAATTTCTAGTGAAATTTCAGGAACAGATTAAGATTACAGTTTCATTTGGGTACATAACATCAACTAGGCATTGACCTCTAAAAATTTACTGTTTTTATTAATATTTTTACTATGCAAGTTATACATTTGAAAAGACTGATTACTTTTTTTGTTCAGTAAAAATATTTTTACAGATAAGTGTTCTGTGGATCATTTCTGTGTAAACAATCTGTACTTAGAAATCAAGAGAACTAATTTCAAATTGAAACTTACTTGCTTTTTCAACTCTACACAGTAACAATCTGTTGTCTTTGAGCATTCTAAATGAAGGAAAAATAATTTAAATATTTATTCCACTAGTGAAAAACTGAAGTGAAAATTGAAATGCACTTCCTAATACTTGCTACCAGTTTTTGTTTTAGCTATACAATGTTTCAGAAAGGCATATACAGGCAATTGTTTGGAAGTACTTACGATCACCGTTACTGCTGTATTTTGCCAAGTTTTCAGTTATTAATTGTTCTGCTATATCCATAACACAATTTTCACTCTTTTTTTGCACAATTACTGGATAAATATTTTGAGTAACTTCTTTCACTGTAATTATTACATGTTTATTCATTAAGAGACTTTTCAGCTTCTCTATTGCTGATATGGACCACTTTCCATCCAGTCCCGTAATACCTGGAACCGAGAGAAACTACAAATATATAATGGTTCAAAAGTTCAAAGAGGTTTAGTTTCAGTCAATTCTATACAGAATGGTAATGGTAGAATCATTTATAGTGCTCAACGTTATATTCAGTACCAATTAAATAAAGATGATCTATCTCGTTAATACTCCCCCCCCCAGATATCAATACATTTCACTGAATCTCTGACACATCAAGAATATATGTTGCAAAGTTTAAGGACATAACTAAGACAAAAAAGGAAAGAAAAAGCTTATTCAAGGTAGTGAACTCCACCTGAATCATGAATTTTAACTTTCTTTTATGCTGACACTAATATGTCACTAATACAATTTACTACATTCATAGCACAAATTTCATCAATCTCTCATTTTCGTAATTATGAAACACTGGAAAGGAGTACGTCGCACATTTCTCTTTGTATGTAACACCTGGTCTTTCTTCTCTTGCAGTCTTCCAGAAGAAGCAAAGGAAAAAAAACCTCACCATGGTTATTAATTCATTAGATTTAATGCTATTCTGACATAAATAACTATATGACTGAAAAATGGAATTAAAATAAAATATTTACTGTTTTGACAAATGGAACTGGTTGGTTTGTTACCTGCTAAGGAACATTTAAGTATTTGAAACGGCAATTTTAAGTAGGGGGCAGTTATAGGCTGAAGTCTAGAGAAAGGCAACATTTCCACATTTCCATAATCGGCATATACTACTTTGACTTCGGATACATTTATTTCCAAAACAAGAGCACGGTACCATTTGCCATCGCCTAAAATGATGGAGTGAAAAATCAAGACTGAGAAGGTCATCATTATAGACAAACTAATGAATTGCATTTACGCAAAATACATCTAAATGCTGAGGTTTCTCTTAAATATTGTGAACATTTCATCAACTCCAATTAAGTCTTGGTTAACCAAATCATGATTAACTCACTTGTTGTTCTTCCACCCAACTCTCTGTTTGTTCAATGATAGCAAAATTCACTGTGGAGAATTTCTAAATTGAAGAGTGAAAGGTGAAGAAGGGGAGAAGTCTTACAGGAAAGTATCTTTTTAAAAGAGAAAACTAGTTCTGTTTAACATACAGTATATAGGCAACAAGTAGTGCTATCGGTCACTTATAGAAAAATCATTTGGAAGAATTCTCCCAAATAAACAAGCAGGTCAAATTTTGAAGAAATTTATTTTTGAAGGAATACATTTCCTTAAATTTAGACAGGATTAATTCAAAAAGCAAGAGAGATAGATAATGGAAACCTTCTCTTTCTAACTTAAACTTGTCATCCACCTACAAACTCAAAACAATTTTTAAAAAGAATGGGACTATGGAAGTTGTTTAAGAGGGAGATAGCCAAGAATAAGCAGAATGACCAAACACCACAATAGTGGAAGCATAAATTCCTTCACAGCAATTTATTTCTTCACAGCTTGTTCTCAATGCAGTCACATCCAGAATATTTTCCTCATTGGGACACATGTTCCTTAAAGATCTGCTGATTTGTTCCATCCCAAATAAACACCCTTCTGGCTTAAACCACTAGTAGAAGAGACATTGTGACCTCTCCTAATTGTAAAAGGTTAGAAAATCAACGTCATTAAATAAAAACAGAACAAAAAACTTAAATAATTTTCTATCTAAAATAACCACATTCTGACTCACTTTTGAAACAAATCAAACAATTATGCATATTTTTCCCATGCATAAGCTGCTGAGACCAGCTGTTTATTATTTAGTGTAGTTAACTTTTCCTGTGAATGAAAAAATAGTCTGCTTTACTGACTATTTAATATTGAAATCGTGATCAATTTTATTATTACACCTTTTCCAGTAGCTATTGGAATCATGTGTTAAACCACTAAATGCACACATTGATTTCTGAGTTTAAATGAAATAAACTTAAATACATTAAATAATGCTGTTTTCACCTAATTCACAAATCACTGCAGCACATTCTACAGTAAGTAAAATTTTTATTTCATCCATTTATTCAAACACACACATTTCAGTTTTCTAGGTCCATTCCCTCACCTGAGAACCTAGCACAACAGGGTTCACCAATCTTTGGTTGGAAAATGTTATCATTTTCAGCATAGCAATAGTCGGCAAGTTCAATCATTAGCTTTTTGAGCTTTTCTAAATCCACTGAAATGAAAACAAAACATTTTAAAGGGCTGCTTTTAAATAACATGTCCAAATGTGCTATATAAAGTTCAAGAATTTTTTTTTATACATCATCCTTGACATTTTAGCAACGTAAGTCCTGCAAACATAACCTTTCAACTGTATAAGTTTATATACATTTAAAATTTGTGTATGTATATATGTGCATAAAAATACATGCATGTGCACCATTACCTCCCCATTCTGGGAGGCTTTCTGTCTTTTACTCCTGAACTAATCACCAAGATACTTCTAGTTCTGACAGCATTCCCACATTCTCTTCATCTGCAGCTTACAGGGCTTTATTGCTTTTATGTCTGCCTGTCTGATATACTGGGAACACGGAACAAAATCCTACCTAGTCCCAGCTTACTTGTTGTCTTCTCACTACCCTCATACTAATCAATGGGGTACTGAATGGAAGGCTAAAAAACTTGAACAAAGCCTTTAAGCTAGCCTACTTATTCTGTACCTGAAATTCAGAAGCTAGGAAGGTACACTGAATAATATAGATCACTTGAGAAAATGGATCACTATGTCTCAAACACACTTAGCTTTTCAACAATTTCAACTACAACACAACTGAAATGGAAATAAACCAGCTAAGCTTTTGAACTCTGCTGACATAATGGGAACAGAATTCTGAAGCTGCTTTCAGTTTACAATAATCATTGAAAATGCCAAGGATTTAGTTTGAGTGCTTTTTTTATCTGACATTTTCCAGATTCTGAAAAAAACTTTTTGGCCATACTTTAGGTTCAAAAAGAATAAAGAAGTCACAGTATCATCAGCAAGTGGGGGGCTGTTTTCTTAAGGGAAATCAAATGCACCTGAGAAAAAACATCTATCCATCCACTGTCCACTTCTTAAAAGTTTCAGATTTGAAAGGATATCAGGGGAGGCACCATTTGAGATGTTATATAAATGTTAAAACTTGTAAAATTATTAGTTACACATGACAATTTTAGCACCGTTTTCAGCTGTGTACAGGCATAAAAATTCAAAATCATAAAACCAATTACTTCAAACACAAAGTCCACTTACAAATTTTACATTTCTCTTTAATGATCATTCTGGATGATAATCTTGTCCTGCTCTTTCCCCCCTACTTCTCTGTAGCTATGCCAGTCTGAACATCAGTCCACACTCCTCCAATTTCCTCCCATGCCTTCTTAAGCTAATGAGCTAGCAGTGAAATCTGTCTATTTCTCATCCTTTTTATGGCCAACCAGTAGTGCTTTAAGATGACTATTAGCCTTAAATTCTGGTTTTATTATCTGAGGATTACTTTGGATTCATGCAAAGGGATATCAGAATGATTTCTGGATACTACCACTTCTCACTGAAAATCTTGCCAGCTCTTTTTTTTCTTTTAAACAATATTATAGGTCTCACGGGCATCAAAAATAATTTTTGCTTTCCTATTAAAAATGTGTACAGAACAGAAATTATGATCTATTTCATATCTGGAACAAGCTACTATGTTCCATTGCTAAACCATTTAAAATTAGCTGCAAACTCAACAATTCAGTCCAATTTTTCAGACAAAATGAAATCCTGGAGTGGTTTTATGAAGCATTTAGGGCATTTCACACCCTTTACTCTCAGCTGTCTCCAGTATGGCATTCCTTCCAACTGTCCAATAGGATAAAATCATATGAAGTGTTACTACCACTTTATAATGCCTTGGTAGGACCACTCTTGGAATATTGCATCTAGCTTTGGCTGCCACAATAAAATAGATAAAATAGAAGTTGAAACTCTAGAAAGAGTGCCAAGAGCAGTACAAAGATGATTAGGGGATTGGAGGCTAAAACATACAAAAAACGGTTTCCGGAATTGGGTATGGCTTGTTTCATGAAAGGAGGAGTGGGCACAAAATAGCAAAATTCAAATCTAAGGGTTTGCCACAAAGGAGGAGGAGTCAACCTATTCGCCAAAGCACCTGAAGGCCGGACAAGAAGCAATGGATGGAAACTAATCAAGGAGAGAAGCAACCTAAAACTAAGGAGAAATTTTCTGATAATGAGAACAATTAATCAGTAGAACAACTTGCCTCCAGAAGTTGTGAATGCTCCAACACTGGAGGTTTTTAAGAAGAAATTAGGCAACTATTTGTCTGAAATGTTATAGAATTTCTTGTCTGAGCAGGGGGTTGGGCTAGAAGATCTCCAAGATCCCTTTCAAGTCTGCTATTTTGTTATTCAATTCTCCAATTCCCTTCCAATTGAAGTGCAGCTGCCAAAATACTGGCCTTTATTCCTTACTGCAATGATCTCGCTACTATGGAAAACATTCCCTGTGCAACATATCTTACTGCCCCAACTTTCTCCTGTGATAGCTTAGCACGTTTCCTTCCCATCCTCCCTTCAACTATCTTTAGTTTTTGCCTTCTCCATACTTGCTCACTCTAAATCTCTTAAAATACAGTTTCATTTCTGGAACAAAACAATCCCATTTTGTTCTATGTGGAAGCCAAAACTTTCAAAACATAAGTGGTGTGGTTTGATTTAGTTTGGACCCCAAAGAAGCGAAGTAGGTCTACTGCATGAAATATTTAATGCACCAGAATTAATTTTTAGAATGAAATATATTTCTTTTCCAATAGTCTTTTTGTAACTTTTTTGACACTTTCAAAATTCTGTTTCTATAATAAATTAAAATATTCCAATGTTCCTGAAGTGACGTAATGTAAAAATATGATTAAACAAAATGCTGATTTTCCCGGCTTTATTTTGAATGGATAAAAATGTAATGGATAAAAAAATGATGTAATTTTATGTAAAGTGATACTATGATTTGTCTGATTATTCTCAATAATAGACCTCTCTTCCCTATAAATGATTTATTAAACTACTTAAGTCAGGGGTGTAAAACTTAAGGCCCACAGACCGGAGCCGGCCCACAGGGTCATCTTGGAAAATGTAAGGGGCTGGTCCATGTTGCTTCAGCCTGGTCTATCTGCATCATTCCAGCCCAGTCTACCTAATGCAAAAGGAAACACTGGGCCAGTGGCTTCGACCTCGTCTACCCAATGCAAAGAGCAAACGTACAAGCAGTTTGGGGTGTGGCGTCAAGCTGGCCACGCCCACCCAGTCGGCCACACCCGGCTGGCCCTCCAAAGTCAACCACAGCCCTGATGTGGCCCTCAATGAATTTGAGTATGACATCCCCGATTTAAGTAGTTTATTAAAAACAAGGTTTCATTTTATTTCCAACTTCAGGATCCACAACAATCTATTAATATAATGTTATAGGGCTGTCAATCAAAGGAAAATTGATCTTCTAGAGGAAAAGTACCTGATGATATTGTAACAGTAAAAGGGGAAGTTCTAAATTACTTGGGTTTTTTCACTTTGGGGATGTAGGAAAGCAAAAATGGAATAGAAACATTCTTAAAAATTGGATAGTTTCCAAAACCATTCTGAAATAATGCTGCCAAAATTCAGTTATTTTGTTTCCAAATTTTAGCAGTGCAATTTAGAGTTACAGAGAACATAAATTCATAATCTTCCTACTTGTACTATCTAACAGGAACTCTATATTCAGAGGGTAGAGACAGTGAGAAAGAAAACATGCTGGAGGTTTGCTATAGTTTATTTATATAAATACATAATTTGTGAATGGGTCAATAAATATCATTTTTGTTGGCATAGTGTACTTTTGATTCTTACCTTTCATTTCTTTTGGTATAACATAAAATAAGCCAGGATCTACCACATCTAATACAAGAGCTGATAATGTATCACCAATAGAAAACGTTGGCATTGTCCACTGCATGCTGGTAGATGTACCTATAATATCAGATGAAATTTAAAAAAATATACAGTATATACAGCAACATCCAATGAAAATGTTATGGAACATCATCATGCACTTCAAAACAAGATCTGTACTAAGGCATCTGGTATCTCTGGATAGCATGCTACAATAATTATAATCTAGTCTTAAAAGAGAACAGAAAAGGTAAGGAAAATGTACCAAGTCTGGAGCGAAATACTTTTATTTCTGAGTTTTTGCCTTCATTTAGGACAAATTTAGACATTTTACTCCATATTATGGTGTGCTGCAATTGGCTTGAAAAAATAGAAAAGGGCATTAATGGCTGGAAACATGATGAAGGTATAGCAGAAATGAAGAGTTGGGTAAATGTTATTGCCATTCTGCTAGGAAAGTTTATTGTTTTTAAATCCTATATTTCGGAAAGTTAAGAGGTCATGGGTGGTAATAATACCAAATAAAATACATTCAATACCTTGAATGTTGTAAGTGTTGTGAATGTTGTCAAATATAAAACTGAGCTGAGGATATGTGCATTACAGCTAGAATAAAGGTTTCAAACTCTGAAGTGGAACACTTTGGGTATTTCTATTGGCAAACAGCATAAAGTATTCTTAAGTCTTGCTTCCCATGTTTGTTAGGAAACATGGCAGAATGTCCAATAAAAGCCTGGGTTTTTTTTTTCCAAACTTGGAACACAATTTTCCTCAGACAAGCAATTTTTAGTGATTGTCATACTATTCCAAACAATAGAATTATTACATTATTTTGGAAATTCATTTATCAACTCACCTGATACTGTATTTGGGTTTAATATTAAGTCTTCTTTAAAAGCCAAATGCTTCTTTATTAATATTTCACTGATCATGGGAATGCTATTAGAATTATCAATAAGCTCCACTTCAGCACCATTCTTTATTACAGAAATTACTCTGGCTTGCAGTTTTTTTTCAGTTGCATACGTTTGAAAGGTTGTTATAGCTTCTGTAGTCCATTTGTTATTTATGGGTCTCACACCTGTGGTGAACAGAAAGAAATATTAAGTAGACTTTCACTGCTCTTTAGAAAATGCTTTTTGAAATCATGAGCACAATATTCCATACACTTCTTAAAGAGCAAATATTAATAACTTTAATAGGAATTAATTCATGAATATGAAGAGAAAATACTTTTTCTCAAAGCATTAAGGATATTGCTATGATTTTCCATCTTTTGACTCTTTGGGGCAATAAAAAAGCTAATATAATATTAAATAGCATCTCACAGCAAATTGGATTGCTGAATGATTCAAAATGTTTTGACAGGAATATGCAAAACTGTTATGAGTAGAAGTATTCAATATATTGTATTAGGAAAGTAGTATTTTTCTTTGTCTGGTCTCTATTAAGGCCTGCAAGTATATCCTGTTATGGAATTTAGCATCACAAAACCATGTAACTACTCAATAGACTACATAATAGAAAGCATCTTGACTTGTGACACTGCCAATTTTAGCCAATACTAGAAACTACTGTTTTTCCTCATGTCTTTTTATATATTTTTCTAAAAAATTGAGCTCACTTCAAATGACCAGACTAAAGATTATTTCTACATTAATTCCAAGTTAGAAACAATTTGACAGGACTTAATGACTCAGCTGTATTTATTAGAAAGTATGATCTTTTGGATCAATTGTACCATTTTAAGGCCCCTGAATTTTAATGCATAACTTAATAAAAAGCAAATGTAAATTGTTTTGTTTTAGAAACATAAAATGAAGATAAATTATTCAAATGTATAATATACAAAATGAACATAATCAAATACTATGAGGTATTATTTATATTTTAATTTACTATCTTATACAAAATTCAAGTGTTTCTTACTCCTGAAATTACCTGAAAGCCAACATTTGATTCCCTGAAAGGGAAGTTTCAAGAATGTAGATGAAATCTGTCTAATTTTATCTAGCGTAATTTCTTCGTAATTTCCATAATCTACAAACTGAACTTTAATTACTTCAAGCGAAATGACATCTTTTACATAGGCACGATACCATCTACCATCCTCTAATTTAAAAGAAAAGGAGATTGAATAAACACATAATTAATTTTCTTCCAGAAACCTGAGCTTAATCAATTTTATTTAATTTACCAATGTCATTTATAGCTAGATACTAACTCTCTTACAATGCAAAAAAATACAGTAAATGTAGAAGAATCTTATTAAGAAGAAAAAAATCTACATCAAGCTGCAACAATCAAGGCATAATGTAAAGTAAAACAAAACAAAATGCAATATTGCACTAACCTAAACTAGTCATATAGAAATATAAAATATTCAATAGTACGGTAAAATGGAACATTCACAGATCTAACGGATTCCTTTACTGCTTCAATTTACATTACAAATTTGATACATGCATACAACAAATGTTGAAATTTCTTTAAAAAACAGAGGGAAGATATTATTTACCAGAAAAATAAGCACCATATACCTTCCCTTTTATTATTTGGGAAACGTTGGGTTTTGTTTTCTCACAGTACTCTGCTAAAGATAAGTTGAGTTCTTTGAGAGCATTCAAATCTGGAAAAGAATCGGGTGAGATATTGAGGTGTTTTAAGATTACCTCAAGATTAATACTCTTCCTTTCAGTCAAAGCTGTGTAGCTGCGCTAGTCTTTGTGCCTATAAGTCAAGCATTCTAAAAATGATCAAATAAATGCCCATGGGACACTCATATGTATTTATTTATATTGCTGCCTATTCGTACATGGCAACTCAAGGTTGGCTTATACGAATATAAAAGCCTCATATATAAGAGAGAAAAATCATATAATAAATTAATAAAACAATATAATAACCCCCCCCGCCCCGCCGACAACACATCAGATGAACCATTTAATGGGTTCCATCCCATTAAATGGTTCCGCCGTTTAATGGCCCGCTGGCAGAACCAGGTCTTCAGTGCCTTCTGGAAGAGTGTTAGAGTGGGGGCCATTCTAATCTCTGGGAGAATGATGTTCCAGAGAGAGGAAGCCACCATAGAAAAGGCCCTTCTTCTGAGTCCCACCAGGTATATCTCCCTAGGGGATAGGACTCGCAACATTCCTTGTCTCCCCACTCTAGTGGGTTGTATAGAAGTGACCGATAAGAGACGGTCCCTCAAATAACCTGGCCCCCAGCCTTGAAGGGCTTTAAAAGTGACAACCAGTTATTTGAGCTGGAGTTGTGAGTCCAGGAGAACCATTAGATTATGCACAGGATCTATTTGGGGTAGTGCCACCCCATCCAAGACCAGAGGTAGCAATTCTCCCAGGGCCAAAGAACCCCAAACCCAGAGCCACTCGGTCTTGCCAGGATTGTTTCAACTCATTGCTCCCCATCCAGGCCCTGCGAGAGGAGAAAACAACATTGCTTAACTCATCATGGGCTGAGATATACAGCTGTGTATCATGAGCATACTTCAGACCATGGTGACAGATGATCCCACTGAATGGCTTCATATAAATGTTGAATAGGAACGGAGAGGACAGAGCCCCGCAGAACCCTGCAAAGCAGTGGGTGAGGACTGGATCTCTCCCCTCCTATCAATACTGACTGCAGAAAAAGGAAGTGAACTAAGATAGCACAGAGCCTCCCAATCCCATCCGCTGAAGCTGCTCCAAAAGAATACTATGGACGACAGTATCACCAAGAGGTCAAATAGAACAATGATAGATGCATTACCACCATCCTGCTTCTGCCAGAGATCATCCAAAAGTGTGACCAATTATGTTTCTGTCCCATATCCAGGCCTGAATCCTAACTGGAAGGGGTCTAGATAATCTGTTTCATGCAGAAATCTTTGGAGCTGCCACACAACCACCTTCTCAACAACTTTCCCCAAAAAGGGAAGATTGGAGACAAGTTAGAAATTATCCAACAGGGTAGAATCCAGCGAAGGCTTCTTAAGAAGAGGGAGGACCACAGCCTCCTTAAAGTGCTGGGGCACTATCCCCTCCTGTAGGGAAGCATTTATCACTGCTAAAGTCCACCTACCTGTCAACTGCCAGGAAGCTTTCACAAGCCAGGAAGGACATGGATCTAAAACACATGTGCTTCTGGTGCATGCTCCCTAGGATCTTGTCCACTTCCTCAGGAGCAACAGGGTCAAACCATTCCCAGATAACAGGGCAAGAACCTGCCTCAGGGGCTTCCACTGGATCAGCAACCATGCCGGCATCTAGGAGGCATGCATAAGCGCACTAACGTGCCTACCATCCCTGTCCTATTGTTTCTTTTTATTTTTCTTATATGTATCCATTTCATATACTCATAACTATGTCTATACTTATACCTGTAATCTTATAATCGCTTGACTGACTAAATAAATAAATAAATAAATAAATAAATAAATAAATAAATAAATAAATAAATAAATAAATAAATAAATAAATAGCTAGCTGGGAATAAAGTCAAGCAATTTTGCCTTCCAGAAAATCCGCAAATTCCTCAGCATGCCGCTTCAATCTCCTTTTTTCCCACAAGGAGGCGGCTCACCTTAGAGGGTCGTTGGGCAATTATTGGCAGATACAACTAGTGTGGAGAAATATTTACACTTCACCACATGAATCGCCACAATGTACTCCTTAATAGCAGCTCTTAACAGTGTTCTGTCGAGTTTATACCCTGTCTTCCGCCAGCAGTGCTCTAGATGTCTCTTCATCCGTTTCATCCCTCTCAGTTCCTCCAGGGAGGACAGAGAGGTCTATGGGTGAGGAGAGTTTGCATGGGGGCAATCCTATCTAGAACCTCAGTCACAGTGACTAAGAGCTCGATTGGACTGCACAGCAGATCTGCAGTTAAAACCCCAGCTCCTTTTGGAACCCATCAGGCAGGACCGCTAGTTGACAGGGACGGATCAATCTAATAGGTCCTGCCTCCGTGCAGGGAGAGGGTTGGAAGAGGGTTGGGGGTCTTGAGAAACTCATTGACATCAGACTGTGATCCGACCATGACAGGGGAACCAGACAAGTCCACCAATTCCAGGTCACATAGGCACTGCTCTGACAAGAACACCAAATCAGGTGTGTGACCACTTTCCTAGTCAGGCCCTGAATGACCTGGGACAGGCCCTGGAAGTCATGGATTCCATGAAATCTCGGACTACCTCTGATCAAGGGATGGCAGATTGAAGTTTCCCAGAAATATAAGCTGGGGAACTCCACCACCAGTCCCATGGTGAGATCTAGGAGCCCAGGTAGGGAAGCAGCCATGCACCAGGGAGACTGGTATAGCAGCAGCAATCCCACCTGATTCCTTGAGCCCAACCTAAGAAAAAGGGTCTCACAGCTATGTATTTGTGAAGCAGTGCCATATATTCAACAAGGGTATTTCTCCAAAAAGAAAAAAAAGCACTTTGGTAGAAATAAATGAAGAATTTACTTATTCTGTGTCAATACGTATACAGTTCCAGGACTGTATATATATTCATTTAAATAATTTTACGGAATTAACCAAAGAAAGTTATACCATAGACTTGTGCAATTTGTTCTTTGAGAAGTGCAATTTGTTCTTTGAGAAGATACTCATACCTGCAAACTGCATAAACATTATTTAGCAGATAAGAATTGTTTTTGATTAGCTATATTGCTTTGGTGATCACACTAACACATTACAGTTAGGGTTTACTTCAGGATATTTCTTCAAATCTATTTCATTCCTGCTTCATAATTTTTTCTAGTTAATGAAACTCCTTCACTCTTTTCCAAATACTACTAAATCAAAATTTTCCTAGTGCTGCACACTAGTTTGACATTTTGAGTTCTCACATCTGATCCCAAGTTCTCTTTACTGATGTGTCAACAGCATACACATAACATTTAATTATTTTGCCCCAAATTACAATATATTTATTTAAACCGAATGTTTATGTTATGTTAATTTTCCTGAAGCTACCAAATCTATTTCTAGCCCCAGGGAGGATTAGAAAGCAAAGGAGGAAAAAACATGTACCGTCTTTGTTTAATAACTGGCAATAGAACTTGCTGGGATTGTACAACACAGAGACCATGACATTTACCACCTGTTTAGCTGTTAATGTGACCCAAGACCAATTAACAGGCTCCTGCTTTTCACCTATAGGAAAGGAGAAGTGAATATGAAGAACTACTACAACTATGTTTTAATAACCCTCTTAATAAATATATACGATAAATGATAAACTCATATATAATCCGACTAAAATATCTATCAATTCTATCTATTTTTAGAAGCATCAGTTTTAATTTCAAGATTAATCAATTTCAACTGGTAACTGAATAAAAAATAATAAAGAATATATCAAATACTAAATAATGTAAGGAGTGGGAATTGCCCAAGGCCCCCAACAGATCCATGAACATGTCACTTGATGCTTACTAGTCTTTTTTCTGTCTGAATTTTACAAAATAACTTGAACGACATTCATATATCATGCCACAAAATGAAACATGAGCCTCTGCAACCATATTTCTTTGCAGAAATAGTGCTGGGTTTCATAAAGTTTAAAGTAGGAAGATTTTATCTTGGAAAGCTATTTATCTTCAGAGAAAAATAGTTTTTTTAACCCTACCCACCGTGGCGGCCACTTTTAAAAACCATACCTTGTTCTCTAAAATCCACATTTGTTCCTGACCCTAAAAAAGTACCTATCCTTGTTCTAGTTGTTAGAATTAACATATTAGTTTGTATTCAATCACCACTGTTCTTAAACTCAAGTTATCATCCATACACTACAAAATAATTTGAATGTTTTATTACTCATTATAGTAATAACCTTTTACACTTACCATTTGTTTCTTTCACGGTTTCAATCGGTTTCAAAAGAATAGGTGCTTCTTCTACTGCATAACCTAACTCTAAGAGATATTTAGATATATTAATTGATGGAGTCACAGATTCATCTGTAATTTCTACAACAAAAGTGTTCATTTTCTTGTCAGTGACTTTTATGGCAACTACTTTATTCTGGACCAGTTGCTTCATGGCAAAAGTTGCTTCTGCTGGCCAGATTCCAGATATTGGTTTCACACCTGAAAACAAAAGGACAATTTTTTAAAATGCCATACATGAAAAGAGTACATGATTTCTCTGCAGCTGGACTAAATCTCCCAAGCATTACTTTGTAAAGACAATCTTTTAGGAATTTTTATTATTGTTAGGATATTTCCTTGCTTACCAATTTATCATGCATTTCACATTTGCTATGTTCTCTTTTATGCATCCAAATAGAAACTATTTTTCATACCTAAATAGTGCTGTTGAATCTTAATGAAGCATTACATCCATTTTGGCTAACAAATGAGTGAAAGAGGATTCAATGTGTCATTAAAGGATGCAGAAAAAATATTTTAATCATCCTGGTTTTAATTCTTATAATTACACATGTAGTGGACAAGTGTCAAAGGTACTTCCCCACTAAAGGGAACACTGGGAACTATTTATTTACTTGAAGCCTCTGGTTTCAACACATGTGTATTACAACTACCTCCATAATACAGACTATCATCACATATGGCATTGGTGCCCCATTCAGTATGGCACTGAGCCCTAGATCTCGCTGAACCAGAACTCTTTTGGCTCATCTGGACATTTGTGGATCTTTAATTGCTTAGGTTTTTTTCAAATATAATAAAAACACCTTTATATGAACTATAGAGGTTAAAGATGAGATACTGTCTGTTGTTATTCATATAAGAAGCACCTACAAAACCAAACCAAGGATGCTTTTGGATTGAAAGGATCTGCTGGTGACAGCACTGTTGCCCAAGGAACACTCAATTGCCAAAAATAATACAATCTTTGGGAGGCTCGTGTTCTTCCACTGGTCAAAGCGCCACTAAACTCATGGCACATTTTCTGGGGTACTCACAGAGTACTACAAAAAAATATTTCTGAGAATTTGCAGAGAAATAATGAAAAATACATAAAATAATTAATATTGTGCTGCTGTTTTATCTATCCGTACAGATTTCTTACAATTGTATGGCCCTGATGCAATTCTGTTGGAAGTTTCTAACTTTAATTATTAATAGCTGAGTTAGTCAACAGGAGACGTTCTAATTAGACAGACCTACTATCTTGTTCAAAGCAATATATACATTCTTGCTGAGTGTATCCAAAGTAAAGATTTTCCTAAAAGGATGATATACATGTCAATTCAATTAGTATATACTATATACCATATATTACACATAGGCACAATTAAAAAAGGATCCTTAAGGATTTCTTTACAAAAAGTAATTGTTCCACCAATACTGAATTATAATTATTTGTTTCCTACCTGCTAGGGTACAATTTATAGCTTGCATTGGTAATTCCATTAATTTCCGAACAATTGGTCGAAGTCTATTTAACTGTAACATTTCAAAATTTCCATAATCTATGTATCCGACTAAAGCAATTTTCTCTGAAATAAAGGATATCACTGTTGCACGATACCACTGGTTATCTTCTGAGGAAAAAAATATGAAGTCATATTTAATCTTAACTATTTTTTTTAAAGTGTATCAGTGGTAATACAACAAAGAAACTACAATGTTAAAATACAATACAATATAAAAGTTTGATGTAAAAAAATAAAATCACAAAATAATAAGATGCCCTATACACAAATAAAGGAAATAACAATAATTATTTATCCTCTTAAATACAAGGTATATTGACCTTATCAGAAGGCCAGCAAGCAATTTTACTGCTTATTTTAAAATGAAAATATTTGTGCTTCAAAAGAATAATATATGGTACATGAAATAGAAGGGAACGGAGAAAGGTTTGCCAAAAGCTGCTGAACCTGTCAAGCTTTACATTTTATAGCAGCTGAAGTTTCAGTAGCAGTCTTGTATAATTTTTGTTTCTCTTCTAATACTTCCATCTCAGTGCTAATGCTAAACCTGAATCCAGTCTGGAATTTAAAAAAAATCACTTTCCAAACTGGAAAGAAAATTTAGAAAACAGCGCCCAAAAGAAAATGGACTTGGTTGTGGTAATTATAAGGCCAGTACAGATTTCTTCAAAAAGGGCTAAATGTCTTATTATTTAATAGTGCATTCACATGCACTATTTCTCACCGTTGGTTTTAATTTGTTTTAACTTACCATGATAAATGCAGACTAAGAAAGCTAACAGTCTAGCTTTTGTTTACTTTTGTTTCATTCATATAACATTCAAGCAGGATTATACTCAAATTGCATTATATAGCCTTAACAAATATATATTAGTGGCTAACCTATTCTTTGGATACACATTACTGAGGATTCCTGATTGTACAAATAGAAATGTATAATGATGATAACGGTAATAATAATAATAAATATTCAAGCAGTCTTTTCCTCCTCCATACCTGTAAACTGGGCACAACATACATCTCCTACTGCTGGGCAAAAATCTGGGGTGATCGAGGTATTTTCACAATATTCACGTAGGGATACTTGAAGTTGAGAAAGTTTGCCTAACAACACATATACTTAAATGAAAATTGCTACATAAAAAAGAGCAAATTATGCTTTAAAAATACACAGTTATAGTAATATTGCCCATTTTATTTAGCCTCCTAAGACTTTCATTTCTGTAATCTCAAAAAAAACTTAAGTCATTTATATAGCTCATGATAAATTACAATTTTCAGACTGCAGTTTGCATTTTAATGTTCTCTTCCTATGATCATTCATACACGTAAATGTGTTTATCTTATCTCAATAATTTATTAAATGCACAAAATATACAGGTGCACAAGTATTTATATCTCAAGATAAAAGAAGAACTTACAGCCATTTACTGTCTGTTGACAAAAAAATATTCCTGGGTTTTGTATGTGGGCAACCATGCCCAAAAATGCATCGCCTATAGATACTGAGACAATATTTGGAGTTAAGCAATCGTTATCATCCAGTTCTTTCCATTCCACTTTCTTTTCTTGAACATATTTTTTTTCCACAGTATGATCTAAGGAGAAAATGATACTTAAGAATCTGTGTAGAAAGATTCTTCACCTTTCTAACTAACCACTATTAAAATAAGTATCTGCTCCATATTATTCAATCTATGAATGCCAATACAATCAATCCAGAATTTACAAAGGGACATGAAATTCATTAGTGAAAGAGAAGATATTACCTCTCACCATACAGACTGAACATATTCGAGCAAAAAGAAAAACTGAGTGGAAAAGGGAAAAAAAATTAGACTATAGAAGATTGGCTGCAACAGTGATGAAATATGTACTATTCCAAATCCAAGTATTTTATAGGACTATTGCGGGTCTTATGGATAGGACTTTTAGCCCATTGATTGTAATAAATTACTGTCAGTCCTACAAAATAGACCAGATCAGGAAAGTGATCTGATTATACTGCTTTCAGATGAGATATAATCTATTTCCAACTAGTTGTCCATTGTCTCAAAAATTCAAATCCTAGTCCATCTCCCACGCTGTGTAGCTGTTCATTCTTTTCTTTTCCACTCCTCTTTTATAGATTAGATGGATGGATGAGAACCCCAAAATGCTGTACTTCCTTCCTAGATCTTAAAATAATCTAAGTAGTGTATGTTTCTTGACTTGAATTTTGTCTGATTTCATTAGGGGGAAAAAAGCCTGATGAACTTACCCATAGCTGAGGTTACTTTCTTACTATCCTTCTCCTTTGCATTCCAGTCATGAATATTTTCCAAAATAATTTCATGCAACGGTTTACCTATTAATATATAATACTATGTATATTGCTGATAGTTTATACAAAGGTATTTGCAAAATGATGTTTTCAAAGCCACAATTCTGATTTCTTGAAAAATCATACCCAATTTATAGTTTAGCAATAAAAAAATATTGCAGATGAAAACTCTGCTTATATCTTTATAAAACAGACATCTGCATACACGTAACAAAATAAATAAAAAACCCATTAATTATCTAAATACGTATGAAATAATCAATATTAACCA
Organism: Pseudonaja textilis; assembly: GCF_049901715.1. Taxonomy (NCBI): domain Eukaryota; kingdom Metazoa; phylum Chordata; class Lepidosauria; order Squamata; family Elapidae; genus Pseudonaja; species Pseudonaja textilis. The sequence continues at coordinate 41,668,911 of NC_141993.1, forward strand.
TTCTAAACAATTTTGTTTCCAACACAAACTTTGAGGATCAAAAAGCATTTATATTTTTTCATAGTACAGTAGAGATGCAATATATTTGAGAACTTCAGGCCATACTTTTCTTGGTGACAGCCTTCATACACAGTCCTACTCTATGGTAGTTGCTTGCACATAGTAAAGGAATAAATACACATGGCTATCCAGAAGAATCTTTGTTTACCAGTCTACATGTTGGACACTGTCAATCATCCAGGTCATGGATATCCCAGTCATCCAGGACATGGCTATTCCAAAAGGTAACTGAAATTTCTTTGAAAAGGTTTTGTTTCTCATCTTCTGTTCTAACTAAAGAAGCTTCTTTGATGAGAAGCAAAAAGTTTTCAAAGAAAAAAAAACAAGGAAGTCCAGTTGTCTTTTGGAGAAAGCACCATTAGGACTATATGTTGGTCAGGACTTCCCCCAAATGGCATGCTGAGCAACAGGTGATCTCCCACCAGCAATCAACTGATATGTTGCGAAAGCTGGCTATTTGACAGCTTGTGCCCCAGATTTGAATGGCAGCAACAAAGAACAACCCGAGATGCCCCTCAGATGATTGCAAAACCTCTAGAAAAGAGGCAGCTTGAAGATGACAATTCTTGGTAGGAGCAATCAGAGGTTTTAAAGTTTTTCTTATTCTTTGATCTATAATATTTTAATTGACTGGTTGAATGCAGATTCATTTTATAACCTTCTGTTGGATTTTAATATGACCTTTTTTCATTTTCTTACTGTTTACTTTAGAACTCTAAATTATGATTTCATTTGCCATAAGGAAGCCAGCAGTGACAGAACTCAACCCAGGGTAGTGACAATTATTTGATCTGATTTACATTTATATCCGATTTTACCCTAAGGACTTTGTTTTTACTAGTTTTTTTAAAAAAAGCTTTAGTCTTATTTTTTTAACTTGTAATGGAAAAATTACATTTTATTTTAATTATTTCTTGTTTGGGGAAATTTTATCTCAAATTTTCTCTATGGATATTTTGTTATGCGACTATATGTTGTCCAGTGAGTTTGGGCATCTGAGAGTCAATTCTGAAGAAAGACATTCAAGAATTGAGGAAGGATTTTTTAAAAATTCAGATTTCTGATATTCTGATTAAGAAGGATAGAAAGAAAATATTGAAACAAGGCAAACTAAAATAAATGTATGGTAAGTATGTTATTTTATTCTGTGGTTGTCCAATGATTTAAATGAGATTTCCTTCATAGGAGATATATTAAGATGTACGAATGAAATGTATCACTTTGAAAACCAGTAACTTGATTCATGAAAAGAGAAAGAAACTAATACAGTAAATCTAAGTGTAGAATTAATTCCTACCTAATTTAGTATTTACTTCCAAGTAATATCAATTTGGAACTGTAACATCAAAGGTTTTTTTAAATAATCTCGCCTTCTTTATAGTTATTAGGCAGACACTGCTACCTTTGTAATATTTGACCAACTACAGAATAATTTTTAGGATAAATAACGTATTACAAATTAAATAAGCAACTGGTTAACACAGTATGTACACTAGAGTATTAGAGTAATGCACATTTCAAAAAATGATTTGAAAGTAGTGATTTGGATTTTCATGGGAAAACAATGTATTTTTGATATTAAAAGCCTTTATCAGGTTTCCAAGGCGGGGGGAGTCTACTTTAGAGTCACCTTAACTTAAATGAAAGGATTATTTAAAACACCCACATCTTTTTTCAGGTTTAAAACCCAACCTAATGCCATGGACCTCATGTGAGGTTCTAAACAATGGACCACAGGTCATATGTGGTATGTCAAGCAGCCAAACTACATGCTACTGAATGCCTCTAAGCTTCACAGCCGCTACCAGCTCCAGTGCTAACTGCTTCACTAACTGAACAGCTATCAGCATGTCAGGTAGCTTTTTGTGATTATTTTTAATTTTTCTACAAATTGCATAGGCCTGTTCTAAATAATACCTTTCAAATCATTTTGAAGACTAAAATTGCAAAATTAATAATTATTTTTAAAATAAAATATATACTTTACTTCTATATTGAATGATTACAAAATATTTTAAGTGGCAAAAATTGCTTATTTATACTGCCTTGGGTAATCTTGTAGAAAAATTAAAGCACAGCAAATAAAGACTTTTTATGCAAAGCAATCAACCTATACTCTTTTCAACATGTTTTCTGACATAGTAACAGGAATACAAGATAGATTTTTATAAAATGCAAACATTTGTTCACAAAACTTCATTGCAGGAATCCTTTTTTAATAAACAATTGTTATAAAAAAATATTATTACTGTTATCTAAACTTACCATAATCTGATAATACAGCATCTACAGTAAAACAAGGCATATCATCCATCGAAACATCAGTGATAATTAATGAACAATATTTTCCTACAACAATTGGAGCAATAATATTCTTGTAGTTTTCATTACAGAGTTCTGTATCAAGAATATTAGCAATGCGACACTTAATGGCCTAAAAACAAAACATTTAGAAAGTTGGTTAAGCTAGTTTAAAAAAAAAACATAAAAGAGCAACTATTATTAAAATATACAGAAGCTCTTAAATAGTCAAAATACAAACATCTTGGGGGGGAAATCATGATAATTTCTGTATTTTTAAAAAACTCTTCTTTTAAATATATTTGAATATTCCAGTGTTCAATACATCTACTTAAAGGTTTTCTCCAAATGCAACAACCCTATTCTGCATTCACAGATTACCAAGAATAGAAATCAACATTTATAGATCCTTGACCAAGAATCAGGATAAAACTTAATTCCATCAAAAAAAATCTCTCAAGTCATAAGTAATGTTCTGGACAAAAGTAGCTAAACTTTTGATCATTTTTTTCTATTTTTCTAGGAGCAACATTTTTAGAATATTTCATTATTTTTTTAAAAAAAATCAGATTATATTCTCTTGCAGTCAAAATGAGGATACTTAACATGTTCTCAAAGACATGGTACGTTTTCTTCGAAGTTTCTTACATATTTAAACTTATACTTACGCAGGGTGGGATCTGTGAAATATCTTCATGCAATCCTTTAATTCTGTGTAGTAGTATATTTTCTCTTTTTCCATAGTCAATATACAGTACTTGAGCAGTCTTTGTAAGGATATCTATCTCTTTTATGAGTACCCTACACCAAGTCTGAATATGAACAAATTACTTAGCTGCAGAAAAATTATTCACTATGATCTTTTTTTACTAGAAGTTGTCTTCATTTCAAACACTACCTTACAATATAATTTTGTATACTTAAATTATTTAGTTAATGGACGCAAATCAATTAATCTGTTCTTCCTAACACACAGACCATTCTTTGAATAGGCCATATAGAATTATATTAACTTCAATATTACTTATACACTTAAATAATATGAAATATTTCAGGTGACACCACCTATTTTAAACAGAAATAAGATTAGAATCATCTCTCTTAATTTTCTGTTTTCAGCAGTTTTCATTTTACTATAAAAAAGAAACCAAATCTTTGTGCTGCAATTTTCTATGGCATTTCTTGCTTTGTCTAAAGTACAAGTTACTATTACATATCACAATTACACTTAGTTAAAAATAAATATGAATCTTTGACCTGATAAAAAATAAATGCTAAATTGCTGGTAATCTATACTTCAGGATAGCTTCTACAGTTGTTCAATCAAAAAGGTACTTTTTGAACAGTCCTACATGTATATTTAATATGCATTTAATACTTCCTTAAAGAAGTAATTTCTTTTCCTGCCTTCCATAATTACTAGAAAATTCCAGAAAAATATATAAACTAAGAAGGTGCCAATAATGCCCCTACTTCTTCTGAAAATTGCTGCACCACTCCAAATGAAAGCATTTAACAAGGAGAACTGAACAAGGAGAGATTCAACCTGGAAATAAGGAGAAACTTTCTGACAGTGAGAACAATCAACCAATGGAACATCTTGCCCTCAGAATTTATGGGAGCGTCATCACTTGAGACTTTCAAGAAGAGATTGGACTGCCATTTGTCAGCAATGGTGTAGGGTCTCCCCACATGGGCGGGGAGTTGGACAAGATGACCTATAAAGTCCTTTCCAACTCTGATTATCTGTTACCATCAATATCCATAATAGTCTGCAAAACACTAAGTGGTCTACTCTAAAGTCAATTTACCTGATCCAGAGAATATTCTGCAATACAAACTTCTCCTTTGACAGGAATATATTCTTGACTGATTCCCTTGTAATCTTTCAGTTTCATTGTTAATTTTAAAATATTACTCTGAACTTCAAGAGAACTGACTTGCATGTAGAATTCACTAGGATTATTAAAATCAGTTATTGTACCCTAGAAAAGAAACAATTTTTGAAAGTTTGTCTTTAGCATTAGATTTACTCAATCAACTACATATTTATCACACTAAATACATGAACGAAGTTAATCAAAGCATAAAAATTTTAAGAATTCTTATAAAGAATGAAATTAAAATCATTTTACAGAAAGTAAGATAGTCCTTGCTTAATGATTCTAATTGGGATTGAAATTTGTCACTAAATGAATTTATAATTAAGCAAAACAGTATATGATTACAGCACTTAGTAACAGTAATTCCAATAATCTTGGTTACAGTTATTAGGCAAAGACTACACTGTTGTTAGGCAGGACCTCATGCTTCACTTGCCCTGCATGAACTATCATTCCATCCACTGCATCTTCTCCAGCCAAGCCTGGTGGTGTCCCTTTGGTAAATGAGATTGCACTTCCCTTGCCTCCACTTCAGATCCTCCCACTAGTCCATATTCCCTATCTCTATCCTTTGGACAGCCTGCTCTGTCATTTTGCTGCCTGCTGCCACCAGGTGACCTTCACTGTCACCTTTCACTCTCTGTCGACCTGGACTCCAGGCGAGGTTGTGACCTGTTTGGTTGTGACCCATAGATATACTCAAAGGGTGTAGCAGACTTTTGCCAGTCAAAGAGAAACTTGCCAGGTCTGATCAGAGGAGGCAGTGAGATATAGTCAGTGGAGGAAACAGGATGGTGGTGAGCAGCAGACCAGACAAAGGTAGCCAGGACTGTGTAAAGCCTTGTAATCTTGAGCCAGCAGCAGAAGACAGAATTCAACAAAGGTCATTGGAAGGAGGTGGGGCAGGCAGCAGTGGCAAAGTTTAGAGTGTTCCAAAGGGCAGAGATGAGAAGGGGAATAGATAGGCAGGTGAGAGGAGTTGAAGTGTGCACTGTAATCATAAATATGGGCTTATTGCCAAGCACTCAAATTTTGATCAAGTGACCACAGGAACATTGCAACTTCCGTAACTTTAAGAATGGTTGTAACTACCATTTGTTTAGCACTGTCACTGAATGTTAACAATAAAAAGTTGCCAAGTTAGGACCACTTGTATTAATTTAGCTAGGTCTTTGTAAGTTTGTAAGGCCCTCATTATACAAAATATACTGAAATGTAAAATCAGAACTTACTTTGATTTTCATATTTTTCTTAAGTCCTAAATAATTTAGATCAGACAGCATTATTTTCTTCCCTTGTTCTACATTTTTAGTATTCACCGGTAATATATTTTCCTGTTAGAAACAAAGGTTTACATTTGATTAATAATAATCCCATTTTCTACTTAAAAACCTCAAAAAGATTGACCCATCTAAGAAGCTTATCTATATTGTTGATGAATTTATAACAAGAATTATAATTCTGCATATAAGCTAACATTTACAACGTAAGTAATTTGTATTCCTTCTTGTAATATCCACAATAACTTCAGAAACCTTCTAGGGAATATCAAGAAGTCTTCCAAAATAATCGCTGGAGAAATGAAAATGTAATATGGTTACTATGAAAATAGAAAAACAACAACTGGAAAGAATGTTTTACTATCTTGACTGATATTATACCTCACTAGCAGTAATTCTTGTCATATTAGTAATATAATATTTAAACCATAATTGGCAACTGATAACCGAAGTAGTAGGGAAACTGGCAGAAAATTGCAAGTCCCAGGCCAGCAGGTAAGTGGCAGGACTGCATTGGGGTGTAGGAGAAACACTACATGGCCAGACTATATACCACAGATTGGGAATAGCGTGTACAAGAGATGCCAGGCAGATCAGGAAGGGTGTATGCATGAATGGTGTAGCACTGGTAGGGTATGTGAATTGCTGGCATGAAAGCAAGTAGTTTGAGGATGGTGTGTGGGTGCTATTTGTGATTCTCCCAGATAGACCATTGACTTTCTGGGAAAATCAGCAGAGAAGGCTTCAAATGGCAATCATTCAATGCTGGGGTGCTGGACAACTGGTTATAAATGTTAACCAGTTGCCAAGCACCCAGATCATGATCACAACTGCAATGTGCTGCAATGTAACTATGGGGACTGGGTATATTTTCAGCATTGTTGTAGTTTCGAATAATCATTGAATGGTTAAATGTCAAGGACTACATGTATTAGCAAAAAAAAACCTGAAATAGTAGAAAAAATAAAGGTTTCCTGTCAAACATGCCCAACTCTAAGGCAGTGTTCATCTCCATTTCTTGGACAAGGGAGCAATGTTGTCCAAAGAGAATTTCCGTGGTCATATGGCCAGCATGACTATATGTCAAAGGTGCATGAAACCTTCTAAAGTGGTACCTATTAACCTACTTGCATTTGCATGTTTTCGAACTACTAGGTGGGCAGGAGCTGGGCCAAGTAATGGCAGCTCATCCCATTGTACAGACCTCTGATCTTAAATCTGCTGTCCAGATAACAAGCTCAAAACAACCACTGAGCCATCTGGCTCTATTGAAATAGTAGTTGAATGTAAAATAAAACCAATCAGCTAGATGACTTACTGCTGCAAAAAAAGGCAACTGGATTGATATACTAACTTGGGTCAGATCACAGCCTGAATATGTGTTCACTTCTGATCATTGAATTTTAAGGGTTCCAAAATATTGGAGCTGGTTTACTGAAGAGCAGCAGGTATTATCAAACTGTAGAAACAGATCCTATGAAGAGAGGCCGAAGCATCTCGGCCTGTTCAGCCTTAAGAAGATAGAAAGCGGAAATCATAGCTCTTTCCAGTGTCTTAAAATATTACTCTGAAGATTTGGCTTTCTCACGGAATAATTTAAGTTCTAGGGAAAAAAAATCCACTTGAAAAAAACAATCTAACAGTAAAAGCAATTTTCAGTGAAACACTAGGCTTCTCTTTACTGATTGTCTTGAAGCAGATGTCTGATAACTATTTATCAAGGATATTATGTTGATTCTTGGTTGTGCCAGGATATGGTAGACTAGACTTGCATCAGCCCTTTCCGAATGCATAATTTTAAATGAGAAAAGTATCACAAAGAGAAAGGGTAAATATCCAGGCATCATCAGAATAGTATAATGAAATTTGTCAACCACAGAAGGAAATTCCTTTCACCATACCTTTTTATTGCTTTCATCCAATGATTTTCTACAGTATTCAGCTTTATTTGCACTAAAAAGAATAATTTCATTCATTAGCACAATGTTCAGTTCAATTACAAGATTACTTCATTTAAAGTTTATTATGTTGTGGCAGTATAACTTTGTGCCACTTTACAAACTTCTAGCTGATCAAGAAATACTGTTGTTTCATATGCTGCTTTAACATCTAAATCTTGACTTGCTTAAACCAGAATTCAAAAGTATATCCAAAACAGAATCTCTAAGAATAATATTAATCATTTAATTTAAGCAGGGGCAGGAAGGAAGGCTGACTGGGAAAGGAAACCCCAAGGCTCTCCTAGGCACATAAAATCCTTGACTGGAACAGCAAGTAAGGAACAAAAAGAACTGCCATGTATTGTGGACCTAGAACAGAGCTGTCAAATTCGTGGGCCACGAGCCAGATACGTCATATGCTGGCCACATCCACACCCTGGTTTGCGAGGTGGAGGAAGTCCCCCTTCACGTGACACCGCCGTGATAACGTGAGTTTGAACCCCTGCCCTAAAACAACTAAGCCAAGGAGTTTAAATACTAATCAAAGAGTGTGCAAAATATTTCAAAAACAAAATGTTCAATCTGCCTGTAGTCTGACAGTGTTTCTACTAGAATATATCTGGTAAAATTAGAAATATTATTCTTAACTTGGAAGAGACTGTTTCAAGTTTGAAAAAGCAGCTTTGAGCAGCTTAGATCTCAGAGTCTAAAGATTCTGCACACAAATATATGGAATGCTTATTTTTTTTATCCTCACTAGCCTGCAAAGAGGTCAGATCACACCTGAAAAAAGATTGCCTGAAACAAGCATGATACTTTACCCTTCCAATCTTGAATAAATATATTGCAGATCAAGTACAACTATACAGATTGTACTTCTCAATCTAAAAACTCTTTTGGGGGAGAGTAATTTATATGAAAATATAGTATAGCTAAAGAATTATAGAAAATTGGGTCAGCTAGTTCCTATAAACAAAGTATTTTTAAGCAAAATGCTATGAACATGTCATGAATTCCCAGAATGCTGCTACAGAACCGAAAAAAACACCCCTAAAGAAAAAAAAAGTATACTGCCATTAAAGATAGCAATGGTCATAGAAAAACCAAAGATATAAGAGAATTTGAATGTTTTTCTTTCAACCATTATATTCCTTAATTATTTTAAATTATTTTAATTTATATTTACTAAGCAATAATTATTTAAATCATTACTTTATTTTAAAATTTACGTAGTTAAAAATAAACATTAAAGCCACCCAAAATCACTGTTGGATCTGTTTCAGAATTTTTTTGAAGTCTTTAAAACTATTAATAATGGGAAATCTCCAGGTTCTGATGCATACAGCAATTTAATAATAAATGTCTTAATATCTGAATTTTTACTTTTATTCAATACTTGCATTGGAGAGAACCTTTACCAGAGTCCTGGAAAGAGTCTAAGATAGCTGTAATCTTTAAACCAGGTAAACATTTTCAGGAATTGACAATTAGTGGATCATTTCACTTCTTAATATAGATTTCAAAATCTATACAAAATTATTAACCACCTAAAATGACTGTAAATAAAATTACTCATGTAGATCAATTTGATTTTATTCCAAAAACATATTCTCCCTACTAGTAAATTACACAAATTGGCAAAATGAATATAACTCTTCACTAACTATAAATAGCCTCAGTGGCGCAGTGGTTAAGGGAGCAGTACTGCAAGCTACTCCTACTGCAATTTAGCAGATCAAATCCCACCAGGCTCAAGGTTGACTCAGCTTTCCATCCTTCCGGGGTGGGTAAAATTGTTGGGGGCAATATGCTGACTCTGTAAGCCGCTTTGAGAGGGCTGTAAAACATTGTGGAGCGGTATATCAGTCTAAGTGCTATTACTATATGCTCCTAGATATACTTAAAAGCTTCTGGTTCTCTGGGATGATTTTTTTTTTAAATAAGTACATGTAGTCCTGTACTTATTTGAGTTCAAAATTTCAGTTCCTAAACAAAACAATTGTTACATGAATTTTGCCCCATTTTACGACCTTTCTTGTCAGTTAATTGAATCACAGCAGTTGTTTAGTAACACAGTTGTTAAATGAATCTGGCTTCCCCACTGGCTTTTCTTGTCAGAAGGTCACAGGTCATAAAAGGTGAGCACATGACACTGCAAGCACCATAAACATGGACCAATTGCCAAACATCCAAATTTCAATCATGTGATAATGGGGATGCTACAACCATCATAAGCATGAAAAACAGTCACAATTCACTTTTTTTCAGTCCTGTTAACCTCAAACAGTCACTAAATAGTTGTTAAGTCAATAACTATCTATGTTACAAAAATATAATTTAAGGCTGGCTTTTGTAATATCACATTTATCTCTATATTACTAAACTCTCATTGTCATGAGTAAAGCAGTCATCATAGGGAAACCATTTTTGAAACAAGGTATCTCAAATGCTTACAGAACATGTTCAAAGTCCATGAGTCCTGAAGGAATGAAATCTGAGGAAGCTGGGGCTGCTTCAGTGCTACCGGCTGCTGAGCTTCATTTTCAACATTCTGTGGCATTTTCTAAGCCACTTTCACAATCCCTTGCTCTCTCTCCTACTCAGGAGTAGCCACTTACTTGCCTGCTGGAAAGGAAAGGGAAATTTCCAATGCCTCCTGCCAGATTCCCGCTAGGAAACAGAATGGGGAAGCCAGCAGAAAGCTGGAAGTCATTCCTTCTGTCACTGCTTTTTTACCCACCCTCGGTCATTTTGTTTCTCTGTTTAGATATGGAAATATCTCTGAAATGATGATTCAACAGGGCACAGGTTGTATAGTGGACAACTGAAGCTTACATGAAACCTAAATAGTTATCACTCTATTTTACTGAAAGATTCTGGTAGTAATTGATTAAACTGTTATCATCTTTATTATTCGATGTAGCTGTTGTAGCTCTGACAACAGAACCAATGAACAGACTTATGGCATACAATTAGATGGCATACAATAAGAGCTATCTTTGAAATTTATGATATGGTTCTGACTCTTTTGAACACCTCCCATTCAGCTAACCATACCAATAAGAACTTAAAAAGAAATTTGAACGGGACATTCAAAAGAAAGTTCAAATTCAAAATCAATTTAGGGCTTCCAATTATATATAAATATTTATAATATTCAGATAACAAGATATTAATGTTTATCTTATTAATCTTACACCTACAATGAAGATATTAAAGATATTGTGAAAATATTAAACAAGGAAAAGTTGGGGTAGCAATATTTCAGGATGGATTGCAATTGCCAAAATGAAAATCCTTCAAAGTTCAATTATTTCAATATTTAATGGAAATTCCAAAACAGGTTTTAATATATTGGCACACACAGGCAAAAAAAGAACTGGACAATCACTATGATCTGACTATGATCATATGACTAACACTATGATCATATGAAAAAAAGGAAGGGAAACTAAATAAAGGACAAAGCAATAAATATAACAAATTACCGTGGTTTTCTTGGTTTAAATTTAAATAATTATTGGGTAACACAGAAATTATAATTTCAGTAGTTAGCCCTTGCAACAATTTTGAAAATAATTAACTAGCTAGAACAACCAAAAGGATGGCTTTCAAAAATAGGTTACAATTATACATCGTTGGGACTTGACTTGTTAGATTGGCACATATAATTATTTTAACAAACTCTGGAGAGGTTGTCTCCAAAAAGCTATCTTTAATTTATGGTGGTTCTGTAACAAAGATACATAGGTAGTACTTGATGTATGACATTTGTTTAATGATGACTCATTATGACCATTACCATTTGGATGCTTGGCAATCAGCTCATATTTACAATAGTTGCAGAATTTTGTAATTGCATGATTGTGATTTGTGACCTTCCCAGCTGCCTTCTGACAGCCACATGATTTGCTTAATCACAATTATCTGCTTAACAACTTCAGTAAAAATGGTCATGAAATCGGGTCCACTCATGTGATGATGTGTTATTGTGTTTACTTAGGGAAAGGTTAAAAAACTTTATTTATTTAACCTTAGCAGCAAAAATAATATTCACCTGAAAACATTGAAAAACTTTAGATAATTTAACAACTTCCAGAAAAGGTCAAGTTAAAATAATAAAAATACTTTATTTACTGAATAGTGGAACGGTGGACAGAATGCAGTATTGCAAGCTAACTCTGTCCACTGGCAGGAGTTGAATCCTGACTAGCTCAAGGTTGACTCAGCTTTCCATCATTCCAAGGTTGGTAAAAGGAGGATTCAGATTGATGGAGGCAATATGCTGACTTTGCAAACCACTTAAAGAATGCTGTAAAAGCATTATGCAATGGTATGTAAGTCTTATTGTTATTGCTAAAATATCAGAAGCAGGAACCTCAATTCTATAAAACATACATTTTATATTAATTGCAACAGATCTACTACCAACACCCCTTTAGATGCTATGGGGTTAACACTACTCTCTTTTCCCCTGAAAAAGGGGCAATGATGTAGCGTGTTATACCCCCTCAAGCGGAATCCTCTTTAGGGACCCGTCCCAATGTGCCTAGCGCGGGCGGAGCGGCGCCCACGCGCTTTCCTGAAATTTCTCTTAGGAAGCGCGTAGCAGTTATATGTTAAAATCAATTTGTATATTAATTGCTTCTAGCTACTTTCTGTCACATCTTTTTCTTATTCTTTTAAGTATCTATTTATGTTATTCAATTACTTGACAGAGTTTGTCAATCAGTTTAATAAAAAAATTGAAAATTAAACCATCATAATTTGAATATACAACTATATGACTATCTAAATAAGGACAAGTCTGCATGGATGTGAGTTTTTTATTCAGAATCAGATAACTTTAAATTGTTTAAAAAAATTCTTATTAAAATTGTAATTGCACATTTTTACATATAATTGATTGATGAATTAAAAGCTTATGGATATCATTTAATTAAATTTTAATTGTAATCCATTAACTTACTTCGTTTTACTTGGCTTACAGACATTATTATGTATTTGCCAATCTTTCATCTGACAACTTGCAGAACAATAGTAGACTTGCATACACTGGATGCATCTTAAGGATCCTAAAAAGATTACAAAAAGATTACTGGGGTCAGGTTATTGGAGAAGAGCAATGCAAACAATTGTCACGTAATGAGAAAGAAAGCTACAAGTGTATAGTGTCATTAGGAGATAAGTGCTAACTGAAATCATTTTATGCACTGCTGATATATCAAGACTGAACAAGCCACCTACAAAGAATACTTAGCTTTATAATTCAATTCTTTTTATAGAAAACTGTCATAAGCTTGTACTAAGCAAGTTTTGTATTCTGCTTTCATAATGGTAGTTTCAATGATAAAACCATTATTTCAGTAAACGCAATTCAACTATGTCTATATTTGGTTTAATTTGACAGATACAATTTGCGGTTTCCCTAAGACTACCTAGTAAATTTGTGGTCAGACTTAAATATTTCAACTGATACCTGAATTGAATTCACATTAAATTCATTTCACTTAAAAGCTATTAGCTCTTTGATCCCACTTTTAACCAACATTTTAAAGTATACATTATTTTATCATAGATTATTTTATCATAGACAAAAACTTACCAAACAGCCCACAAAAATGGCAAGTTGGCTGATATAAAGGACTTAATGGACTGAATTGTGAATTATAGCTGATAGGTAAAGCTTTGTCAGGAGAAGTTGATAAATGCACTGTTTGTATCAATGCTGAGTCAGATACCTGCAAAGCATATTGACAAATATGTTGGTCTTAAATATTTTACATTAAAATTCCTAATTTTTAAGAAAGTATGTATCTCTCAGAGAAATAAACAACAGCTATGTTGACATATGGCTAGACCAGGTTTTCTTTAAATACCTGAATAACATGTTACATACATTGAATAATATATGACACATTAACATAAACCAAATTAAAGTTTAGTATTAGGTATGAATCTAAATCCTGCCCACCCAGCAGTTTGAAAGCACGCAAATGTGAGTAAATAGGTACCACTTTGGTGGAAAGGTAAAAGTTTTCCATGCACCTGGCATATAGTCATGCTAGCCATATCACCATGGACATGTCTTCAGATAACACTGGATCCCTTGGCCCCAGAAACAAGAGAGGAGCATCGCCCCGTAGTGTCAGGCATGACTGGACAGGGCAGACCTTTATCTTTATGAATCAGATACTAATTTGGGAATAACCTATTTTATTACAATTAATAATCATATTAATTATGACAAAAGGACATAAGAAAATTGTTAGTGGAAACTTACAGGATTCATTTTCTTTGTAGAAGATAGCAAATTATTCATAACTTTGAATTTCCCTACAATATAGAATGAAAATATTTAGAATCAAATAATTTAACAAAATAAAGATATTTTTTAATCATTAATTCAAATTTATATAGTTTTTTCATCAGGATAAAATGCCTATCCAGAAACAACCTAAGGTAGGTGTAGATGGATTTATTTCTAAAATTAATGAAGTTTTTCAATACAAGAAGTTCTAAATTTTAAAGTTAATCACCAAGGAAACCACATTCTTATAATCAACAGTGACTTTAGTTAGCCTTCATTTAGAGACTGCCTTGTTTAACACCATTTGCAGTTACAATAGTAATGAAAAAGTAACATTATGATCAGTGCTTGCATTAGCATACACCTTCACAGATCTGTAAAGCAAAGTTGAAGTAAGATCTAATCATAGTTATAGTTTCACCTACTGACCCCATTTGGTTTAATGAGCAGTGGGCAGTTCTAATTGTAGTTGTTAAAGGAGGACTACCTGTGATATTTTTTTTGGCATATAAACTATCCATATCAAGTGTCTTCAAACTTGGCAGTTTAAGATTTGTGAACTTCAACTCCCAGAATTCCTCCTTCAGTCATGTTAGCTCAGGAATTCTAGAAGTTGAAGTCCATAAGTCTTAAACTTGCCAAGTTTGAAGACCCTTGATGCAGAACATTCAAGGAAACAATTATGTCCAAAGTTATTATTCAATAATAGCACTATTCCCAATATTTGCAGATAAAGAATGAATACAAGATTATAGCATACCACCTTGTCCTTCATTCCAATTACGTGGTTTTCTATTACCAAAATGTACATACCTTCTGGATCATTGAGCTTTGACCCTGGAGATTGAGAAGGTGGGAGATGGTTGACAAACAACAGAGAATTTGCTGGAGGAGCTTTACATAATAAAATAATAAAATTACCCAATTTTACAAAAGGAAAACAATTTTTAGAACCAAACACTTATAAAAAAATGAAATCAACCAAAACGTATCATTCCTATTTTTCAAGATAAAGATTTTCAAGATTTTATCTCACAAGATAAAATTAAAAAGCACATAAGAATACAGCACTACAAAATACATTAAATTTAAAGACTTTTTCTTACCTTTCATTCCTGTTCCAGCCATATTTAATGGAACAGTTTTGTGATCACTGCCATCATGGTTGTTGTTTTCATTCCAATTTGTAACAAATGATTTTGCCTGTCCACAAATCGGAAGATTGTTGAGCAATGGTGGTACCTTATTATCAACAAGTACCGTATTTTTGAAATTGGGGCTTGTGCTGGGACTTCTCAAGGACTGATTTGGACTTTTGAGATCCTTTATCTGAAGCCTTTGTTCCATTTTCACACATCTATATTAGAATCATTTCCTTACAATTTCATGGATAATTTAACAGCTAGGAAAGTAAAATAAAATACATTAGCTAAACAATTAAATTACAAATAAACGCTCCTAAACAGAATTCAGATGTTTCTGTATGTAATGTTTCTCTTAAGCATAGAACACTTGCTAAAAAAAAATCATCCAACCCCTCATAAAGTAGCACAATATTTGTAACAATACTTTAAAATGCAAGGAAACAACTACATTTTCAACAATAATTTTAAATGAGAATCCTGTATTAAATGCTTTGGACCAGCAAAACAGAATTTCTAAATTTAGTTTCCCATATTCCTTTTCATTGAAAAAAAATGTGGAAAAATTAATTTAGCAAATTTAAACCACTTCCAGCACACTGAAGAGTTCTGATAGCATTCTTTGCACGAATAAATGTTATTAAAAGGTTTGAGCTGTACTAAGCTGCAGCTCACTTTTTCAGATGTATAGAAGGGTTAGGCTGATTAGGATTTAAACTGGGATCAGTTGGAGAGAAGGAGAAGAAAAGAAAGGCATGCAGGTTACACAAGAGAGTTTAGTCACATGTTAATTACAAAGCTGGTAACATGAATTTTTTCACAAGCTTTCTTCCTATGTTTTCAATACACACAGTTCTTAAAAAAAAAAAAACAACCCAGTCAGTATTCCAAACTTTATAAAGCCTTTTGTTTTAAAGAACCACAGTACCATGATGTCTGCCTCAAGTTTCCAACACATACAGTAATCTCACACTATTGGCACATGGGTATATTTCAACTGAAATTTAGAAATCCAAAAGGCAATAATTACCTATGGTGCTTTTAGATTTGTATTTCCCATACCAAGATAGTAGTAGTAGTAGTAGTAGTAGTAGTAGTAGTAGTAGTAAAGTATCATATTAGTACTGCAGTGAAATCGCTTAGCCACACAAATTCAGTTTATGTAAATACTGGCAAAATATACCAAAATACTGTATATACGTCATTTGGAAAACTACAGGCCATTCCTCTAACAGGAAACATGATTTACAATACTTCCATTACTCGTAGAACTAAAACTCTTAGTAGTCCCAACAAATAGGTTTCTTGACTACTGTTTAGTCTATTCTTCCTTTTCAAGAATGTAACGTTAATATTCCACCTCGGCTAAAACAAAATCTATTGCACAAAATTAAAATAAGCAACCAAACCTAGTGCTGCTCTAGCTAGCAATCCTCTGATCCATCTACTACACTAACACAGCTCCTCTACCTCTTTTTCCTTTACAGTGCGAAGACGCAGCCCAGGAAAAACCATGATCGCACCCCAGTTTACACCCTTCAGACTCGTGTGTGAGAAGCAAATGATAGAAAACTTGGAAGGACCCAGGAATTGAAGCCATTCAACTCTAGTTATAAATGGCGCGGAGTGAGAAGGGAAGCGAGTTCACACACAATGCCTTAAATCACAATTGGCCGCAAAACACGCAACTTTTACAACAAACCTTACATTCCCAACATGGACACTGAGTTAGAGCTCGCGCAAAGTGCTAATGTAGTCCAAAAGTAAAGGGCGGAACATCTACAACCCACACTGAAAAGACTTAGCACTTGTGGTTCAGCCGGCCACAAATCCAGACTGGAACTAAAGCATCAGCGAATATATTTGCCCAGGAGTTCTGAGCGAGCTTAATGCAATTGAACTCCCAAAAGTCGAAGTGGAAGCGAAAGGGTGGGAGCTTACATTTGCTAGTTTGGAAGCAGAACCCGCCACTCTCCCCACGTACGAAAAAGAAAAAGAAAAAAAATAAAAATAAATCCAGGGCCGCGCGGTCTTTCCAACAGCCTCTTCGGCTATTTAATCCGAACAAAACGAGGCTTCGTTCCAGATACCCAGCCTCGTCTCCTTTTCTCCACGCCGCGTGATCAGCAGAGCGCATGCACCACCTGTATAACTGGCGGACACCGAGAGTGTGAAGTTAAGGCCGGGTGGGCGGGGTTGCCTACTTTGAGCTGTGTCTTTGCAAGATGTGTTGTTTTCTTCATTCTTTTAAAGTTCCTCAATGATGCAAAGCATTTTCATATTGGCTCCGTTGGTACCTGGGCTGTACGGTAGTTGTGTTTTAGGTTTACGTATTTTCTTGCGCGAGATTTGAACATCCCATCTCACTGCCTGTGCCTAAAATACTTGTACAATAGTACAGTGATGCTGATTTTAGGTATTTGTCAAATGCTAAACTATGAGTGCTGTGTATAGGTTACATTGAACATCTCTAATTATTTGAATGCTGGCAGTTATTTCTTACGAAGCAAGTTCTGTTTGTTTCCGGGCATTTAATCTCTTTTAGTAATTGCAGTACTAAAGTAATCTGTTTAGGTCACTAAGATAGTCCCATATCTGAGCCCAGTAGATTAAATACTATATTCTTCGTGTTTTTTTTTTTAAAAAAATCCAAAATAACATTTTTTTTCCTAAGAAAGTTGTGCTTGCAGGTTCTCTTGCAGAATTTGAACCTCAATTTACCTTTTTACACAACTTGCTAGCCTGCAATTTATTGAAGTAACGAAGTGTTTTAGATTCATGCAACATAGCAAACTACAAACTAGTCTATCATATTTCACTGTTTTACTACTGTTTTACTAACCCAGCTAGGGGATTTAGTTAATGGTTTGGTGAGCTGTATGAACTCACAAAATAAACAGTAGCCAACTTAACTAACAATAACTCACACCATGAACTATAGCCACACGACACTGAATCCCAAACTATTTAACCTCGTTTTACCCTAACATGCATTTTGACTTCATCCTGTGTGATAAAGATGCACCATAGAAACCTAAAAAATAATGTTAAGTCAGTAATCCTGATTCAGTTAATGTCATGTAAAAATATGACCAGAAACTAAAACATAATTATGGATCTTATGTTTTGGAATACCTTTGTGCAAAAATGTGGGTCTGCTGAAGCATGGTTTTTAAAATTTCTTAATAAGGAAAGCTTTCAATATTCTAGTAAGGATAAGTTCCTCATGATTCATTTTGCCCTCTTTGCTTACCAATATTTATTTTAAAAGATCCTGGACTACTACATCTGGAAGTATTGGTTGAAGTACTATTTCTTGCATATACATGAACTTTACCATTTGATAAATCAGTGATTACAATGATGCAGTATAAATATATTGCTGTAATAGACTCATGTACAAATATCAGAAGCCACAATTTGGCCACATTACCACATAATGGAACTAAAAATCAATGTGACTAATGCCTTATTCTGTGCATGACATTACCAGTATCAGATGGTTTTGTAACTGGTTAACCAACTGCACTCAATGTGTAGTTCTCAATGGAACCGCATTTACATGGAAGGAAATATGCAGTGGGGTACTAAGGCTCTGTCTTAGGCCCAGTGTTCTTGAATATCTTCATCAATGATTTAGACAAGGGAGGAGAACTCATCAAATTTGTATCCTGCAGAATGGCAGGAATAGTCAATACTCCAGAAGATAGGCTCAATACAGAAGAATCTTGAAAGAATTGAACAATGGGCCTATCTAATTAAATTCAATGATGGGAAAAGTAAGATTTCTACATTTAGGCAAGAAAAACCAAATGCACAGGTATAAGTTAGGGCTGTCAAATTCAGGGCCCACAAGCTGGATGCGTCACACGCTCGTCACGCCCATACCTTTAGTGAAGGGGGAAAAGTCACAATACATCACCTGACGATGCTGTGACGACGTGAGTTTGACACCCCTGGGATAGGTAGTACCTGGCTAGTAGTAACTGCTAGAGGGATCTTGGAATCCCAGTGGACAATCAAATATGAGTCAGCAGTGTGCTTCAGCTGCCAAAAAAGCCAAAGCAGTTGTAGGCTTCATTGACAGAGGGACAGAATAAAGATCACACACAGTGTTATTACCACTTTATAATGCCTTGTTAAGACCACACTTGGAATCTTGCATCCAGTTTTTATTGCCATGATATAAAAAAGATTGAGATGCTAGCAAGTGCAGAGAAGAGCAAGATGATTAGGGGACTGGAGGATAAAACATACCATAACAGTCCTCCAATATTGGAGGGGCTGCCACAAAGAAGGTTAACTTATTTTCCAAATCACCTGAAGGTATGGCAAGAAGCAATGAATAGAAATTAATCAAGGAGAGAACCAACCTAGAACTAAGGAGAATTTTCCTGACAGAACAATTGATCAGTGGAACAATTTGCCTCCAGAAGTTATGGGTGCTTCAACACTGGAGGTTTTTAAGAAAAGATTGGACAAAGATTTGTCTGAAACAGTATTAGGATTTCCTGCTTGAGCAAGTTAGACTAAAAGGTCTCCAAGGTCCCTTCTGACTCGGTTATTCTGTTTTGTATATTGAGAATGATTTTAGGTAGATCTCTTGCAAAACAGGTTTGAATGCAATTTCTACTCTATGGCACACCAAAGAAATATCAGATCCATGATCTCTACAGATGATGTGATTTGTAATGCATAATTATTTTAAATCTAATGAAAAAGATACATTTTTGCTTCACAACAACATTCTGTGTATATAAATGTAGCTTGTGATTTAATGTTTGTTTGACAGGTTGCATGGCCTTTTTGCATGTACAAGGATCTGTGTGGTTTTATCTTCTTCCAGCTTCTGCTCAAATCATAGGAATGATTGTATTTTAGACAAGTGGCAAATATTTGCCACTTTTCATGGTGACATCTGAAATCATCAGCTATTATTTGACAATGTAAAATATAATGTTTTTTCATTCCTCTTATTTAGGCAGAAGTAGTAGTTGATGTTTTTTGTCTGTTTTTGTGGGCGTTTCCCATCTTGTATTCAAAGATTATATGATTATATGATACGTCCCAGAAAAATATTTCTTTCAAATGACTTTATAATATTGCCTATCTCTCATTCCCAGTCTTATTATTTTGATAATTTTATTATCAAAGAGATAAAAATAAATAGAACCTACTAAAAATATGAACAGAAAAAGAGAAAAATGTGAAAAAGTAAATAAACAGCAACTTTTCACCATCAATTTTAATACTTTAACACTATATCTAAGAACATCATATTCTTTCTTCACCCAAGAGCCCATCTCTTTCGTAAAAGTCAAATCGAAAGATAAAGGCAATCATACATCTCTGGTGCATAAACCAGGTCAAAGAAAATGACTGAAACCAGAATCTTGTGGCTTAATCACAAATGTAGACCTGAAAGAAACTAGTTAAGATTTAGTCACACAAATTAAGTATAATCATTTGATAGGGAAGAGACAATGAGGGATAAATGATGAAAATATTAAGCACTATTAAGTAAACAAAATTACAATAAGCCAAAAGCAAGAATTAAGGTTGCTGGGTTTACAAAATAATGTAAGCCTCCCAGTCACTTTGAAACAAGATGGACAGCAACTAAATTTCATAATAAAATAATTAATTTTCCAAGACCAGAAAGAAATAAAATAGAACATATTTTGCATGTTTTAGATAGAAACAAAATGACAAACATAACTTATAGTAAGCAACAAAATATTTGCTGAGCAACAAAACACTTGCTGGGAATTGGGCAGTATATAAATTTAAGAATAATTATTATCAACAATGGAAAGTAAATAGCTGGCATTGAGAAAATGAAAAATGTGGCTTGTAGTTGTGTCTTCTTGCCATAATATTCAACCTAAACTTTTTTTTAAAAAAGAAAAGAACTTTGGGGTACCTGTGTCTCTCCCTTGCAAGAGAGTCCTACAGTGCCTACCCACTGGAGCTATGCAGCTATACAATAGGAATACCCGTAATTGCTGTAACACATTGCTCCTTTGCAGATCATTGGGCCATATATCTCACCCCACCAGAAGGTGCACAAAACTCTGGTTGAATATGCAAGATCCTAAAGCTGCTGCCAGGAGATCTCAGCTACAACTTGATAGTGCGTGCAGACGAATGTAGACACCTGCGAGAGAAGCTACTATTACTACTTTGCAGGATAGATTGGCTGAGTGTATCTTCCCTAATTGCATATGTGCTAGTGTGAAAAACACCAGCTGCCTGTACTGTATATAGTTTTCTTGGAATAACTCCAAGAAGCTAGTCATCAAGGAAAGCAGTTCCAACTTCGTGCTAAATATACAACATGGGTCTCGGGCACATGGATTTCTTCGAATCATGACTGGAAAGCTTCAGCACGTGAGCTAATCTCGAAATATCACCTCAACTTCTACGAGTTCGGTGCCTCTATAGAAGCAGCTTCCCCGGAATCTACGACTACCAGGCTCTTCCTAAAATGACGCGATGACGCTCCAGCGTTATTTTTCTTGAACTACGTTGCAGTAAGTAAACTCTGTGATTCGACTTCAGCCTCTTTACAATCTCCACAAGCTACGGCAGCTTCTCTCAATGGCGAGGTTAAAAATCGGTAGTCTCATTCAGAGAACGGATCCAATCCTCGAAACCCAAGCGATCATCAAAAGGCAGGACCGATACCTCCAACCAGCGTGGTACCGGTAGGAAACATCGCTTCCCCCCGCTACCGTATCTTTCTAGGCATGAATTGCAACGGCCCGATGAATGGCGAGAGGCAGCTTTCGGGCTCCTACCGAGGAATTAACCCAGGCCTATTCAGGATTCTTTCTCCACCCCCTTGCAGGCTGTTAATCGGATCTCGCTCCGCCTTCACTCCGCCTTTCCAATGAAGCTGCTCTGGATACCCGTGGCAGCCATCTTTGTTGATGTGTCAGCTTTCAGTTCCTGTGAGGGGGCTGCAGCAGGAACCAGAGGAGCGAGAATGGCTCTCTACCCTCCCGCTACACGCACACCCACCTCGCCACGCTTTCTTGGTCTTCGGTTCTAATTAGCAATGGGAGAGCGGCTACTAATGCAACAGATGCTCCGGTTCCCAGCCTCCTAGCAAACGGGTAAGCGCTTCCCGACTGGGCTTGAGAACAGTTTGGAAATCTGATGAGGTTTCGGTCACAAAGAATGTAGATCAAGATAGGCAAGCTAAAAGAGAGGAATGCGGGCTCGGGTAGCCGGCAGAAAAACCTGCCTACAGGGGTGGATTCCCACGACTTCTTTACCTGCCCTGCTGGAGGGTTTTTGTTTTAATCGGGGAAAAGGTTTTTGACGTCAGACACTGAACATTCTACGAGGCTTCTTCTCTATTCCTCCCGCGGAGCCCCGCGTAGGTTACTAAATGGGGTTCCATAGGGGCATTCTTTCTTTGCCCCCTCCTCCTCGTATGAAAGCACTCGTGGGCTTTTGTCATTTTTGTTAAATGTTGATGGACGGTCCGTTTCACCTTGGATAAACTCCGATGGAGTTGTTCTACCAGGAAGTAAATGATAGAAAGGTCCTCCAAGGTGTTGGCTTCAAGGTCAGATGTGTAAGGAGTGAAGAATTTATTTTAATTTGTTAGGGAACTGATCCTTTAAGGATGCCTTTGTGCATATTGGCTGGTGCTGCTTCTTACCTTTATGCATCTGAAAGGTGTCAGGTGTAAAATCGTTTGGGGTATCTCATGAGAGTTTCAGACTTCTGATGCGAACCAGAGTGTCCGAATATAACCATTTTAAATCAAATGATATAAAGATTGAAAAAGGATTGTGCAACTTGATTTCAGCTTTGTTACTGTAGGATGCTTGTGAAATTTAGATTTAGCATTTAGTTTTGCAAAATGCAATATAAGAATACATCAGCTAAAAGCATTCTCAAGGCAAAAGTCCTACCTCAAAAGCTTTTGGCTTTGCTATATATTTTACTTTACTGGTTTGCAATTAAAATATTTCCTCAATTAAATGTTCAATCTATAGATAAGAAAAACCTTTCCTCTATGTTATTTCTATCTTCATTCTTATCAATGGTAGTTGGATTACTGCATACAAAGTGCTTTTGGTGTCTTTCTCAGAAGAATTGTGACCTTCATTATGTTTAAGAGTAAAACCCACTAGGTTCAGTGGGATTTAGTGACAGATAAACATAAGCCTTTGTTATTATTTTGAATGTTGAGCTATGAACAAGGCATTTTGTGGCTTCCCTATCAGGTAGCCAGATGCTTATAAAAGCAGATGATACAATGTTCAAAGTCTTTTGGAAAGATCCCAAAGATCAATTTTCTTACAAAGCCATTCTACACAATTTATCCATAATTCCTGATGGTTCTGCCACAGTGGTCTTTCTGAACAGCTTTTGTTACAGGCTGAAAGTTGAATAAATGTAATTTAGCATATTTGAGTAATCTTTTAAAAATTAATAGCTAAGAATAGTACAGCACCAGATTTTTCATTCTTGCACTTTCTTCCCACATTTTGTGTACCAGGGAAGGGTTTGTTTTTGGTTGAACAATATGCTTTGTAATTACAGGTGTATGAAAGCCATATAATTTAGATAAATGGAGTTAATACTTCTTGGTAAAATTGACTTGCATTCTTTGTGCAGTTGATACTTATTATCTATGGGAACAAAGAGTATTATTATTCAGTGGGCTTTGATTATTTTTAAGGCTAGCTTATACAAGCTGCTCAGAACAAACGTAATTGTCTTAAATGACATTTCCTAATTATTTGGACAGAAAAGATACTTCCAGACAGCTCACAATTGTGTGTTGCAGACACACACACACATATACATTTATTTAATCCATAGTAATAATAGTATAGCCCAATAACTAATTCATTTTAAAAGCCTCATGTATTTATTTTATATATACACAAATAGTATTTTTAATGAACCAGAATACATAGTATTCTGAATCAGTTATTCTATGCTGCCATTCCAAGCTGGTTTCTCTATATTGTTTTATTATTTAATATGGATCCAATCAAATTACAAGTTATTTGACACATAATAGAACACAATTTGCCATTCATAAATTTTGAGGTATTGTTGTGACGGACTGTTCTACCTTTATATGTAAGGTATATTGAATTCTGTTTGCAATGAATTCAATATACAAAACAGTAAAGCAATGTAACAAATAGCTGATGACAATTAGCTATAATAATGGTGAAATTATATTGGTTGTAGATCTTACCAGTCTGAAAGTCCTGAATTGATTTAGTATTATTAAACCCTCAGGGTTTTTTTTTTCTTTGCTGCTTATGGTACCAGTAGTTTTACTATATTACATGACTGAGAATAGGATCAGTTTTACAGGTTAAATGTTTATTTTAATTTTTGCCTTAGCAACAGAACACCATATGAGAGATAAAGTAAAATGACAGATAAAGTAAAAATTCAGTGTTATGAAACATTGTATGAATAATAGGAAAACTATACCAAATATATCAAATTGTCAGTAAGCTCTGTTTTTCTGCCTATTTCTATATTGATTTATTGGTCACTGTTATATTCTCACATAGCAATGTAATATGTGCAACAAAGAAGACTTCCATTTTGAGTTATAAATCTTTTGACTGAAAGGTACAGATTGGAAAAGATAGGCCTGGAAGCATTTTAAATGTTATAAGATTTAATTTTTATACATACATACATATCAAATTTAAAAACAAAGTTATCTAAGATGTTCTAAAATTAGATTTTGCAAATGTTGCATTTTCTTGACCTATAAAATGATAAAGGAAAGTGTGTGATTTACCTTTCCTCACCCATCCCCCAAACCTGATGATTTATTTCTAATTAAGGATGGACAAAATACAATTATATCACTAATAATTATTGATACATATTTCAAATACAACAATGATAGTATAATCATATAACAATGACATAATCTGATAATCTTATTTGAAAATGTACAATAAATCAACTTTAAAAAATATTTTGAATAGATGGATGCGCTTGCAGAATTTTCATAATTTCTGCAACAGAAAATCCTGATTTTGTTGTTGCCTGCCAGCAATACAGTAGTTCGGTTTTGACAACCATCCAGCTAAGGCATAGAAAACATAAGGCTCATGCATGCAAAGCTTGTTTTGTGTTTTCCTCTCTTTGCAAGGACAAGCCAGTAACTTGGTGCCCCAGGCAGAATGGGAATAGATTCTGCAGGACTGCAACTTTGCATGTTTACTTGCCAAACAAAGCAGGAGCCCTACTAGAATTTCCCTGCTCCTGGTGTTAGCTTGTTCATGCAAAGTGGACAGTGATCCTCCTTAGCATGATAAAGCCCACAATAATTCGATGCACATTTCAAAGTGTTCATGTTGGAATACTTCTGGTTTAAATGAAACATTTGTCCCTTCAGTGGAATTTTCTGTGGAGATTCTAACAATATCTTTTTGTGGAATTGTAAAATCTATCTAGATCTATAAAGAAAGATTTTTCTTGGGTTTTCCCAAGATTATATGTGTGTGTGTGTGTGTGTGTGTGTGTGTGTGTGTGTATTTGTCGTCCCGTCATGATCACTCACTATCTGGTGATTTTAAGATAATGGGATCTCAGTAAAACAAACCATGTAAAAAATACTCTACATGAAAAAGTCACCATTTGCTTAGAGATTACTATATACTAAACATTCTGATGATGATAACCAACTGGAATGAGTGTACATTCATCTCACACTGTCCCACAGAACTTTATTATTCAAATAACAAGCAGTTGAATAAGAATATAGATGACTACCATGTTTAAACATGAGCAACGTAGGAACACTAATCTTCTAACATACTATAATCAGAATTGTGATCCCTTTATAGAAATATAGAAGCTGTCTCCTATAGCCTTACCCATAGCAATCAGAAGACATGATCAAAACTCTTTAATTTCACAACATATGGACAGACCTAACCATAGTTTCAGTTGGGAAATTGTGACTATCCTAGACCAAGCCAAGCCTAAAATGCTAGGAACTTCTAGAAGCCTGGCACTCTGACAAATTAGCCATCAATAGACATTAACAATACCTACATAGCAGTGGTGGGATTTAATTTTTTTTTACTACCGGTTCTGTGGATATGGCTTGGTGGGCATGGTGTGGCTTAGTGTAGCTTGGCGGGCGTGGCAGGGGAAGGATACTACAAAATCCCAATTCCCTTCCCACTCCTGGGAGAAGGTTTCTGCAAAATCCCATTCCCCCCACCCCACTAACCTGCTTTTCAGCTCCATTTTCCTGTTCAGGGCAACAAAATAACACCTAGCCGATCAGCTGGGACTTGGGAGGCAGAGAATAAATGGTGGGATAAGTCAGAGGTATTATTTTCCAGTTCTCTGAACTAAAATTCTGTTACGGGTTCTCCAGAACTGGTCAGAACCGGCTGAATACCACCTCTGCTACGTAGCATGCAAAAGAGGCAACAAAAAAGCCAGAAAGGTAATAAGATCTCCCTACCCTAATCAATATCCAGATAAATATAGATTAACTCCAAGACTAACATCAGACCAACAATCAAGGAGTAAACAATACCCCAACTAAGGAACTGCCAAACTAATAGTAAACAGCCCAACCAAAGAACTTCCAAGACCACGCCCACCAACACTAACAGAGCAAGCAATTAGAATATAAACTAAGAGCAAATCCCATTCCTGACTACTATTGATGATGTTATCTAGTTGGTAATGAAAAATCTGCAAGAAAATGACCAGTTTCAGAAAGCAGTCTAATACCCTTGTCTGAATCCCAAAAATAACCTAGAGAGGGGGAAAAGAAACTTTAAATAGTAGAGTTTCTTTTCCTATGAAAGAATTGACCAAAATAATTTTCCTTCTGGGCATTCTGACCTCAATATTCTAGTAGGTTGATTGAAAAAAGTATTTTGCATCATCTAGAATTATCTTTCCTATGCAGTGATGTTCTTTTGAACCCCGGTTAAGTTTCTGGGCCTTGAGAAGGAGAGTGATGGTTGAAGTGTTGGGATTTCCTTTGAGTTTTGGCATCAAGTGAAAATTTTAAAAGACCCAATCCCTTTGACCAGAATAGTTGGAAAGGCTTGTGCATTTATTTTAAAGATGACCTACTGGAGACCTGGTAAAATATAGTTCTGTTTCCCATCCAAATTTACATTTCTAAACCATCATACAGGGTAATGTAACATAAAATATATAAAAATGGTCTTTGGCTTCCATCCATTTGTTTGGTGATCATTCAAATTTCTAATGGCATTGAAAAAACTGACTTGCAACCAATCATTGCACTTACATCTGTCACAGCATCCTCATGGACATGTTATCAAAATTTAGGCATTTGACAACCAGCATGTATTTACTATAGTTGCAGCATCCCGAGTTCATGTAATTGTCATTTGTGACCTTCCCAACAGGTTTCTAAAAAGCCAAATCAATGTGGAAAGCCAGGTTTGCTTAACTACCATGTGATACAATTAGCAGTAAACAATCATAGCAAAAAAAGGCATAAGGTTGGGCATGACATACTTAACTAACAAGCAATGGAAATACTGCCAATTGTAGTTGTTAGTGACAACTACCTGCAGTAATAATGTGTTGTGAAATCTTAAAGGTTTAATCTGTTGTATCAAAGTACAATGGCCATGTAACTATTGTTTTGAATTAGATAAAGTGTTGTTTTTCTTCTCAGGCTATTTTAAAAAACAGAAGTTAAATCACTGAGTCCACTAGGAAAACATACTTGCTGTATTATTCTTTGATTGAAAATCCAGAAGTTCTCTGGAAAACTTCTCTGGAAAATAATTTTAGTTGGTTTAGTATCACGTATTAGTCAATTATGCATTTCTATTCAAGTTATGCTCACCATGATCAACTACTGGTTTTGGGAGGATAATACTTCTCTAAAAATAGTTCTTGTGCTAATATGGCATAAAGTCTTAGGTCAAAAATATTTCATTTTTTTGTTCAACACCCCCACCCTTATCTTACGTATACAACTCTGTTGCTTTGTTAGTGTAATGTGATCATTGATCTGTTTATAACTACATTTATATTAGTTTTTATATAAATACTGTATAGTTAGTGCTTCTAAGATCTTGAAGCTGCGAAGGTTAGAGTTGTCATTTCTGGTAAATCCCTTGATAATAACTGCAAATCCATAGTGTCATTTATGACAGAGCAAGGAAAAGTTGGACTAGAAAGGTAAGTTTGTTAATATAATTGCTGGTGTCTATGTCCACAGTGATATCTGAAATTAATATGCTATTTACAGCTGATACGATATGGCAAATGTTTGCTTTATTTTCAGGTGCCTGATCTAATATAGAGCTTTGATATTAATCACTGCAATTTATGTAGGAAGAGAGGTTTAAAAAATGAAGAGAGTTGGGAAGAGCTGCATAGTCAAGTAGTTAGGCAGTTAGGAAGTATCTGAAACTATAGCGAGCAGTACATGTTTAAAATATGGTCTTTTCAGAGAGTACAAAGAGATTTATCTCTTCATGCTGGCTTTCCTGAATATTCCTTCTTGATTGGCCACTGAATGAATGGACTGAATTCGTTAGGGAAGAGGAAACTGCTGTCATATAAGTTGGCATGAAAGACTTTGAAGAACAGAAGGGTGGCAGTGCTCTAAAATATGAGGCAGATTGGATTCTAACATACTCTTTAGTAGGACTGCCATGGGGCAGCTTTTGCTATCGTTTTGTAGTTTTTTCATTACCATTCAGTGGCCTTGAAATTAACCTCAGAGATGGGAATGAACACATCAGGTTTTCCTGTTTAAAGTATGATGTCAAATAAATACATAACACTGTGATATATACGAAGACGAATGATTCGGTCTGCCTTGAACGCCTTGTTCCTCAACCACAAAATAATGTTAATATTAATGTTATTGGAGAGTAAATCTCTACATGTATATTCCGAGGAATCTTCCTTCATTATAAAATCCAAGTGAGGACACCTTTCTTAGCATTCTCTTCTGATGCCTTCTATGGATATAGGAACCATAGCTTTGAAGCTACCCACAAAGTTAGGAGTGATCTTTTCAAGTCTCACAACTATTGTAGAATATGTTAGAACCATGAGATCTAACATGAATAAAGCATGGATCGCGTAGAATTGGGGGTGGGGGAGTTTTCTGGTAGTTGCAAGCATATGTTTGTCAAACTGTTTTCCTCACTATACTACTTATATGGTCTACTCTTCCCATTAAAGGCTATCTGCAATCTTGAAGGATAAAGGTAGAGTACGATATTCTTCGCAACTACCACAGGATTGTCTATGGATTATAGCTTGGAGCTTCTTTTCTTAAAATAAACTTTATTAATTTTCTATTTATTTCATTTCTTAGTGCTTAATAAATGTGTTGTCTGGGTGTTTAAATTGCTTACCAATACAAATTCCCTGAGCTACTTATGATGCGGTAAAGGAACTGTTTTTCAACCAGAAATACATGCTGTATAGCATAAGTTTATCTTCCTTTCGTTATTATTCTTCCAACTTTTTAAATATATATGTGATGCTACAGTTTATTATTTCAGTTTTGCATAAATTCAAAGTCCTTCCTTGCTCCATTAATAAGAATCCATTTATTATAGTCATTTCTACATAACGATAAAATACAAAATTTACTTGCCTTGTTCAGGTGTTAATCCATTTTGTTATTCATTATCTCAAGGTTGGTCAAAATCCAGTACATATAAGCAATTTACTGTAATTTTAATTGAAGATCTGTAACTAAGCCTTGGTCAAAGTACACAACTCTGTTCATTATAAAAGAATTCCTGTAAGAATACCCAGAGCAAAAGATTGCAATCTTACAGTTTGGAAAAGATTCCTGAACTCGGTATAACTGACTTTTTATTATGTGTGCAATAAACTAAGGGTAAGTCCTTGCAACAAACTTGTTGCGAATACAGACATTTATTTCACTGGATCTAGAGGCTGTTTGACCTCTAAGAAGCTCTGGGTGCCATAAACTTTAAAAGTAGGAATGATAAAAAGAAAAAGGAAAAA
The DNA here is from genome assembly GCF_049901715.1 of Pseudonaja textilis. Classification (NCBI taxonomy): domain Eukaryota; kingdom Metazoa; phylum Chordata; class Lepidosauria; order Squamata; family Elapidae; genus Pseudonaja; species Pseudonaja textilis. Next base: position 41,698,845 of record NC_141993.1, read on the forward strand.
AATAGCACACCTGGAAAAAAAAACTCAGGACACTAGAAAAAAATCAACAGAGGCTGGACAATCTTCCCATCCTAAGCCTGGGAAGGAAGCTAGATTATCAAAGACTTTTGAAATTACAGCAAGATTGAAATCATACAGCTCTTTTCCAAATTTCTTTATCATTCTGTGAAATAATAAATCTAAATTTCATGCCTATTGAGACACTTTTATCTTTTTTTGAATCTTTGGCTTGTTTTTTAATGATTTTTTTTTCTGGAAAGAGCTCGGATCCATTATTATAATATCATATTTACGGTGAATATTAAAAAAATTCTTCAAATATCTCCAGCCCACTTTGCTGTCACTTCATTGTCATTTGCTCCCTTACCTTAGGTTTTTGAGATCTGCAATCCTAATTATTTTATTTGTTAAATGCATATGCCACCCTTCTTATAAAGCAATCAAATGTAGTTTGTGCATAGGAAATATGATTTTGACCGTACCCTTCATAAGCATGGCAAAATGTGAAATTGAAATAATGGGAAATTTATACTTTTTATTTTAAAAATGCATCCTTTAATTTTAAATGGTTCTAAAGGAATCAATGGAACAAAGCTTAATTTGTTTTGTTTAATATGAGGTTTTACTTTGGACAGTTTCAGACATTTCATCTTGACATCAAGTTAGTAAACTTGCTTTAAAAAAATAATAGCTCAAGTAAAATTAATGAATTTCTGTTGTCAACATTCATGTTGTACATTGAAAGATCTGGATTCTTTGTAATATTTTCCATAAATAGTACATATGTTGCAAAATCAAGAGTCTAAATTGTCCTAGTAGATGAGCCCCTTAAATATAAGCCGGCAGTGTATTGCAGCCACCAAAAAAGCCAACACATTCCTAGGCTGCATTAACAAAGAGATAGAATCAAGATCATGTGAAGTGTTAATACCACTTTATAATGTCTTGGTAAGACCACAGTAGTCACACTGCATCCAGTTTTGATTGCCACGATATAAAAAAGATGTTGAGATTCTAGAAAGGAGAGGAGAGCAACCAAAATGATTAGATTACTGGAGGCTAAAATGTATGAGGCTTGTTTGCACGAATTGGATATGTCCAGTTTAGCGGTTTCCAGTCCCCTGTGGGCTATATCCGGCTTTCTGGAAGGTTCTTTCCAGCTCGCCAGCTCCTCCAATGTTTTGAACTCCAATTCTTTCAAAACAACACAGGCCAAAAGAGCAGGTTGTATTCATCACTGTTTTGAAAGGAAAGTTGGATTCTCGCGATTTCTTTGATTGGGTGGTGATGGTGAGCCAGCTGGAGGGTTCCTGGACAAGGAAGGGGGAGCATCAAATTTGTGCTAACTTTGAGCCAGCTGGAAGGTTGCTTCTTTTGCTGGAGGGAGTGATTCAAGGGGCTTCCTTGTCTCATTCCCCCTTCCTCCCTTTACAAAGAAAGTCTCTTCAGAAATGGGTCAGGGTCACCTGGATGAGAAACGAGGAAGAGGAAGCTGGCTAGAGAGTTATTTCTTTAGCCTGCGAGTGCACGGAGGAGTGATTTCCACTAATTAGGCATTGGCCTGATCCAGGATGGCTTTTCTCTGTTTTTATGTTTGCTAATCATCATTTATCCATATCAGCATGGCATTGTTTCTTCGTAGCTGTCACATTTCTTTTTGCTGTTGCTCTGAGTCATATCGCATTATGCAAAATCATTCAGTAAAATTTTATTCGCTCATTTCTAAAATTGATTCCCACTCCCCACCCCATCCCAGCCCTTGAATATTTGCAAATATCCAATGTGGTCCTCAGACTGAAAAGTTTGAAGACTTCTGGTCTGGCTTAATAAAAAGAAAGACTGGGCTGACATAATAACAGTGTTCCAATAAAATTACAGAGAAGGCCAATGTATTCTACAAAGCACCTGAAGCCAGAGCAAGAACTAATGGATGGAAACTAATCAAAGAGAGATCCAGCCTAGAACTAAGGAGAAATTTATTGACGGTGAGAACAATGAGTGGAACAGCTTGTCTTCAAAAGTTGTGAGCACTTCATCAATGGAGGCTTTTAAGAAAAGATTGGACCCCCATTTGTCTGAAATAATTTAGGTCTCCTGCTTGGGCAAGGGGGTTGGACTAGAAAACCTCCAAGGCCCCTTCCAGCTCTATTGTTCTGTTCTGTTCTGTTCTGTTTTAAACAAGGACACTTTTTTCCCCCAAAAAAGTCAAAAGATGGTCATGAAGTCGCAAAGATCTTACACAGTTTGAATGCTTATCCATGACCACTACCCCTTTTTCTAAAAGAAAAATATTATTTTAACAGTATGTGCAGAGTTTTAGAACTTTGGTAAGAATTACCTTCTATTTAAAAGAGAACAAAGATGCAGAAGAAGAAAAGAATGTAAGTGAAAGAATGGATGTTCCCATTCCCTATGTGTTCTGGACCTATACTTTGAAGCTAATTGCTTCAATCACTCCAACCAGTAATGGAAAAGAGATGCTTTCCCTAGTTTAATAGATGTTTAAGACACATAATTGCTTCGGACCAATTTAAACTCCTTGGTTAAGAAGTCTTCATTATATATATATTTTATATGGTAGAACCATTCAGCAATTTAGTTTAAGCTGTATGAACCCAGACAGTTTAGCAATATAATATAGTATTGCCTCAGCTTATTTTATTGTTTTGTTTTGTTTTATTATTATTTTGTTTTTTATTTTATTTTATTTACCAATAAATCCATTTTTTAGCCTCTTCTGTAAAATCTATTGGGTTTTTTGGGGATTATAGTATTTTAAGAATCATTTTCAAATATTTCCAATTCAGTTATTCCATACATAAAAAAATGATTGGCACTAAATATGTTTCTGTAAAATTTGAGAAAATATACTTGTTTCAAATCTACATTTGGGGATGCTGAGATGCCATTTAATATTATTTCTGAATATTTTTCCAAATGGTGCTACCTAATGTGAATAAATGGAAAACATTTAAAGGAGGAGTTCAAACCTATAGGAACTTTCCAAACTAGAGCTGAGACCTGTCCAGATGTATTCATATAATGTATGCTGGAGTCCAGCATTCTTGGACAGTAGATACGGTATAGGCACTTTGAAGCGAATCTATTGAACGTTTCTACTGTAAGATTCTCTTCACTTTATTCAGAATTATTACTTTTTTTTTTAAAGAGCAGGAATAGTGCATGAAAGGATAAACATGAAGTGATATACTATGAAAGCAGAATAACTTATTTTTCATTGAGCTTGGAATAGTTTTTCTATACTAGATCTTGTATTCAAGCTAATGGGAAATATAATTCTTCAACCCATGCACGTATATTTAAGGCAAGGAAATTTGTGATGTTAGCCAATCCTGTTTTGTTCATAGAATTAAAGAGCTGGCTGTAACACATCCTGTTTACTTTGTTCTTTAGACTTTTTAATACATTGTGAAATAGGAAGGGAGGAAGAAGTCTTTCTGTGCTCAGGACTCAGATATGGAGTGTTCAAAGAGATTTCATATTTGCTGTATATATTTTGTATACTCTAGGACAGGGGTCTCCAACCTTGGCAACTTTAAGCCTGGAGTACTTCAACTCCCAGAATTTCCCAGCCAGCTTTGCTGGAAGACTCCTGCTCTAGGAGACATAGCATTGGGAACTGTCAAATCAATGACTTCAACATTTTCCCTCTTGTTTCAGGCCCAAAGCACAGTATGTGTTTATGCAAGTAGGGAGTTTGGGGGTTCAGGGAAGACCAGTTGTGTTTAATCATATAAAATAATGAGAAGATGCTAGCACTTTGTGTCATGGCCCTGTCAGAATCTGATTCAGAGGGGGAGGCCGAGCAGCTTACAGAGAGTGGAAGTGTGGCTTTGTTGGCTATGGAGGAAACAAGGGAAGGGCAAAGGCTGGCTGGGCAGAGCAGGTGAGAGGTAGAGCAAGGGAGAGGGAATTCAGAAGAGAGCCAGGCCCACCCCTTTTTTTCCTAGGGCATGCAGGGAGGAACAGAGAAGGGAGTAACATGAGTTGCATGGCTTACGTAGGAGGAAAGGGCCCTGATTCCCTTCATTAGCTGAAGCTGGGAACACAGTGTTCTATCAAAATGTAAATAATGCATACAAGTTTTTTTGAGTTTTCAGTGTGAATAATCTAACATCCTTTGGAACTTTACCATGTGCAATACAAACCAAGGAAGTAAGTGTTCAGTAGTAAAAAAAATTAAGCTTCATACTACTAGTTATTGGAAGAAATATATATTAATCTGTCTTTTAATTATCTCTTCCTTAGCTTACTTTATCTTTTTATTGTGCCAGGTAAAAGTCAAGTCAAAACTCTTTTTGGTTAAATTTGGTATTGGAATAGGATTAACATTTTCTCTCGACTGATCATTAGGTTTGAATGTTTTGGACAAGTCAAAAAACATACCTTGTTGGAGTCTTCCTTGAAATTCTTCTCTGAAGAGACCTGCCTGCTTCCTGCTTCCATATATAGTGTTTTAGGGCAACTAGGAGAGGGATAGTGTTGAAGCCATTGTTTCGGCAGGTGCTATTACTATGTCTCCTGTGTTAAACAAGTGGCAGCTACGTAGGAGCTTCACCATAGTCCCTTTGATGAAATTGAAGCAGCAATTCTAGATCCAGATATCCCATCCTGCAAAGGAAGTGGGTAGGTTGATAGGGAGAGGCTGAACAGGTTTTGGGGCAAGAATAAATTGCATAATTAGCAGTCAGGTAAATTGGACATGTATCCAAATAGTCATCCAGGTGTGGATGCTGCTCTCACCACCATTGCTTTCAGGATGGTTTCCTGGTTTGCATCATATTTATATAAAAAGGTAACTATGATTGGCCTAGGTAATATGGGTTATTTATTTAATTGCCCAATGATTTGCATAAATAAATGTGGGTTCCCCCCCCCTCTTCTGGTTGGATTGTGTCAGTGATGTGTGATTATGGGATATGAAAAGGGATTAAAAGATTTTAAAAATATGTCTTTCAGTTAATGGAACTAATTTTCAAGTACTGCCATAATATTTAAAAATCAGCAGAATGCTTTACCTAGAACATAGATTATAGTACCTTTTGTTTGTCTATGATAATATGGATTATTTTATTTCTAGATTCTTGGGAGAAAGATGGATGAGCGCTTACCAGAACAGCACAATAGTCCAAGGATGGTCAACCTATCAAAGACTGATAATGAATCTTCCAACTTACCGAGCGTTGAAAAAGCTGACAAAAAGTATGATATTCAGGATGATGTACATATTGCAGACACAAGATGTGAGAAAAGCACTTTAAGCATAGAAAGCAAAGAGTTAATACTGGATCCCACCTCACCATCTATTGATTTAAATGAAGATGGAGATGTAATTGAAGCACAGTCTGCTCCTAATTTTAATGGAGTCTGCTCTGAGTTGAAAGTAAAAGAATCTAAGGAAGCAGATTGCTTGCCCAGTGGACAAGGTGAACAACAGGCTTTGAAAACTGAGGACAAAAATCAATCCTTGACAGATCTATTTCAAGATGACATGAAAAGACCTTATGGGGTCTGTTCAGAGAGCCCATATGACACAGATTACACTAAAAACCTTATCTCAAATCTAGAGAATGCTTCCTCTCAGGAGGCTTTGCTAGAAGAAATTGAATCTGAGCTCCTGTCAACAGATTTGTTGAAAAATCCTACACTTTCAAATGGAATGTGCAATACCAAGGCTACTTTGGCTGTGTTTGAAAAATGCATTCAAGATAAATATTTACAGCAAGAGCACATAATAAAGAAGTAAGTACTGCATTAATACCTGCCTCTTAAACATTTTGGTGATCTGTAATAGATTTAAAGTTTTGTCTGTATAACTATAATGTTATGATCATACTGAAACTGACAGTTGGACAAATATTTTTGAAATTTTGAGATCTAGGAATCCCTTAAGGTAATTCTTTGGGAATGTGAAAGCCAAGTTGCTTCTTAATCTGTAAAAATTGGGCAATGTCAGCCCAATTTCTGTGTTAGTAATATTTTTCAGTGTAATTTTTGCTGATCAGATACTTTACATTGAAAAGTGAAATGAAGAACCTTCCATTATCAAGCATTTCCTTTGCTGTGATGGGATCCTAAGTACTTGGTTAAGAAATAAATTGTAGTCTAAAACAACAAAGGTTGCCTAGAATTATGAAGCGCAACTGCTAAGCTGCATTGTTATAGGATGGGACAATTAGTGTAACATAGTACATATATATTTACATTAACCTTGAATTAAGGTTATATAGGGATAATTAGCTATACAAGATGAACTTACAATAAAAAGGACAACCAGAAAGAATTTAGTTTAACATTTCATTTCATGAAATTGAAGCCCTTTGCAAAGTCACCATTGTATCTTGTTTTATGTTTGACAAAAGTTGCAGTTGTCCCTGGAGCTTCATAGCTAATTCTTAACTATGAAATTATCTTTATCCAAAGGTTGATATGATCCTGTAGAAACCTAGAAGTAAACACAACAGTTGCTAAAGCATAGCAACCAAAAGATAAAACACAACACACAGTCTATTAGAAGCATTTATTGTTGCTTAGTAGCATATGCACAGTCAACTGAGATCTATAATGATTGTACATTTTTAGACATGGTTGCAATTTAAAATAGAGATAATAAATGGATATTGCGATTCCCTATGAGCGTGTACTTCATGAATTTTTCAAGGAAATTGGATCCAAGAAGATCCAATTTATTTTTATATCTTAGATTTGACTTAGCCATCTTGAGTCATATATTGAGTGGTAGGTATATAAATTCATTAAATATAAAAAAATGTTCCTGGGTTAATCAAATGTATTGCTACTTTCACCTGAAGCACTTTGCAGAGCCCGGATAGTGAACTTGAAAACTTTTTATTAGACTTATCAAAGTGTAAAATATAAATGAAAATGAAAATAGTGCAAAAATGGGGAAAGGAAACAGGGAAAGAAAGATCTAGGCTAAAGGGGGAAAAAAGAAAGAACAGACTTTTAGTGCAGTAGTATAATATAAAAATATTACAGCTTCAACTTTTTACTTTTACATACTTAATGTGTACTAGCCATTCTATAACAACAAACTTATGTAATGAGCAGAACCCAAAGTCAACCCGGATAGTGAACTTTTGAGAAGCAATGCAGGATCTTGCTTCCTTTTTTTTTTTCTTTTTCTTTTGTGGTCTTCTAGTTTAATCTTTCGGATATATTTCTAAACATGTTAGTTTTGCCATGAATGTAGCTATACTAGATGCCCAGTTGGTTGTTTATATGGCTATCTAGCTTTTTCTGTCCAGACAATTCCTTTAATGTATAGGTAGTGTTACGATCACAATTGAGCCCAAAATTTATGTTGTTAAGTGAAACATTTGTTAAGTGAATTTTACCCCATTTTACAAGTTTTCATGCCCCACTTCTTATGTGAATCACTGCATTTGTTAACTTTTTGTTTTGTTCTCTTAAAAGTAATTGAATCTAAAAGGTAACTTTGGTGTGAAGATAGCAATTAAACCGGGTTCTTAATTTCCTCTGAATGTGGCTTTCTTCTAAAAGATGTTTTGTTGTCAGACTAAGTAACATCATCAGCACTCCGACATAGGAGAGATGCAGTGCGTCCTACCAGCCTTGTGTGGGTTTGGGCAGGATCAGTGGTATTGTTTCTTCTTTGATTGGCAAGCTATTATCTGGTGCTTGTTGTAATTAGATACTGGTTCCATACTTATCTTGGGTGTTGGTTAATGAGGATGTGTTCTGGACCATCTGGCCCTTCCTTTGAGCTGCTGTTGTTGCTTTTGAATTTTGAAAAAAAAATTCTATATGCCTGTTAATTGTGAGTTTGTCAGAACGCCAAGCTTCTAAGAATTCTCTTGCATAGAATTGAATTCACAAGACAGGACGGAAACAGTGACATACTACCCTTCCTAGACATACTCATAAACAGAGAACATAATGGTAACTGTAAGACCAAGTGCATCATCAAGCAACCCCATTTTACCTACAGCACAGAAAATTTCATAACAACCCTCTTTAGCTTACCAAAAATGATTGTGGTAACACAGAAGTCCAGGGACGAAAAATAGTTTACCTATGCAACATGCTTCAATTAAATGGACACCCTTCAACTTCATTAAAAAAAATGCCAATTTATGCAACCAACCAGAATGCTTTTCATTGAAGGTTACAGTTGGGTTTCTGTTTTTAGAGACTAGGTCTTCTTAACTAGGCCTTTTTATCAGGCCATTTCAACTTATGGGAGCTTAATTGTATTTTATTGCTTTTGGGGAAGGCACCATATATATTAAATAAATCTCTTGGTCTGTGTTGCAATTTCAAATAGGGTAAGAAGGTTGTGTTCACTACTATTTACATTGCCTGATCAATTATTTTAATTGTTTTAATGGATAGATTGATTAAAGAAAACAAGAAGCATCAGGAACTAATTTTGGACATTTGTTCAGAAAAAGACAACTTAAAGGATGAGTTGAAGAAGAGAACAGAAACTGAAAAGCAACATCTCAATATAATTAGACAGGTAAGAGTTTTATGCTGATCCAAGTTTCCTTAGGAAACATAGTGTATTTCTATTTGTAGTCCTAAATTGGTCTTCAGACAATTAGATTTCAGATTAGTCTTTCCGCAGTCTAAGATAATTTTTTTTTCCTGATAGACTAAATTGCAGTGATTTTTTTCTTCAGTTGCAGAGCAGGGTTTTCTGAAAGGAAAGGAAGTGACAATTCATCACTTTCAAGTCTTGCTGGACCACATTTAAAATGATATTTTTATGTTTTATTACTTTCTCTTCCCATATTGCATGTAAATGTTTCTTTGCTTTCTAATTGGAAGTTCTGAAATTTCTACTTCAGCCTAGATCAGCGGTGGGATTCAAAAAATTTTACTACCGGTTCTTTGGGCGTGGCTTGGTAGGCATGGCAGGGGAAAGATACTGTAAAATCTCTAGGTGATATTTGCTGGTTCTCTGAACTATTTAAAATTTCCGCTACCGGTTCTCCAGAACTGGTCAGAACCTGCTGAATACTACATCTGGCCTAGATCCTATATAGATATTCAACCTGTTCCAAAACTATTGTTTTTAAAAAAATATAATTTATTGCTCAATAAGTTATTCTGTAGAATTTGTCAGATTCTTCTTGGTATGTCGGGCTCCTGTTTTTAAATTCTTATGTTAAACTTTTTTTCTAAGGTACAGAAATGCAGAAATTATGGCTTCTAATGTGTCAGTTTTTAAGACCTTTCTTCAAGTTTTACATTTTATATAATTTACATATACCTATACATACTAGTATTTGTTTTTCCTTTACAGTTGGAAGTGAGAATAGAAGACCTCCAGAAAGAAGCTAAAACAGTTAAAGATAAACTTGTATCTCAGGATGCTGCTGCAAAAATTGCTATACAGCAACTGCACAAAGAGATGGCCTTTCGTACAGATCAGGTAATTAATCAGGTGATAATTTCCTAGCTTAAGGAAAGCTATTTTGCCCCATCACATGTTTATGTTGTGTATTCCAGAGTTCCCCAGAATTTCTGGGTTGGAGTCCCGGGGGGGAGACAGGCACTTTTATGCGTGCATGCGCTCATGCTAATGGGGCTTTGAGTGTGCTAATCACAAATGGGTCCTGAGCATGTGCGTGATGCAAAATGGCCTATGAGCATGTGCGCGACTCTAGTGCGAGTGAGGTGTGCATGTGCAACACGCACTGGCCAGCCACTCATATGGTCCAGTGGCCAACAGACCAAGGTCTTGTAGTGGGCCTAACCCTGATCCACAGGTTGGGGACTCCTGTCCTATTCTAACTTTGCTTGGAGCCAAGTTAATAGAAACAAGTTCCTCTCAATTTTCTGTAGAAAACTATGTATTTTGTAGTCCTTCAATTGGTTTTTTTTTTTTTTAACTTTCCTTGGAGGCAAAAACAAATATTGCTCTAATGTCTAAAGGTAAACTTGTAATATTTGATATTCTAAGGCAAACAAAAAATGTGAAGAAGCCCGTCAAGAAAAGGAAGCTATGGTCATGAAGTATGTTAGAGGAGAAAAGGAGTCTTTGGACCTCAGGAAGGAAAAGGAAATCCTTGAAAGAAAACTGAGAGATGCAAACAAAGATATTGAAAAGCATACTAACAAAATCAAGCAGCTTTCCCAGGAAAAAGCAAGATTGCACCAACTATTTGAAAGCAAGGTATGCTATTTGCATTGGCGTTCTTTTGGTTGTCACCTTGAATACCAAAAACTAGGCCAAAAATGATGATACCGTGTAGTGTTTCTTGCACATGATATGCTGAAAGGGGGTACAATAAAATGAAGCAGACGAGAAATGTTTCGGCATATATATTGTATCTATATCTGTGATAAGATGGATTCTTTTAGGGAGACTTAAAGAAAACAATTACTATGAATGGAGGAGCTTGCCTAAACACAGACTGATTCCTATGAATTGATATGCTCTACCACAGAACTACTGATTACCAGAATTCAAGCCATGGGGATATTTTTAAAGAAAGCTGTGGGATTCAAATATCTGCCACTTGAGCCTTCCTAAACTTGTAAGATGCTGGCTTTATATCTGTCCATCTGCCAAGAATACTTAACCATCCACCTACCTACCTATCTATTTGCCATTAAAAGAATCTCAGGAGAAGAGCAGAAAGTTCATTATAGCAAGCTGGCAGCCAGGTATAAAATACCCACAATCTTCAAGCATATTGACATTTATGATATTATACTGCTTATCTTGATTTATGCAAATAAATGATGTTCTCAAATTGTGTATTTCTATCTGTATTTTAATTTGTCTTAATTTATGGAAAAAGGAACTAAGTCTAGCTACCTATAAAATATTGCTGGCAATAAGACCCTATTGTTCTTTATATGTCATGTAAATTAGAATATAGTTTTCCTGATCCTCTTAATTTTATTCAGGTAACTTATATTTTACAGAATTTGAACTATTTTACCATAAAGCAAAGAAAGCTATGGTATTGTAAAGCGATGAGTCGGGGGGGAAAAAAAGAGTTACTTCATACTTTTCAGTATAGTCAGGAATTTGCTGCCCTCAAATGGTGAAATTTGAATTATGTGCAGTCTAAATTATGTTTAAAGGCATATTTATATGTGAGGTTAAAAGTGTTTGTGCTTCGTAAGAAAGAAAAAGCCTAACAAAGGAAAAGTCAGAAGGCAGATTTGCATAAGGAAAGACCTCCCTTCTGCCTTTGGAATATTTTTTTCAATGTAAGATTTATTTTTCTTAAAATAGGAAAAAAAAAAAAGGATTTACATCGGAGATAGTTAAAATCAAGGTCAGGAAAAAAAGAAAAATAACAAATGTTTTCATAAATTCAGATATAATAACTATTCGATTTTATTGTAACGTATGTAGCTTTGACATTAGCATCAGTTACTGAAAGAGGTGGCAAAATTGTTTTTAATTGACTATGTTCAAGCAAAGACGAAATTGCTATCTGCAGAAATGCTTTAATTCAGGGGTCCCAACCCCCAATCCATGGACCAGCTCCATGGACCAGCAGCAGACTTGGTCCACACAAACAAGTGATGCTCCAGGCAGCATACAAAACCATACCTCTTCCGGTCCATGGAAAACCTTTATCCATGGAACCGGTGCCCAAAAGGTTTAATCAACATTTATATGGTAAGTTAAACATCCACTTACAATTCTACAATTCCTTGGTTAACATTACAATATCAATTGTACATTCAAGTCCTTCCAGGAATTAATATTCCATTGTCACTAGTCCTATAGATACAGACAGGTAGGTTTCTTAAAAGTCAAGAAAATCCAATTATTTTATTATTTTGGTTAAACCATTATGATTACATTTATTGTTTGCAGAATGATAAATTAAACTTTATTAGTCCATATAGGCTCAATTAACATCAGTATTCTAAAATTATCCTTTATAAAGGAAAATGAAACCACCAGAATGTCACGAGATGTTGAAAAATTAAAAGAAGAAGTCAATTCTTACATGATCAAAGTAAAATGGGCTCAAAACAAATTAAAGGCTGAAGTGGATTTACACAAGGTCAGTATAAAATATCTATAAGGGTTTTAAGAACATTTGCTTTTCTAGGAATTTCTTGTCTAGTTTCTTTATTTAATGTTTACATTTGTAAATAAACTGAATAGATACACAACTTTTGGGGGGAACTTGGGTCTCTTTGGCCCTTTTAAAATAAAATAAAGATACTTGAAAATAAGATAATTTAAACATTTTGATTGTATTAATATCCATGCATTTATTTTTATTTTTTATCTGTGTCATTTTAAACATTCTGGACAAGAAGATAGATAATGACTGTTGAGGTAATTCCGCGTTAGGAGAATGAGCGCATACAGGGAGACGTAGTGAGAGAAGTGTTTGAATAATACACACACAGCACACAGATATACTGAATAGTTAATGTAGGTTTTTACTTTCAATAAACATAACCAAGTTCCACACACAGTCCAAGTCATTCACCGGTAAAGCAGTCAGTGTTCAGTCCAGGGATAATCCGAATATCAAAGTCCAGTATCATAAAATAGTTCAGTAACAAACTTACATCAATTCCAAGAATAAAAGTCATTTAGGAGAAAAATGGAGAAAGGGCAACTCTTTCCAACAGAAGGAAACAGAGACTCAATCACTTCACTGAGACTTCCTGAGACTAAACCCAGGTTTCTGGCTCCATCTTATGGCCATTTGCGGAACCACACCCAATTGCAGTTTTTGCATTCCCTTAAAGAGACAGTATTAAAATGTCTATCCTGGTTTATATATTTCCATCCCAAATCGCTGTTATGTGACTCACATTCCTAACAATGACAATGAAAATAAAAAATTCTACATGTACGGCATTTGGGAACTTTTCATTGGGCCCTTCTGGTCCACCATGAATTGAAATAGAATGCTATCTTTTCAGTGCAGATTTTAATTTACCAATGCTTTTTTTATTTAAATTACTGTTAGTAATTATTAAATCATTTTATAGGAAACCAAAGATCAACTTAAAGTGGCAACAGCAAAGTTAACTCAAGCCAAGGAGGAAGCTGATCAGATACGAAAGAATTGCCAAGAAATAATAAAAACATATCAGGTATGATCTAATTTCACTTTCATATAAATCTTTTCTTACAATACAGAACGGTAATAATTCTGTCTAAAACTGAAAATAATGACACATGATACACACATATCACAGTTTATATGTGATAGTACAAAAGATCATGTTAATCTAATATAGACTTGATCCCTGTGCCAAATACTTATAACAATGTCATGTGCTGTCACTAGTTCACCTTTTCTTAATATCAAATTATTTTCTTAAAATAGACAGTTTTATGTTCCACCTAAGAGAAGTCCACTTTCTGTAATTACTCAATTGTAGAAAGTATTGCATTTCTATGAAAAATCTTCATTATCTTTTTTGTATTATTAAATTTAATATTATTCAGTATTAATAATAATCAAGCTGATCTTGATTAGGAGGAGCTAAATATAATTGGCAGGAAAGCCATGCTAACTTATTTCCAGGAGGATAGTCCTCCATCACACAGATAATAAACAGATGTTCTTGATTTAACATCTGATGTTGTCTCTAAACTTGCTCACTTATTGTTGGAAATGCTGAGTGCTCAAAGCAGCTATATCTTTAATAGATCAAGATATCATTGTCTAGCCTAGAGAAAAGAAGAACTAGGGGTGACATGATAGTATTCTAATATTTGAGAGTCTGCTACAAAGAAGAGGGGGTCAAATTATTCTCCAAAGCACCTGAAGACAAGACAAGACAAGAAACAATAGTTGGAAACTATTGGAATCAAGGAGAGAAGCAGCCTGGAATTAAGGAAAAACTCCCTATCAGAATAATTAACCAGTGGAACAGCTTGCCTTCAGAAATCATGGGGCTTCATCACTGGAGGTTTTTAAGAAGAGACTGGAGAGACATTTATCTGAAATGGTATAGAGTCTCCTGTTTAAGCAGAGGGATAGAAGACCTCCAGAGTCCCTTCCAGCTTCAGCTATTCGATTCGATTCTGTCATAAATTTGCATCTAGTTGTCCTGTTTTCAATGCAATGTGCAAAAGGAATTTAGTTATTCCACAAAGTCCCACATGTTTATAATGTGAGGATGTGTGTCAGCCTCACAGGGACTTTGTAACTTTGCTTATTTCTTGCTGGTATGGAAAGCAGCTATTTGTTTCAAAGCTGACTTACTAAAACAAACAACTTTTAAGTTGACTGTAGATGAAGGAGAGATAAATAAATTGTGCAATGAATAGGTCTTATGATGGATATTTTAATGTATAAATTACATCATCAAGATAGTTGAGATAATATTTATATAGATATGAGCTGTGGGTGGTGCATTGGTTAGAGTAGTGCAGTACTACAGGCTACTTCTGCTGACTGCCAGCTTCCTGAAGTTTGGCAGTTCAAATCCCATCAGGCTCAAGGTTGACACAGCTTTCCGTCCTTTTGAGGTCAGTAAAATGAGGATCCAAATTGTTGGGGGCAATATGCTGACTCTCTAAACAGCTTAGAGACAGCTGTAAAGCACTGTGAAGCGGTATATAAGTCTAAGTGCTATTGCTATAGCTATATAGGGTTCTGAAGAGGGCATTTAAGTCTGCTTCCTAAGCTTATCTTTATGTTTTTTCAACTTTTCATCTGTGACACTGTTAGGAGTCTGAAGAAATTAAATCCAATGAATTGGACCTAAAACTTCGACTTACCAAAGGAGAACTGGAGAAACAATTGCAAGAGAAATCTGATCACCTAGAGGTACAGTGTATTACTTGCATCAGTTTTTGCTTTTTTGTAAAAATTAAATATTGCTGCTAGATAATGAGAAAAAGAGATCTGATAAAAATCACATCTAACAGGACGAAAGCTGAAAATCATTTCTCCGAATTAAACAGAGATATGTCTTGGGATTTTTTTCCCCCTTCCAAAGGTCCATCATGCCAAGATAAAAGAACTTGAAGATGTGAAGAGAACATTTAAGGAAGGCATGGATGAATTGCGAACATTAAGGACAAAGGTAAGAAAATGGAATTTAGCTGTAAGGAGAATGGTGATGTCAAGGATTCTTTAACATGGTTGTACATATGGTTAATTTATTTTTTGAAAATATACAGTTATGCATCTCAGCATTGTGACCCTATTGTCCTCACAAGGTAGGTTAGGTAGGTAGAGGATCATGAAAAGCAACCCTTTAGTGTAGCAGGGTTTTGAGTGCCCTAAATTACACATGAACATTGGAAGAGCAATTCTATCCAGAGTCAGAGATGGAAAGGCTCCAGAGTCGAGCCCTAAAACTACTAGAAAAGAACCTTGACAGCAAAAGCCCTTGATGGATAACCCAACAGAGATGTACTGTTGAGTGTCCTTAATGAATTGATTTTACTTAACTGTGTGCCCAGAGATGACCTAACTCAGTGTCATCTTTTGGATATCAAATACAAATTAGACAGTAGCAAATTGAAAGGCAACCCACAGTGCAAGGGTCTAATGCAGATATACTTGTTGAATAGTTAATTCTTTAAGAGTTCTTGCTTTTATAAATTAGGACCTGAAAGCATATATGAAACTATAAACTCCAAAATAGGGGTCTCCAATCTTGGCAACTTTAAGCCTTTAAGCCAACTTCAATTCTCAAAGTTGCCAAGGTTGGAGACGCCAACTCTAAAAGATTTTATCTTCTAGAATTCACATGTGGAAGAGTTAATTTTTCTATGGCAATTAAGCTACTTCTGAAATTGTAGTACAGCTATAAGGGCAATATTAAGCTTTTTTGAGTTTAAATCCAAGAGTTATCATAAAAGTGAGCCAAACTCCTCCTACAAAGTCAATGTTATAAGCAAAATTAGGGACAGTTCAAAATGTCTAATTATTGAAAAGGTATTCTGTTTTATGAGCTATTTAATTTTATGCATTCCATATAATTATCATGAATTGCTGAAGTCCCAACATATTGTAGCAACCTTCATTTCCTATTTTTTTGTTGAAAAATGTGACTTCCCTGAACAGCAGAGTCTTCAAATAACAGTTGGATAGCTTTGTGAAATATTTCAGTGTTCAAAAGCTTGACAGAATCACCATCTGCTAATGTTGATCTAATTCTTGCTATTTGAACTTTCACGGCTTCATTTTTCTTCATTACGCAAAATCAAGGGCTGGGGAGGTAAGGATGGAAGATTAGTAATCCTTTTTAAAAATGAAATCCAATTTTTAAATAAAAGTTTATGCAATAAATATGTAAATGCAAAATATTGCAGCTAACAATACAACATTGTTGGGTTAATTGCACGTTTGCCTAGTACTAGAAATACAATATTTTCACCTGCTTTATTGGGGACAGCATCTGTGATACTACTGGAGGGCTTGTTCTCTTGCAGCCATACACAACTATGAGAGAGTGCTTGCCATAAGCCTTAAGTTTCTGCCAAGGCCCAGGATATTATTTTCTTTGAACTTTTGTTTCTTCTAGAACAGGGGTGTCAAACTCAACCTGCAGGCCAGATGTGTCACATGCTGGCCATGCCCACCCTGGTTTAGCAAAAGTGGGGGGAAAGTTGTGATAGGTCACGTGACAACAACATGACTCTCTGAGTTTGACACCCCTGTTCTAGAAGAAACAGAATCCCTGTTTTAGAAGAAGTATCCACAAGATTTCCATACTTTATGGGACTGCTGTTATTCAAAAAGAAGAGTTTGTTGATTTGTTTGTTTATTCGTTCATTCATTTTTTCTAAACCATTCATCCATTGTTGATTACTTAAGGACAAGTTGAAACCCACTTCACTTATCCATTTAGTTACTTTATAATGTGAATGCATTTTCTCCAATTTGGAGGCCTAAAACCACACACACCAAAAACTCCTAACAAAGGATCATACATTTTCCCAAATGTGAATTCTTTCTTAGGTCATCATAATGATTGCATTTCATTGACAAGTCAATTGAGTTTTTCATTTCTAGAATGACCAGGTCGCATACAGTAATCCATTTTTGCTCTTGTAAAATTGAGGAGATTCAAAGCTTCCTGCTCAGTTTTAGATTAATTGTAATTTCGTGTTATGTCTGTATTATGAGCAGTAGTTAATTAAAATAGGGCACCTTATAATTGACAGCTCACATTTGGCTTCTTTTAACAAATCGAGATTTATCAGATTAACTTATTTTGTGAGATGAAAGTGCAAACTTCCAAAATAGTTCTGGAATCTCTTAGAAGAGAAAGCAGCAAATGAAAAGAAAAAAAAAAGTAGGCTGAGTTATCTAGCATGTCTGTTCAGCAACATTTTTTAATGTCCTGAAAAACTAATGAAATATATAAAATGCTATTTATGTTGATGAATTGCTTTGTTTCTTTATTAGGTCAAGTGTTTAGAAGATGAACGGTTGAGAACAGAAGATGAGTTATCAAAATACAGAGAACTTATTAATCGACAGAAAGCTGAGATTCATAATTTGCTGGAGAAAGTGAAAACCTTAGACCTGCTGCAGGAGCAACATCAAAGGTACAAAGGTTAAATTGTTAATTCTTTGTTTTATTTTAAACAATGGAAATATTCTTTTTTGTGGAGCATTCAATTTGAAACATTCTGTCTGGTGCAACAAAATAATTTCCACAATAATAAACAGTGATTTTTTAAAAATAAAATTAACTTAATTATGTAACTTCACGAATACCAAGCAATACTTCGTTGCAAATTTCATGTTCAAAATGATCTGATTTAACCATTTTCAAAATGCTTGAAGCAATTTGTATTTTGAATATGAAATAATTATTTTGAACACAAACCGGGATATTTCAAAGTCAGAATGCTATTGTTTAATATTTCTAAAACTTGTTGTAATGCAATGTAGCTTTGTGTTTAAATTATTGTAATGGCACGTTCAAAAGAAAAAAAATAATGTTATAGTTAGGCTAATATTAAATATAAAAATGATTTCTATTTTATATATCTTTAATTATTTAGTATTTTGTTATTTTATTTATATAAACACATATGTCTTTATTCAGGGCTACGAATTCTGGCTAGTTTAGCTATTTGAAATGATATGATCTCATTTTTGGAATAAGAAGGATAAGCATTCTCTTTTTAGTGTGTGTTTACAAGCTTAAAATGAATCATTCTTAAAAAATTAAAATCACATATCTTTTCAGTAACATTTGCAAAGATAAGTTTTATTCTATCTTATTGTGTGTATCTAAATTGATAATTTACCATAACTTCTCTGTGTATTTCATAACATATTAAATAAAGGTAACTATTATATATTTGGAGAACCATCCTAGATAGCTTATAGGTTTTATAAATGATAATTATCTGGAATGTTTCAGTGCCAACCAATTTCCCTTTGTATTTGCTATGTGTAACATAAGCATTTCTTGCCAATTAAAACTGAAACCCATTTCCACAAAATATTGTTGGTGTGCTTGTAGTTTGAAGATGGTATGTGTAACCTCCTTAGAAGTGACATTCCTGCCATCAAATACATTTTCTTTTAGCAGTTAAAACTATTTAATTGCTATGAATCACCTCATGTTCTAAGTTTCTATGACTACTTGCTTAAGTAGGTAATAAATACCTTATATTTGGAGCAGGTTTTCACATACCAAGATTTGATCCAGACTAGTATAACTGGTCTACTATTGTTCGATACATTTTCTGTTTTTATTGTCTGTTTTAAGCAAAAGAAATTAGGGTGGGATAAGGGTACTCTGCCGGTATTGTTAATGTGTTTTCAGTTGTACAATTTGTATTTGCCCAGCAGAGCTAAACCAGAAAGAGATATTTACTTGCTCGGTTTGCTCTCCATTTTACTCTTTAAAATATATATTTGATTTAGAGATGAACAAGAAATGAACTCTTGGAAGGAAGAAGTGGATAGTCTGAATACTCTGCTTAGTGACTTCCAGAAGGACATAGATGGCAGCCGGAAAAGAGAATCTGAACTGTTAGTGTTCACTGAAAAGCTAACTACGAAGAATGCCCAACTCCAGTCAGAAACCAACTCCTTACAGATGCAGCTTGATAAGCTAATCTTCATGGAGAGAGAGTCTCAGAATCAGCTGGAACTTGCTAATCAAGCAAGAGATGAATTGGTAAATTGAAGTACTAGTGAAATATTTCACTATTCTTCCATAAGCACTACCTGCAAATCCTGTGGTCTGTGGGTCAAGGAGCACATTTGGTTCCTCCTAAGTGAATTTGATCCATTTTAAATAGTTTTCATGTGAATCATAGAGTTCAGTTTTCTCCTTAACAATAGGAGCCATATCTTGCTTGCACTTCATTTCCATTTGTTCAATAAAGCATAACATGACAATAACCTTCAATTCCTATGTGGATGTAGGGAACTATGGACTGCCAATGGATAATCAATAGTTAACCTGCAAAATGCAACTTTTGCTTTTAGGGTTTAAGATATGCTTTATGATTTGCAAGATCTAGGAAGCCCTTGTTTTGAATCTCTTACCATGGGAGATTATCGCTTTAAATGACTTTAAAAGGAAGCAGCAAATAAATTTTATTCTATATAGCGTTTAGTAATTTTGTCCAACATTGGTTTAAAAGAGTCTTATTTTATTCTGTCTTATTGCTTAATTTAGTATGAATGTTTTCTGTTCTACAGCCCATACTGAAATCCTTATTAAAATGAATTAGTCATTCCTGAACCACCCTCTAAAGGTTAAATTTCTACATAACAATTATGCTTATTTTCTGCTTTTCATGATAAATCCATGTTGCTAAAAAACAAGCAAACCTCAAGGGACAATCTATTGGCCTGGAACAAATTGAGTAGGACGAACCAGACAAATCATTTAGCAGACCAAACTTTGCAAGTTGGTCTTGAATCTCTTTTATTATTATTTTTAAAAAACAGTAGTTTAAATTATATGAAATACCTGGAAAGGAAATGCTGATTATATGTCATTTTTCAGGAAAATAAGTTGAAGAAAGAAGATGATCTCCACAGAAACAAGGTCCAGATGCTGGAGATGGAATTAGCATCTCAACAGAAATCATTTGCAGACTTGAACACCAAGGCAGAGGAATTAAAAGATGAACTCATGACGCAGAAGCGAAAGCATGCTGCAAATCTTAAAGATCTCACCAAGCAGCTTCAGCAAGGTTAACATTTCTCAAACATTGGCTACTGTGGTATTTATTTGACCTATGAATTAAATATCAGCTTTGCATCAAAGATCTTATGTTTTGTTTCATTAGCACGAAGAAAATTGGATAACCTTGAAAATGGCAGTTGTGATAAAGAAGTTAGCAGCATGGGGAGTCGTTCCAGCTCATCAGGTGAGTTATTTTTCTGGGTTTGTGAAGAAACAAAGCTATGCTAATGCTAATAAAATAAGCTACAGCTGAGAAGTCTGCCATGAAGGATACATTCTTCCCCAGCAATTGTTAAAAATTTCTTACGGTTCATGGCATGCATACTTGAATACGTAAATGTTGAATTTCTTATGAAGCCCAATCCCAAAATTAGCAGTAACTACCTGTCTTGATTTTTCCCTGAAAGCATAATGTTTCCATGATCTTCCAGATCCGGAATAATTTCATGCTAATATCTTGTGGGATAAACTTAGGCAAATTTTGAAACTTGTGTACTGTATAGCTATAAGAATGTATTAATAAATGACAATACTTTAAGTCGAAGTGGTAAATGCAAATCATTTCAAAATTGCTTATGTATATAATGTATTATACTTATATGCCATTTGTACACTTCAATTTTCTATACTTGATTCACCTACACATTGTTGTGATGAATTTTCCAATCCTAGCTAATTTTTAGCCAACAAAAACTGTAATATGTGAGCTTCCCTGCTGAGATCCCCATTACTTTATGCAATTACTGACATACCATTGCTGATATTTTAAGGGTAGCACAAGCTGACTCTGCTATATTTTCAGTTTTTTAAGAATACCATCTTCATTTTATCTGTAGGCGATTTCATACCCAAGCAATTTCTGGATGTCATAAGATTCTTTTTTCTTCTTTTGCTGACATTTAATGTTCTTTTGTTTCTTTCTGATTTCCATATCTCGGTCATTCTGCCCAAGAGTTCCACAAAAAATGAGACCCATATGTTCTTTATTGCAAAATGAATACACAAACAGAACAAATGGGAGTCAGGGAGGTCTTTAAAAACCGGCTTAGTTTGCGAATTCTGCATGAAATGTAGTTGTGGCTCTGTGAGGTGGAAAACCTAAGTAATCCTTGAAGATTTTGATCTTTCATCTCTAAGGGTTTTTTTAAATTCATCTGAATAAGATTTTGGTGATTTAAAACTACTGTCTGAAAAGTTGAATATACACAAATGAAGACTCAGTTTATGCAATACAGGTTGACCCTGTTGCTTTAAAATTTATTTTTTCTATAAAACTTTCAAGCTAAAAATAAAGTATTAGTTCTTGGTGTTGAACTTTCCAGTAATCTGTGTAATCTATAACTGGTATCAAATATTCACCTTGAAGTTCAAAGTGGTTTTGGCTGCTATTTCCAACTCTTTTTTATTTTTCTTCCCAAAATTAATTCTATTTAAAGAACTGCAAATTTAATGAATGCTGTTACTTTCTGAACAGAGACAAAACAGGAACTTCTGAAGATACACACGTGGGGGGGAGGGGAAGAATCGAAGGGATAGGTGGGAGGAGGGAGATTTTTCTTAAAACTGGACCATCCAATTAATATGCACTTGGTTTGGCAGGGTCCCTTAATGCTCGGAGCAGCAATGAAGATCGTTCACCAGAAAACACTGGCTCTTCAGTAGTAGTTGATCATTTCCCTGAAGTGGACAAAACTGTCTTGATTGAGCGGATAGTAAGACTGCAGAAAGCACATGCTCGAAAAAATGAAAAGATGGAGTTCATGGAGGATCATATCAAACAACTAGTGGAAGAAATCCGGAAAAAAACCAAGTATGTACTTCTCATTAGCTAGGAAAATAAAAAGGCACACAAAAATCCTAGTATTGCCCACAGCACATTTGGGAAGTAAAAGTTCAAATAGTGGTATCCTTTTTCCAAATAGCTCCAGGTATTTCACTGTTTATTGAATAAGGAAAAAGACACATATACTATAAAAAGGAAATTTCCATTTCCCAGCCTTATATATGAATTCAGTAAAAAGACACTGTTAATAATAAATGGAACTTGCTCTGAAATTAAATGAAGATAGCAATGATGACTAAACTGTAGAAATATAACCTTTATGTTTTGATGTATATAACATAGTCAGTGCTATTATGAAAAGGTATGTAATGGATTCTGAAAATAGTCCATAATAAACTGAATCAAAAGTAATTACTAGCTAGAAAGTCATTAGCTTGAATTTATTCCTGCTCTGTGCTTTCAATGGCTTAGTTTAGAGCTAAAGCTCTTCAAGTTCATATAAAAATATTTGTGTTAACTCTGCCATTCAATATTCTGAAGTAATTGTGTGGCTGCACGTAATTGCAATGAAATATTCAGTATGTACCCTGGCAGAATATATCATTACAAATCTCTAACTTTGTAACTGTTAATTGAAACTCACATGGTACAAAGTTCTGATACTTAAAACAATATCCAATATGGAAAAGTTTCTAAGAATTTACCGAATTAGCTCTGTGGTGATATTTTGTCATTTGCAAACAGAACACTGAACTAGCTCTTGCCATCTGGAGCTACTACTGGTAAATGATTTTTGGTAGAAATGATCACATAAGACATTTTTTACAAATCAGCTTTGTATATTAATGGTAATTCTGGAAGTATAACTTAGGCACAAACTTATTCCTTAGTTTTATATATTTTTGACTGAAAAGATACATTTTTTGAGAGTTTCATATTCTTTGCTTGCCATTGACTAGCTATGATTAAGTTACTGGAGTTTGCATGAACTGTATATCAAGTGTGAAGACCCCAGGGAATTGCAAGTGTTCTGAAATTGCATAAGGGTGATCTAGTTCAAGTTAGGAGAAAAGAAATGACCCAAGAAATGGTTGAGCAGAGGTAATTTGAATATATAAAGATGCTGAACAAAGAAAAAGTAAATGAATGATATTATGGCAGTTCACACATTACATTTTAACATATATATTATAGAAAGCTTTCTGTTAATCCTTTGGCATACTGGACCATGCAACCTGCCCAAAAAGTTGCATCCGTGTGGTGCAAAACTTTTAAGGTTCAGTGTCTAGGTTCATGCATTGCCCTGAGCCACTTTAGCCTGTGGTATCCTTTGATTTGGTTTAGGACTATCTGTGAACTCAATCTGTCTGGTTTGTAAGCCATTACATCCACAAAGTATGTCACTGTGTCTTATGTTAAACATATCCTTGTTTCTCATTTGGGATAGAGAGTTGAATTCCATAAGCATGTATACAGAGTTCCATTTTCTTTAATCAGTAGTGGTTGCCCAGGGATAAATAACAGCCTAATCCATTCTTCCAAAATTACAGTTCCCATTCTTGACATTTTCAAGAATTGTGCTCTGGGTAAAGCGTAATAAATGGATTTTGTTAGTTAAGGCTAAGAGCAATGCAAATGAATCAGAACCTTCCTAGGAGGGCCAAACTTTTCTGTGACATTGTCTTACGCTACTTCGGGTTTTTTTGCAGAATAATCCAGAGTTACATTTTGCGGGAAGAAGCTGGCACACTTTCATCTGAAGCATCGGATTTCAATAAAGTACATTTAAGTCGGCGAGGTGGGATCATGGCCTCTCTCTATACATCACACCCAGCAGACAGCGGACTCACATTAGAACTCTCTCTGGAGATAAACAGGAAACTTCAGGCAGTCCTGGAGGATACCTTATTGAAAAACATTACCTTAAAAGTGAGTATTAAAACAATGTCCCACGATACACTTAATAAAATACTGTGCACTGTTTCACAGTAGTTTTAAAATTGTAGGACAGTGAAGATTACAATAGGGACTATGCAGGAAAATGAACAATGGGTTTGTATAGCAATTTCCATTAAGAAAAAAAGACTAAAGCTACAGTAAAAGAAATTTGATTAGAATTAGGGTTTTTACTCTAAACACACTGGGAAGTAGTTTTCAGAACAGTTAGGAGAATGGTTTTAACTTTGGGTATATTGTTGCTTTAAGCAAAATGAAATAAATATATAATTAAATTATTGTATGAGATGTTTAACAAAAGAAGGAATCTTATTTATCCTAAAACTGAAGCCTCTCAGATGTGTCTTTCTGGTTAGGAAAGATGGGGATTTCCCTTCAGGAACACAAGGACTCTGTTGGGGAAATAGAATTTTATTGTGGAGACTTTAAATGTACATGTGAGAAACTCCTCACCCATTATTTCTGCTGGTAACAGGTATTCTAAGGCAATGTTGTCCTTGAAGCACTGGCCACAAATCTCTCTGTTAACATACAGGGCCCACGGCAATGTCAACAAGTTTGGACAATTTTACTCCTGTTAGAACTAGAAGTTTTAAAAAGAGAGCAAGGATAAAAGTAGGCCAATTCCGTAGTCACCAACTAGGATAGTACAAATGGGAGTTCATCTTTTAGGACTAATCTGTACTTAAACAAATCTTCTCACGACTCACTAGATTTAAGGCCAAAATGTCTATTTCAAAGCCTGACTGGAAAATGAAAGTTTCTCAATATATTTTTACAGTTTTCAGAGCCCGGTTCTTATTTATTATTTTAATGTTTTATATGGTATTTTAATTGTATGACTATAAGCCTGCTAGAATCTCCTTGGCAAGGTGATGGCATAGAAGACAAATGATAAATAAAAAAAATAAATGTTAGTATTGAAGAGATTAGTGTTTTAGTTTAAAAGGTTATGGCTCTAGCCATTACATTTTTTACTTTCTAACTAATTGAAATAACTAATTGAAATAAGAACCAGAATCCCACTCATTAATTCCAAAGGAACATATGAAAAAGTATTATCCGATTGATGCTGAACCTTTTCATATAAGTCTTTATATGAATAAATTAAGAACTTAGATTTGACTAGGAAAGTAAGAAATTCAAATAAATTAAATCAGCTTTAATCAGGTTTTCTTTTGCTTGATGTTGTCATTTTAAATTTGCTTTTTTAAAATATATAGTATTCTGTACTATTCCATAATAATATAGTACTGTTAAGGCATCTGAAATATTTTATTTTGTTGGTGATGATTTCAACAAAATTTAAATAAGAGATTGCTTCTTTTTAAAGGAATGTTTTAAATAATAGAGATTGAATTCTTGAATCAGAAATGTAGAACAAATTAGGATTATCACGGTTAATTCAGCAGTTTTGCATGAATTAAAAATGCAGGACGTAAGTTAATACATCTTGTTGTATCTTACGCATATATGCTAGTTCAGATAATATGCTTAAATAAATTCTGAAAGTCTAGATAGCTCTATTTGAATTTAAATATTGGAAGCTCTGCTAACAATTAATTTCTGTCTTTTTTCTTCAAAGGATAACCTACAAACTCTTGGAACCGAAATAGAACGATTGATTAAGCAGCAACATGAATTAGAACAGAGGCTGAAGCAGACATAACTGAGACCAAGATCAGAAAAGGTTGTCAGTCCAACAAAGTTTTAAAAAACAAAGTTGATTGTGAACAACTTTGACTAGATCCAAATGTCTGGTTTGCTTAAACAAATGGAGACCTTGAACTTTTCTGAACATACTTCCATCCATCACTGAAATTAGTCATATCAACACTTGCAGCTTCTTCTTGTTAGAGAGAATGCAACCACTCTGCTTTGTGCAATTAAAAAAGCAACTTTTAAAAATGGACTACTGTATAAGACTGGTGCATTTGTTGTTGATACTTGTTTCGCAGAGAAAACGAGGAGAAAAAAGGCTGGCTTTTGCATGTATATTAACCCCAGTGCCTTCTAGGGCATACATCTTTTTCTCCAAATATACGTGTGTTCTTGGATATATTTAAATTTGTTATTTATAACATACATTGGGAAAGGGCTTCATAGTACACCTTCTTTTAATATACAGTTGAAAGATATGACAGGTATTTTAGCAACTTGACCAAAAACATTTTTTAAAATCCCTCAATTCCTCAAATGTGAATAATACCTTTTTTCTTTTTTAAAAAAAGATCACCTTAAAAAAAAGTTTGGGAAAATTCTGCAGTGTATAGACATAAGAGATTAAAACCGATTTTGTATATATGGGAAAACAAAATACAGAGTCATGAAGCCTTCAAATCTTGCAGATTGACTGTGCTAATTGAAATAGAAATAATAGACACGGTAATAACTTCACTTAAGCACAGGTGAAATTACATATATCTCTGCAAGTGACTGATAAGATCCCATATTGATAGGAAAAGAAAAGGGGATATGCCCAGATATTGAAGATACTGAGATCACCTCCATAACTATTTAACAATATTAGTCTAATTATACAAATAATGACAATTATTCTTTATGTCCACCATCATCATCTAGGTAATTTGGGTTGGGATAACCACATAATTTATAAAGACTATGCTGGTTACTCTGTAAGGCTTTTGTAAAAGTTATATTTATATTCTGCCTGTCTACGCCGTTGTGTGTAGCACCCAAGGCAGCTCATCCTGGCACACTTAGAAGAAGATTGCAAGAGGGCTGCCATGGGAGAACAATGAGCCAATAAATAAGGGAGCATGGCTTAAACCTGTAGATAATAGCAACTATGTCTGTACTGAGTATGAAGCAGTAAATATAGTTAAGGCTCTGAATAATGTTGGTAGAAGAGAATCAAAGATGTTATGATGATAGAAACATCTTCCATGCCTCTCACAACCCCTGGCTCTCCATGCAGTTGGTTAGGAATAAGGGGAGTTGTCATGAATGTTAACCTTGGAGAAGAGAAAGAAAGGAGGAACCAATGCAAGCTCTATATACACTTTTTTATTGCTTTGACACGCACTAGCATGTGTGTATCTATGCTTCCGAGGTGTGATAGACCGAAGCTCAAATACCCTTTTGTTCTTTCTCTGGGACCAAAGGGAAGCAATAGATTTTTAGGTATGTTAGGCAAATACTTAGCCTTTCTTTTATTAATCCCTGCTGCACTTTCAGGAAGACAGCACTTTAAATGAATCCATTGTCCGAACATTTTTTTCCCTTTTTTGCTTGGTTAAAAATAGTTGCTGTCCAAAAATGTACTATTACAGAACAACTGAATCTTATTATAATTATTTTTAAAGCAAGGTAATCAGAAAATTAAGAGTTTTTCATTTCATCAATAAAATCATCTTTCCATTTCTATTTTATTCTCCCTTGCCTGGTATATGAAAGGGAGGCAGCAACGGTTTTGAATTGCAGCGTTCCTGCGATTGTTTATTCCAAAGTACAAAACTCATTTAGCACTGTTTACATAGTTGCATGTGATGGCTCCATTCCTCTTCTCAAGTACAGAGATTTTAAGACATGCTTTGGGGACAACAACAACCAGCATCTGAGGTTAAACAAATCCCTTGTATAAACCTGTACATAGTGCTAGAGTTTGTATTTTTCTAAAAGTTGTGCTTTTCATATTTTTCTGAAAATATAACACATGTATAGCTGCAACATTACAATAAGCAAACATGCTTGCCTTCTACAATTTCAATAAGCAAACATGCTTGCCTTCTGATTTGTAATGTTAAATTGTACATTGTATCTTTAGGATTGTGGATATTGCTGTACAGAATAATTTTTAGGTTACAACTCTGTGTTGCTGAGGAAAGAACATGTGCAATGCAACTGGACTTATTGCTAGATATTTTTCTCATACTGTTTTTCTTCATGTTTAACACATTAGGTCTGAAATAATAAAAAATGAATGCCCTAAGTTAATCATACAATATTGATTTTAAGAACTGAAATTTAAGCAGCGCTTGCATGTCTAAGTATTTGTAAAAGAAGAGGTTCTCACATGTGTAGGACAGAACTATATTCATTTTCAGACTAATATATCGCCGACACTCAAAATTTTAGCCTGTGAACTAGGTTCATGTTTGTAATTATACTGAATAATGTTTAAACTGCATTCAAGCAATTCTTTTTCTTGAATAATATAGAAATCTTGTTTGAGTACGGAAAGGATTACATTGTGTGATGCAAAATGTATTGCAGTAACAGTTAATCCAAAGAAATTAGCTTTTCTAAAAAGACAGAAATAAGCCTGACATATTCTCAGTGTGAGCATGGTTGTCTTCTAAATGTTGGAAATATACAAGTTGCATCAAACCATCTTTGTCTTGGTTTAGTAACCTTGGTGTTTGTACACTCCAGTCTCACCCATTCCAAAAGAGTATATCAAATAACTTTTTTGTCAGCACCTAAACCAAAGAATATACAGACAAGTTAAAGACTGGCAATTTTTTTCTCTTCAACTTAATGTCAGGTTTTATTTACTTTTCATAATTTCCTTTGGCTTTCTTTCCCATCTCTTTTTCCCCAGTTTCTCCTGTCCTCCAGTGTATGGATTTTGGGCAAAATATTGGCAACTATGCTCTTGAGAGTTTATTTTGAAGATACATATAGGATCAAAAAACATCATTACTCTGATACTTTAGAAGCCTTGCTGATTTCATTTTCAAAAATGACCCATCTCCTTCAAACATATTTTTGCTAGACAAAGAGTAAGAAACTTGATTGGGGAAGTTTAATGAAAACGAAGTTGTTCTGGATGTTGAATCTGTTGCAATGACATTTTTTAAAAATGTCTTTATTTGCTTCGAATAGTGAACAAGTGTCAAGTTTGAATTGATATTCCATGCTAGTACTCTAAAACCTTGAATGAAGCTCAATTTTTGCTGATTTTTATGGACATGTCTGTTTTATTGTCAATAATATGAATTTGCTATTACTTCGTTCTGGGATTTTTCAAATGTATTAATTTTTCATTATAAATTTGTATCTCCTCATTGCCCCCCATACAAGAACAAGTACTGTCTACTGATACTTAGTTTTTGGATCATTCATTGCAGCACGAGCTAATACATGGCTTGGACAAACAACTTGTTAATGCTGCTTATTAGCAGTATTAAGTAAACTAAAGTGCCTTTCTTTATATTCTTTCTTCTTTATATTCAGGATAGTTAAACACCCATGGATCCATGCAGCAAACTTTTGAAACCAAACAGTAGCTAAATTGAAGAGAGTTTATTAGTGTCCAATGATCTGCGTTTCATTAGTGTTCTTTTTTAACTATTTTAGCTCACTGAATGAGGAAAAGTTGATAAACAAGTAGAATAATAGATACTATTGGATAGGTCTACAATCAGGAAAACCATGCATAATGAATGAGGTATTATATAATGAATAATGAAAAAAAATCCAATGGAAAAAGAAAAGTTTGAAAATTACTCAGACAATCTTAAAACTATTCTAAGATGGTCTAGTTTATGGATTCAACTGTCATTGTTTTGCTTGGTTTAGAATATATTTCACAAATAGCAATTCACTTAATATTATTTACTCATCAGAACTCATATCTTTGGTAATGTGATTTTAAGATGTATATTTCCTGACCACAAAAGGATTATCAGCTAAGTTCGTGTTTCTCAAATTTACCAATGTTAAGATACGTGGATTTCAACTCTCAGAATTCCACCAGTTGGCTTGGGAGTTCTGGTAGTTGAAGTCCACATGTTTTAAACAGATGATTTTGAAAAACAGTCATGAGCAAATAGATGTGTGTTAAAGAAGTTTGCAGATTTTTTTCACTATTCAGAAAGGGAGACCTACTTGAGCCATGAAGGAGGATAGGACAATCTGTTTATTATTTTGCAAAATATCTAGGCTAGATTCCTAGATTCTACTAGAATTTTCTGATTCCTAGAGATCAACAGTAAACTTGAAAAAAGATTGTATTATCAATTTGGCTTTTGAAGATGCTGTTTTGTTCTGTTAATGGAAGATAGAATGAAATATGGTATAGTAAAACAAGCAGCTATGTTCATCTCAAATTTATTTTTATTTTGTCAAGTGATTATAAGATAACACGTATAAGTATAAACAGTTATGAATACATGAAATGGATACGAATAAGAAAAAAAAGAATAGGACAAAATAATAAACAGGTAGGCACATTGGTGCGCTTATGCATGCCCTCTTATGCACTATTAACTATTATTAACTGACATACAGATATAAATCATATTGGAATCCAAATCTATTAGCTGATGAAATATGTTTTTGAAAAGAAGACTATTAACACATTTGGATTAAATGTCTTGCTTCTTTTATGTTTTCAGTTCCAGTCACATTTCCTTTACCATCTCGATAATCCCATCTTGTTTGTTAAAAGTGAGTTCACATTTGAATGCTTTGCTTTTACTCTATTTTTCTCTGATCTTGCATTACAATTGGCCATAAAAGACTTTCAGAACTTGGCTTCTGTAATTGCTGGCTTACATGCTATGAGAAGTTGCTATATGATAACACATAATCGAAGTTGGAAGGGACCTTGTAGGTCATTCTAATCCAACCCCCCACCCAAGTGGGAGACCCTACACCATTTCTGACAAATGGCAGTCCAATTTCTTCTTGAAAGTCTCAACTGATGGTGCTCCGACAACTTCCGAGGGCAAGCTGTTCCATTGGTTGATTGTTCTCACTGTCAGAAAGTTTCTCCTTGTTTCCAGGTTAAATCTCTCCTTGTTCAGTTTCCATCCATTATTCCTTGTCTGGCCTACAGGCGCTTTAGAAAATAGCTTGACCCCTTCCTCCCTGTGGCAGCCCCTCAAATATTGGAAGACCACTATCATGTCTCCCCTGGTTCTTTTCTTTACTAGACTAGCTAAGCCCAGTTCCTGCAATCGTTCGTTGTATGTTTTAGCCTCCAGTCCCCTTATCATCCTGGTTGCTCTTCTCTGTACTTTTTCTAGAGTCTCAACATCCTTTTTATAATGTGGTGACCAAAACTGGATGCAGTACTCTAGGTGTGGCCTTACTAAGGCTTTATAGAGTGGTATTAGTACTTCCCTTGATCTTGATTATATCCCTCTGTTAATACAACTTAGGATTGCATTAGCTTTTTTGGCTGCTGCTGAACACTACTGGCTCATATTTAGCTGGTTGTCCACTAAGATTCCAAGATCCCTCTCACAGTTACTGCAATTGAGCCTGTTTTACCTAGTCTATATGTATGGTTTTTCTTGCCTAAGTGTAGGACTTTACTTTTCTCTATACTTAATTTCATTTTATTAGATATGGCCCAGTGTTCTAGTCTGTCAAGTTCCATCTGAGCCTCTCTTTTTGGGTGTTAGCTATTCCTGCCAGCTTAATATCATCTGAAAATTTGGTAAATTCCCCTTCTATTCCCTCATCTAAGTCGTTAATGAAGATATTGAAGAGTACTGGGCCTAAGACAGAACCATTGCTGTGAACTTTTTTTTTTAATTACTACCTGTATGAAGACTGGAAAGAAACAGGAACAAATGTGGAACATGTCTGAACCTATCTTGTTTTTTTAAGTCAGCATTAGATTGCATGCACTTGTCAGAAATTCTTCTCAATTCTTCACAGCAAGTTATTAGTAAAACACATGGACCTTTGTAGCTGAGTGCTTTCTGACTGACATCTGAGGGCGCTTACTTTCCAAAGTGTCAAATAATGCAATAAGTACTACGTAACCTGAGAATGAAAACTTGTATCTACCTGTTGGTACATAGCGTGAGGGATCTAAAGAATGCAAAAATCTGATTCACATGATGACACAGCATTTAGTTTCACATTTGAACTTAATGGCAACTTGAGTTGATAGCACTGGAAAATACTGTGTTAAAGTAGGATGATAGTTTGACTTTGGTGTACCAAGTACCACTGCTATTAAGACATTCCTGCAAGTAATCACTTGATATTGCTAGTACAAGCCCTGATAGTTATTGTTCCTCTTACCAATAATTTCCATCCTTGAGCAAGATGCACAAAAACCAGACAAACGGGAGTCCTCTAAATTGCTTTTTTTTTTTTTTGTCTTCAGAATGACTACTATAGGATATTTGGCTTCCTTGGAAGAAATGCTCTGTTTTTTGTAAAAATAACTTGTAAATTCATTCCCAAATCAAAATTATGCAAATACTATGAAGTTGGTGTTTAATGATGAGCAAAAAAAACCCCATCTTGTGAATCATAAGTTACACCCTGCTGGTAATATATACTAACAATACATGTGTTAGTTTTTAAAACAAAGCTAAAAGATCTTTCTCTTTACTGTGTATGATGCAGTTTTGTTTAATAATATACATAATTGTGTGTTGCATATATTTTAAATAAAATGCTTTAAATGAAAAATAGCCTATTATGAACAACAGTAGGTGGTGCTAAAAAACCCTGCATATCTTCTTACAAAAAAATAAGGGTGTGTGTGTGACATTTTTGCCATACCTGACAAAAGCTGCATTTTTGTTGGTGTTCTGATAGTGGATCAATGTTTAAATCCATTTGCATTACTGTGTGTATGTGTGTTATTGATACACATACAGGCATATAGTGTGTGTGAGTGTGAGTGTGTATGTGAGAGAGGAAGGCTTGGTTTAAAAATATTCTATAGATATTCATATATAAAAGAAGATTCTCTGCTCTCTTCTAAAAAGTAGTTGTATATGTTGGGTTTGAAATAATAAATATGAACAAACGTGCAATAGTTTAACTTGTAACAAATCTGCTAGAAATTGACTTATTGGCTTAGCAAACAAGAGGCAGGCCACTGATGTCAATTCCAAGGTGTACTGTCAAAAGCAGTGAACGTAGCAATTTTATTTCTAATACTGCAGCTATAGCTTCTCAGATCATATCTTACCACTTTGTGGAGAATGGGAGTATTGAGCAAAAGCAGGAAGTAGGCAACAATCAGTTAAGATAACTATTCAGAGTAGAAACTCAGAGATTAATTTTATAACTTAATTCCCTGTATTGGCAAGTACAGTAGACTGGGTGTAGAAACCTAACATTTTTATCACAGTATCTTCTATGACTATATTATGATACTTCATGCTTTACAACAAAAAAATTTCCAGCAAGTAAAATTCTTACCTTTTTTTAAATCCTTGGACTTAGCTAGGTTGAGACTCCTGCATGAAGCCAGTTTGTACAAAAGCTCTTTTTCCTAGAGTACTTGAAGCCTCCAAGAGTGATGGTTAATCAATATGTTAATAAGGCAGAAACAAATAGAACAGCGCCACAACTGCATTTTAAGAGCACACTGGGACTAAACAATTCCGTTCCTATGAGACTCAATGGTTTTTCCTCCTCAAATCCTCCTCTCTCTAACTCACATTCAATGTATCTGGAAAAGATAGATTGCCTTAGCAGGCTGTTAAAGTAAAAAAAAAAGTTATGTAGGTGCCTGGTATTGTTTATATTTCATTTCTCATAGGGCCAAGTCTCATTTTTTTCCAGTGAGAATGGATGACCACTGAATATTATAACACCACACATTTGACCTATTTTACAACTGATGATTTGTGATCTTAAGATAAAATTTAAAATGAGAATTTATTTATTTCCATTTACTTACTTATTCAATAAAAAGAAAGAAAGCAAATCCCACTCCATTCGGCACTGAAGATGTCACCTGATGTGAAAAACATCTGCAGCAAATAACCATGGTTAGAGAGCACCAAGGATTCTATTATTCAAATTTATTATCTGCCTATCTCCTGTGGACAATTGACAGCCTACAAAACTGTACAATCCATAAAAACATAAAACATATTTCCTTGAAGTCTGAATAGAATAATAAAACTTCCCAGAAATTTCTTCTACATTTACTCTACAGTTGGGTGGAATATTGTCCAGATTTGATGGAGGGAGAGAGAAAGAGCATTGCAGCGGAGCAAGAGACATTGCAGTTCAGATAATTTGTGTGGGAGAATGGTTTTTGGAAAAGATATCAATTTATTTGATTTGTTTTTCTACAAATGTTATTTCTCAGAACTGTTTTTCTCCAACTGTGAATGCCAAGCATGTTGCAGAATAGAACTTTTTCCTATACCACTTACCTCTTAAAGAAAGACATTGAAGTTAATAACAGAATTACAGAGTTGGAAGGGACCTTGGAGGTCTTCTAGTCCAACCCCCTGCTCACGCAGGAAATCCTACACCATGTTAGACAAGTGATTGTCCAATCTCTTCTTAAAAATTTCTAGTGTTGGAGCATTCACAACTTCTGGAGGCAAGCTGCTCCACTGATTAATTGTTCTAACTGTCAGGAAATTTCTCCTTAGTTCTAAATTGCATCTCTCCTTGATCAGTTTCCAACTTGCCATCCATTGCTTCTTGTCCTGCCTTCAGGTGCTTTGGAGAATAGCTTGATTTCCTCTCCCTTGTGGCATCCCCTTAGATAATGGAACACAGCTATCATGTCACCCTAATCCTGCTTTTCATTAAACTAGACCCAATTCATTAAACCCAATTCCAGCAGCCGTTCTTTATATGTTTTAATCTCTAGTCCCCTAATCATCTTTACTGCTCTTCTCTGCATTCTTTCTAGAATCTTTACTGTATGCAAAGTTTACATATATAGTAAGGATCATTAGTCATTTTCTGTCTGAGATTCCAAGCATGTTCCAAACGTCATGGATTTTAAGAGAAAAGCCAAATATAACATGCATTTTCCATTTCCAACCACATGGAACCAGAAACCCACGGGAAATACATTTAGCTATTTCCATTTTTTTGTAACGGTATTATAAATTTTAACTAGAAGAACAATAGTTAGGATTGTATTTACTAGTAACAGTAGCTTAGGAAACACAGGCATTTTATGTATTTTTGGAACCTTTATATGAGGCACTCTGTATACATTGTGATAAAAATCTGCACATCTTGACAACAACTTGCAAGATTGTACAAGAAAATCTGTGACAAGGAAATGCAGTCTCATCTTTGGTATTACCACCAGAAATCTTACTGTTACTGCTGGATGTCATCAGTTTACCTTCATTTCCAAATCTAGTTGGTTTCAGAGGACAGTTTTTCCAATAGTTGATTTGGCATTGAAAGGAGCATAAAAACTGTAACCAAGCATATTGAAATATGGATGGATTTATTTCCAATTCTGTTAACCTCCACAATTGTTATTGCATTTTGTTATTGGATTGGATTGGATTGGATCCTTCTGTTATGGAATCGATTAACAGTAAAACCAAAATAATACTAACAACCACATACTGAAAAATAATTTTAACAACTTAAAAAAACAAAATACGCTTTATTGATAAAATTACTTTTGAGTAATACTGGGTAAGATAAAAAACACAAGTTTATGTCTTGCTGAAAAAAATATTGTCCATATAAGAACAGAAAGAGCATAAGAGAATCAAAAGTAGCAGTGATGAAAGCAAAGGCAGATGCACTGATACTATATATGTGGTGTCTGTTTGCCTGTGAATTTAGGATATGATTAAAAAAAAATCAAGATAGTGGCCACAATGATGCAAACAAAACTTTTGCAACACATATAAAAAAACAGGCAAGGCTTTAATCAAGGCTGCTATCTTGACATTTTGAAAAAGTGGATGAGGAAGACTAGGCTTGGAAAGTACCAGAATAAATCTTGCATCTACTCCTGAAGGTGTTGTTGATACCATGGCTAAGATTCAAAAACCTACCCAGAATATATCCCAGACATTCAGAAATCAACCTATTTGACAGCCCCAGAGTGTGACTTGCAAAACCTCAACACACCCTCATTGGTTTGTCTGATATTCCCAGAGGTTAGTTCACCAATAAATGTGATGCAAAATGTACATTCTGCAATAAACAACCCATTTTACCAATTTTGGGGGAAAAAAGAGAGATAAACCAACCTCTAGTCCAAAAAGAATATAATCCAAAGTTTGAGAGCAATAAAAAGCACTTTTGATACATGAACTTCTATAAGCATGGGTCTCTTCAGAAGATTTATCTTATAGATCTTTCCATAGGGGCAAGTTTACATTTGTCAGATAGCCATGCCTGAGCTATTTTGGACTTGATTTGAGCTGAGTCCAGAAAATACAGGTAATCAATGTAGTGTTTTCAAAATAGTATATTATTTTGATTCATTAATTAGCAGGCCAGCTGCTGAGTTTGGAATACAGCTGAAGAACAGAAGAATTGGCATCTGCTGGGAGAGCTCATTCAAGACAGCCTACATTCAAAAGTTTTTTCCTTGGAAGTATTGAAATAAAGCATTGGCATCCATAAGGGTTGGAAGGGGGTCAAATCTGCCATTTTTGTAGGAGGGTGTGATGGGGTGAGGCTTTTTTACTTTGAAATCATTGATTTTGACTTCCCTGTGGATTCCTCTGAATAATGCTCTATCTACGCTATAAATCTATAACAATTTGATCTCCATGTAACTGTCATGGGTTTCTCCTCCCCCAAACTGCTGGTAAATTTGACTGAAAAGGGGATGGAAATTTTCTGTTAATAACTTGTTATTTGTGTTCAAAAATTTTGTTCTTAGGCTATATAATTACTATTTGTTTTGTTTTTTCCCTGAATGGCTAAACCTCAAAGAAATCAGAAATTAATTGCTATTAATGGCAATCGGTACAGCCATAGATCATTTCCTTGCCCATTTAACTAGGAGAGAAGCTTATCTCGACAGGTTTTCAACTCTGACAAGCATTTCTATGCACTCTCCCGCCAACCCCATTGGCAGCTTGAAGATGTGTAGATTTTAACTCCCAACTTGCCAAGATTGAGAAATAATGATAAAGGCTGTCATTGAAAGCCCTATGGACATTTAGTTAAAGACATCTCTCACCCCGAATCATTTCTTTTTCTATAAGCACAGAGTAGATCAAGAGCAACGTTTACACAACTGTGATTTTGTTTAAGTGCTTTTAAACCCCTTGGAACAAACATTTCTCTTTCTGCCTATAATTTTAAATGGGGGGGGGGGGCACAAGTGATAAATACTGCCAAAAAGAGTGCCACTAAGAAACAAATAGAAGTTACTAACCTTGAAATACTAATTTTGAAGTTTGTGAAAATAAAATAAAGAACATTTTTTAAAAAGCACAAATTGGTCCCTAATCCAAACAGCTCATACATACTGTAGTATATTCATCAGCTGGTAGGCCCAAACTAGTAAGAAAAAGAGAAATGGAAGGAAGTATCTGACTTAAACATTTTGTGGCAGGCCTCTCTTATAATTATCATCACAATAAGCTTGACCAATGGTAAATCTAGATCATTTCTTGCAAAGCTTGTGCTCTTATTGAAGTTCAAGTAGCTGTTATGGTGGATCTTTCCTTTCCTTTATATACTTTATCCCATGATTTGCTCATTAGTTTTATGGAACACATTTTACCTGGGCCATCTCCGGTATCTTCTGAAGTCCATGAGTGGGTGACCTGCTGCTTTGAGCTCTGCTTTGAATATCAGTTCTGATTCAAACAAACTGGCAACAGTTTCCAACTTTAGGAAATAGGAAACATAAAACATACAATTTAAGGCTCTATTTAGGGATCTAACACAATTAAAGTAAAAAAAAAATCTTTGCTGTCAAGTAAAAAACCCCATAATCTTGTTCACCCCATCCCTTTGTTTCACTGCTACCTCTTTTATGACCTTCAGCTCTTCTCCCAAATCACACTGTGAATCCTCCTAAAAATACTGTAGTTTACAAATAATGGAAAATTTATGTATCATTTCTTGTTTCCTTACATGTGTAATTGACTGGAAAAGGAGACAGAAAACCACTATTCCATTGCCTAGCTCATACTAATTTCATATTTAAGGAGATGTAAAAACTGCATAATAATGAAGCAGGAGCTCAAACTACGGCCTCTAAGCTTTGCAAGTCCTATCCAATGCCTTTTCCTTGTGCCTGTGAGAATGGCAAGAACCAAATAGGTGCATTTTGCAGCTGTCCAATACATGCTTCTGCTACTCTCCAAATAAAAGAATCCCAAGTTGTGAAGTATTATTACTATTTTACCTTATTGGGAAAAAAGCTGCAAGATCAATAGCTATTTTGAACTGGTAAAGATCATCTTAGGAAGGCTAATGTTCTGCCCAAACCTGAGCTGTTTTTTTTTTTAATCAAACACTTCTGCTCAATAGTGTATCATACCTTGGGATGGCTGACAGGTATATTTTGGAAGGACGCACAGACAGCTGCCAAGATACAATAAACTTTTTGGGGGAGGGGAACCCATAAGTATTGAATTATAAATAAATATCAAGGCTCCAGATCACCTCCATGCATGAATTAACTCTCTGAGAGATATCTCTGGGGACGTTCTGAAAACTATCACTAGCAATGAGAATCTCCAATAATCCAGTTCAGTTTGGATTTCCCAGGGCTTTGTTTGAAAATGGCAAAATGATGTTTAACTAAAACTAATTTTAAAAAATGAATAGAACTTCCCACTTCATTCTTCAAGGAAGAAGGGGGATTTTTTTTTATTATCACTTTGGGAATTGCATGATCATTACTTCTGTAAAATTTAACTTTAACCTTTCTTCACATATTCTTTGTTGTGTAGCACTAGAAAACAGAGGCTCCTGTTTCAATATTTAGCTTAGCTTTAAAAGGAGTGTTGTGAGATAAGATTGTACTTTTTAAAGCCGATTTTAAGTTCAGAACAATGATAAAAACACAAAGTATTTGACTGAGATGGGTGGCTATAGAAATCGAATAAATAAATACCTGGAGAACAGGATGATTTGTACCCACAATTTTTCTCTGGTTTTAGTTTTAGCTTTGTATTGATATTTGTTTTATATTTTTCTCTTGTAATTGTTTTGTACAATATTGACTTTAATAACATGGTTTTTAGTTGTAAGCCCCCAAAGTCATTTAGGAGTTGATTAGACTCTCAGTCAACCAACCAACCAACCAACCAATCAAATAAAGCTATTTATCCAAAGGTAAGCATCATACTCACCATTCTCAGTTCTCTCCAAGTATTCCTTATCACCCCTGTATTTCCATAAGTGGATTACACCCTATGTAAAATGTTTTTTAGATTTATTGGAGCACAGAATCTACCATCTCCTGCCAGCATGGTGACACTTTTGGAAAGTCATTAGGATGGGTAAAAGTTACCTTAGTCCAGGTGTTCCCAACCCCTGGAATGTGGCCCACTACTGGGCCACGGTCTGTTTGAAACTGGGCCATGTGAACAATGGGTAAGCGTACGTGTGTGTGATGCTCCACTCATGTGAGGAGTGGGCCCTTGCTCACACATGCAAAATTGTACTGGTGGTGGAGGACGCTTGAGCAGGGGTGCTTGTGCTCACACACAAAGCTCCGCTCACATGATTGTAACTTTGTGCATGAGCACACTCGGCTCATGCAAGTGGAGTTTCATACACAAGTACAAGTACCCTCAGCTCACATGTGCATACCTGCCGCTCATACCAATGGAGTTGTGCTCTGCTGTTCCTGCCACTCACATGCTTCCCCGCCCCCCCATGCCAGGCAGGGCTGCCAACATGGCAAAGTTGGGGACCACTGCTGTAGTCCACTAAATAAATGTGAGCAATGCCAAAATAAATGAGTGCACATTATATAATGAGATGAGGTGGGGGAATAGGGAAAAAGGAAAGGTCAGAGGAGACATCAGCTGCATAATGGGCAAAGAAACAGTCAGAAGGCACGCTGCCCAACTACTCTGGCTTTAAAAGAGATGATGAATTATTTGAACTTTCAAACTTACAAAACTCTGTTAATGTATTCTTACAATAAAGTATTAGCTCATCTGACTGTGTATCCTATCTCCCTGGGAAGGCTAACACAGGGCAGTTATTTCAACATTTAAAGTCCTTCCATAAAACATGAAAGGAACTGTTTACTGAGCCAATTCATGAAATATTAAAAAAAAGAAAAGAACAAATTTCATCATGCCTCAAACCACTTCTGTTGGCAAAATAAGAGCATGTTGCTGAGCTAATATCATCAGAATTGAAATTATATTTCATGATACACCTGCTAAGGATTTGTTTTTGTGATTATTTTAATGTTATTATAGACAACAATAACATTGCTGTGGGAGCTGTTCAGGTGTTAGCATTCCTGAGTAGCAATAGAAGTTGGAATATAATCTGTTTTTGATCTCTGCAACCTTCCTTTTCAGAGTGTTATTGCGCAGTTAGTCTTTGTTTTAAGTCTGCCAGTTCTGAATGTCAGCAACTGAATAAAGAGCTGAACATCACTTGCTGCAACCAAGATATCATATACATTGGAGGTTTAGGAAGTAGATGAAAACTGGTTTGGGAGAGTTGGAAGGATAGCATGAATGGGATGGTTTATTTAGCCACAGTTCACTGAAAATAACCACAATATTATTTGTTTATGAAATTTTTCTATCAATTCAATCACAACTGATTTTAAATCGTACAAGTAGTTTCTGGTTTACAACCACAACTGACCCACAATTTCTTTGCCAAGGGAAACATTTGCCCCATTTTATCATCTTTCTTGACACAGTTGTTAAGTGAATCACTGTAGCTGTTATATTACTAGGGGGCATGCATAAGCACACCAATCATGCCTACCGCCCTTGTCCTATTGTTTCTTTTTATTTTTCTTATAAGTATCTATCTCATGTATTCAAAACTATGTTTATTCTTATTCCTGTATCTTGTAAGTGATTGACAAATCAAATAAATACTAAAAAAAATACTAGTAACACAGTTGTTAAATGAATCTGGCTTCCCAATTGGCTTTGCTTATCAGAAGATCACAAAGGTGACCACATGATTCCAGGAAAATGTAACCGTCATAAAAATTAGCAGGTGCCAAGCGTCTAAATTTTGATCATGTGACTATAGGGATACTGCCATGGTCATTGGTGTGAAAAATGGACAGAAGTCATTTTTTTTAGTGCCGTTGTAACTTTGAACAGTCAATAAATAAACTATTATAAGTCAAGGATTAAAAGTAAAGGTAAAGGTTCTTCTCACACATATGTGCTAGTCATTTCCAGCTCTAGGGTGTGGTGCTCATCTCCATTACAAAGCTGAAGAGCCAGTGCTGTCCAAAGATGTCTCCGTGGTCATGTGGCTGGCATGACTAAACAGCGAAGGCACACAGAGCACTGTTACCTTCCCACCAAAGGTGGTCCCTATTTTTCTACTTGCATTTTGACATGCTTTCGAACTGCTAGGTTGGCAGAAGCTTGGACAAATAATGGGAGCTCACTCCATTACGCAGTGCTAGGGATTTGAACCACTGAACTGATCGACAAGCTCAGCATCTTAGCCATTGAGCCGCTGAGTCCCCTAAGTCAAGGATTACCTGTATCCAAAAGAATACAAATAGTAATATTATACTAGTAAATTAAACAAGCCAGTACAGAAGATGCCATCATTCAGAATACATCACCTTTTTTGAAGATTATGAAGGAAAAGGATATTCACAACTCTTGCGCTAACCTATTTGACTCCATAGGCAAACTCTGTAGGATCTTCTATGGAGAATATGTTTGCTTTGGTGTTCCCGCCCACCAGCTATATTAATATAAAAGCTTCTGTTTGAATGGATCAGTTATTCAAAATGGAACAGGAGACCCAAGTCCCAAACAATGTGCAAATTCTAGAAGATAAAACATCTTGGATTAAACCAGAAAACATTACTGGTATCCAGTGTAGTTCCTGTAATAGTGATATACTATGACAATAATGGATCTGGGGTATTAACAGATAGGCAATTGCATTTGGGAACAGTTTAATTTATGGGTAGTCTTCAAGTCAAGTAAAAAATGGGTAGTTTTCAAATCAGCTCAAAAATAGCCTTCCAGTCAGAGAAGTCTAATCAAGAAAAAAATATGGCACAAGTCACTGTATTCTGTACTATACTTCCCATTCCAGAAAGCAGGAATGAAAATAGCAGTATGCTGTTAGCCCAGTTGCTGATGTTCCTCCATATTTAAACTGTCAATCTCTTACCAACTTCCCACTGGGCTCCAAGAGCATTGTTGATACTCCTATCCATGGACCCAGTTGTTTTAAACACCAGCTTGATTGGTTTCAAAACACTATTCACCTCACTATGTTTGCCTGCCTCACAACTGACAGCTCATCTCTAAATTCCTTAACAATTTATTATGTTTGACTTACAATACTATAATTTACATTGATTTAATCAATTTTATAGCCAGATTGTATAGTAAATATACTAAATAAAGATAAATAGTA
This sequence comes from Pseudonaja textilis, assembly GCF_049901715.1. NCBI lineage: Eukaryota > Metazoa > Chordata > Lepidosauria > Squamata > Elapidae > Pseudonaja > Pseudonaja textilis. The sequence goes on from NC_141993.1 coordinate 41,740,975, forward strand.
AAATGTCACATCTAAAAAACTAAAACAAATAATCCCACTGGCATCATTTTACAGCAAGCTCAGTTTTCAGACACTAAGCTAACTAACAATGGTTTAGAAGCAAAATACCTGAATACCCACATCATATGCATGAATATCTGTCAGTGTACATACACTGATGAGAAGGGGGACAAAAATTTTTAAAATGTTCAATTCTTTGGATGTATACTGGGAACACCAAGATGACTCAGAGCCTTGTGTTTCCTATATTGCATTAGTTCTGTTTCATGGATTTCCTGTATGGTACAATTTCTGGCCTCATTTTTGCTGGGTTATCTGCTTTGCATCTTTTTCACATGCTTTGCCACCGGCTGGTTTTCAGATTAGTCACTCATTTCCAATTTCTCTTTGCCTACAAAACCACTAAATGTTCTTTTAAAACACTGGAAAGAAATTGAGAGAGAAATTGCATGTGACAACTCACAACTTTGATCTTTTCATTGTTGTATTGTGACTCACTTTGTGAAGGTAAGCAATATACAGGTTGACTGTTGGACATTTCTTTTTGTGGTAAGGTCTGTAGATTATACTATTTTTTGTGTTCCTTCTGGCATTGGGACAGATGTGGTATAATAGTGCTAGCAATCATGGAAAATGTAAAAATTGGAAGATTGGTCCTTTTCCTATGGATGATGGTGATTGTATATATCCATAATATTCAAACAATCCTAATATATACTTTCCTCTAATGTTTCTTCATCCTGTAATTGGAGTTGATTAAAAACAGCATGAGAATAATACAGTATAACTATTTGCCATAGTGCCCATATCTACTTTGTGTGGATATTTGTAAAGCCATTGGTACAGCCCTACTTCATCTCAAAGTATCCAACCTTGGAAAAATGGAATGGCAAAGATCAATTCCACTAAGATTCTAATATATTTCATTAGAATAGTGGAATAGATAGCACCACCACTAAATGGACTCGCAACTGGCTGACAAACCATACTCAATGAGTAGTCCTTAATGGGTCTAAGTCAACATGGAATGAAGTAAGCAGTGGGGTGCTACAAGGTTCTGCCTTAGGCCCAGTACTCTTCAATATATTCATTAACAACTTAGATGAGGGAATAGAAGGGGAACTTACCAAATTTGCAGATGATACTAAGCTGGTAGAAATAGCTAACACCCAAGAAGATAGGCTAAAGATCCAGATGGATCTTGACTGACTAGAACACTGGGCCGTATCTAACAAAATGAAATTCAACGTAGAGAAAAGTAAAGTTCTATCCTTAGGCAAGAAAACCAAAAGTACAAATATAGAGCCTGAAACCAGGCTCAATAACAGTAACTGTGAGAGGGATCTTGGAGTCTTAGTGGACAAGCAGCTAAATATGTGCCAGCAGTGTGCAGCAGCAGCCAAAAAAGCTAATGTAATCCTAAATTGCATTAACAGAGGAATGCAATTGAGATCAAGTGAGGTACTAATACCATTCTATAAAGCCTTGATAGTACTGCATCCAGTGTTGGTCACCACATTATAAAAAAGATGTTGAGACTCTCGAAAAAGTACAGAGAAGAGCAACCAGGATGATTAGGCGACTAGAGGCTAAAACATATGAAGAACGGTTACAGGAATTGGGCATGGCTAGTCTAGTGAAGAGAAGAACCAGGAAAGACATGATAGCAGTCTTCCAAAATTTGAAGGGCTGCCACAGAGAGGAAGGGTCAAGCTATTTTCTAAAGTGCCTGTAGGCCAGACAAAGAATAATGGATGTAAACTGAACAAGGAGAGATTTAACCTGGAAATAAGGAGAAACTTTCGGACAGTGAGAACAATCAACCAATGGAACAACTTGCCCTCGGAAGTTGTGGGAGCATCATCACTTGAGACTTTCAAGAAGAGATTGGACTGCCATTTGTCAGAAATGGTGTAGGGTCTCCCGCTTGGGTGGGGGGGTTGGACTAGATGACCTGCAAGATTCCTTCCAACTCTGATTATCTGTTATCTGTTTTAATATTTAAGACTACTTTACATATGGAGAAAAACTCATGGCTCTTATCACACTCCATACAAAATTTGTCAAGCAACTATTAAATGCAAGAATGTTTGAGTTACATATAAATATTATCTTACATTTGATCACTTTTTAAGAGATTTGGGTGCACACATCTGGATTAGTAGACCACATTTGTAATACTAAAATGTCCTCAGTGTTTAGCAGACAAATTGGTTTCTTTTCAGTTCAGCTGCAATGTATTCAGTAGTATTGTGAATCATATTTGTTTTGTCAACTACAAGAGGAGCTGGATAGACCCCCATTTGTAAAAGTTCTACCTCACTCTTCAACTATATAAATAGGAGAACAAGCTAAAATCCAATAAAGATTGCTGGATTTACAAGATCCAAGAAAAGAGAGATTTGCAAGATCCAATATCCAAGATAGAAGATAAAATATATGAATGCCTTTATAACTATTGTAGAGAAGATCAGAAAGTGTTTTTTTTCCTTTTTTCTTATTTACTTACCTTTTCTTAATTTTCATTTTTCTTCAAATTTGTATTGTTTTTAATCTGAAAAAAATCTTCAATAAAAATTAATTGAAAAAACAAATAACAAGCTCTCCATGCATGTGGAATAGGAATCCAGGCTTTTGTTGTTGGTCTTGATGCAGAACCTGTGGTAGATTGAAACAGGCTTGCTAGATCCGTTGTCAGCATTTCTGAATTGTCAGGACATCTCTGATCATTCTTCAAAGGATTTTTGAAAGTTTGGGAACAGGTGTGATAACTCTGCGGAAGTAACCTATTTCTTTTCTTTTCTCTATTATCAACATTAATGTGTGTAATCCTCTTCTGGGATTATAGGCATCTGATGAAATAGACTTTATTAAACCAAAGCTAAAATCTCCGTAGTATATGCTTTGGTAATCTTTAAAGTTCCATAAGATTTTCTACTTTTAATAATCTTCAACTACGTAAATATGAGAACAGCTAAACTCCAATAAAAACTGCTGGATTTCCTCTAAGCAAGATAGGGAATTGGTTTTTCTGTTGGAGTCGAAATCTCCAAAAGTTTCAGTGCACTTACTAAAGTGCAGTTCTTACAAAGACTTTGGGGAGAATCAGTACAATTAAACCAGTTTAAATTAGGACAACCTTTTGTAAAACGGGACAGGATTGTTTAGGAAATACTCTAATAGTTGTGTAAAAAAAAGTTTCTGGCAAGTGCACCTTGTCATGCACACTGTTCAGCAGTGGAAGCTTCTTTGCATATTACAATAGTGATTGCAATATCCGTGTTCCCAGATCTTAACCTCTGAACATTTCAAATTGGGGGAATGATGGGTGGTGGTTTATCCCTTGGTGCTGTTTTTCTCACCAATGGCTGTGCTGGCTGGATTGTGCAACATCTGAAGGGCCACACTTTCCCTATTTTCGCTTTAATAGTGACAAGAGTGCTGGTTGACTGCTATGTTTTGCATTAAAAAAAAAAAAAATCTTCGTGTGCTGAAGTTCCAGTAAAATGCAACTGATAATCACACAGAAGCACTATCACCAGCACTAGAAGCTGGTTATGGTAGCATTGGGAACTGAATTTTATCCATTATCAACAGTAATAGAAAAATAATCTCATTCCAATCGCCCCTTGGTTAGGATATAGAAGGTAATGTAGTATTGCCTCTATACAGAAAGTAATGAATTTTTAAAAATGTTTCTGCATTAATGTTCAGACTTTTGCAGTTCATACTTTCCAATGGGTTAGATTACGGCACAACAATTATACTTCCTATTAAATTTCATGTTCTACTCATTCTGTATTTGCATGGGGATGAGCATAGCATTCACTAGTGAGTGTAAGACTTCAATAAGAATCTTTATAATATTAAACCCAAAAGATCTTGCTGGAATTTTATTTAAAGTAACCAGAAGTTTGACTTAGTAGGAATACTATTTACCCATGTTATAATTATGCTGAGAATCTTAATTGAAATGTCAATGACAATGATGTCTCTGTAACATTTCAGATTTAATGACTTCAGCACATCTTAATTATAATTCTTGGATATCTGAAAGCTGAGCATGTTATTGCCGGTGGCTGGAATCCAGGTTTGTGTGGTCAGTTTCCACTGATACCAGACAGCAAATAATTCTATTGTCCTGAATCTCCCCTAACTGGTTAGTTCCTTTGTGCCACAAACAGAGCAGGATGGTGCATCATGCGGAAGAACAAACTTACTAAAACACTCCCAGATGGTTCATGATCAGGATGCCCATGTGATGAGTCAGAGCATCTCTTTGCTAAAGATAGATGCAGTTCCACTGGGTTATTATATAACTAAAAGTCCAGACATTGGAAGAATCAGATTCTGCTGTTGGAATATTGGCTTGATAGTATAGGTTATGTGGAAGACTAGCTGGATTCAATAGCCAAAGATCAAATAAAACATTTTTAAAAAGAGGTGGAAAAAAATAGTAGAAATCCTTTGATAAGGATCACAATAAAGACCAGGATGAGAATTTGAATTGTGGAAATAATTTTCTGGGTTTGCATGGAAGGGCAGAGTTACGCCATGATGATGTCCACTATTTTAGCAAACATAATCTTTATTATCCGTGTTTAGCAGTCTTCATGGTTCCCACACGACTATGTAGAAGTTATTCTTTGTACATAATTTACCTTAAAAATGGACCACCAGATTATCCTACTTTAATTCTGAAACATTAAATTGAATGTTATAATTTGCACTGATCATTTGATTAGTGCAAATTGTAGCATTTGAAGACATTATCTTGGTCTTCATCAGGACTCTATATTAGCTACTGCTTACATAGTCCCACCTAATGTCCAGTTTTAAAGCACCTATGCCAAATGAGAACAAAGAATGGGAGAAAGAAAGAAATGGGATATACTCCATACAGATTTAGGCTTTATCTAGTGCCTAGAGGTCTGGGTGACCACTAGCATCAGTAATTTAGAAAACTCTTTTTGTTATCTTTTGGTGGTCATTTGAATTTTTGCAACTCGAAGTTTTTTGTGCTAATAGTGCTTTGAGCAAATAGAGCTGATTTCAGCTGAGTTTATTCATATACTACACTCAATCAAGATATATACTTGTTGAAAAACCCCAGCTGTTGTCATAGATTATTACTTCCAGCAACAGCTCTATAATAAAATAATGCATCCTTTCTATCTTGTAAACAGTCGGTTGGGTCAGATTGGGATTGTAAGTGCCCTTCTTAAAAACCAAATCATCATAGAGAAATATTGTGTTTATGCTTTAAGTCTTGCTTTTGATTTTATTAATGGCTTCTCTTTTTATTTTTTTAAGGGCGGGCTATAAATTGCCATGAGTCATATGTTTTTGGCAGTGTTTAAATTAAACATATAAACAAACAGAATGAATTCATAATAATAAATGGGAAACAACTGGATGATCTCTATCTGGGAGAAATGAGCATTCTATGCATCACTTTGCTGCCCTCTAGCAGCCGCCCAGATTGTTGCAGCACTGATATGATAGACATAAAGTGAATATAAAACTGTATTTGGTTTTCTAAAAGATTACACATAATTATTCTCAGAGACTGAAAAGTATAACAGCCAAAATGGATCAAGACTTAAAATTGCTCATTTAAATAAATCAGTTATGCTCTGTTGAATTCTAATGCTTTCTTCATTTGTACACACACCGTGGCACTTATTAGATTGGAAGTTGAATCCTCATGGAGCCTTTTACCTGTACCAAATCACCTAAGCCATTGTATACAGAAATATTATACCACAGTTGCACACTTTGGTTGCTTAAAGACAGCTTCCTGGTCAGTTATATCTATTTCACATATTTAGAATAGTTGCACTGTCAACATCACAAATAATAGTGGGAATGTAAAGTTGTTTGCCTTTGTTTTCTTTTGTTTTGTTGCTATAATGCACCTTGCGTGTTCGATCAGAGAAACTGTATACAAAGGATTGATCTTTACATGCTTGAATCATCCTTCCCCTCTGTACTTAGGAACCAACAGTTGTTTGCTTCAGTTTACTTTTCTCTGCAGGAGGAATTAAGTTGCTTAGCTGCTGGTTGTTTGTCTGAAAGACTGGTTTTATAACTTGATCTTACATTAGTAACCTTCATAGTAGCCTTTTGTTTTAAAGTTCATGAATCTGGAATTTAAGAGATGGGAGTGGTCAATAACCCCATAGTTCTCACTTCTCTATGGTTTTACCCCAGCTTCCTTCTTCTTATCTCCTGATTGCACAGCTTCTAGATATTGAGTTACCCAAGCAAATGGTGAACTCATGCATGCTAGCTGATATTTGTAGCAGTAGTAACTATTTTCATTTCCCTTTAATTGTTTTTATTCTTGCTGCACATCAGTTATCTCACATTTGTCCTTCCTTTCTTGCTCTTAAAATAAAAAAAGTCACTTTAGAGCAGATCCAACCCGCCTGATACTTATGAGATCTTTTTGGCTATCATATGTTCTCTCCCTTGCCATTTGTCATGCTTGCTGGACCTGATAGTTTTAAAATCCAAAAATCTAGTTGAGTGGAACTAAATCACTTACTCCTAATCCAGAATAAAGCATATAAGGAAGTATAAGAAACTGAAATAGCTATTTTTCTTAAAGCAACTTGTTGTTCAAATTGAGAAGTCATGTCAGTTTGATGCTCGGTAGTTCAGGCAAAGACCTACTATTTCCCTTTTTGTGTCAGTTGAAAATTGCAGAATTAAATGCTTTACTTCTTAAATTTATAGAGTGGAATAGAATAGAATAGAATTCTTTATTGGCCAAGTGTGACACATAAGGAATTTGTCTTGGTGCGAATGCTGTCGGTGTACATAAAAGAAAAGATACATTCATCAAGACTCAAGAATCATAAGGTACAACAATAATAGTCATAGGGTACAATAAACAATCAAATCATACTAGGAAACAGTCAATATAAATTGTAAGGATACAATATTGAGAAAAGTAAAGTCCTACACTTAGGCAAGAAAAACCAAAAGTACACATATAGACTCGGTGAAACCAGGCTCAATAGCAGTAACTGTGAGAGGAATCTTGGAGTCTTAGTGGACAACCAGCTAAATATGAGCCAGGAGTGTGCAGCAGCCACCAAAAAAGCTAATGCAATCCTAAGTTATATTAACAGAGGGATACAGTCAAGATCAAGGGAAGTACTAATACTACTCTATAAAGCCTTAGTAAGACCACACCTAGAGTACTGCATCCAGTTTTGGTCACCACATTATAAAAAGATGTTGAGACTCTAGAACAGAGAAGAACAACCAGGATGATTAGGGGACTGGAGGCTAAAACATACAACGAATGGTTGCAGGAACTGGGCTTGGCTAGTCTAGTAAAGAGAAGGACCAAGGGAGACATGATAGCGGTCTTCCAATATTTGAGGGGCAGGGAGGAAGGGGTCAAGCTATTTTCTAAAGCTCCTGTAGGCCAGACAAGGAATAATGGATAAAAACTGAACAAGGAGAGATTTAACCTGGAAACAAGGAGAAACTTTCTGACAGTGAGAACAATCAACCAATGGACCAGTTTGTCCTCAGAAATTGTGGGAGCACCATCACTTGAGACTTTCAAGAAGAGATTGGACTGCCATTTGTCAGAAATGGTGTAGGGTCTCCCGCTTGGGCGGGGGGTTGGACTAGATGACCTATAAGGTCCCTTCCAACTCTGATTATCTGTAAGTGACAAAGTTACAGTCATACAGTCACAAGTGGGAGAGGACAGGTGATAAGAAGTGATGAGAAGATTAATAGTAATAGTAGTGCAGACTTTGTAAATAGTTGGACAGTGTTGAGGGAATTATTTGTTTAGCAGAGTGATGGTGTTCGGGGAAAAACTGTCTTTGTGTCTACTTGCTCTAGAGTCATTTTGAGAGAATGAATTGAAATTGTTTATGTCCAGGATGTGAAGGGTCTGTAAATATTTTCACAGTCCTAATTACTCTCTAAAGTCTGTATCTGTCTTGTTGAGTTGCAGAACCAAACCAGACAGTTATAGAGATGCAGATGCCAGACTCAATAATTCTTCTGTAGAAGAATATTTCAAGAGGTCTGTGAAGAGAGAAAAAAACCCATTTGATTGTCATAGGGATCAGTTGTAGATGCCTTGGCTGTCGGTGTAACTGAGATGGATATGGTGGTGATAATTATTGACAGTGGTTTCCTCTCAAACCTGCAGTACAACACATTTAGGTTCATCTGCCAGTTGTCAATTCTCTTCAGCATGGAAAGGATGTTTGATGTAACCAGTGATATTTGTAAGAGTTTTCCACATATTTTCAGGTTCATTTGTTGAGAGCTGATTCTTCAACTTTTCAGAGTAGCTTCTTTTTTGCTGCTCCAATCTCCCTTGGAGAATAAAACGGTTCATAATTGATAATTAATGTCTCTTAGTTCACATCACAGAATTTCTGTAGTGTAGATACATTTTTATACCATCGGTTGTTGATATGAAAGCAGAGACTCCCCCCTTCTTTTTACCAGATGTTTCTGGAATTCTGTCTGCCGTCTGTATCTGAAATACTGGGATATGCAAGCTACTCTCACCAGTCGACTCGTTTCCTTTATTAATTATCCCTGTTCCCCAAGTGGCACTTCTATAGATTTTTACCTCTTATGTCTTTAACTGAGAACTTTTTAAAATGTTATTGACAGAAGGAAAATCTTCTTTCTATTTTACTTGCAAATTCGAGTGGAATTAATAGATTATCTTCATTTCTCATAAAATGTTTGTCCCTAGTTAATTATATTAATATCTCCAGCTAACTAACTAAATATCATATGTACATAATATTTTCTCATTTTTCTAATAATATCTTTATTTACAAATGACTTTTAAATAAAAATACAGTTTATCACACTTGTAATCCCACAATCAATATTGTCATATAAATTAAAAACTTTCATCTTGTTCAGATATTATGGTAAAACTATTTTAGCATAATACCTTTCGTAGATGGTACATAATAAAAGCAGATACCAGAATAATTCAGAATTCACATCACTTTTATCAGCTGTTTAAAATGCATATTACAAATAAATATCATTTAAAATATATAATAAAAGTATTAATAATTTATGCCATTTTTAAGATTGCCAAATTAGTTTCTGTTGGTACATTAAAAAAATTAAAAGTTTAAATCTAAGCTCAGTTTTAGCATTATTAAGAATCAATTATACAACTGTTGTCCCACAACAACTCAAGTGATAACATATTTGAAAATATCGGAAGTTCTTAAAAAAAAATATCTGTTGAGTTTAAACCAGTGTTTCTCAAACATGGAACTTTAAGATATATGGACTTTGATTTCCAGAATTCCCCTGACCACCATGGCTGGCCAAAGAATTCTGGAAGTTGAAGTCCATATGCCTTAAAGTTGCCCTGTTTGAGAAACACTGATCTAAACTGAAGAAAGGGCAAAATATTTACCATTTGCTGCTCCGTGAAAGACTGAAATGTTATAAAAATGTTGATTCTTGGTACAATTGGCTTACTCAGAGACAAATTGTGTAAAAGATATAGGGTAACTTAAATATAGTGGAAAAGAAGAGTAGATTTGATCTAATGTAGAGAAACGAACCTTACAGACTGTTACAAAAAGATATTGTTTGCTTTTAAATGTACTTTTTTATTCTATTCCCCCCCTCCTATCCCTTCCCTTTCTCCCTTCATATTCTTTCTCTTCCCTCCCAACTGGTCCCTATCCGGTTTGTTAGGCCGGGTGTTTTCTTTCTTCTCTTTTCTTTATTTTTTCTATTTTGTGTATGTATTGTTGATACGTTTTTAAATTGTAAATTCAATATTTTTTTAAAAAAAAAAGAAATATTGAAATGACTCCATTGCTGGCCTTCACTTAGTGGAAAAAAATTTAATTGACAGATCAAGGCACACAGTTTGAATAGATTTCACCAATTACTCCAGTCTTCCATGCCCTTCTGCAAAGTAAGTGGTCAGTCTGAATGCTCAATCTTTTCTTTTAGTCTACATGGAGAATTTCAATCAAAATAAGTATTTCAAAATTCAGGTACCTTCATGTGTAAAATAGAAGTATACAAGTACTCTTGCTTTGGAAATTTTGTGTCCTGTCTCTGTGTAGAATTAAGTCTATATTTTTGATTGTAGCATTTATTTTTAGAGACTCAAAACATTCAGGAAGTCCTAAATCTTAGAGAACTTGGCCCATTTTCCTTCTCTATGCTAGATTAATGAAGTGTTTTGTTCTTGTCTCTGGCGCAAAGTTGTAGTGCTTGAATATAGTTAGGCCATTAGGCAGTTGGCCATCATTCATAAGCATGAAGGGAAGGGTAATTGATATCACATACACCATAACATCATTGTACACCTGAACTATACGATGTGTCATTTGTGTAACTGAGACACAATGCACATGATACCACTGCCACCAGATACCTATGCAGTAGTCCCTAGCAAATAAAGTTTGTCTAAGTAAACTATTTTGAACTTTAAGACCAGTATGAACTTTCAACTGTGTACTTTGAAACCAATATACCTGAGTTATGATTTTTCCCAAGTGTCTTTCTATTCATTATTTCAATTTGGAGGAGGGGGGGTATATGACCTCCCTGAATTTTGGCAGCTGTAGATCCCAGATTCTTTGTGCTGGAAATGCTTACTTTATGGCATGTAAGAGCAATGTGTGGCTCTGCAGATGTTATCAAATTCCAGTTCCCAAAGGTAAGGGTTCATCTGAGATATTGGCCAACACTATCTGGAAGTGGAATGATATTTCCTTACCTTGTCCTGATGCTAACTATTTCCAGATGTAGATTCTTTATTAAGGAGTGTCTTTAAACTATTTGAGTCTAATATTTATTTCACTGAAGCGTCTAACTTTATTTCTTTATTCAATTCTATATTCAATTGTAAGCCACCAAGTCAGTCAATGACTCTGGGTGGCTTACAATAAAAATATATAATTAAAATACTAAAAACATTTTAAAATGATAAAAAGCAATAATATTTATTATTAAGGAGGTATGCTTTGTCCCTTCTTTATTCAACTTTTTGTGGACTTAGTGTTTTCTCTTTCTTTAATGCTAATTGGATTTAATTTTGCATTTCTATGATCTGGGATGATAGTTGCTTTGAATTTGTTTTATTCAAATGGGAAATACGCTCTGAAAGTAGGTAATAAAAATAAAGGAAGAAACAAGAGCAAATTTCTTTGACTATACAACAGTTCTTATCACTTAGAACTAAGTGGTCTCTGGATGAAAAGATAAAAAGCAGATTGTCTGTCTGTCTCTGTGTGTGTGTGTTTATTGTATACCCAAGTCTTTTTGTTTTTGTTTGTTCATTCTCTGTTTCTTTGCTCTGATTGCTGATTGTCAGCAATGGAATGGCAGGCAGGGAACATTTTGTTCAGGGAAGTTAAACATTCACACGATCTAAAAACAATTGTTACTTATATATTAAACAAAATACAAATTTGAAGAGGACTTGATTGAAGTAGGCACAAAATTCCAAGACAATGTCTACATCCAACTGTAACTCACTACAGAGCCATATTCAGGAATGGGAAACTGATTAGGTGCTTGACCAATTGGGGCTGGAGCACTTAAATTGAATTCCTACCCCTCCAAAGCTTTCAGGCCCATCCCAGGGTACATAAGGGTGAGGCAAGACCTGAAAGGAGATATTGGGGTACCGCTGCAAAATGAAGCTATAAGTGCTGACTGCAAGCTGGTCCAATTACTATTATCAGGTCTTTACTCTGAATAGGACAGCAGGCGGTTTCATTGCCTTCGCTGTTGAGACAATTTGCCCTAACATGAATTGAATTGCTATGCACCTCAGCAAGGCCATTAATGCCACAAATACTCTCAGTCACATGGCTGAAAACTCTTAGCACAAGTAGTTCTGAGACACAAAGAAAAAAAACACACCACATTCTTCTAATGCTAGGCTGAATTTCATCAGAGTTGCAAAATCTACTTGAAGAAAATATATGTGTGTGCTCTACTAAAAAAATAATTCCGTGGGATGATTTGAACCTTTCAGAAACCAAATCCATTATCTGTTACATTTCTAATATGAAGCTTGGCACAACAAGATTCCAGTTTTAAGCATAATCCATCCTTAATGCAACAACCAAGTGGATTCTGAGCCACATCTCTTATGGGTGGCCCTCTGCAGTGAACAAATCATCCATTGCCAGGGTCATTTAAAATCAGTCTGCCAAATTCTTTGAGTGGTTGACCTCTGAAAAAAATGCAGACCTGCTGCTTCAGGGTTGGGAAGGTTTTGAGGAAATGCCTTATCAGAAAATAGACAAGAAGCTTGAAAGCAAGAGAAAAAGCTCTCCAGGACTATATATTTTCCATTTCCCCCACCATATCAGGCTGCCAATAGAATGAGAAAACAAAGGAGGTGAACTCTGCCTTTGGGATGCAGTTTACTAGAGTTCTGAATCCTAGAATCCTAGTGTTGCAGACATCATTTCAGCTACTAAGTTCAACCCTCATGTTTGGGGTAAGAATTGACGTTACTACTACCAGTTACTACAGACTGCATGGCTGAAAAGTTTGTCTTGATCACAGTACTTGGAAAATGACAGTTTATTGCCTTCACACGCCAACTTAATTTAACAATTATATTATATTCTGTTTTTAATTCAAGAAGTTACTGTAGATTCTTCTATTTTTAGAACAATCTTATAAGATAAGTTGAGATTCAGTGATTAGGACAAGGTAACTCCCAGTTTATTTCTCAGTACACAATGAGGTGATATTGTCTGCTGAACAACATAAATACATTTTGAAAAACAAGGATGTAAATCTTAAACAATCAGAGATATACAGAGCTGCATGTATTATTTTAGGCATATTTAAACCAATGTGGCAAACTTGTTTTGCTCTGTTTTGGTATTTATGCTTATGATTCATATAAGGCTATGCTCAGGATTACTCTTGGCTTTTGAGTGGCTTGGGGCAGAAAAAAAGGAAAGTTCTTGGAGCTCTCTGAGCTTGCTTGTTTTATTGCAGATGTTTTATTACCCACACTAGGTAACATCATCAGTGCTAGTTGATACTAGCAGACATGGTAGGGGAGGTGGAAAATACATAGTTCCGGAGAGCTTTTCTTCTTGCCTTCAAACTTCTTGTCTATTTTCTAATAAGGCATTTCCTCAAAACATTCCCAATCCTATAGTTTGGGTAATAAAACATCTGCAATAAAACAAGCAAGCTCAGAGAGCACCAAGGACCCCTCATTTCAACCCTGACCTATAAATATTCTCCTCTTTTGGTAAAAACAAATGTTAATCTTAGTGAAATTGAATTTAAATTTAAATAAAAGAAAAAAATGATACAATAAACATTGTCTCATAATAATATGACTGTTTTCTATGTATTTAACACTTTCCTGATTTTTACCACTAACATTTTTCTTTCTTAAGCAATGTTAATAAGCCATTGTTGTAGAGCTTTGAAGCACCAGGTAAGCTTGCAACTTGTTTGCCTTGGTATCTCTTTAGGAAGTGGAAGCATTTTCTGCCTTGTTTGTGTGGCAAACCAATTTTCAAAATTAGAAAATGCCTAGGTGCCCAATACTCAGTATTAGGAAGGTTTTCAATGACTTTCTGAAGATGTTTTGTACATGTCTGTATTTGAAAGGACATGCTATCATTTTTTAATACTGCTTTCAGGAAAAGAGATTGTGAAGTCACTTAGAACTAAGGAGAAATTTCCTGACAGTTAGAGCAATTAATCAGTAAAACAACTTGCCTCCAGAAGTTGTGAATGCTCCAACATTGGTAGTTTTTAAAAAGATATTGGATAACCATTTATCTGAAGTAGTGTAGGTTTTTCTGCCTCGGCAGGGGGTTGGACTAGAAGACCTCCAAGGTCCCTTCCAACTCTGTTATTCTATTTTATTCTAAGTCAGTGAATAATGGCATTGTTTGCTTGTGTAGGCCTGAAAATGGTTGGAGAGTGAAGAATCAAGCAGAAAGCAGTTTTACTGTACAGGTTTATGAGTGAATGTAGTTCACTATTAAAATAGTTTCTAAAATAGTTACGGTCATGGCTCCAATCAGTTCCTTTGTTGAGAGGTCTTTGTAAATTCATATTATCCATATCTCCTTCAGTATCATTTTTTTTTTTTTGAACAAATTTTATTGATTTTCCAAAACAATACACAGACAAACAAAACATAGAATATAATGACATAAGAGTTTTTTTCTTAAAAAGCCAATACAACATCTTATTTAAAGACAGAATTATTCCAAGTTATCACATTTCCAAACAAGCACAATTTGATATATATATTTACCTTATCTGTTCATCTTCATATCTTATCCCAAACTTCTCTTTATTACTTCCTTTCCTTCTATTTATTCAAATTACATCTCTTTAACTTTAGATTGTGTACATTTTTTATATCCATCTGTCTTATACATTTTCATTATTCTCTTCCAATAAAAAAACAAACAAAACATAAAACATAAAAACATAGACATCTTTTCTGAAAGTTGCTTGATCCTGGGTTAAAACTCATCGTACAGACATCTCTTCAAAAATCATGTTCCTTTTATATATCATTCCATATCTTATTACCGTTTCCCATTTTCTATATAGCTTCTTCCTTTTTTTTAACTCTCTTAGTTTTATTCTACTTATCTTAGTTCAAGTCATAATATTTAACATTCTTTGTCTGTTCTCAGCTATCCATTCATTTTTTCTCTTTAAACAAAACCTCTCCTGTACACTAATTAGAGTATGACGCCTTTAATTCTTTCCCCTAACCTAATAATACTTAATATCACACATAACTTGTATTGGGATTCTGTTTAGCACATCCTAAAGTCACACCATATATATAAAAAGAAAAAGAAAAAAGAAAGAACGACAACAACAAAGAAATTTATAGATATATAATATAGGTAGTACCCCTGTCAAAACCATTTTAATCGTACCTATTGATACTTATTTATATATTTATATCTTAAACATTTTATTCTATAAATGCCTATAATAACACAGTCTTATGTACTTTACAGAATCCCTTTTTCAATTAAGTTTACCCATTGTCTCTAAATAAATTTTGTTTCTTCAGATCTTGCTTCCCATCATTGAGACTTCTCACCCCTTCCTTTCTCCCTTGCTTATTCTTTTCCTTACCCTTTTCCCCCTTTGCCTTTCCACCTCCCTTTTCTTCTTGTGCTTTCCCCCTTCCTGTTGTTTTCTAACCTTATATCTACCCTTCAACTCATTTTTATCTTTTTTGGTTGTTTTTTTAGGTTTTAAAATCCCTTTTTCCTTTTCCTCTTCCTCCTTCTTCTCCCCTAATAGGGTCACATGTTCATCAAAAATGGTTCCTTCTTTGTCCCAATTATCCTGCTGCGCAATCAATTCTCCATAGGAATGCACCGCCATTTCTAGAGATTGAAAAAGAATGTCCAAGGTATCTTTCCAGTCTTGTTCTTCCTTTTTATATTTTAGATATTCAGTTTTAAATTCATCCCAAATTGGTGCCATTATAAAGAGGAGAAATTTTTCCCAAAACAACTACCCGAGTGTTTTTAAACAACGAAAAAAAAAGTTTCCCAAAAGATGCAAAGTCACCAAACAATCCAGATAGACTATTTCATTTAGCACTTTTTCTCTTCTTCCATTTCTTTTTCTGGGGTTGCTATTAAATCACAAAATTCCAATTATAGTATGTCTTTTGAAGTCTTATTAATGTTCAAATGGCTCTTTAAAATTCTAGGCAGTCTGCTCCTTATTTTCAATTTCTACTTCAATTTTTTTCCTCTCCCTTCCCACTCACAGCAGAAGAAAAAATTTTCTTTAAATATTTAGAAATCCATATCCCTTTGGCATTAGCATAGTCTTTAGCATTTAGCATACCTTCAATGCGGGTTTCCGATTTCTCTCAAAGCTGTTCCGTTTGGAAGGAGAGTGAAAAGAAAAAAAGTTTTCCCTTTGATATCCATTCGCTGCTTACTCAGTCTGAGAGCAATGTGTCTTTAGTAGGTGTTAAATACCAGGATACTTTCACTGTTCCTTTGTCCCGGTCAGCAAAATCAGTTTCATTTCTTCACAAACCCCTCCAGCACATTCCTTTTCCCGGCTGGGCTCTTCTAAATGGCGGCCAGAGACCGCCGTTCAGTTGCCATCGGAGAGGGAGATTTAGCCGGCTAGGGAAGAGAGATGCGATGTCTCTCGTCCCTGCCAGAACCCCCCAGTCTTCACCACCTTCTACAAAGGTGGCTTAGCCCCGAAGCCAAATGGCTCGAGGCACTCAGGCAGTGAACACAGGCAGAAACCGTGCATAGACACGGAATCCTGCCTGCACCGAAGCACCACAAGCCGGAAGTCCATTTTTATTCAAACTTTTAAAGAAGATAAAATCTAACACACCCCAATAGTTAGTAAGAAAGGAAAAAGGAAAGAAGAGCAAACAAAGAAAAAAAGCAAAAAGGGCAAGGAATGGAAAAAATAAAGATGGAGAAAAAAGTATACAGAAATGACTTACAATGTTTCTTCACAGAAATAAGAAAAAAGGTGCCTTGTGTCTAAAAGCGATGTTTAGTTCTTGTCATTCAAACCTTAAGTGTAACAAGAAATGAACCCTGTTATCTACTAGCTATATTACTGTGGGTACCTGATCAAGGAAACTGACTAGGCTGTTGTACAATTATATTAACCTGAGAAGAGACTTTGTCGATTTTGTAATCATGTTGCCAGTCAAACTTTTCGTTTCATCATACATTCAAAACCTGTCGCCAAAATGGCAAAATAACAAGCAGGTCACCTTGAATGAATGAAATTAGACAGAGTGGATAAACTAACACAGTTGCTTAGATGATCGCAGAAATGCATGGCAGATACCCACGCACTATTGCATCTAGTACAGATTAAGTTTCAGTGGCAAAGAGTATTTGGTGACATGCTTGAGATAAGACAACTGATGGATGAACTTCAAATACATCTGAAAAAAAACACTCTCTTTAGCAATATTTAGAAACGGAGTTTCTTGGAATGGGCTTATATAAAAGAACTTGTGCAGGAACAGTGACTGCTACATGACTATTCCTCATTGAGATGAAGTTATCCAGGCAATCAATTAAAAACAATCCTTGACACATTTACCATGCCAAGAAAATATTTAAGTCCCCATTTCAAAGAAAACATCTGGTATACAGGAATAAGTAGCCATCTACAGTTATGAAAAACATAAGGAATTATGAGACTTAAGCAATACATTTTGGCACAAGATTCCATGAGCTATGTGGAATGTTATATGTTGATTCAGGGATCTATATTCAGATTGCTCATTCAACATATAAATATTATAGGAAATTTGACCAGTATATTACAGAGCTTGGTTCTAGCCAGTAATGGGCAGTAGTGCTCCAGGATTTTAAACAGGACTTTTCCCCCTCCAGCCATACATTGAAATGTCACAAATTGAACCTGATCTATAAGTTTTGGCCTGCCTCAATCAGTGACAGTATTGAGAAAAAGAAAAAAAAAAGTTTATAATCATGTCCTGGCCCAATTGAAAGTAAATGCCATTTGTACTGAATGAGACTTACTTCTGAGTAGAATTGCACATAGCTATTTAAGAGAATCATGTTTTTTCCATTGTCGATTGACTTAACGGGAAAACTTTACCAACATTAAAAATGGGTAAAAAGAAGATAATATGAAAAAATTGGATGGAAATGAGGCTATTGATTTTGGACCAATTGATAAATGATGAAGATTTTTTTTACATTTTTTTTTTAAAAACCCCACATTCCATGTATTTTCCCCTAATCTTTTATAATGTATCTTTGTATTATTTTCTGGTTTCTCTATCATTGTTGCAAAAGCATTAAAAAAAAATAAAACAAACTATTTCAGAGAATCAAGAACACAAGTTGCCAATATTCATTCTCTCTTTCTTTCAAGAGTAGAAATATCTTCCAAATTAAAATGTGATTAATGGTTTATACAGATACAGAGTTACCGTATCTTTCTTTTCTAAAAACAGGATACTTTAGAGAGCTAGTTCCAATGTAACATGTTGTGCAGATTGTGATGTGTTTATACTGTATTTTTTTTCTGATAATTCCATGGTCTCTCCTTATTTTATCTTTATAACAGTCCTATGGCATGGAGGAGAGATAATATGTCTCTCTCTCTCTCTCTCATCTATCCCTCTCATACTCTACCTCACAAACCCAATCATACTCTCTAATGAACTTTTGTTGAATTCTTATTTCTCTTTGCTGCCATAACAACCACAACCAACAAAGGATGGTTAGATCCTGAGCTAGGATGAGAGGAAGCAGGAGATCAGGTGGGCCTTCAATTATAAATTGGATTGGAGAAGGGTACAATCCTGGCTATAATTAAAGAAGTATGATAAATATGCAGAGAAAAGGGGCACATGAAAAGGAGAAGGAAGTATTGGGAGTACAGAGTAAAGAGAACAGTATACAAGACGAAAATAAAAATAACTTGATGGCAAATGGGTGAGTGGATGATAAGGGAAAGACAAAGAAAAAGAAACAAGCACTCCTGAACATATGAGATATTTTAGATTTCAAGTCAGGTGTGCCAATCAAAGATTAGAACCAAGATAACATAAGATGTATTCTGAACAGTGTTTCTGAACCTCAATAACATTAAGATGTATGGACTTCAATTCCCAGAATCACCCACTAATGTGACCTAAATGTTCTGTGAATTAAAGGCCAATGACAACACCCATGGAATCAATTGATTCCACAATAGTGTGGGAAGACTCAGAGTGAGGTGAATAGAGAAAATTATTTTAAATATTTTGGGGGAAAGTTGGGATAAAATATTTTGTTTTGTTCCTGTTAAATCATTTTTGTCTTTTGGAAATAGGAGCTGGATACATTTGATTTTTATATTTAATATTTTGTATAACATAAATATATTTTCTGGTGTTTTTATTTTTATTGAATCACCCAAGATTCCTCTTATGATAATTATACTATTATGGGTGACAAAATTAACAATAAAGTTTTGCTGTTAATCTAATCAAAATTAAACATAACATTACCAAAATGCAAAAACTAATCATTATATTCTTTATCTCTTTTTTAATTAATTGAACAGCAGGAAATAAACTAATTGCTATTTAGTTAATTTTTAATGTCACACTTGACAGATTTAGGCACCCATGAGGTTACAGAAAAAGGCATCATTTAGAGCAATTTATTATTATTGTTTAGTTTCATGTAGAATCCAGGATCTGCTGCAAGCAGATTGAAAACCAGCAATTTCCAAGGCAAAATGTCAATTATGTCAGCAACTAATAACTGCTTGATTTCAAGATCTTGAAACTAAGGGCAGAGACCATTGAAATGGGGGAAAAGCTAGAAAAAGGATGGACTTAAACTTTCTGGGCCAGCACCTTTGCACTGGCAGAAAACAACTAACTTTTCAATAGGACTTTGTTATAGGTTGCAATATAAGTTCTTATCTAGCAATACTATCTCATGTGACTAAGCTCATTCATATAAACCTAAGAAGCAAATTAAAGCATGGGGGTTGAAATTTTCTTCTGCTTCTTCATCCAGGGAGCCTGATAGCTGCCTTACATCAAGGCAGACACCTGATTAATCTGATTCAATGATGTCTGATAACTTCTTATCACCAATTCTCCAAAGGGCTCAGTAGGAATCATTTCAGATTTAAAAGGAGATATTTAAGACCAGTTTCATGATGCCTGAAGGTTTTTTTTTTTAAAAAAATATGGAATTATTTAAAATATCAATTTAAAAGCAGACAATAAATAGTATATTCACCACAAAGTTTATATTGATCCATGATATCTTCTCCTATCCAATATATAATTGCACAAATTAAAAAGAAAAGTTTAAAAAATAATACTAGTGTGGAGGTATTGTTATTGTTCCTTCTTTCCTATTTTTCTCTTAAGGACTGTTTTTGTTACGAACTGGCAATTGCTTAGATTATAAGATAAATTGCTCTTCTATTAAATCTAAATAAATGAAACACTGTGATTCCACAATATATTCTCATTAAGAAACAATCAAAATCAAGGATATGGTAAATGATCAAATTTACAGTGATCAAAAGAAAGGGAAAGAGGTCATGGTAAGTTTAGAACATCATTGTCCTCCTTACAGACCATTTATCTAATTTGTGAGGCATTCTGCAGAAGTCACCAGAAAGATTATCAACAGTGAGTGTTGCTGACATGAATATGCCAGCATTAAATTTACTGCTTAAGGTGCTTCCTAATATGAACACAAATGAACACTGCAAAATTTGTATCCATTTATTATAGTCTGCTTGTTCATGTACTGGGAAAAGTAAAGTTGAAAACATATATTCTATACTTAGCCAAATATATGTATGTGGATGCATGTTTCCTACAGGGAAAGTGCAAAAGCATTCTGCTTCCATAGCACCTCACTCTGATCACCTCACAGTTTGAACATGCAATTCGGTTTTTGAAATGTGCAATCTAATTATTTCTGATCCATTCAGATTGAAAGAGAAAAGTAAAACTGAATTTAGAGTATCTTGCTCCCCTTAAACCTGGAGGTCCTGGAACTGTTCAAACACCAGCTCATCTCCCTTCAATGAATGTGTGAATTTATAAATGATGGCAACATAGTATTGAAGTGAACCTTGGATTAACCTTGCAAATGAACCTTGGGACTATAAACCAAGTCTTGTGTTCCCCTATTTCTTGATTTTTCCAGTGTGGAAGAGAGTGTGGAAAAGGGGAATCCAATTGTTCCATCAATTGCCTTTATTTAAAGTAAGAAGATAGCCTTCTTTCTGGATCCCACAACCATGTTGACAAATGGGGAAAGGTGAAACAAGGCAATAAACTAAATATTCAGGTGCAAAGGACAAGATGACGCACTAAAGTTGCTGAATTGGCAGATAATCTTACCCCTAGATCCAATTAGAACAGCAATCTGCATTGTCCCTGAAAATGATAGGCTAAATTAATTGGGCCTTGCACAGGCCTTGGTGATATGCATAGCCCAGGGCTTTGTTAATATTTACCATCTCCTGTCTAGTCAACTGGATCTCTCGCCAGCAGTATGGTGGTTCCATGTAGCTATGAATGTCAGAGATATAAGGAATAAAAAGAACTGCCTATCTCTTCATCTGGAGAGGTTTCAACAGAGCTTCTAATTGAGCATGAAAGTATGTTAAGCCTTTTTCCATGAAACTGACGTAGTGACAGAGATTATGGGAAGGCCTAGAAAGTTATTTTTGACTGTTAATAAGAGATGAGATGGGTGGCACACAAATCAATCAATCAGATAAATAAATAGATAA
Organism: Pseudonaja textilis; assembly: GCF_049901715.1. Taxonomy (NCBI): domain Eukaryota; kingdom Metazoa; phylum Chordata; class Lepidosauria; order Squamata; family Elapidae; genus Pseudonaja; species Pseudonaja textilis. The sequence goes on from NC_141993.1 coordinate 41,762,293, forward strand.
GTCATTCATATTTATAGAATGACAAGTTGGGAGGTGGTATGATATGAACATTAGATACAGATTTTCAGACTAAGTTATTTTTATACAGTTTAATTTTTATGTTTAATTTATAATGTTCATACATAGAAATAAAGCTACTTATATACTTATAAATCTCTTCAATCTGAAGACACTGATTGACTTTAAAAAAGTGAATCATAAAAACTAAACAGATTGCAGAAAAGATAAGAAAAAAAAACAATCCACACTGCAGAGGTATAACCAGACATAAAATCACAACTTGTGCGTGTATTTGTGTGGTGCATATATGCACATGTACTCATAGCAAATCTACTCTCAAATCCCTCTGAAATAACCAAGTTTTAATGGCTTTTCAAAAAACAAATCAGCAAGTTGAACCAATCTAATCTTGAAAGAAATGCTCTTCCATAGTATAGATGCAATAATTGTCAAGATGATCCTCAAGATGATACTACATAGAGGGAGGGACATGGCAAAGGTTCACTTAGATCTTATTTAATGAATAGAAACCACTGCGAGTTGCTGGTCTGGAGGTACACATATCTTAGGTATGTAGGATTTTGAAAATGACAACCAGCACTTGAATTGCACCAGGAAGGTAAATATGACCAGTGTAATTCCACAAGTATATGTGTTATACCTAGGGACACACAGCAATATTAATATTGTTGTATTCTGGGCAAGTTGAAGCTTCTAAGTAGTATTTCAGGGCAGCATGTTACTTTAGTTTGACAAAAAATAACCGCAACATGAGTGGTTATGTTTCAGTTCAAGAAAGTGTATGACAGTTGCAGAAGATATACCTGTAATTCTGCAAAGAGCCTTCTTACCTCTTTGCCTACCGAGCAAATAGATTGACAGGGGATGCTGTTAATATTATTCTGCAATACATCCTACATTTTGAATCTCCAAAAACCTATGCAAGGGTCCTCTTTGTAGACTTCAGCTCAGCATTCAATGCCATCATTCCAGGTATTCTTCTAACTAAACTAAATCAGCTAGCTGTATCTGACCATACTTGTAAATGGATCATAAGCTTGCTAACAGACAGGAAGCAGCAGGTGAGGCTAAACAAAATCACATCAGATACCTGTACAATTAGCACAGGAGCCCCTAGGGCTATGTGCTCTCTCCACTTCTCTCTGTATACCAATGACTGCATCTCAAAAAATCCCTTTGTTAAAGTAATGAAGTTTGCAGATGAGACAGTGATTGGTCTCATTCGAGACAACGATGAATCTGCCTATACACGGGAGGTTGAACAACTAGTGGTACAACCAGAACAAACTTGAACGAAATACACTCAAAATCGTAGAAACCCTCCTATATAATCACCTCTTACAATACTAGACAACACAATATCAACAGTAGAAACCTTCAAGTTTCTAGGCTCTATCATAGCTCAAAACTTAAAATAGACACCTAACATCAAAAACGTCATCAAAAAAGCACAACAAAGAATGTTCTTTCTGTGCCAACTTACAAAGCTCAAACTGCCCAAAGAGCTGCTGATTCAGTTCTACAGAAGAATTATTGAGTCTGTCATCTGCACCTGTAAAACTGGCTGGTGTGGCTCTACAGACAAACAAGACAGACACAGACTTCAGAGGATAATTAGAACTGCAGAAAAAACAATTGCTGCCAACCTGCCTTCCATTGGGGACCTGTATACTGCACAAGTCAAAAAGAGGACTGTGAAAATATCTACAGACCCCTCACATCCTGGACATAAATTGTTTCAACTTCTTCCCTCAAAATGACACTATACGGTAGGGGACTCCAACCTTAGTAACTTTAAAACTTGCGGACTTATAGACCCCCTGCTTTAGGGCACTGCACACCAGAACAACTAGACACAAGGACAGTTTTTTCCCGAATGTCATCACTCTGCTAAACAATTAATTCCCACAGCACTGTCAAATTATTTATTAAGACTGTATTACTATTCTTTTTCTCATCTTTCTAGTACCTATCTTTTCCTACTTATGACTATAACTGTGTTGCTTGTATCTTTACAATTTATATTGTTTTATTTGTTTCCTAGTATGTTTTGATTGCTTATTAATAACCTATGACTATCACTAAGAGTTGTATCTTATGATTCTTGAAAAATATATTTTATTTTTTCTTTATGTACACTGAGAGCATACGCACCAAAGACAAGTTCCTTGTGTGTCAAATCACACTTGGCCAATAAAGAATTCTATTCTATTCTATTCTATTCTAAATATATTGTAAGCATTTTGAGGAGGGTTACAAATTCCTTTCACCAAACCAGTGTAATCCCATCAAGAATCAGAGATGATCTCTTATATCAGAAACCTTCTACTGATAGCTTCTCTAATTTGCTGGAATTATGCCATGCATAATTATGCCCCCAAATTGTAGAAATTTCTTCTTCTTTTAATTAGATTGTTCTGGATGAAATGTGAATAATTTGGGCAGGGATCATCATAGTTCAATAACAAAACACGATGTTATATGTAAAATTAGTCTAATGTATTATCTTGGAATCACTGTTGCCAACCAATGAGAACAGTAAGGCAGCGATTTTCCTAGATAGAAAAGAATATTCTTGGTTAAAATGACCCCTTTAGGTTGATCTTTGGCCTCCAGACTGATCCCTTATTTCCTTACCCATTTACAGCAATCAGTGTCTCCTCATTAATTTGAAACACTCAGTGTGCCAGGAGAAATGGAGGATGTTAAGCACCTCTGCTCCTATAGTGTTACAGGCAGGATTCCTTCACATTCCTAGTGTAACACCCTTGCTCGGCTTATTGCAAGATGATAAGCCATCATATACATTGTTTGCATTTAAGCTGATTGAAAAATACCAGTTAATGAATGGAAATGTTAATTTGGGGAAAGGAACACAATATTTTCATGAAATAGCAGTGCATGTTTAGAAATCTAACTATGGAAAACAAATTGTTTTGTATTGTCTACTATAACTTAATCTCTGTCACAGATTACTGTAGAATGATTACAATTTTTGAAAAGGTTTAAATATGAACCAGGAAGTTCCCAGCCCAGAAAATAGGTATGTCTCTCAATATTGATTTTATCCCTATAATTATCTGCTCTCCATGTTAGCCAAAGCTATAATTTTATTTTAAAAAGCAAGAGTCAGGAAGAGCTCATATTTCACAAAAAGAATTGGCATAATAATGGATTCCATATTTCTCTCCTATCACAAATTTTTCAAAATCTTGAACAACTTGGTTGTCTCAAGTTATCTTTGACAGCAACCACAAGAATTCCAGAGGTGGTATTCAGCAGGTTCTGACCAGTTCTGAAGAACTGGTAGCGGAAATTTTGAGTAGTTCAGAGAACTGGAAAATACCACCTCTGACTGGAGATTTACAGTATCCTTCCCCTGCCACGCCCACCAAGCCACTCCCACAGAACCGGTAGTAAAAAAAATTGAATCCCGCCACTGAAGAATTCCCTATCAATACAATTAAGTTGGGAAAACCCAAAACTGTAGTAATTTCTTCTTCTTTTAATTAGAGCTTGGTAGGCAAAGTGTGGCCTTTCTTCTACTGTAATACTTTATTATTATCACAGCAACTTATGTGACAGAGTTAATCATGTTTTGACTCCCAATAGTTCTTTTCTATTAGATACTAACAGTGAGTTTGTATGTACCTATCAAACCGTGGAAAGTACAGTGTTATAATCTGCATTTCATCTAGCATTGCAGTGAATTTCATAAGCCCATGAGAGATAAATTAAAATATCTTTCCCCATCCTAGTGCTTTGTACCTGGTATTGGCACTGCCATCTCAGATAATAATTTAATGGAAACTCATCTGCTTGCTAATACTGTTTCTGACAGTATGATCACTTTGGTATGCTTGTTCTTAAGTAATACTGTATATTGACTTTATTTTAGATGGTGGCAGAAACTGTGTTTATCTCTTAGTCTCCGCTTACTGCATAAAATTTTTTGATGTCAAGAACACAAGTCAACACTGACTATCATGGGTGGGTAGGTGTAAGCATGCATTCTTCACTGCTGAAACTGTTCAAACTTATCAACAAATATTTCAGTTCTTAGTAATTGCTCATAACTTGGACAGATTGATGTTATTAGATTTCTATTGTGTAAAAATTACAATCCCCACAATGCCATCTGTCTGGATTGTTGGGTTTTTTTGACTGATCTGGCCACTCCCCTGCTATTCTTTTTTAAAAAAAATAGCTTAGCTCTATTACTATGCAATGAGCAATTTCAAAACTGCATGAATTAACTTGTTTGAATGAACAACATTCTGTCCTCCTTTTAAAAAAGATTTTTTGACGAGATTAGATGCTTACATACCTGAACTAACATCTATGAAATAATTATGGCAGTTTTAAAATCCCTGTAATGTTCAAGAATAATACAATACAATCTGTAAAATGTTGAGTGGGAGAGGAGAAGAGGACATGAGATGTCTCATCTATCAGCTAAAGGGAAATATCAAGTACATAACCAAACCATTACATCAGCCCAATACCACTTTATGTAACATGTCATATTAAACACAGATGTATGTATTTGCTGGATCAGAGCCTCTAGGGTTTGTTTTGATAAGACTGTTAGTAAAATTGGGCTTAGTCCAAAGAGTTCCTGGTTGATAGGGTACTACATGGTTGGAAGAAAAAAAAACACACACACACACACACACACCTGCACAGTAACCACTTACAGGTAATCCTGTTCATTTAGCGATTGTTCAAAGTTTCAACAGCACTGAAAAAAATGACCAATGACCATTTTTCACACTTATGACCTTGTACCATGATCACATGATCAAATTTCAGATGCTTGGCAACTGACTCATATTTATGACAATTGCAGTGTGCCAGGATCATGTGATCACCTTTTGCAACCTTCTGACAAGCAAAGTCAATGGGAAGCCACCTTAACAATCATGTTATTAACTTAACAACTGCAGTGATTCACAATACCTGTGGCAAGAAAGATAGTAAAATGGGTCAAAACTCACTTAACAACTGTCTTGCTTAGCAATTATAAGATGGTCAATGATTACATATACCTGATTCCTGGTGTGGATTCTTCTTGCTTCCACAGACCAGAGAATACATACATACCTGCAATTATATGAGCAAACTATTTAGCCTCTATATTATCAGATGTAAAGTGCTGGAATAAGGAGATCCTTCCCTTGCAATCTAAGTATCTTTTGTTGCTAGCTTTACTTAAGGAGGTTCATGTCTGTTGAGATTTTATTATTTTTCTATGATATGATTTTGAACTGTGCTCTGTTCTGAAGCCCAAAGATATTATATTGCATAGTAGTGCATATATATTCAATGTTTTAGTTCACTTTTTGGGGAATATGAATTTTAGATGAAAATACAAGAGCTCACACCATTTCCTAGAGAAAGCAGGGACTTAGATGAGCAGAATTCTTTGAAGTCCTTTGTCTTTGGGAGATTAAGAATGGGTGTTGCAGAATTTGAGCCTTAACCATCATGCAAATTAAATGAGGGACAATGAGTAATATAGTCCTACACCACCAGGAAGATTCTGTGTTGCTTATCCTAAGTGGTCCAGGGTCCTATAGGCCCAGGACAATGCTATATGCTCCCATCATACCTGCCTCACCCATAACCTCAGGGTTTTCAATATTTTTGAATCTGCACCTAAGAGTCTTTTTTAATGTTGCCAACCTCTGTGGCTGTTATTGCGACAAGTTAAAATGATTAAGTACATGCGGAGCAGACATATTTGTGTAAATGTACATCACTTCAGATTTGGGATTTCTCCTGGCCTGATCAATTTTTAGAGCATTGTTCTTGCTGGGCCATTTAAAGACCAAATGTGTGATCTGAAAATCCACCATTTTCAGCATATACATCCTAGATCTGTGGTGGTGAACCTATAGCACACGTGCCACAGGTGGCATATAGAGCCTTGTCTGTGGGCACATGCGCCGGTGCCCCAGCTTAGTTCCACCGCGCATGTGCGTGTGCCCTCCCACCAGCCAGCTGGTCTTTGGGCCTCTGCCATGCATGCGCGGGGGTACATGCATAGGGTGCATCTATGGGGTGCATGCACATGCAGGGCACACATGTGCATTGCATTTTGGGTATGTGTGCACGTGTGCACTTTCGGCACTTGGTGCTAAAAAGGTTCACCATCACTGTCCTAGATGAAGTACTGACTAAGTTCAAATTCCAATAGGAAGCAGACCCTATGCCATAACTTAAACTAATTTTGAGACTGTCGTCCATAATTCAGGAAAAACAAAATTTAAAATATTACAGGGATCACAAAATGTTTCATAGTTTCTGGGATCTTTTTCAGTTTTCAGACAAAATGATACCTGCAGGCTGTTAGCAGATACCTTTCTACAGTTAATATTTATCTAACATTTGAACTGGGAGCCTATCTAACATTGACATTATAAATTATTTTTTGCCTGTAAGGAATTTGAATGGTGTCCTCATACTGACTCACAAAATATTCAGTTTCAGTATAAGTACAATTTAATTGTACTGCCACAGTAAAAATAAACCGTAAAAATGCCATAGAAAACTCTTCACATTTGCAGTGAGTGATATTGCAGAAGTGAAACATTTTGGAGACTGAAAAGCATTAGCTATACTTGAAATTCCTAATGTGAATCTATCAAGGATCAATAATTTATTTCAGTCAGTCTTTTTTAAAGAAGAATTTATTAAAAAGGCAAAACAAACATATCAATCAAAGTTTACCAAAACTTTCATTTGCAGAAATTTGTCTTGGCATCAACTTTATCAGATCAGTTTTGAATTATTTTGTGCCCAGTGGTTATGTATTTATGCAGAATGTGCCTCTGTAATTACAATAACATATTATTTTTAGAAAAAGAGATAGAAACAAGAAGGCTGTATAATTTTGGAAAGAAAACAAGTGGAATTATTCTGTATGAACAAGTTCTTTTGTGCCATCAATAAGGTTGAAAACATAATCTATGTAGTTAATGTGCCCATTGAGTTGTCACTTAATTAACCCAGAACATTTAGGAATGCTTATATAATAAAATATTTTTAAAGTGTAGTATGTAATCAGTTAGAGAAGAGAAGCAGTAATTAATTATCAAACTTGTTATAGCTGAAATTTTTTATCTATATCCTTTCACCTTCCAAAATCTATGTTAATAATTTAAATCTAAGAATTTAAACTAGAAATAATTGAAATATGTGGGGCCAAATAACATTATTAAAACTAATAACATTCTCATAGTTTTGCTGATATGGTCGTGGCCTTATTGGATTCAGCACTGTGGCAGAAGGATGAATGCATAAAACTCCTAAGAATTAATCTTTCTCCATGGTCCAATGCTTTACCAAATTAACCCCATCCATTTAGGTAGATTTAAAATACACATATATTTTATTGCTATAAATAAACTTCTTTTAAAAATGTTCTGCAAAATGCAGAAATTTGGAAAGTATTATTTCTGTAAACAAGAGGGTTTGTGAAACTATCTTCTGGGTATTCATGGTGATTCTAGTCTGACTGCATTTACTAAGAGAAAAAAAATGAAATAAAGCAGCATACTATGCATTGTATAACCCTTTAATGTTTCACCTTGATACATTGTTTAAGACAGTTTTTCTCAACTTTAGCAACTTTAAGACTATGGACTTCAACTCCCAGAATTCACTAGGCATACCTCTTAAAGTTGTTGTGGTTTAGAAAAGCTGACATAAGGACTAGTAAACTAGATAAAATGTGTCATATTTCATCAATGTAAAATTTCCCCAAAAGAGAGAGGGCTGCCTTTGGCTGATCCAAATCAGTTGATTTCCTGATCCAAAGTTTTCCCATAAGATGTAGCAGCTGTTTCCCAGTGTTTTGGGCAGAGGGATTCCAAACTTAATTTGAGGTAGCCAAGGAAGAAAATCATAACTTCTGGAAACAAACCATATGTTCCTTAACAAGTTATAGTTATTCAATCTTTATTAATATAATTCTTGACTGTTTTAGACTTGTGCACCTAAACAAGATATTATAACCTCAGTATTGTATGTGTTTGCTAATAAGTAGAACTGGTTGATGGTCATAATATGATTGGTGAGCTTATTTATCTACAGTTTTGTGATCCAATACAATGTATACTCTGAGTCAAATTACTATTAATTAATGTTAAGGCACCAGTGTAGAAAAAGGGAGACCGAGAGTTTAAATTCTGCCTTAGTCCTCAAAGCCAGATGGGTATCTCTGGACCAGTCACTCACTCATAATCCATTTCATCTCACTGGGAAAATAGGAAGAGAAAGGAATATTTTGTATGCTTGCTGCCTTGGATTATTTGTAAAAATAATAATGGTGGGGTAATAAACAAATAAAACAAATTTGTCATTGTAATACCAAACAAACAAGAACAAAAAAACACACAGGAATTTCATGTCTTTATTTGTAGGTTATAGTTTTCTTCTTACAGAATACATACTCTGTGCTCCACATCTCATACGAGAATAACTCTGGGTGAAGTGATGAGGTTGCAATGTGTGGAAGCTCATTTAAAGATTGAAAAGGGTTGGTAAAAGAAGACTGCATTTGTAAGTATAAAACATAGACTCATTAATAGACAAAATATGGCCACCAAGTTTTTAGAAGCCACCAAGAAAAAACTTAAGAAATTTCACAAGCCAGGTTTCCTAAAGCAGCTTTACACATGCTGTTGTTTAAATGATATCTAAAAAGTAGCAAGCAAAGAGATCATCTACATCAGGGCTGTCAAACTCACGGCGCATGGGCTGGATGCGTCACATGCTGACCATGCCCATGGCCAGTTTAGTGAAGGGGGAAAAAGTCCTGATATATCACGTGACACTACCACAACACCACCATGAGTTTGACACCCCTGATCTACATGGATGAAGAAAACAACTCCATGATTACTTGTGAAATGAACAGGAAATCATTATTTATTTATTATGTATTCAGTCCATCCAATAACTGAAATGATTATACAACACATGGCATGAGTCACTATTACTGATTTATACAGTGTGTTGCTGATGTACATCCTTGTGGTTAAATAAACACTGGAATCATGACCACACACATTTTTTCCATGGAAGCTATATCTGTATATGAAAAACAATGTCTGTGAAGTTGTTGTTAAGATTACCTGTTTCTCATGAATCCAATCAAGTGGGAGAGTTTTTCATAGCATATTTATTGATTATTCATAATTACTCTATATAATGATACAGCTATTTCTAGGTTTCTTCAAGCAATTCACAGTACAGTAAATGTTCAATTTTATAGCACCATGTTGAACAGATGTAAAACAGAATGGATACAATTTTAAATAAAGGACAAAGTCTTCCTGAAGCAGCCTGGATAATTGATATAATTTATGTCATCTGCATAATGAAGTAATTTATGTTTAATTGCACAGATCAGGTATAAACTGGTATATATGACATAAATTGCATAAATTTGGGCTTAACATTTTACCTTAATGGAATCCTTTTCCCCAGTTGGTCTATAAAACTGAGGTTTTAGTGTACTCTTGGTTTAAATGAAATTAATCTACACTTCTGAAACAGAATCCTGCAAAGTTTCCCCTTGTGTATACAACTAATCCCATAATATAATTTTAATGACCTCTGGAAACCACTCTTTTTAATGTCACCTGGCTTATCTAAATCTATATTATTATCTTGAGCATCCAGAGAATGGAGTGCTACTTCATAAATACGTTTAAAGTTAAATAAATAGTTTAAAAAGCCATTTGATTCTTTGTATATTTATTAGCTTAAGTCTGACTATGGTTTGATTGCAATTGTAAGGAAGGACTTCCAGTTCTATGCACTGTCCAGTAACTTGCTTTTGGTTTTAAACTCTATTCACTCTTTCACACGTATGTTCCAGGAGTATCAAAAACCACAAACTTAAAGAGGACCATAAAGCAGAATATTTATAGCTCGGGGTTGGGGTGAGAAGTCGTTGGTGCTCTCTGAGCTTGGTTGTTCTGACTATAGCTGATGATGTTACTTAGTTTGGGTAAAGAAACATCTCCAAGAAAACAATCAAGCTCAGAGAGCACCAGGAGCCCTGAAAAACTACAAATGTAAGAATAATTTCATTTTTCATTTTCCTAAATTGAACGCCTCCGTTTTGAAAACTTGGCCAACAGACTATTGATTCACAGTATGCAGGATAATGCAGCAGCAATTTAAAATCTTTCCTACCTATTAAGTATTTAGTTCCTTTAAAACAATTCATCTTTCTTCTGAGAAGTTTTCAGCATTCTGGCCCTATCCACCATGACCAGAGGGAATTATGGATTCTTTGTTACGGATTTCCATATACGTCAAAGCAGTTACTCTTGTCTTGAGTCTTGACTAAGGGAAGTTTTGAACATGAATTCAGCCATGACAGAATCAGCTACTGCATGCTTTTCCAAGAACTTGCCTAAACTTAACACGTTATTAAAGAAAATTCTGCATTCTCCTTTTGAAATTTGAGCATCTTCAGTCTCAATTTCCTTTTTCTTGTGAGCTTCTTTTCTAAACGCTTTCTTCACCCGGGTGTTTACAGAAGGCTTAACCAAATAGATGCAATATAGCAAATTCATGACTGGTTCTTCCAAAGTGTTTTTATTCAGCTAAAGGCAGACGTGAAGAATGAAAGGGTCCTTGGGGGAGTATTGTCAGTGGGTGGCAGGAAGGTCATAGTTTCCCCATGCTGTTTTTTTTAGATCTCTCCCTATGAGCTCACATTCCCCTCCGCCACTATCCAGTGTGATGGGGGGGGAAATTCAAGGTCTCTGCACTAGGCCTGCATTTTAGAAGCTTCACAGCAGAATTAGACTAAGACCAGAGGAAAAACACTTGATGAAGTAGTGGGTGTCTTTGCTCTCATGGCACTTTCCATGAAAAAAGGGAACATACTCAGAGATCTAATCTTGGATATTCCTGATAACTCATATGTCATAATTTAGAGACATTTGAGAGGGCAAAAGGCCAGCTGGCATAAGAAAATAATAATTTAAAGGCAAACATTTGTCTTTCTTCGTGCGCTGTGATTGCTTGGATGGATATCTCTTATCATTGTGATAATATTTCTCCCCCTGCTTTTTAGCTGGCTGAATCAGGCAAGTGACTGCTGTCTTTATTGTGAGCTGTTTCTTTAGAAAAATAAAACTCATATGTTTTAATAGCACTACTTTGAATAGTGTTCCTGGTTTTTTAAAAGCCAAATTATTATTTATACAACAGCAAGTACATATACTTCCTCCTTCACCCTTCGAGACTTTTTCAGCTTCTGAATGCAAGCCAGTGAACCATAGTAATTGTTGAGAGAACTACTTGACACCATTTAAGAATCTCATAATACTATATTTTTGATGCATTGCATGAGAAGAGTTTGGGCAAACTGGATTGTCCAAGAAGAATTGAAATACTAACAGTGTGTGTTTGTTTGCCACGATGGCTGTGTGAAAGATTTTCATTTCACTTGCTGATGTGACCATTGCAGATCTATTTTTAGATGTCTAATCCTTCCAGTAGAACATGTCTTCTTTTTCTGATTAGTACAAAGCTGGCTGCTACTCAAATGATAATTACATCCCAGCCCATCACCTATCACAAGCCAACAAACAAGATGTTAAGCTATTTTAACTCTTGCATACCAGCTAATGTTGTTGCTGATTTTGTACTGAGACACAGCAGCTCAGCAGAGATACAAAATGCTTTGAGATAACCATGGTAAAATCAATCACAGCAATTCTCCAAATCAAAACAATAAAAGGATGCCTTTCAACCTCATTTCATGAACTTTATCAGTAGGTTCAGGAAACACATTTAAATGTTATGGACTTGCTATTTTGGAATTATAAACTTACTCTTTTCCTGTAGTGTTTGAGAATCTGTGCCGGTAAATGAGTCCCTTTAAAAAAAAAAATTTATTCAAAGTTTCAAAAATTTAAAAAAGAGAAAACAAGTTCTAACATCTTACAACGACATCACAGCAATGTGTATGTCCTTTAGTAACAATTAAGTTCATTTACCATAGGTACATCTGCAGCTAATTTGCTAGTTCCTTACTTACTATACTACTGTTAAAATACAATACTTATTTATCTACATTACTTTACACACACATACACACACACATATATTTATATTACTCTGTATATCATATTCTAAATGAATCCTTAATGCCACTATATTATGAGTGCATAATAAAAAAGCTCAATGCAGATTTCTTTGTCTCTACCTAAGAGCCTATTTATCCAACCTGACACGTTAAAAAAAACAAAAGAGGAAATCCACCCACTTACCCAGATGAGAAAATGCCTTAAAGTAGAAAAGCTGATGTCCTTAGAAGTTACTAATAAAATCTAAGCTTCAGATGGGGCTTAGAAAGGAATTCATAGAAATAACATAGATATATGTTATGTGTTTGTACTTGAAATTATAGTTGTCCCCAGTGAAAAATGTATGTCTACATAAAAATAGTACAGGCTGCTGCAAATAATTGATTGATTGGATTGTACCCCATGGATATCACAAAGGCCAATAGGCATTCTTTGCATACTAATGTGTGTGGCTTAGCTAGTCATGTCTACTATTCCCTGACCACTTTGGCAAATTCTGTTCCTGTACTTCCTTGTATATTTTCAGGGTGAAGGTTAACACTTCATCTAAGGGTGCCCTGAAAATTGGCCATTACTCTGTATGTTACCATTTCGAATAATTCAGTGATTTTTTAAAAAAATATTATTTAAATAGAATTCAAACCCCTCCTTCTCCAAGAAAGTACATATTTTTTCCATTAAGGAAGACAAAAATATGGTGGGCTTATGATTCATTCCTTTAAGGTTAAGGGTTTCTCTGTGGTCTTGTGAATATTCTCATAACCTTTCAACATGGATTTGTCTTTCTGTGAAATGGTGATCATAGTAATGACAAACTGAGTTAACAACATTTATATCAAGTTTGGCCACTGCTTAAAGTGGCACCAGATCTATAATAAACAGCTCTGACATTACTCAGGATCAATGGTAGCTTGCTGGTGGCCACAGCCTTATCCTAACCATTCATGTTCCTGGAAACTTCACTATATGGGTGTTCACAAGCTCTTGCTATTTTCATCAAAAAGGCAAAGGCACTGTCATGCTACTTGTCCATAATATCTATCCATTTCAAAAACATGTGTAATGTATATTGCAATGTGGCACCATTAGAAAAAGTACGAGAAGAACAACCAGGATGATTAGGGGACTGGAAACTAAAACATTTGAAGAACAGTTACAGGAACTGGGCATGGCTAGTCTAGTGAAGAGAGACACAATAGAAATATTTGAGGGGCTGCCACAGAGAGGAAGGGGTCAAGCTATTTTCTAAAGCACCTGTAGGTCAGAAGAGGAATAATGGATGGAAACTGAACAAGGAGAGATTTAACCTGGAAATAAGAAGAAACTTTCTGACAGTGAGAACGATCAACCAATGGAACAACTTGCCCTCGGAAATTGTGGGAGCACCATCAGTTGAGACTTTCAAGAAGAGATTGGACTGCCATTTGTCAGAAATGGTGTAGGGCTCCTGCTTGGGCAGGGGGCTGGACTAGATGACCTACAAGGTTCCTTCCAACTCTGATTATCTATTATCTGTTATCAATATACATTGTATAAAGATCTACAAAAGGGCTGATACAATAGGATGATGCTACTTTCATTCTTCTGAGCCCCTATCCCCCTTGAAGATATTTCTGCTTCACTACTTATCTCTTACTCTCAGTAAGGCTCATTTATTGCTTATTACCAGTTTATTTCTAATTAACAGAATAAAGCTCATGTTTTGTATATTTGTTAATAAAAAAACTAACTGCAGTTTTGTTTTCTCGCATTATTCGGCTAAACTGCTTCTGAAAGTGTAAAACACTTGTCCAAATGCCCCACTTACTCCTACAGGAGATGAAGGATTGTTGGATCAGACTAATTCAAAAAACAGACGCCAAATATATTTTCATGCTCATTCTGGCTCTGCTTACATGGGTGTCGATATGAATAAAGAAACTGGCAAAAATACAGTGGCTCATGCATTTAGCAATGATCCAAACTCATGGTATTCTTCTTGTTCCCATTATCATTCCTGCCACGTGGAATATAACTTCTAAAGTCGACAGGGAGGTAATTTTGAAGTCTTCTTTGGAATTAAGTTATAGAAATAGGACATACAGTTGGGGTCTAAAAGGAAGGGATAGTGATAATAATTTTAACATAATTCTCAAGCTCATCACATATCCTATTGGAATAGAATAGTCAGTGTGAATAGATCAGGATATCACAAAGTGAAACAGAAGGGGGGAAAACACTTGATCAGGAACTAAAAACATAGTTGTGAGACAGAAAACATTCTTATTACAAAGTACAGGCTATAATGAGAATATTTTTTTACAAAGTTAGAAGCATTAATTATTAAATATGCTTTAGATATTACAGTATTAATCCTTCTTAAATGGAAGGAAATAGACAAGAACACCTATTAAGGTCAACATATTTCGGCTGCTGTGATTGCTGGTTGTGATTTATTATTATTTTTGTTTCTTCACTCTGTTAGTTATCCAAACTTCAATCCAAATGTATGTGATATTTTTGCACTTTTGACTACAGCTCCTTTGTTAATTTATGTCTGGTTTGCTTCAAAGAGATCCATCATGGATGTTTGGATTCCGTGCCTCACACTATTCCAGCTGTCCTGCAACTCTTTCTTGGGCATAATTTTTCATTTTTAAGAACATGCTGTACTGAAATAATAACCCAGAATAAAGTATTTCCATATTTCCTGTATACATGGAGACAAATCTGTGATAGAATCCATACGTTTAATTCTATTTAGTTGACAGTTCTTTGAAACTAATGCTAGACAAATAAAACCAGCCTTAGTTGTACATGTAATACAGGACATTAAGTTTAATAAGCCTCTGTAATTAAAAGCATAAACCCTAGCTGGACTTCTGAAAATGTCATCTCACAGATGATAACAGGATTAAAGATGCAATATTCCTCTGCACTTACCTGGGAACAAACTCAGGGAACTCCATAGGATTGTGCTGTGAGTCATCTTAGGAACAGCTAGTGAGCTGCATTTTGCAGATAAGCATTTTAAAAGATACAGATTCATGGTTTAAATTCGTTAACAGCCATTCTGAATCTTTGAGACTGAGTAAGTTATAAACAAAATGTTTAAGTTAAAAATAAAATGATGCTCCAAGAATGTTACTACACTAGGGCACTGTCTTTTTTTTTTCTTATTATGAAGCTGGAGCTTCATATCAAAAAGTGTCCAACAAACTCATAGCTCAACTAAGCTCATCTTGATGTATAAATTAGTTAGTTTATCATGATGAATTAGCAACAGGGAGGAAGGAAAATGATACATGTTTGTAGAGTATCAGTGAAAACTCCAACCAGATAGTCCTGCAAGAGTATGCATACTCTCCAATTATCTCACTTGCATTTGAGTTATGTATCCTTCCTTGAACATGTTCAATGATTTAGGAAATGAGGACTCATCACACATTTATTTTCAAAGAGTTTATACTCCATAGATGCTTCTCCACATTTTTTTTCTTCACAACAACATCAACCTAGTGAGGTAGGGAAAGTTTGCTAGTTAATGCATAGTTTGAGTTAAATTTAGCCAAGTCAACAACTGAATTTTAGGTTGCCCATTGTGATAGCCATTGCAGAAGGTTAATTTTTTTTTCCAGGAATGGTGTACATTCTATGCCATTGTAGCTAACATACTATTTATTAATCTCTGTATTAATCTTTGGGTTGGAACAAATGGTTTTGCACAATGGATTATATAAGTCAGATTAATTCACTGTTAGTTTGGATACAATTTATATCATTAACTGACTGGGAAATTGTCCATACAGATAGATATTATGAGTTATGATGGTTGAGAAATTCATGTGACAATGTTCACATGAATAAACCAATTCACATGGGTAAACCAACCAAAATATAGGAAAATCAGATTAGTAAATGCATACTCACACTTTCCCAAATTTTGTATTCATTTAAGAATTTTTAAATTGTGCACACAAATTTATATTCAACAAAATCAGAGATTCCAAAAAAATAAAAAACCTCTCTGTTCTCTGTTAATAGTTGGAACACCAGAATTGTATTTACCAGAGCCAGGACTCGTATTTGATAAATTAAAATAACTTTATTAAGAAATGAACCTGAATACCTGAATGTTTAAAAAAAGCCCTATAACCTGGACTGTATTCAATGAAATTTACTCCAACATGAGATAAGAACATAAAAAAGCCTTCCAGTTCAAGGTAAAGACTTTCCATGCCATACTATATTCCGTTCCTACGTTACATTTATTGGATTGCACCATTAATCAATTAATTCAATGGAACTCATATATTTAATGAACTAAATTATCCTTAATAGACCGATAGTCTTAATATTCATGAGTCATTTGGAAACTTAATAAACCAAATGTAAACTTTCAAGAATTTAGATTTACAAGGGAAAAATGGGGAATTACAGGCAAAAGTAGCACCAAGGGTGGGGCAATTAATGGTCTTGTAGGTGTCCCAGACTAACAAATTCCCAGCATGCTGCATGAGATTGCTGGTAATTATAGTTCAACAATGACTGTAGAGCCTCAAATTCCCCAACACTGATTGAAATAATTCTGCATCACAGCAAGGCACATATTTTACTCAAATGACAAGTGACCTACCTTCACCCAATGTTGTTCATATCCTTAGACAAATGCAAGGCCAGCCTTTTACAGTCTCCATATTGGAGACTGTGATATGGCTTTGCATGGAAATTAGTTTCTGGTGCTTTTTGTACTTCCTTGTTCTCAAATTGATTCTAAGCAAATTCCATGTAAAGCATCTAAGCAAGGGGAAGTGGAAGGAAAGCATATAATTTAAGTGATGCTGTAAAAAGCTTAACAGCTGCGTTGAATGGTGACTTTTCTGATCATTCCTACAATGTTATGAAGAAGAAAATATTACACCATAAAGGACATTAGGGCAAAATGAAAAGCATCCAGTTCAGGCTACTTGGTGTTCAGCATTTCTGTTGACTTGAGGTATATAAGCTAAACACCAAGCTATGCTTAAGTCAATGCAAACATGGAACATTACTTATCTGAAAATATTTCAATATCACCTGTATGTGAAATACTGTCACATCAAGAGAAAAGCCTTCCTACAAAATATACATGAGGACAGGATGATAGCTTGGTTGAAAAGTCCTTATTGAACTCCAGACATCATCAGGTATAAAACAATGGAGAGTCGGTAGATACACCCCTGGGATAAGCAACTTCCCTTGTTTCTATTCAGAAAGCAATAAATTTCTGATGCGCCTTCCAACAAAATGCATTTCTTCATGTGCGTTCCATGATTGTGTTACAGATTTGTGTCATACACCCTTCCTGGACAGCTGAATTTGCTGTTAAAAATGGTGTTAATACAGGGCAAAAAAGCATCACATGTAAACAAGCAGAGAACCCACATAACTGTAGAAAGAGCTTTATTTTGGTAGGGATGGTATCTGATTATAAATGAATATTTCTTTTTCTATACTACAAATACAGAAATATTATCTATAAACAATATTTCCTCACCTATATTATAATGTTTTCAGAGTTTTCTGAAATGGAAATGACATTACATCTATCCAAATCTAAATGAAGGGAGAGATTCTTCCACTCATGCACAATAGCCTTTTGACTTCTTACATCTGGTTTCATCCCAAAATACTCCTCTCAGTTCTGAAAGCCTATAGCAATTTAAGATGAAAGACTTGGTTGGATAGAAAAATTGGTTTCCAAACCACACCTTCTGGAATTGTGAGCCCTGTCCATTAACAGTTCCAAATTTAAGCTTCAACATAACTAAAAATGTCCAGCCAGCAATATAAAATGAACAATTTTGATTTCATTTTACTTCTCACAATAATTCTACCAACATTAATTATTTGGCTTTCAAAGATTGAACTGTATACATCAGCCAATGTGCCTGTGTACTTGAAAAGGATGGAAGGCCTCTCAGTGTGCAAGATTTTATTTTTGGCCATATTGTCTATGGTAAATCTGTGGATGTAAATTTCAATAGATGTATCAAATGTATGCAGATTTGTATTGCTTCTCATCAAAGTACATAAAATAACTGGAAAAGCTTTTATTATCATTAATCACATTCTATACATCAGCAAAAAACACGCTTCATTGGCATTTTGCCAGTACAGTCTCCATAGTTACCAAAACCTATTTCTCTGGACCAACTCTGTGTATTTTTTGTAAGTGTTGTGTGAATATCATAGCATTCCAAAACTTTGTAGTCCACACAAGTGACTCCAGCCTGGCACTGAAGACAAATTCCAGGGCCAAGTTTTGATCCGTGTTAAGCTCTATGACATGGTGGTACTCAGCCACTGCCAAATGAGGCCCAGATTATTTAGTACATTTAAAATAGTCCAAGGCAAGTGATGAACACCATACTCTCTAGACTGCTTCCCTCACAACCTGATATAGTACATGATCCTTCAGTCAGAAAAAAGGCATTTTTGAATATGTTGACAATTATCTTCTCATGGTCCATTATTATCAATAAAAATCACTTCAGTTTTATCTGTTTCCTTCTCTCCCCCCATATTTTAATTTCAGTATTGAATGAAACGGAAAGAAGCATATATAAACCTACACCAAGGAGCATGCTACAAGCTCAGAGCTATAACACAACTTAGTACATAGCACAACGTGTTTCTAATATAATGGTAAACGTAAGAATACTTAAGGCTGTTCAGAGGAAAATCAAGAACAAAATGGAATCAACAAAAAAATGGAACCAAGGCAGTGGTGGGATTCAAATTTTTTTACTACCGATTCTGTGGGCGTGGCTTGGTGGGCATGGCAGGGGAAGGATAATGTAAAATCTCCAGTCAGAGATGGTATTTGCTGGTTCTCTGAACTACTCAAAATTTCCACTGGTCAGAACCTGTTGAATACCATCTCTGAACCAAGGGCCACCTATTATAAGAAGTGGACAGCACCAATGACATCTCTAATAATCTTAATCTCAATTCATAGTGGTGTCTACAATATCATCTATAAGCATTGCGTGGAGATCTTTTATATCAGCCTTCTCCACACAAATGACTTTCCAGCATGCTGTCATGAGAAATTCTAGAATTGTCAGGTAGAATTCTGATTGGCTCTGCTGATTGGGAATTCTTATCCCAATGCTATTAGAGAATAGCAGCTTGGGGCAGGATAATGCAGTAGGCAGCATTCTGCTTTTTAAACTATTGCTTTATAAACTATTGATCCAATGTTTTTTTTTTAACCTGTCTTTCAAAGTCAAACCTAATCATAGTTAAAAAGCACAAGCAATTATTTTATCCTGACTGGTATGCTGTATAGTTTTATTGAAATGTATTCAACATTGTCTAGGTCTCAACAGATTACTCCAAATCATGAATTCAGGGCAACATCAGCTAATGATAGGCTACCTCCTCTTTTTTGGGGGGGGGGGGGATATTTTCTCTTGATAGTTAATGGCCATGAGGCCATTTAGGTGGCAATGCTTTCCAAAAGCATAACATTTCATTTGAGTTTCTTCTGCTTTACTGTTAATGAAAGTGGACAAGTCCTGTCAGGAATGACATCAATGAATAAGTATCAGAAATTGCGAGATAATCAAACTAGTCTATTCAAAATGTTCATTAAACACAGTGACTACATTGCTAGTAAAGCTGGCATTCACTCACTCATGAATTTGAAATTCTGATGGCAATGGTTGCATTTTTGAAGGGACAGTTTCTTAGTATTATAAGATCAAAGGTTAAATAACACTCTAATCATCACCAGCTTCT
Organism: Pseudonaja textilis; assembly: GCF_049901715.1. NCBI lineage: Eukaryota > Metazoa > Chordata > Lepidosauria > Squamata > Elapidae > Pseudonaja > Pseudonaja textilis. The sequence goes on from NC_141993.1 coordinate 41,782,197, forward strand.
ATTTAAAAATAGCAATAAATTTTGAAAAACTTCATAATAATTACAGATTGTCTTTCTCAACTGATTTGTTTCCTATTTTAATGGTAATTTCTGTTCTATTGTACTGCAACTTTTCAAAAGAGGCACTGCAGTAAAGCAGTTAGAAAAGTCCCTTTATTCTGGACTTATTTAAAATCTTACGGTATTATGGATTATCATGTAGCTCAAGTATATCACTAGACATCTGTATGATTTATTGTACACAAACAATGTATGGCTTGTGCATCTCAAAGCACAGTTAATCTCTCTTTCCTAATAGTTCTCAAATGAAATCCACACTGTTTATGCATCATCTCCAGCCATTTCATCCAGTTTTTCTTATTATCAGACTAAATTAAATTGATAAAAAGAACCTATAAAAAGTAGCTAAATTTAATTATAGGCAAGCTGGAAATGATTTGCTTTTAGCCCTGGAATTTCAGGAGAAGTCAACAGTCTTCAGTGTAACTGGAATGCTGCCTTATTTGGTACAGCAAGCTTATTTTTTTAAAGACAATTATGTCAGGAAAAGCCATTAAGTTCAACCGTATTGGTAACATGATCTATATTTCCAGAAAAACAGTCACTGTTTTTAATCAAAAATGAATATAATTCCTGCACTTTTAAAGACACATTGTAAATACACTTGCTTGTGCTGCAGTGTTTTTATTGCACGTAGACCAATGACATACAGTAGTAAACGGCACCCAAAGAATATAAATACAATATAAAATGCATGTGCAAATAGTCCCTCGCATACACAGACACACAGATACACAAACGCACAGAAGTAAAAACGGAGAAAGACAATGAAGCATTAAATTCACAAAACGTTCATATAATTTTCTGGGAGTTAGAGAAGTTACTAATAGAAACTCTTGGGTATGAACATACTTACAGTACCTCCATTAAATCACATAAAATTGCTTTAAAAAAATAACCATTAGCCAGCAGTAGAAATCAAGTTGGAATCTACTTTGTTTTCCAGTGGGTTTTTCTATAAGAATGTGTGTGTTTGTGTGTGTGCGTAAGAGAGAAAGACTTACAGAGAGAACTTTGTTAATACTGTGCAAAAGGGGGAAAAGCATTTCTCATTCTTTTCAAATGTGCAGTCATATATCTGGTGCTTGTAGCCAAATTTTCTCTTCCATTTTTCAGTGTGAACAATTTGTCTATTGAGATACTCCTGACTCTATTTTTATTAAAAAAGAAAAAAACCCTTAACTAGCAATAATACATAAATAAGCTGTTTAATATAAACACATTTTCCCTGTACAATATGCACAGCTTGAGGTAGATGTTTTATAGCCTTACTGCTGATGTCTCATATGATAAGAAAAGTAATATCCCTCACCCCTGACATCACTGGGCGAAAGGATCAAACCCAAGAGAAATTGGATCAAAACAAAATACTCTCCATTAGCCGTGCTTTTGATGGATCTTCTTGGATATTAAGGAGCATGTAGGTTTTCAAGGCTACAAGCTAATGAGCACTCAACTGTATACAGGAACAAGTTTTATCAAACTCGCTTCCGACTAAACATGCATTGGGTGATCAGACTGTGTAATAAAACTCATTAGAAAATATTTCAATGGCTTATTCCAAAGAGTCTTTAAGCATGGTTTCTAAAGTTGTTTCCTGCCTGAAATTCACATGATCTCAGGAAAGATAAACAGGTGGCCAGCACTTCTTCTTTTCCTTTCAAGGATTGAATAAATTAAAAGCAAACAAAAAAAAAATAAAGGCTGCTTGTGCTACTGACACACAGGATAATAGTAAAAACAACTAAGGGCGTTTATCTTTAGCTCTAAAATTAAACTGTCAGCCAAGGGCTTCTTCCTATTTCCTTCAGTTATCAGAAGTGCCCTGCCTTGCTTTTCCATTATAGTTTGGCTGAACCCTTGCTAGAAATCCAACTTTTCCTGAAACATTTTTTTGACCAATTCCTTGCGACTTGCTTTTGTTCCTTTCCTGGCATACCACGCCCTACTTACCTAACCTCCCCACTGCCACCTTTGCAGCATACAATCCAAAAATAATAATCCAAATGCTGAATGACTTGGAAAATGAATAGTTTTCTTTTTCTTTTTCCCCAGTGGTCAGTCACTCTTCTGTTTCCTTCCATTTGGATAAGAGGTATTCTGTATACAAGTTCACCTGCTTTGTGCTTCAGGTAAATAATATCTTCTTCCAACTGAGAAAAGTCAGTCTGGAGTTTTGAGTATTAGCCAGACTCCCAATGTGTTCCTTTAAGGGTTTCCCTCCCTCTCCTATCTTGTTTTGGCTTCCTTTCTTGCTTCCTAATATACAGCATATCCTCCCATTTCTTTTATCCCACTCACCACATGCCCTTTATACCTTGGACTCTGAATAGGAGATTTTACTGTTCCCTTCCTCCAAGCTGGAGTCACTTCCATTCTGCATACCACCATTGTAATCAGACCACGTCCCTCCAAGAGTGCATGGAGCTGTATTTCCCAGGGTACTGATGAAACCTCCAGGATAATGAGAGAGCTCTCCAGTGCTGGCATGCAACCTCCGATCTGCTTTTCTAGGACAGCACAACATCCTTTTGAAGGCCTTACGAAAATCAGGGCTCCTGCAGTAAATGATGGGATTGAAGGCAGAGTTGGCATAGCCCAACCAGTTGAAGAATACAAAGAGCTGGTCTGGTACAAGACCTCTATTAAAGACTTTGACTATATTGACCAGGAAAAACGGTAGCCAACAGAGAGTAAAAACCCCCATGATGATGCCCAAAGTTTTAAGAGCTTTTTGTTCCCTTATAGCTAGAATCCGGGATGTTTTTCTCCTATTTGTTTGGCCATTACCCAAGATAGGCAGGTGCTGGTGGACTGGAGGCTGGTGTTGCTGCTGGTGATTATTGTAGAACCTGCCCTCAGACCTATCAATCTTCTTCATCTGCTCCTTGGCTTCTCTGTAGACTCTAATGTAGACAAAAATCATAACAAAAAGAGGGATGTAGAAGGAGATGACGGAGGATGCAATAGCATATGCCCTGTTGGTGACAAAGTCACAGCAGCTGGGGTTATCGTAGCAGTGCTTAGCCTCAAGCCCTGTATCTCTCCACCAATGCATCATGATGGGCAAGAAGGACACCAAGGCAGAAATGGCCCAGACAACACAGACGATGATCTTGGCACGTCTCTTGGTCATGAGGCTCTGGTAGCGGAAGGGCGAAGTAATGGCCAAATAACGGTCAATTGCAATGACGCACAAGGTCTCTATGCTTGCTGTCACACACAAGACGTCCACTGAAATCCAGCATTCACACAGGAAGGAGCCCCAGAGCCAAGAGCCTTGCACTACTAGGGTGGCACCAAAGGACACCACCACAGAGCCCATCACCAAGTCAGCACAAGCCAGAGAGGTGATGAAGACGTTCGTGAGGGTTTGCAGCCGCTGGGTCCTCCCAATGGCCGCAATCACCAGACCGTTGCCCACTACAATGAAGGTCACCATCAAAGACATCAGGAGGCTCATGCCCACCATCCACTGCTGGGACAACTCCTCCGTTTTCCAGCTGCCAGGTAGATCCAAGTCTGCTGAGGTGTTGAGGGGTCTCAGGCCAGCCTGAGCCGTCAAGTTCGTTCGGTTGGGAGGGCGATCCTCTAAGAAGCGCCATCCTTCTCCCATGGCTGTGCAGCGAGGCAAAGGGGTCAGCTTAGGGCATCCAGGCTGGAGGCATGAAGGCGAAGCGGGTCCTTCTCCACGCCAGCGCCGTCGGAAGGGCGACCGACTTGCTTAGAGGCTGCAGCATGTTTGCGAGCGCTCCTCCGGCGGGCTCCGGCGTCCAGGACACCTCCCCGTGGCCCGCGCGTCAGGCGCCCAGCAACCAATGGGCGGCTGGAATAGCAGCCACTTCGCTACCTCCGGAGCGGGACTCGCCCGGTGACCGAGGGGGCAGAGCCGCGGGACGGCCTTCTCGGAGAGGGGTTGGCGGCGCTGCTCTCAAGGATTTTACGACCCGCCGAGTTCCCGGGGAGCCCTTCGAGCGGTGTCTTCCCTCCCCCGCGCCGCCCCTCCTGTCCGAGACTGTGGGCGGCTTAGGGAGTTCAGAGGGAAGCCTTTTCGGGAAGGGCTCGGAGAGGGTCTGCCTGCCGTCTGGCTCCCGCGGAGGAAAGTCCCGTAGGTGGGGCGGCGTTGAAAGGTTGCGGCTCTCGGGAAGGGGCGTGGAGCGGCCCCTGGAGTGTCCTTGGGGCATCTTCTGCTCCCGCGGATCTGTCCTCCTGGCCAGGCAGGGTGAATTAATCAGCCTTTTTTTTTTTTACAGCTCCTCGTGGCTGAAACGAGACGAGCCGCAACACGCCGTCGCTTTTCCTGCCGTCTCTGGCCGGCGGAGCGGCCGGTCTGTGAGAGAATAGCGAGAGCGGGGGAGAGGGAGGGAGTGGTCGTGTGTGTGTGTGTGTGTGTGTGTGTGTGTGTGTGTGTCGAGAGTGGACGAGGGTGTGTGTGTGTGTGTGTGTGTGTGTGTGTGTGTGTGTGTGTGTGTGTGTCGAGAGTGGACGAGGGCAGCCGGCTTTCAAAGTTGTCGCTGCCTTTTTCTAACCCGCGCGTGACTCTCAAGAACAAAATTGTTGCCGTCTTTTCCAGGCAGTACAGAGTTGGTTGGTTGGTGTGTTTGCAAGGCCGGGCAGAGGGGCGACTCATTTTCAATACTGCTCCGGATCAGCTTCTTCACGTTCCGCTATTTTTCCCCCACCTGAGCTGAAGCGCCAAACATTACTTCGTGGAATGAGGCGATAGGAAAAGTCTGGGGAGTTCCAAAGCCTGTGCTCTGTATTGGGTCGTTTCTTGCTTGCCAATCAACCATGGTCAAACAGTGAATTTTTTTTTTTTTTTGGGGGGGTTTCCATTCAGGAACAATGCTGTATTTACCTTTTTATCTTCTCCAAACTGCGGTCCAGCAGGTGTGTTGGGGATAAAAGGAATTTTCGTCCACTTCGACTGCCCTTACTTTTGCCAGCAGTTTGAGTTTTAGATTTGAAACTGGCTTTCCCAAACATTTTACTGCCTGAGGCAATTAAAAGGACAAGGGCCTTCTCCTTTCCATGCACAGAAGCCAACAGCTGCTGTGCAGGAAGTCCACACATAGGACAGAAGGAATGTAGATCAGTATTGCTTATTTATTTCTTAGGTGTGTGTCCTGCCCTTCCTCCTAAGGTCAAGGCATTTTTTAATGGTGATCTCTTTTGATTCTGACCCTTGATAATAATTGATTCCAAAGTTACTACTGGTAGTTACCTTTAAATAACTTAAGAATGGACTTGGACCTGGATCTTCCTAGTCCTAGGTCTCCGCTCTAACTGATTGGTAGACATTCATATCGTTATCTTCCATTAGTTTCCAAGTTGTTCCCTAGAAAGTTTTGCAGAGGACATGGTGTGGTGGAAATTTTCTTCTTTTTGTCTTCTGGCCAGCTCACGTGGCTTATTATGATAGCATAGGGATTTCATAAATGAATAAAGCAGCATAACCTGAAGATAATTTCTATATGATATAATAAGCATGAGAGTAAATGTAAAGATTGAATTATGAGTTAATAGTACAGTGTATAAGATTGCAGTGGGAGAAAGAGGATGTAGCCAACTTAACCTGTTAAGCAGTGTTCTGGTGCATGAATCGGAATAACCGCATCTACATTTCACTTCCTCTTTGTTTGCACGCAATTAGGCTACTAGAAAAACAGTGATACCTTAGTGATACAATGGCCCATTGAAAAGCTTACCAATGCCATTGAGAGAGAGATGTCAAGTAAAAAAAAAACTCCATTGTAGTCAGAATCTGTTGTATTTTCTAGCCTAGACAGCAATCATTTTCACAGATCTGTTACTATAATAATGTGTTTTATTTGATCTTGGTTCAATATGTAGAAATCTGTAACCCTTGATTTATAATTTGCTATGTTGCAAAAATACAGTCAGTTGTGCATTATTTAATAAACTAGGGTTCACCACTTTATGGCTATATCCAATGTTATAACTCTAATCATTGGCAAAAGAGAAAAATGTCACAATAAATTATCTTTTTCATCAACCTCTTTTAGAATACCCGCAGAATGATAGAATTACATATGAATGGAAAGTGAGTGTACACCAGAAAGATATATTAATAATGAATTAATTGTTCTATATAGAGGGCCCCTTAATATCACAGCCATCCAGTATTCCCAGTATCCTGCTCTTATAACTCTCCCCTTTCCAAGTGAATACAGATGGATGGGAGCCAAAGTAAATGAAATGTGTGACTATAGTTCCCATGGCTTATTTCTTTAAAAGAAGTAGCAAGAAAGAGAAATATCAAAACCGAGATCATGATACAAAAAGTATTTGTTTAAATTATTCTTTCCACATGTGGCCTCATTAATAATACTGCTCCCTCTTCCAAATTCCTGTTTATTCCAGGATAACAGCTAACATTAGTATTAGTTAACAGTGGCAGTTTTTTTCCTGGAGCAAATAATACCTGAGGGGATGCTTTTAATTAATATGATTGAAACACGGCACATAACACGAAGATTATTTCTCTATCTGGCTCAAAATCCTAATGCAAGGCAAGGGGTCTTTAATCCTTTGTCTGCTACTATGCCAAGCTGGACTGGGCACTACGCTTGCTTTATTTTAAAAAAGCATTTGTAGTTACTGAATGTGGGCTGTATCAGCTATTTCGGAAGTAAAATATACAGGAAAAACTAGACATGCTAAAGGCTATGTAAAGAGTCGAGCATATTTTATTCTGAATCAGATAATTGGATTCTTTGCTTTCTGTTTTTTTTTTAAAATTCAATTTCACAATACTTCAAACCCTTAAAATCTGCAAGAGATGTTTTTCACTTGGAACCATATACAGAATCAGGAAAAGGGAACAGAACTGATCCTATCCCAGGCCCCCTTCTGGATAGTCAGATGTCATTGTTAAGGTCAGGATGAAAACCTGAACTGTGCCTCTATCTGAGGTGAGCAGGAAATACAGTTTTTTGGGTTTGTTTTTTTTTGCTGATGTGCAGTTTTTCAGTAGAAGAAAAAAGAGTCCAAGAATCCCTGGCTTCAGGTAATTCAAACTGAGTGCCTAAAAATTTGGGTCCATCTCAAGAGCACATCCCTCTTAAGTTCTTGGTCAAGATAGGACAGGGGTGAATCTCTGAGGAAGGTTATTCCAGTCCTCACATGCTTCTTGGGGAAGGGAATAGACATCACAGGCCAGAATGACGAACAACTGTTTCCTCCACAGGCATCCTGGCTGTTACTTCTGGCAGTATTTACACACATCTGGAGGACACCAGGTTCAAGAAATCTGGCTTAGATTCTGAAATCTCGTGACAGAAATGATTCATTTGTCCTTTCTGTTTTTCATAAAGATTGATTTAGATTTGTACTTTTTAGAATAGCCAGTCTTTAGCTTATGATGCTGTTGATTTTTGAGTATTAGGGTTTTTTAATGGAAAGTTGATTAGATGTGTGAGAACACTTTGGAAATTGCGCAGGTTAAAAAAGCGTGTGTTATAATTATATATAAAATAATAAGATATTTAAAACTCTAATTCTTATCTAACATTCTAACTCCTACATTATGGTGGGTTTAAATAACAATGTATTATTTAAGGTTGATTAATATAAGGTGCTATATAATAGTCTTCTCCAGTTGAATGCTTCTCCAGATGTGTCAGCATCACAACTTCCAGAAATCTTTGGAGGGATTTGCCAGTGGGTGGAGGGTGTCAAGTTACAAAAACCAAGATTATTTATTTTAAATATATCTATCCTGCTTTTCTAGTTTAAGAAGCCCTAAAATCATGTCAGTCTAATTCACATCACATAACAACCCAGACAGGAAAGTAATAGCCTTCAGGTTTACATACTTCTACATCACAAAAGCACCAACCAAGATTACAGTATCAGCAGGAATTTTGAAGAGCCCTATTTGAAATATCATAAAATGTGCTATTGATTTTTGAAATGTTAATGCTGTACAATGGTAATAATGTTTCCATTTTATCTATAGCAGAAAATCACTTCCCAGATTAACTCAGATAGCTAACACTGCAATGAGATAGATAGATGGATGGATGGATGGAAGGATAAATAACAAAATAAACAATAATTCTTTTCTCATTCCTATTGGTGGCATGGGTTTTCCTAAGTCTTGAGTATTCACCATAGGCCTAGGATTGGAGGGTTCCGTGCAAGATCTTCACTGTTCATAGCATGCACTCTTCTGGACAGAGAGGTCCAATCTAAGCTTAGAATTTCACATCCCCAAGTGACTACTATCACTGCACACACCTAACCTTTGATTTAACGGCACTGACTTCTTGATCTCTGTAAGATAGTGAACTTTGGCTTCATGTTTTGTCTGAGGTCACTTGAGAGTCTCTGTGATGAAAGAGAGCAAAAGAAAATGATAAGATCTAGCCCACAAAGAATCCATTAAGAGCTGTCTGGATTCAGAAATCTGTTCTGCCTTTCTGGCAGGAGTATTTGAATGTCTGCTTTATCTGTTCTCATGAATCTTCTAAATAAAGTAGTCATTTCTATTTAAGTCCCATTTTTGTGGCCTTAAGACCTTCTTCTGACTGAAAATGAGTAACATTGTTTTCTGTCATTTTGAGGTGAGAAATACGCAACAATGATAATGTAAACCCTAATATAAGCATAAGATAGTTAAGAAACAGAAACCCTCCAAACTGCCTTCTCTAATTTTGCCTCATTCATATTATGCATAATATGGCCTTCCATTCTATTTTACAGCCTCAATATTCTCCTCCAAATGTGAAATATAGCCCTCCATTGAACTCTGAAAATATAGTAGATAAAACTAGCACTGTAAGTGGTACAATAACAGTTATTCTGCCTCTACAGCAATTTTAGGCACAGTATGTTAACAGAAAGTCTGTTATATTGCTGTATAGTTTGGAAGCTCTTAATGTGTGATTAAGAATAGATCCCTGAGATGCTTTTTAAAGCAAGACAGAATAATGGCATTTACCAAGTCCACCATCCATGATTTATTAGATGGAACCCTGTTGGTAAGGTTCAAACATTTTTAAGCCATGAACTATATTAATTGTGGATTAGTGATTTGTGTATTTGCTATGCCAAGCAGCTATGTTTTATTCAATAAATTATAATGAAAGAAACCATGACTTAGCATTACACATGAATCTGATCTGAAGTCTCCAATATTTGTTCTACGACTGAAGCATATCTTGAGAAAGCTGCACACAATGATCATTTTTCACATAGATGAAGTGATTTTATTAGTATATACATACTTTGTGCTGGTTGTACTCTATAGCAGTTGCTTGGGAGGATTATGGTTGAAGAATGCATGTAGAAGCTTTTGTAGTTTGTAGCCCATTTCATTAGATGCCTCAGATGAAATAGATTATATTCTCTAAAAGTTGAGATTAATTTCTTAACTTAGGTTCTGCAAGACTTTTTTTTTCTTTCTAATAACATTTAAAAAAATTGTGCACACTATTTACTTTTTGGTAAGTGACACAAACACACATTGTTAATTTCATCAGCCAAAATTACTTGCTTGTTAATATCCATCTGGAACACTTGTCATTTTAGCTAGATATGAAATGTGAAACATTAGCTTGTCACATCACACAATAAGTTAAAACAGATCCTACCTTTTGCAAACACGGAACAAAAACAGACTGCTTTGAAGTCGAAAGGATATTTTCTGTAATGGATATAAGAAGGGGCTCAGTCAGATCCATTAAGTGTAAATTATTACAAGTGGAAAAAAACAAGTCAGAAGAACAGAATTAAACACAATATTCTCATGAGTCTCACGGTATTATATCACATAGCACTCAATTTTCTTTCTACAAAAATTCTTATGGATTGCCCATAAGGTTCTTTCAATTAACTTAAATCTGGGGAAAATTTCCTGTCTGAAAAATATATTTGTTCAAATATGTAAATAAGGAATATGAAGGCATGCACAAAACAAAGAGGATTATGGGATCATTGTACTAGCTAAACTGGAAGCAACAGGTGTCAGCCACACAATTTGGCAACATTGGGTTCTGGGTTGCATCTTTTCCTGTTATGTGTTGCCACTGTGTTTACTCCTATGCACTGTCAATTATAGGCTCCTACACAAACACGTATCTTATGACAAAAACACTTTTTGGCATATATGTATCCTTCCAAATATGTGGAAGATTAGAGAAGGAGGATACAACACTGTGTTACCAAATACATATTTGTGTATTCAAAAGTCTTTATGTTATTTTTAATTAGGACTCACTGTATGTCTATATGTTTATCCTTGCACTTACCTAGACACCTCCGTTATTGAGAATCAGCCAGAGTTAATATTTTTAATGGAAAATAAGTTATATCCTCTAATGGTATATCCATTAATAATGGTATAATCTTACCATTAATTTCTGGTGCCTAATTCCTCTATCCTAAGCTTTTTAGATGAAGGAATTAAAATGTCATATTAGCATAGAATTCAGATATGAATGTGAATGAGGTGATATCTATATATAAAAAAGCGAAATGCCACTCATGCATCATCACAAAATCTCCAGAACTGTAAAGCCTACAAACTTGAAATGTGGCATGTATATTCCTCTTGGCTTCTAGGTGCTCACTAAGAAAGGATTTTTCGAAATGATCATCAGAGCATTAGTATTTTGTATATTATTATTAACACACTCTGATGCTAAGGAATTCTACTCCCCCTTTCCACCTGAAAATAAATCTGTTCCAAATGCAAAACAGAAGCAGAGGAGAAGAATTTCAGTTTCAGTTTAGTTTCACAGCACCAAGCAGCTTTAGTACAGAACAGTTGAGCTAAGCCTTGCCCAGACTCCTTGCTGTCTCCTTGCTCATACAACAAATACTGTTTCAGTTCCAAATAGACCACAACTCTCTCACACACTGACAGGACACTAGCCAGATGAATACTGATGGATGCTGGTAGGCAGAGGCAGAATTCCCCCCTCTTATTTTCCTCCCAAAAAACTAAGCCTAAGTTTCGTAGCAAAGCCTATTCATAAATAATATGAATGATCTGGTAGTATCAAATCATAGGGCAGGGATGCTCATTGCATCTCGTCAGTGTATCAGACTGTCCAAATGGAACACAAATTCTATTTATTCTCTGATTATATATCTCCCCCAATACTATTTTTTTCAGTTTTTATGACTGTAATAACAGCTTCAGTGCACTGCCATGTATAACAGTGCTATTAGCTTTACTTGCAGCATGCTGCTAGGCAAAAATAAGTATATAAAACAAGGCTACATGGGATTAAGATGACATTAACTAATCAAATTGCCTTGTGAAATTGACTACAAGGAGAAGGTGACTTGAATCTTTTCCTCCTTCCTTCCATCCATCCATTTTAAAAACATGGCATCAAGGTAGTGGACTTGTGAAAGGTCGCTGATAGAAGATTGTATTTTCTTTAAAAGAACAAACAGATATAACAGATGGACCCAGGACCAACCATGCCATTATTTATCAAAACACATGAGGATTTTCTAATATTGATCTTACACAAGCAAAAGGTCTTATGCTGTATTGTTTCTCAGATATTTGTGAATAGCACTTGCATTTGGAAATCTCCCTATGCCTAAATCTATCATGGTAGATTCTACCATGAAGGTGCACATGTTTGGGGGAGATTGTCTAACTCAAACCTTGAAGCTGCCATTGCAATGCAAAGTGTAGCTACTGCAGGTGCAACCAATTGATAGTCCCTCTTTAAATACTTTCAGAACTCTTAGCTTGTCTAATATTTAACCAAAATCTGCTTCTCTGAAGTTTCTACTCACAAAGGCATGTTGTTGGTAGACCTGTCTTAACAAAAAGAGTTGGAACCCAAGTTCATCCTGTCTGTTTCTGTAAACATGACTTTAAATCTCCTTCAAATGATTGTAAACCCCGAAGGCTGTCACTGGATGATAACCTGCAAGAGGGCCTCAAAGGGCACGTAGGAAGGAACTGAAAGATTTATTTCAAGTTGCTTACCGACTCCCAAACTGATTAAAGTGAAATCCCTCTGGTGCACAAAGCAACAAAACAAATAAGTACATCAAATACCAAACCAACAACAAAAATTTCACAGTGAAAAATGAACCTGTCAACATCTCATTTATTTCTTCAAACTGAGACCAACCCAGTAGCTGAAAAGATGGCTTCTAAGAACATTGAGCCAAGGTTTAAATCAGTGCACCTGCTCTGCTAAGCTTTTGCTTTGCCAGACCTTAATAAAGTCAGCTTTTTCACTCATGTGTTTTTCTTTTAAAAATGTCTTCATGAAATTTGACCTTGACTCAAGTAATCCACCCTGAGCCCACCAGGAATTAACACATCAGAACTGGCATCAATCTTTCTTGGTCTGTTTATGTATTTATAACCATAATAGTATTATCCAAAGTTCATGTTTGCCAGTGAATAACAATAGCCAGATTTCTTGTGTGGCACATTACATTTGTAATCATAAGGATTATACCATTTAAAATATTCAAGCCTAGAAATTACAAACCAGCATCAGTTTTCTAAGACCATATATCCTTTAAATACTTCTTCAAAAAAGAGGAACTCAAAGATGAGTCAAATGACATTCTTTGTCTGAAAATGTTTCTACCTGCCTAAATATGTGACCATAAAATATTATAGCACAAAAATACTACAGTATATATCAGATTTACTATAAACAGTATATCTGTGGTTAAAAAAAAACTACATGTTTATTCAGTAGCCTAGTTCAATAATACTGTTAACCATTCAGACTACAGCTTTTCAAAAGTGAGAATGAGCGTACGTATAATCTTAGCAATAAAATGCTACAATATTTTATAAGTGGTGTAGAATAATGTGGCAAATTAAATAGAAATGAAATGAAACAAAGTGATCCAAAAGCAAAAAATCTAAAATGCAATAAATTTATCTACTGTAAGTTAATTGAAAAATTATATAAGTAATTGTTCTTTGAAATAATTCTACTGTTGAGCAGTTTATAGCAAACTGATCAAAATGAGATTGAAAAGAATCCCATTCAAGTTGTTTTTCTTTCCATGTATTAGAACATAACCAGGTTGTACATCTTAGCTTTCCTGTGGTTGTGCCCCTTGTTCCCACAAACTCATTAAAAATGCTGTAACAAAACATAGCACAAGTTGTGGATCTTCTTACCAAGAATCAAAATATGTGACACATGAGAGATACTTTAAAGTTTAAACCCTTGAAATGATGGTTTCAACATGATTTCATAACAATTTTGAACGGCAGTGTGGTGTCATGGTTAAGAGGCTGAACTGCCAGCATAGGAATCCACATTCTAGTCTACTTTTGTTACAGAATATCACGTGGATGACTTTGAGTCTATTGTTCTCTCAGCCCAACTCAACTCTTTTGTAGGAAAAAATAGGATGAAGAAATGTTAACAAACAAAACCCAACAAAAAGTATTTTTGGATTTGAGACAGAACATATGATTGTTCTCTAGGATTAGAATGTATGGAGGATATAAAAGGAGATGAGGAAAGATTTTTTAAAAAAGATGTTGGTAAATATTTTCCTTTTTCTAATTTTCTTTAATATTAATATGGAAGCCCATGCAATCACCTGTCATGAAATAGTCCACACCTGTTGAACTACAACCTACCTTAAACCTAGTGATGCTAACAGAGTTCACGAATCATTTTAAAAGCAATGGCTGGTTTTTGTAACATGCAAAAACAACAAATTGAAAGCAAATTTATAAACATTAGAAAGTGGCAAGATATCTGAGTTCAATATTGTGTCTATTTAGCCAACTCTGATCATAGTTTTTACCCTCAATGATGATATAAAAATATAAAAATCACAAAGAAATTAACAATATCCCATACTTATCTGTACTTTGTACTTATCCACATGGATGTATGTAGTGTTTTAAATAAGGAGTTGCTTTTATTCCTTTCTTTCTTTTTTCTGTTATTTTCTATAAGTCTCATACTGGAAATCCACTACAATAGAACTATTTAGAACAGTGACTTTCAAATAACTGTTGACACAGCAAGAGAAATGCCTATCTGCATCAGAACATAACTGACTGTTAACAGCCATGTCAGGTTTTATCAGCAAAATGATAATATAGAGCAATCTTTGTAATCCAGGGGCCCTCAAAGCATGATAAACAACAACTCCCATCAACTTTCGCAAAAAAAATTCTTCAGTTTACTTACTGAAGAAAATTATAGTCCAGAATTAAGCCATAGTTATAGATCCAAAGTCAGGCATTTGATGCCCTCTAGATGTATCTGTCTTGTATTTCTACAGTCTCTAACAAGCACAATCACTGACTATGCTATGTAGTGATATCAGGAATGTCAACCCTACATACTTGAAAGCTTCGTTGGGAAAGTTGGTGTTGACAATAATTAGCTGTACAGACAGTTTCACATAAATAACTCATATGTTTTTTTCATTGTGTAGTAGGTTTGTGATGTGTTGAAAGTATGAAGATTATCAGTCATCCAGAACATGGTTGTCCCAAAGATGCTTTTTCAAGAAGCAACTGGACTTTTTTGTTTTTTCTTGAAGACATTTCACTTCTTAGCCAAGAAGTTTCTTCAGTTCCGTTCAGAACTAAGAAATTTCTTCAATGAGAAGGAAAACACATTCAAGGAAAAACAAAGAAAGTCCAGTGGTGAAGGTAGTTCATTTATATAGAAGACTTATATGTGTGAATGGCCTTGGGAAACAGGAGGAAGAACTGCAGACTAGTCAATGGTGAAACAATGTCCCAAAGGCACATTTCAAAAGGCAATTGGACTTTCTTAGTTTTTTAAAAAAAAAAAACATTTTGCTTCTTCAGTTCAAAACTGAAGAAGCTTCTTGGATGAGAAGAAAAACATTTTAAGGAAAAACTAAGAACAGTCACTTGTCTTTTGAAAAGCACTAATGGGACAACCATGAGCTGGATGATTGAGAATCTCCATAGAATGGTCAGTTATATGGCAGCTGAGTCTGTGGAAGGAATCCAGAAGGAACCCTGAGTTAGATGGTCTTTCAGACTTGTAAAATGTTAGCATAACCTTACAATAAAATTATTGTACTTCTCTGTATGTTTATAAAATACAATACTTCTGTGTATCCTTATTGTCTGGATTACCTCACAAAGCTGAAAGGATCCGCACTCAAAGAAGATGCTGAGGGTACATTTTCAGTCATTTTAAAGACTAACAAACAAATTCTGGCAAATATTTTTGTGGTTGCAATCTATTTTACCAGATGCAATAAAATCATTCCAATCTATCGTTTATTTAAATTTATTGTTCCAGTGTTATTCTAGATCCAAAAAATTAGAACTTTGGACAAATGGTTCTTTCTGATGTTCATCATGTCATTATACAGAAGATACTGTGCTATACTAGTTTTTTCTTATTCTGTTTCATGATTCAAGAAAATAGATTTATAGTATACAAATTCATTTTAGCTTCAAAACAACTCTGTAAATTAAATTAATTTGATAGGCAGGGGCACTGTTTATGCTGCCAAAATAGACCCAAGTGCCTTGCTGTTTAAAAAAAAACTCACTCTGTTAAGGGCCATATTGGGTCATTTGGAGTGAAAATGTGTGGGATGAAGCTGAGAAATGGTTAGGATATTTTTTACAGTCCTGTTTCAGTATAAAAGGATGGCTCAAATAAATTCCTAAAACTCATTCTTATTCAGTACATATAAGTATCTGTTCTGCATTTATGTCTTTGGCTGTTGCTGCTTTTTTGAGGGATAACTTTAACTTGTTATTATGAAATTTGAAGGAAAAATAAACAAAAAAAAAGAACAAGAATTGTTCAATAATAGAGGTTTTCCTACAAAACAAAGAAAAAATTACTCTTGTTCTAGGTATCATAGCACAAATGTTCCCTTCAATTCTATGGTCACACACTTAACATTTTGCCTATAAGAACATTTAAGGACAGCATTATCCAGTTCAAATTTCTCTGAATGCAATACAACGATGGAAAAGTTAGGTATTTTTATTTGAAATGTTTTCTTTAGAAAAACTGCATGTGTAAAAGTGAATGTGAGGAAACATTCCTGAAAGAATAATGTCTAAATGGATTCCCAAAGAGATGCCCAGCGCTCTGATAGCCTTAAAGCCCTCCACATGTGTTGAGCTACAAATTCTTGCCATTTGGGCACTAGGTTGGGGAAGGTAATTCTGTAACAACTTTCTTCAGCTGGCATCCTCTCCCATTCAGATGTACTGATGGACTCATTCTCATTGAACAGTGCTCTCATAATTATTCTGTTTATTCATTAAAATGTTTCATCGTTTGCTATTAGGTCTTTTGTTTTTAGGAGGCATTTTTTCTTAGAGTAATAAACTGATTGCATGGAGGATATTGATCTTGTTTAGCGGTGCTCTTCTCTTTCCTTCTTTCATATTTATCTGGACTGTCTGTTCCCATTCATTCGCTGAGGCATTAAAGTTGATCCCATTCTCATATTCTGATCCATGTTGTCATGACAACACAGGCCTATTTTGTTGTCTACCATTTTACCATGCCCTTGAAACTGAGGTAGCAGCACTATAAATCATGTCAGTCCAAATATCATGTGAATGGGAGTTTGGTGTTCTTCTGACCTGAGCTATTTGCTGTGATTGAAATGTCTATTTAGCCCCTTTCAGTCCATTTCCCAGTTGCTACATTGTGGGAAAGAGGTGAAGTGGTCATATAATCAAAACACACAATGGTAGCAAAGGCCAGAGTGGAACCAGAATAAAGCAGGAAATGACAAAGAATGAACAGAGGTTGAAATTATCCTCTTAAATACTGCAACCTACCTACTCAACCTCTTCTGGCTCTTCTCATACGTCCACCAATTTATGAATGATTGATTGACCCTTTAACAGTTTGCAACCAATGTAGTGAGAATCTCATGTGGGATGCAGAGATTAAATGTAGACCATTTGGTATTTTTTTAATTTCCTTAGTTCAATATATAACTCAAAATATGGCCAAATATATGTAAATAAATTCTGTTTCTTGAATTATAAAAAATTAGAGTACAGATTTAAAACCAATTCTGAGGAAGAATGGAATTCTCTTGTGTCTGGCATATATCAATTTTCACATAATCTGAAATTAAAACCAATCCAACAAAGACAACAGCAGAGTTTTTTTTCAAACTTGGCAACTTCAGGGTTGTTCTGACTTCAGTTCCCAGAATCCCCCAGTCAGCATGTTAGTTGCCAAGTTCAAAACAAAAATGTTTTAGAACATATTGGATTCTAACTAAACATCCTATTTGGCATTTCTTTTTCTATGTGTTTAAATGAAGCATAGATGTCCTTTTTGTTTCTAGGTCTTCATCTAAACTTTTTGTGAAGCTACATTTGGATTTTTTTTCTGTCCTCTATTTTTCTCTTCCCTGTAATGTAGTTTTAAATTGTATATCTTCTTTTTTAAATTTTTACGGGACTTTCATGTAATAAAACCAATTCACATTTTGTTTCCTTTCACATTTTGGATTTTATAGATAAATTATGAAATAGTTAAGAGAATACAATCTTTATAAACTAAAATATTTTTATAGTAATAGGTAATAATAATAAGGAACTTTTCAATAAATATAAAATTGAGTAATGAATAATTACTATGGCTCTTCTGGTATCAACTTAAATCTCTTTCTGACAATATACATATTACAAATTCAGCAACTATAACAATTTCTACATCAATTTCAAGAATTTAATACTTTAATACCAAGAACAACAACAAAATTTCAAAAATGTATTTAAGTTGTTACTCAATCAGAAATTGGTGTTCCACTGCATAATTTTAAGGAAGCTTGGGACACCGATCTTGGTAATCCCATACAGGAGACAAATTGGCAGAAGTTATACAAACAGGTGGATTTACTTCAGCTTCAAAACAAAAAAAGTAGTGGAAGATTATGCATTGTTACTTGATTTCTGTTAGTCTGGCACATACATTTCAAAAGTATTCTTCTCTATCAGGGATGTCAAACTCACATTGTCATGATGGCAATCACTTGATGTATCAGGACTTTTTTCCCTTCACTAAACCAGGTGGGGGTGGGGCCAGCATGTGACCCATCCGGCCCATGGGCCATGAGTTCAACAACCCTGTTCTAAATGTTGTAGAGGTGATTAAAAATGACTTTTTTTTTCATTTGTGGTGATATGCCTACTCTTTTGGTGTAAAATGTTTGGGGAGATATGCATCATGATTAATCAAAGAATCCTGCATTATTTACAGGACCAAATCATCCCAGTCATTGTGGAACATTCCAAGCAATTTTATCCACCCAGATAGCCTGAAATTCCTCATCATAGTCCTGCATTTGATCCTGTGGTCCAGTCCTCTTCCCAATAGGAAGCAGGTTACTCTAAACAGGATTGTTGGGTGCTATGAACAGATACAATAATGCAGGAGAAACGTAAACTTTTTAAGCTGTTTGGCTATGAAGATATTGATCTATATTACAAACATCCAGAAGACGTTTACATGACAAACGTTTGAGGTTTCTGTATATCTTAGTTAACTATCCTGAATTTTACAACCCAGATTTGGCAATACTTCTTGGAAGTTGAGAATAATCCTCTAAGGAAATGTTGAAAAAGCCTTCATATAACCATTTCTAACCTACACACATCTTAATTGATGGATGCAGTCTTGCTACTACCATACTATCTGTTTCCACTTCACAATTTCCCAACAACTTGAAGACAATTACTATCACTTTTACTTTATTGGCTTTAAAAATGTAAATAAAATTACATAGGCCCTACCAATTCTTTTTATTCAAAGCCTGTGATTGAAGATGGATGTTTCTGAAGTATTCACATTTCAGATATCAAGTTGGCTTGGAAATGTTAATTTCAGTTAAGTCTCTCTCAAACCAATGAGGCGTTTTTAGTTTCAAGCATTTAAATCTCACTGATTTTAGTAGATTAAGAATGGCTCTCCAGATTGGGGTTATGATTTCATGAGGTTTCATAAAATAATCCAAGAACAATTAAACAACTCCCGCAACCTGCACATAGCTTTATCAAAATATTAAATATCCAAGGCTTTCTTCAATTGGACAGAATTTTCTTAAACTTGAAAATAATGTTTTCTTCATAACCAATACAATTAGCTATTTTTGTAGGAGAAAACTGAGACAAATTTCACATAGGAAGAGTCTGAGTATTAAAATGGAATGTTAGAGGTGAAAATGTAAACTTAAAAATAGTGTCTCTAAGCATGAAAAAATATATTGCCAACATGTACAATAGTAACATATAACATCTCTATATATGTAAATTTAAAAGTATTTTTAAATGTAATTGTTCATTTCTACCTTACCACTGAAGAATCCAGTTACAGTTCTTGACAGATACCAGCTGCTCTTGGAATAATAAAGAATACTTATTTACTGGGTTTTTATACTATTTTATATTACTGCGGAGGTAATAACAAATATAGCTGATACTCCTTTTTCCTATTTTCTAACATTCCTGTGAAGTAGATTGGGTAAAAGGAAAATGATTGCCCCAAAGCCACACAGCCATCTTTTTAGCCCACCTGAGGCTAGAACTCACCATCTTACCCAGTTTTGTGAAAAGTTTCTTACCAAACCTGCTGTTCTTCTTCAATCATCATGGGAATCTAAGGAGTGGTTCCCCCACAGATCCAAAAAGATCTTAAATTTTACTATTTACTTTAATGAGACCAAGGGTAGAAAGCTCTATTTTCACTGAAATAGTAACTATATAGATCAGGGGTGGGGAACTATGAGCCTTTTATGATTTGTGGACTTCAACTCCCAGTGTTCCTGAGCCAGTCACGCTGATATAGATTTTACAGAGATACATTTTACGCAGATACAAAAATAACTTTCAAGAATGATAAATAAAAACTCAGTGCCTGGATTTTTGGAGCCAAGAGTCTTGCACAGCATATTTCTCAGCCAACTCAGTGATAATGAATTTTCAGACAAAAATATGCAAAGCAGAGCCTAGGCAAGATTGCTCTGCCACTGTTGCCTAGCAAAAGAATCTCACTTCTAGAGGCTTCCACTGGACCTCCTTCCTGCTAGTTGAGGCTGATCAAATTCCACATTGATTGCTAATTGGTTCTTTGACTTTGCTAATGCCAAACTGCTGTCGTCACACCTCTTGGCCTTAACCCATCCCTCCCCTACTGGGTACACTAGGCAATTCCCCTTGTGGGTAGAACCTGTTGGCCAACATACCTGACTGAACCCAGCTTTGCCAAGAAGACAGTCAGGAAAGTTTTATGCATTCTCCCTTTACATCTTGCTTCTCCTGACTTGAATATTTTGTCTTTCACATTGGTTTTGTTTTCTTAATTTGCTGAGCTCATGAGTGATCATTTTAAACTTAAAATCTTTGCACATTTCCTCATTCCTGAGTAATCTTTCTATCTCATTTTAAATGTTTTGTTCCTTCTTATCTCCTCAGGTTCTAACTACTCATTCTAAAACTTTCTTTTCTTTTTTCCTTAGCTGTTTCTTTCAAGTTTTGTTCCCTGGGTCTCTAGTTGCCCCTGGGTCTATGTTCCTTTTGCCTAAGACTGTTGTTGCAACCACAATACCATACCTTTTATACATTTGTATCTTGTTCCAAACTCTACATTCAGCAGAGTCTGCAGAAACTTGCTGTTATCATCGCAGGGGAAGTTGCTGCATCAAACTATAAGCTTTGCTCTTTTTGTACATACACATAACATCATGATACTTTTGTCATTGTTTCCCTATTTGTCTCTCGTGCCTTCTCCTCTTTTCTAGTTGGTGCTGTCTAAATTTAACTTTTTCCTCGAACTCTTCGAATGAATGTTCCTTGTCCTTTAGAAAGTCTTCAATTCCAGGTTCCATTTTGCCTGCTTATCCCATGAGCTAACTAAAGGGTCTTTTTCTTCCCTCATTTTAAATTTGAGGCCGCTTTCCTGCAGCCTGCTAATTTTTAACCCTGGACACCCAATTATTTCCTTCCTGTTTATGTCAATTTTTACCAGCTCTACTCATTCCTCAATTGTATTCTAATCAGCTGGGTCACAGGGAGAATGAATATCCTACCAGTCTCTCTTTTTTTTACACATAATTGATGTCCATGGTTCAATACAATCAGGATGGCAAAAACAAAACTCCAGAAATGAATACCTTCCAAGGAGGTTTCATCAAATCTGAAGATGCATAATCAAAACTGAAGCTGGATATTAAAAGGAGTCAGAAGATAAATTAGACTTGTTTTACAATGTTGAAGTAGAAGAGTGCAAGTACACTTCCGAAGTGACTTCATTCTTACAATGATACTTAAGAAACCTGACACTGCCCCTGTAATAAAGCGTTCAAAGCTAGAAGCAAATATGACATCAACAGTCCCCGGAGATGTTGTCTGGAGATCCTGGATCATAAAGGGTGTGGGCTACCTAATGTCAACATTCAGAATTGGCATCACTAATAGAGACAAGAGCTTGTGTCATGAGCCAAATAAATATAACACCTGAATTTTTCAAATTAGTCTGAAAATATTCTCCAAGCTAAACGTAACTTCGTTAAATAGTAATTTTCATTAAGCACAAAGGGCATTCATATGCAATAATCCAGCCTTTTTCCATTGTAGGGCATTCCAAATGCACTGCACAATAGCTTCCCAATTGGGCTATTAATTGTAAAGGCCACCAGTTGTGGTCCAAAATGAGCTGGAGTGCACTAAGTTAGGGGAGGTTTTTAGTAAGGTCACCTTCCATCTCACAAGACTAGATTTTAAATACACATCTTAAAAGTAATGAATAATATAAATTTGTATAGAAACAGAGAAAGTAAAAAATTATTAGCAGTGTCACAACATTTATATAGCAGAAAGAATAAATAATTATTACTTTTTGTTTATTTTTATATAAAAACTAGACAATTTGTGCCCTGTTGGATCATCATTTCAGAGATATTTCTTTACTTAAATGAATTGACCATGGGTGGGGCAAAAAAGAAGTGGGAGCAGCAGCAACTTTTGACTGGCTTCCTTTTGGGAAGCTTTCCTTCCTTCCTTCCTTCCTTCCTTCCTTCCTTCCTTCCTTCCTTCCTTCCTTCCTTCCTTCCTTCCTTCCTTCCTTCCTTCCTTCCTTCCCTCCTTCCTTCCTTCTGCCCCTTCCTTCCTTCCTTCCTTCCCTTCCTTCCTTCCTTCCTTCCTTCCTTCCTTTCTTCCTTCCTTCCATCCTTCCTTCCTTCTTTCCTTTCTTCCTCCCTCCCTCCCTCCCTCCCTTCCTTCTTCCCTGACATATTTTATTATTTGTGTTAATGGAACATAGATAAAATATAGCTTAATAAGATTTTTAGAAAGGCTAAGTGAGAAGTCTGGAAAGAAACAATAAACTATTTCAGGAACCTGGAGCCTGCCCCTTAAATATTGTTCTCAATTGCCCCATGACAAAGATTCCACTTATTTTAGTTATTGGTTTTTTAAAATTATTCCTTATTGCATTTTATTGTTAATGTTATTTGTAAGCTGTCTTTTGGGATATGCATTCTGAAGTGTACTGACCTGGTTATAAAGGTAGGATAGAAAGTCATTAATAATTCTTATGTTCTGCTAAATTGATTCAGATGTAGCTCCCTTAGTAATGCCCTGCGCTCTCAGGAATTTCAAAAGAATTTCTCAATACCTCAAAGTCATAATGCAGAAGATCTGTGGAGGAAGAAGTATCAGATCGGTATAATCCTCCTGGGAATCTTTTATTTTTGTGGCTGGCTTCACAGACTTGAACTCATGTACTTTAAAACTAAGTGTACAGGTTGGCTAAGGAGTATGAGAAATTAGAGCCCTTGTATAACCAGCATGCTACCTTTGAAAGCCACTTAATGTTCCCTTAACTAAACATTCTCTTTGGATATTTTAAAATAGATGTTTGCAGATCTGTGTGGTTTGGCAGCTACTAAAATGATAGCAAGCCATTCCGTGATACATACCATAGAGCAGTTTTTCAAGTTATTAAGTCACTGTTAGTAGATGAAATCTAGCATTGCTGGGAGATACTGCTGTGGGCAAGAGGAGCTACTTTTCAAAACCAGTAATAAAGGAGAGAATCCTTCTAAAGTCTAGACACAGTATTTGGAACTGCACAGAGAAATGAGCTTTGCATGCTTGAGAATTCTGAATATTTTACTAAATGTTTGTAGGAAGAAGTAACAATCTTTTATGGTTCATTCGTTCCTCAAGGTCAAATGAACTCCTAGTGTTGCTGAACAGACCTTGCTAGGAACCAATGAGGCTTCTTTATATACACCATGGAGAATTTGACACTTCATGTTTGTTTCTTTGCCGCTTGGCAAGGTGGGACTAGTGAGCCTGAATGACTTGGAACAGCCAGTGTGAAATGTTACTATAATTTATTAAACTGACTGTGACCTAGAATGATACTTGAGAGGAGACAGGATGAAAATTCCAAATGCTATGTTTAGCAGAATGAGAGCATTGTGTACAGATGGGTTCCAAAGCTCTAGTCTAATGGAATCTGTGTCATGATAGTTATTATAAAACTATACGGCAGTCTAAAACTGTAATCTCTGTCTGCAGAAAGATGCAAATTAACAAGAAGATACCTATAGGAATAAATTGGACTTAATTAAGTCCAATCGATTGCTACATGCTTAGTAAATTTATATCCAAGTCATTTCCCTCCCATTTGAATTATGCAGTCCAAAAAGTGGAAGAATATCTAATAATTACATTGAGGTAGGAAAGAGGAAACTTTTGTTGTTGTTGCTGCTAACCCTGCAATTTCTTCTCAAGTGTTTTCTTATTCAATAATCCTATGCTTTTCTGATTGCAGTTCACTCATTATGTGGAATTAACAAACCACCAGAGGTTTTATTATTACAATAAGCAAAACAACTCAGTACACTTCATACTATATATTTATATAAATATATAGTTTAAACTTATTGACACTGTGTTTAAGCAATCTCAAAGTAAGGTGGATTCAGCAAAAAGACAGATTAAAAATTACCCATTTCACAAAATAGATTAATCAGGAAATAGGCTCCAGATAATATATTTTATAGAGAGAGGCAACCAAAAAAGATAATATTGCTCTAAAGATCTAATAGAGTAGATAACTCAGCCAATAGCTTGACAGAGATAATAGCTGGTAAGTAAATAAGTAGGATTGGGATGATAGGGTTATAATAATAAAATTTGGTTCCATAAGCACTTTTATCCTAATATTCTAGATACTTTAAAGGCATCTTTGCACAGTTAAAATGATTACAGAGATTTATATCATGCCTTTGTTTCAGGCAGCTTTATTAAATTTATCTTTTAAACATACAATTATTTTTTAACAAGCAAATGTGTAATAGCATAGATTTTTCAACCTGCTTAAAAGAAAATCTAATTAAAAGAGATTCTGCATGGTTGTGTGTCCATGTATTATGGCCATTATTAAAAAACGATGAAAGAACAACATGATAAATTGTGTGTAGATAAAAAGGACTCTTGCAATTGTGATTACTATAAAATGGCTATAAGATCTCAGCTGCAAACATCTGGATGATCACTAAATAGTGGTCAAGGTTTAATAATTATCTTTCTGCTTCTAGGAACAACTTGCCTCCAGAAGCGTCCAACTTTGGAAGTTTCTAAGAAGAAATTGGATAACCATTTGTCTGAAATGTTACAGGATTTCCTCCCTAAGCAGAGGGTTGGACTAGAAGACCTCCAAGGTCCCTTCCAACTCTGTTATTCTATTCTATTCTATTCTATTCTATTCTAGTCTAGTCTAGTCTAGTCTAGTCTAGTCTAGTCTAGTTTATTCCATTCTATTCCATTCCATTCCATTCCTTCTCCTATTCTATTCTATTCTATTCTATTCTATTCTATTCTATTCTATTCTATTCTATTCTATTCTATTCCATTCCATTCCACTCCACTCCACTCCATTCCATTCTGATTGCATGGATATTTACAGGCTATGTATGATAGCCCTACTATATTATCAGTTGTATATTTGCTGTAACAGAAGCCTGAAAAAACATTGATATTAGTTAAATCATCATCATAAATTATCTGGTTTATGCTATGGCAACCACTAGGACAAACTGGGGGAAGGGGGGAAATTAATGAAAATTATATCTGATGGACAGGAATTACTGGCAACGAGGAAACTGTAAGTGGATAAACAACTAAGGCATATTGGTCTAATGCAAAGCTTAGAATGTGCTGAATTTCTTAAGATCAAACTGATATTTAAAAATATATTGCATATAATTAGCAAATGAATATCAAATAAAGCTTATGTCCTTTCACAAGAAATATATTATAGTAGATATTTGACTTCCTGCTTTGTTTTATAGTTTCTTTTAATTTCCACCCAACTTCTACTCAAATATCATTTGTCTCCTTTTACAAGTAAAGGAATAAAGAAGTTTGGAAAATTGCCCCAGCACATACCAATCTTTTTGTCAATCTATCTGTGATTTATAAAAGAAAATGTTTGTAGTTCTTGAGAACAATCAAAATATTAGTCCAGTGCCAAGGACAAGAATATTTTAGATTGTACCCTTTGAAAATTACCATGTTCCCAGCACTAATCAAATTCTCTTCACCCAACTGTTCAATTTCTATTTGTTTAAACCACAAAAATGTCTTTACTCTTGTATATCCTGTTCTTAAGCACAACTATGGATAACATCAGAATAACAAAAAGAGCATGGCAACATAGTGTCCCAAACTTTTTATTTTGTTTTATTTTATTTTATTTATTTTATTTGTCAATCACAAGATAATAGGTATAAATCTATACATAGCTATGAATACATGAAATGGATACATATAAGAAAAATAAAAGAAATGATAGGACAGGGATGGCAGGCACGTTGGTGCGCTTATGCATGCCCTGTACAGACCTTTTAGGAAAGGGGTGAGGTCAAGAGTAGACTGTCTAAGGCTAAAGTTTTTGGGGTTTGGGGACCACAGAGTCAGGTAGAGTATTCCAGACATTGACCATTCTGTTGCTGAATTCGTATTTCCTGCAATCAAGTTTGATGCGATTAAGCTTAAATTTGTATCTATTGTGTGCTCTTGTGTTGTTATGGTTGAAGCTGAAGAATTCATTGACAGGTAAGTCATTGCAATGTATGATTTTATATACCATACTTAGATCAGACTGAAGAATGTATAATTCAAGGTTTTCTAGGTCTAGAATTTCAAGTCTGGTGGCATAAGGTATTCTGCAATGAGTAGAGGAGTGGATATCTCTTCTTGTGAAATATTTCTGGACTTTCTCAACTGTGTTAATATCAGATACATAATGTGGGTTTCAGACTGATGAGCTGTATTCGAGTATTGGTCTAGCAAATGTTTTGTATGCTCTAGTTAGTAGTATAATATTACCAGAGAAAAAGCTACGTAAGATTAGGTTAACAACTCTTAATGCCTTTTTGTCTATGGAGTTACAGTGGGCTCTAGCTAACTTTGCTCCTTTTGTAACATAGCCTGACTTCCCTTGCTGTCCCTTGGATGCCGCTGTCAAGTATTGAATATATCTTGAACAGCCACTTAAAATTGTACATCACAGATGTTGAATTCAGGACATCACTCCCAGGAGTGGGATTCAAATTTTTAACAACCGGTTCTGTGGGTGTGGCTTAGTTGGTGGGCGTGGCTTGGGGTCATGTTATTGGCTGGGTGTGGCCAACTCAATATCACTCACATTGAGGCATGCATCTCCTCGCCTGGCCTCTCATGAGTGTGAGGATGCTGCAACAGTCATAAGTGTGAAAAGCGGTCCTAACTCACTTTTTTCAGTGCTATTGTAACTTTGAATGGTCACTCCACACAAGCAAAGTACCAGCAAAGGAGGGAAAAATAACTCCAGAGAAGTTCCTGAGACAGGAAGTCTAGTCCTGCCAAGAATGTAATAAGGGTTAATGGAGAGGCAGTTTCTGTAAGCAACACCAGAATGTTTCCTTCCTGCTTTCCTTACCAGATTAGGCCAGTAATTTCTTCTAACAACCAGTTCTCTGAACTGCTTAGAATGTTAACAACCGGTTCTAGCGAATAGGTGCGAACTGGTAGAATCCCACCCTGATCACTCCACTATGCTCTATAATTACATATTTGCCTGTCATTTTATCATTAATATAGTAGGTTAAGAGATGTTGAGCTGTCTCAAATCATAAATTAAATATCATACCAAGTTAAGAATCTGTGAACTCAATATTTTGCACCCATCTATGAAACTCAATATTTTGCACCTATCTGTGAACTCAATATTTTGCACCTATGTATCAAAACGTTTCATCAATGAATTCTGTTGTCACTATTATTATTCTGACTGAGCCTGAGTATTGCATTATCACAATATAGGCATAAACATTCACATCTACACCCACCTGTCTAGATTTTTTTTTCCAACTTCTTGTTTTCTGAATGTACTTTACTTTCATTACTATCATAAAAGAGGAAGTTGGTGTAGTTTCTTCTCCATCGAAACATGATGACATCAAGCTAATTTATAAGGCAGTACAAGTAAATAAAAAGGCAACATTGCCAATTCTGCAATATTTTAAAACCCTGACAAGACTGAGTGACTTTGGATTTTGGGGCCTCCTGGTTCTAAGACTGTGTCATCTTTGGTGTTGGATGGAGTGGCACTGTACCAGACAGATCTGGTATACAGTTTTGGAGACTTCCCAGACTCATGACTTTTGCTCAAAGAGTAAATGGCAGTCAAAGCTAAGAGACCCTTTGCACAACTTTATGTGTGCATTAGTTCTGCAATATATGGATTGCCTGACACCACCTCTGACTGAAATCCCATTCACAGTGACATGGCGATGAAAATGAGTGATAAGGACAAGTACAATTTCTTCTGGAAGCATCTGAAAGTCTGATCTTACACCATAATAATGCCAATAGAAAGCTTCTTAATCTCGGGAAATGGGCAGTGATACCTATTTAGCATTTTCCTTCCAAATAAAAGGAACCAGGGAGGCTTGGTAACTACAGGTTGGAACTAAATCTGAGGGCAAAAAATTGTATGCCTAGAACAGTTTTTCCAATCCCCACCCAATTATCTTTAATAACAGATGATTATCTTAGACCCAAAGATCATTCTTGAAGCAGGTAAGATGGTAGACAAACTTGAAAAGGCTAAGCTAGAGTTGTATCAATGTCCATCTTATGGGACAGTACTTTCCAAAGCCCTTAAGATAAAGAAAATACCTCATTTCAGACAAAAAATGCCCTTGAAACACTGATTCAAATAATTTTTGGGATTTGTTGCATTGGGAACTCCTGTAGCTTCATGAATCCCCAAATCATTGACCCAGTGATAAAATCAGTTCAAACATAATCTGCTTCCTCCAGGGTTCCCATTAGATTCAGATCAATCATCTTCATAACAAATGTGTCCATAAAGGGAATGTTGGACTGGATGATGATTATTGAGAATTGTGGTATCCAAGGATGGTCTCTTGAGGAAGAGGCAAGCCACTGACTCTTTCACCCACTGCAGGCAGCAGAAATCAAGGCATGAGAGGGATAGAAATGTCCTCTAGGATGAGCTGTAAGTGCCATTTGTCTATGCCTTCAGCTGTGCTGAATTTTCTTGACAGCTGTTATTTGTGTACTTTATAAAATAGATGGACACACAGACTTGTGCCTTAATTCTGAAGCAACATTTCATTGCCAAGATTGCATTTTCAAGTTTCTTACTTGTCTTTTTGTTTTGTTAAAAAACAGGTTTCTTAACTAAGACCACAACCATCAGCAGAAGCCAGGGACCTAAACAATGTCTTTTGTTAAAATTTGGTTAAGTATTTGGTTAATACTGTATATCCCCACAAGTTAATTTATTATTATTTCTTTACTTTTTGACAATAAGGTTTTTGCCCCCAAAATTATGTATTGCTTTTCTTTTAATGCAAAACCAGTAAGAACCAATACTGGTCTTTTACAATTTTCCCCTTTCCAATCTTGCTAGACTTACAAAGATGTAGAAACAAAAAGGCTGCAGCTTTTCTCTGTGATAGGAACATCTGGAGGATATCACATAAAACATTTACCTGCTAACATGCAGGCACTTATAAGTGATGGTGGAGATGAAATATTTGCATTCTAGCATCTGTTTTCCTGCCCACCAAAAAAAAAAAAACAACAACAATGATTGTCTACTGTTTCATGTTGTGTCATGCTAAGGTAGGGAAGGGAAGGAAGGAATTTGTGTACAAGTTTCTACTGTTAGCTATTGAATTCAAAAACATTTTAGTTAGTTCAGCTTTTTTTCCTGGATATACGAGATAAACTACGAAATGTATTGATGCACAGTGAATAAAATTTATTTGTGAAAAGTTTCAGGTTTTTTTTCCTATATAATGTTCCTGAATAAAAGAATCTAAGAAAGAGTAGTCACTATCAAACTACTTTTAGATTAAAGGAATATTTGAATAAATAGTAATATAATAATCTTAAATATATTAATTACATGCCACAGTATTTAGTTTCAGTGCTATTTAGCCATCTAAAAATGGCACACCTCTTCATAATTTTTACTCTTTTCTACTCTAATTGCTGATGGGTTTTATTTATCTTTGAAGAATAATGGCTTGGCTGTTGTCCTGAGAAGCAGAATAAATTATTATATTTAGAAATGTGCTAAGCAACAACAGTTATTTTGCAGAAAAAAGAATCATACATCTTAAACAGCACAATGGCAGTCTATGCCTTTTATTCTTTGATTCTAATTATTACCTTCATTGTTAAATTGGAAGATATTGAATAAACCATTGCAGACATAACTGAAATATGTGCGTATCAAATACATTCAATTCTGTTCTGTCCCCCTTGGTTACCTCAATGCCCACTCTCCATTTTCTCGTATCTTATAAAATGGCACATTCCATTTTTTGTCCCTTTACAAAGTAATTTAAAAATAACATTGTTTGTGTCACACTGCCATTTATTATAGTTCATCAATAAAAGACAGTAAGTAATGCAAAATCAATTTTGTTTATTTCTTAGTTCTTCAACAATAGCAGCTCAATAGCAAGGAATTAGTTTATTCAAGATATACATATTAATTCTAAGGAAATTAGAGGACTTTGTGATGCTATACTTATACTGTTCATGATGCTTCTGTTTCTTTGAATGAT
Source organism: Pseudonaja textilis (assembly GCF_049901715.1). NCBI lineage: Eukaryota > Metazoa > Chordata > Lepidosauria > Squamata > Elapidae > Pseudonaja > Pseudonaja textilis. The sequence continues at coordinate 41,812,386 of NC_141993.1, forward strand.
CTCAACAGCCAACAAAATCGAAGAAAATCAACTAAAATGAGAATAAGAACATTTATTTGCTTACATTCAGGAATAGTGGCACCTACAAACCTTTTTTAAGTTTAGAAAGCTAAGCAAGTCGCATCTGGTTGTCACTTGGAAAAGAACTTGCCAGAAAATCTTGTAGTTATGGCTAAATATTAAGTAAAAAAAAGGAAAAGAAGAAGTAAAGAAAGCATCCTGTAAGAAAGCAGTAGGAAACCTTTTCCATGTTACTGCCAAGGAAAGTAAATATTGCATGAAATAACCTGGAATCAAACTTGATTTGAAGAAGACTTAGATACTTACACCTGAAAATCCTTGCATCTATTTAGGACACATACTCATCAACATTTCTTTGTGGTTCTTCTTTGATTTCAGACTCAAGAATATAAGAAAATAGTCACGATTGGGATCTATTAACAGCTCGTACTTTACTCTGGATACCAAACAAGGATTCCTAGGATTCTTTGGTATCTCTGTTGGATAATATCAAACAGGAGTCATTACTTTTTGTTTTCCTTAACTTATCTTCTAATGCTTAGATAGTTCCTGTCTCCTGCCAGATATATAATCCTTGGATCTATTTAGGACACATACTCATCAACATTTCTTTGTGGTTCTGCTTTGAGAATAACTAAAAGTGGGTGGTAAACAAGCATTGCTTCTTCTAACATTCTTGGCTTTCTGCAATCAGTGCCCACTTTGGAGAAGGAAGAGAAGAACCTTGCTTGAACCTTTGTGGGTGGGATGAGATAATTTAATGGATTAGATTCAGCCCTGGGCTAGAAACACTCCATCCCTGTTATATAATAGGGCTGCACAAAGCCTTCAAAATGTTTTTGAATGTTTTTCACAGACTGTTACATAATATTAGATAAAAGAGAACCCAACTTTTCATTGCATTGTGTGTTGTGATCAGGGGTAGGATTCAAAATTTTTAACAACCAGTTCTGTGGGTGTGGCTTAGTTGGTGGGCATGGCTTGATGGGCATGTTATTGGCTGGGCATGACCAACTCAATAACACTCACATAGAGGCATGCATCTCCTCGCCTGGCCTCTCATGACTGTGGGGATGCTGCAATGGTCATAAGTGTGAAAAATGGCCACATCACTTTTTTCAGTGTCATCGTAACTTTGAATGGTCACTCCACACAAGCAAAGTACCAGCAAAGGAGGGAAAAATAACTCCAGAGAAATTCTTGAGATAGGAAGTCTAGTCCTGCCAAGAATGTAATAAGGGTTAATGGAGAGGCAGTTTCTGTAAGCAACACCAGAATGTTCCCTTCCTGCCTTCCTCACAGGATTAGGCCAGTAATTTCTTCGAACAACCGGTTCTCCGAACTGCTTAGAATGTTAACAACCGGTTCTAGCGAATAGGTGAGAACTGGTAGAATCCCACCCCTGGTTGCAATGTCCATTGTTTTTAAAATTAACAGGTGGACAACAAAAATTAATATGATGTGCTTTCTTTCATGGTTGCAATGACATTGGAATTATAAACTGGCAGAACTGACTTATTTGTAAAGATTTTATGGGACCTCCCAAACAATATCATTCATATACATACATACATACATATACTATCTATATCTATATCTATATCTATATCTATATCTATATCTATATCTATATCTATATCTATATCTATATCTATCTATCTATCTATCTACCTATCTATATCTATATCTATATACATACATCCATATACAATATATATATATCTATATACATATATCTATATCTATCTATCTATCTATCTATCTATCTATCTATCTATCTATCTATTTGTTTTCTCAAGTTTTCGCGGGTACTTACATGTATGGCATTCAGCTTTGTTCGGGTATTTTCCCACATCATTGTAATTGTGCTTTTAAAGTTGTAGCAACGTTTCGGCAGAATCTCATCTGCCATCATCAGGCATCATCAGATGAACACAATACAGAAGCCTGATGATGGCAGATGAGATTGCTACAAACGTTGCTACAACTTTAAAAGCACAACTGTAATGATGTGGGAAAATATCCGAACAAAGCTGAATACCATACATGTAAGTACCCACGAACACTTAAGAAAACATATATTTATATATATGCAGGTCTTGGCATGTTTGGATCTTTTCTCATGTAAGATTGAGAGTATCGTGGCAACGTTTCGACGAGGTCCCACTTGCCATCTTCAGGCTGGAGCTTTCGGCTTTGTGCTTGTGCAAGCAAAGCGTGATCGGAGCTGCCATCTCCCTATATATACTGGTGGAAACACACACACACACACACACACACACACACACAGAAAATAGCCTGAAAACCTTACTTCGCTTTCTATATTTGAATAAATATTCTACCAGGTGAAGCCTCATTCCCCCCCAAAAAAAAACCTATTGCAAAAAATCTGGACTGCAAAAACATTTAGTTTTCTTTTTATTTAGTAAGTGAAATTGTGTAATTTTTAAGTTAATGGTGATCTGAATACACACATACATTTTAGTTAGATATGTATGCATGTACGTGTATGTGTTTCTTGTATTACCTTCTCACCTTTATGGGTGCTATGTGTCTTCCTCAATCTCAGATCCTCTACTAGGAGTCTGGGCACTTTAGGGTTCTGTGCAGTATTTTACTAGCACTACGCTCTTCTGGACAGAGAGCTTTCGTGTTGTTCCTGGCATTTGTTACAGCCACTTCTCCAGCTTTAGAATTACAGTCCTGATTGCTCCTACCATCATTGGGACCACTTTGTCTTTACCTTCCAGTCCTTTCTAGTTCCTCCTTCAGATCATGGTATTTCTCCAGTTTCTTGTCTATGAAGATTCTCAGTCATCCAGGTCTTGGTTATCTCAAAGATGCTTTTTCAGGAGGCAACTGAACCTTCTTGTTTTTTCTTTGAAGACGTTTCGATTCTCAACCAAGAAGCTTCTTCAGCTCTGACGGGATGGTGGGGAATGGAAGGATTTATATTCCTTGCAGACAACTGGTCATTTGCATCCTTAGAGAGTCTAGAGAGTAAATATGTATATATTGCATATGTATATAGATGTGTGTGTGTGTGTATGTGATTTTTTATTTCTGAATGTAAGCAATAAGATCAAAATGGAGGAAAAAGGACCAAATGAAATTCATCTTCTATTTCTACAAAGTTCAAACTTCCAGATACGTAGTTGTTTAGGATGCTGAGCAACTTTTGGTGATGGTAGTGAGAATTATAATGCCCTGTTTAATTTCACGTTGCACCTGGATTTTGTATGAATATGGAAGGGGAGTTCATGATTTCATATTTTCAACTGAAACACAATCCAGTTGTAGATGCAAGGAAATCTCAGTTTTAAAAATGCAGTTACAAACCTTAAACTTTAATATTGATATAAATTGCAACTTTCAAGTTATTTCCTGTCATGTCAGTTCTACTCACTATGCCTTGTACTCCTAACAGCGCTGACCTCTTTCTGACCTGTATAAGTCTGCATTATTTCTAACACCTTTAGTGTGAGCAAAACAAATAAAAATGTTGACTTTGAAAAGTTGTTTATTAATTTCCTTGTAATTTTATAGGATAATTCTTATACAGATAGAGCAAATCTCCATCACATTGAGCTCCATTCCTAGTAATGTCATTACTACATTCAGGTAAGATTTTTGTCAGCAATACTAATATGTGTGATATTTTCAATTTCTTAATGTAGCTTATAGTTTTCATATTTCCAGAAAGTCTATTACTCAGGTATTAATCAGATCTGACACTGGTGAAGTTTCCTGCCAGAAAAGGTCACTCAGGCCCTGAGACCTGCTGAGACAATAGAAATACATCACTAATCTCCCTTTATGTTTTTCACACCATTCTAATTACATTGGAAATACAATATTTTATTGAACATAGCATGCTATATTGGCAGAAAGTCACTTTATTGCCTGCTCTTAAAGCTAATTTGTATAAATATTATGAAGTTCCCATGAAAAGAGATTATTGTAAAGTAAATTTGAATGTGTAGAATATTCATCTAGATCTCTAGAGGCAATATTGTCTTCTAGTCATTTTATTTTCACTAATAAAGCTAATGGAATGAAAATATAAATCCTTGACACGCAACAATTCAGAAATACATTGTAGATTTACTACTTTTGATTGAGGTCTGTGGTAATTAGAGCTAGCTTATTTTGTTAACAAGATGCTTTCTTCTACGTCAGCAAGCAAGATATTCCCTATTTTAAAAAGGGACCTTAAAAATGAATCAAAATATGTACTAGATAGTTCCCTGAGATAAGGCAATGTTTTGAAATCATTTCTAAGGCAAGCCTGCCATTCTCTGAGGAGTAAGAGAACATTAGTTCTGCAAACAGAAGGGAAGAGCATGAATTTCCCAGAAGAAAGCAGGTCCCCATTTAGTTTATCAATTCTAAGAATCTAAACAATATCTCAGCATTTCTTATTTATTTTAGTAGGTTATTTTAAGTTGCTGAACAAATATCTTCCCACTCTACCAAATACATTCACATCTAGCTTACCAGGTGTCTATAGGGCAGAAATGGATACATGATTCTCAATTCTATTTCAGTCCCATGAGCGTGCAGTCGAAATTCAATTATACGTTTTCCAGGTTTCCCTAAGCCTAACTCTAGAAACTTTTCAATATCTACATCAGGGAATGGCCATCTGTCATTTATTGTCCCCAGAACCTGCACTGAGTAATTTAAACCAAATGATTTGGACTCATTTCAAGGTGTAGAAGGTAATTAAGGGTAAATTTAGTATCTGTGTTATATGAATCTGTCCCTAATTACATGTTTGAAACTTTGAAGGTCATATTATAATCTAATATTATTAGTAAGGCATAATATGGCAGATGCTCAAGAAAAATAAAATAATTTCTTCTAAATCAGTTCTTTGAAATTGAGAAATCTTTTCTTGCAGGAACTACCAGTGAAGATGGATAATAGATCTTCACAGCTTCATCCAAGCACAGTTAGCCACCTGACCCGAATCATGCAAATTTAAATCTAGGCCACAATAAACTCTGTATGATGCTCCATATTTTCAAGCAGAGGATCAGGCTTGGAGAAATCCCAAAATCTCACAGTGAAATCATAGAAACAAGAAACCAATATAGTGGGATGAAATTGTGAAAATTTCACTCTTCTTATTGCATATGTATGCCCAAGCAGAATGAATATAGGTTGCTGGCTATTTCTCAGGTACCACCAGCCTTTCAAACTGCAGTTAACAGCACCTGTTACAAACAAGTTCTGATCATATTTGCACCAATCACAACTTAAAACTTCAGCTTGGTGATCAGGAATTATAACTGGGAGTCCTGATGATTTTGCATCCCAAATCTATCCTGTTTGGCCACCTGAGGTAGAGGCAAGCATCAGGAGACCATATGGTGCTAAGATAACACCTTTCTGGTCTCTGAATATTTATAATAGTCATTCCATTTCAGGATCCCACAATTTTTCTCTTTGATCCCATGATCCAGATACTATTAACTGATCTCCTCTAATTTGACCCTAGTCAACACTATAGACCTCTTGAGTGCGTTGTTTATAAACCTGCAAATGGCCTTCAGGTTTTTCTGTATCCCAGATTTGTAAAGATCCATCTCCACTAGACGTGACCAGCACATGTTCATTGTTTTCACTCCACATCGCTTCAAATAGACCATCATTCCAGTCAAAATTCCTGAAAAGATGCTTTTCATTTTTTTACCCAACACTACTAGAGTTCTACAATCATATAATACTGCGAGGTAGTACAGGCCAAACGCCCTGGCAGGATAATTAAAGATAATCTTAAATAATTATTTGTTCATTTAATACAGTAAACAGATCCCCCAACTCTGGTCATTCGGGATGTTAACAGCTATGTCTCTTCTGTGAGGCAAGACAAAAACTTCATTGTTACCCAATTCTGATCTTCATAGAACAGCTTGGGTAGCGGAGCAGGGGTGGGATTCTACCAGTTTGCACCTATTCACTAGAACTGGTTGTTAACATTCTAAGCAGTTCGGAGAACCGGTTGTTCGAAGAAATTACTGGCCTAATCCTGTGAGGAAGGCAGGAAGGGAACATCCTAGTGTTGCTTACAGCAAATGCCTCTCCGTTAACCCTTATTACATTCTTGGCAGGACTAGACTTCCTGTCTCAAGAATTTCTCTGGAGTTATTTTTCCCTCCTTTGCTGGTACTTTGCTTGTGTGAAGTGACCATTCAAAGTTATAATGGCACTGAAAAACGTGATATGACTATTTTTCACACTTATGACTGTTGCAGCATCCCCAGAGTCATGAAAGGCCAGACGAGAAGATGCATGCCTTGATGTGAGTGATATTGAGTTGGCCACACCCAGCCAATAACATGACCACCAAGCCACGTCCACCCAGTCACATGACTACCAAGCCATGCCCACCACCTAAGCCACACCCACAGAACCGGTTGTTAAAAATTTGAATCCCATCCCTGTAGCGGAGCCCACTTAGAATCAAGCAGAGCTAGATTAATTGCTAGTCTTTCTCTTTTGAAAGTAAGGTAGGACACAAATACAATACACTAACAATATATATATATATATAAAATAGATGATTTTAATATATTATTAAGATTACAGTATTGGTTATAAAAACATTCAGCTTTGCATTGCATGGTACATTATTGTGTGCATATATTACTGTATATATATATATGCAAAAGAAGTCAGAAAAGGTGCAGTTTTTCTTTCAATGAGCAAAATAAAATTCCACAAAAGCACAAGGATAAAAAAAGCCGCTCCAACATTTCCACCCTAGCAGACTGCACCTAGCAGGGCATTAAATGAATCAGAGAAGTCTGAGGCCAGAGTGCTCCAATCTCATCTCAGGACTAAATTTCATATGATTCATTATTCGCTTATAGTCTTTAAATTTGACACATGAATAAAACTATTTTAATTTACTTAAGTTTGTAGCCTGATTAAAATCTCAACATTGCACTGCTATCTCTATAAAAACTGAACACAGCTGTTTGTAATGTACTTGAAGCAGAAAAAATTCTCACTATTTTTTTTAAACTGTGAAGTACTTCTGAAAAGAGGTTTGTTTCAGAAAAAAAGACATATTATTCATTTCTGAAGAACTTCAGCATGGTTTAAACTTGATGTCGAAAACATACAAACAACTTTCAAGTTTATGTAGCAGTTACCAGGGTACAAAAAGACTTCAAGGCAAAGGATGATTCCCCCCGCCTTCTATTACCTTGTACCAGGCTTTTGCCATAAAATGGCCTATTACAGCACTGAGTCTTTGTTTATTATATCATTGAGGCCATACCCATGGATTACATGGGTATCAAACTTCTGGCATCACATTACCGTTACGTGACGTTTCACGATATTTTTTTTCTCTTTGCAGACCTGGGTAGCCATGGCCTGCCCCCTGATCCTCTCATGATGGCCTGCATGAAGCCAGTTTGACACCCCTTCCTTAATCACTATACCACATTGGCTCTCTACAAGATAATGGAATATAATAACTGTCTGCAGTTTTTAAAGCAGTTGTATCAGTTCCTTTTGTAGCTGGTCTGGTCTTTTGTGCTTGTTCTTTTTTTTTTTTTGAAAATTTTATTGATTTTTAGAAACAAACATAAACAAACAAAACATGAAACATAAAAACATGAAACATCTTTTTTGAAAGCAGCTTGATCCCGGGTTACATCTCTTCGTACAGACACAAATTCAAGTTCATGCTCATTTTTATATACCATTCCATATCTTATTACCATTCTACATTTTCTATATAGCTTTTCCCCTCTTTTAACTTTCTTAATTTTATTTTATTTATTTCATCTCAATTCAGATAATTATACTTATATTCTTTGTCTGTCCTGTTTCAGCTATCTATTATCTTTTCTCATTAAACAAAATTTCTCCTGGGTTCTGCTTGGTACATTCTAAAACTACACACTATATTTTAAAAAAAGAAAAAATATATGAATATATAATATAATTAAAACAACAATCTATACCAGTTCAATTCTATCGTTAATATTAATATTCATTTAAATCTTAAACATTTTACACATTACTTTTCAAATAGGTATCATGTTTCTATGGGAACACTTATAAACTTTCCATAGTTACTTCCCCTACACTTCACTTATATTTTATAAAACATTGAGTAAGTCCTGTTTCTTTACATCTTGCTCCAAACCTTTATAACTTCTCTTCCCTTCCTCCTTCCCTTGCTTCTTCTCTCTCCCCTTTTTACCCCCTTGTCTCTCCACCTCCATTTCCCTCTTCTGTGTTCCCCTTTTCTGTTGCTTTCTAACATTATATCCACTTTTCACATTATTTTTCTCTTTTTTGGCTGTTATTTTTGGTCTTGAATTCTCTATTCTCTTTCCCCCCTTTCCCCTTTCTTCCCCAGATAAAGTTACTTGTTCATTGAAGATGGCTTCTTCTTTGTCCCAATCTTCTTGTTGTGCAGTCTTTTCTTGTAGTTTCTCGTAGGTAAAAATTGCCATTTCTAAGAATTGAAAAACGGAGCCAAAAGAGCCCTTCCCTTCTTGTTCCTTTTCTTTATATATTTTAAATTCCATTTTCAGTTCGTCCACAAACGATGCCATTGTAAAAACATTTTAAACAACCACCCAATTGTTTTTAGTCATTCAAATATAATTTTCAGAAGTCCCAAAGTCACCAAACAATCCAAATACACACAAGCTGTTTCTTTTAACACTTTCTTCTTTTTTCACTTTCTCTTCCTGGGGTTGCTATTTAGTTGCAAAGTTCCAGTTAAAATGCATCTTTTAGAAGTCTTATTAAGATTTAACTTTAGGTTTCTTTAAATTCCAGGCAGACTCCTCCAAATCCTGCCCTTATTCTTTTCCTCTCCCCTCCCACTTATAGCACAAAAAATATATATATATATTTTTTAGTGTTCAGAAATCTTTATTGTCCCCTTGGCATTTAACTATATTTCCAGTTTAATTACTTATTGATGCCAAAGTGGATTTTTCCAATTTCTCATTCATCTCTCTTCGCTGCCAACGTAAGGAAGGAGAGTGGAAAAAAAAAACTTTCCCTTTTCCCTTTTCAAAAGAATGATCTTTGCTGATGATGTAAAGCTGTTCAACACCACAGACAATACTGCTACCCTTCAAAAAGACCTTGACTATGTATCAGGATGGTCAAACAAATGGCAACTTCAAATCTCAACAAATAAATGTTCTGTCCTACATATTGGCAAAAAATATATATCAGAAAATAAAATACAGGCTGAATAGTCAAGACCTTGTTGATGATCCAAACTCTGTCAAGGATCTTGGAGTACTCATCTCTAATGATCTAAGTCTAGAGCCCACTGTAACTACATAGCCAAAAAGGCGTTAAGAGTTGTCTTACATAATCTTACACAGCTTTTTCTCTGGTAATATTACACTACTAACTAGAGCATACAAAACATTTGCTAGACCAATACTCGAATACAGCTCATCAGTCTGGAACCCACATTAGGTATCTGATATTAACACAATTGAGAAAGTCCAGAAATATTTCACAATAAGAGTTCTCCACTTCTCTACTCATTGCAGAATGAATACCTTATGCCACCAAACTCAAAAGTCTAGACTTAGAAAACCTAGAACTACGCCATCTTCCGTCCGATCTAAGTATAGTATATAAAATCATACATTGCAATGTCCTACCTGTCAATGAATACTTCAGCTTCAACCATAACAACACAAGAGTAAACAATAGATACAAACTTAAGCTTAATCGCATCAAACTTGATTGCAGGAAATACAACTTCAGCAACAGAGTAGTCAATGTCTGGAATACTCTACCTGACTCTGTGGTTCCCAAACCCCAAAAACTTTAGCCTTAGACAGTCTACTATTGACCTCACCCCTTTCCTAAGAGGTCTGTAGGGGCGTGCATAAGCACACCAATGTGCCTACTGTCCCTGTCCTATTGTTTCTTTTATTTTTTTATTTTTCTTATATGTATCCATGTATTCATAACTATGTTTTTACTTATACCTATTATCTTGTAAGCAATCGACAAACCAAATAAATAAATAAATAAATAATATCTATAGTATTAAACCTGCAGTAGTAAGAATAAATAAATTTATTTATCCCTCTCTTTCTCTGTGTCTGGGCTCACCAGGTGCCACAGTCCACCACGCAGGCTGGGAAGGACACACATGGGGGTGGGGGGTTGAGGGTGGTGGCAGCTGAACATGCTGGGCCAACAGTTCAATGAAGTCATACAGGCAGATAGAGCATGCCCAGGCAGCAGACGCAGGCCAGGAGGGTGTCCTCGCTCAGGTGCAAGAATAATGGAACCCTGCAGGGAAGGAGGAGGAAGTCCATGCAGGGAGAAAGGGCCACCCCCTCACCCTGCCACTGTGCCCACTTGCAGGCCATTGTCCAAGAAGAGACCAGCCGGGTAGCCATGCAACCCCAGCAGCATATGGTGGATCATGATGCTGCACAAGGAAAGGGCTTGAGCCCCTCTTTGCAGGATATCCAATGATGCCCCCAGCCTCCTTAGTGAAGAGCCAGCTCTGGGTGCTAGAACAGGCCCCCTGAGAACCAGTTGTGTGCCGAGGCATCACATTATTGCAAGGCCTCGCTCACTACCTGCTGAGATGCCTAGACCTGGTGACAGATGGGATCCTTCAGGCACTTAGCTTGGCAGCCTGTTTAATAGCTCCGGATCTTCCCTCCAAGTGCTTTGTCAGAGCTGCCTTGAGTTTTCCATGCGCAGATGTCGGTTGCTTGGAGGGCAGTTGGCGGCTGGTTAGAGGAGCACCGAGATGCCAAAATGGCCTCAGGAGAGGCCAGGCAATATGAGATTTATACATACTACCACTAAAATTCTACTGTAGGGATCTGATAACAAACAAGACAGTGTAAGAAGAAACTATTTAATACATAATTTATAAAGTGTCAACTACTAATTTTCCTGACTTCCTTCAGAGTTTTGAGAAAACTTTTAAATTAGGTAATCATTTAAAAAGATATAAGAAATTGATTTCTGAAATTGATACTTCGTTTAGCAATCATCCAATTCCCTTCCCTTATTTTGTTGTTCTATCACAATTATCTGTTGGACTTGACAGAAAACTCAAAGTGAAAAGATGACAACAAAGTACATGGTGTCAGCATTACAGAAAACAAATTATTTATATTTATATTGTCACCCTATGTAAAGGATTTTAGAACTGACTTTGGAAAATGGAAGGCATTAAATTGGGAAAGGAAGGCATAAGTTGCTGAGGAGTGACTTGTTGCAATGTTCATCTTGAGAAAGAGATAGTATGAAAAACTCAAAATAACCCTGCCTTGATTTTGTTCAAATATATTTGAATACAATATATTTTGTTCAGTATAAAAGAGGGAAGTGAGAAACCTGGGTGCCATTTACCATACTACAACAAGGAGCATTCGTGAACTTCCTACCTGTCTCAAAGGGCTAATGCCCAATTTGCATTGTCTCTCCTCACACATAATTTTTAACATATTTGGTACCTGTAAACATCAGCCAGGCATATTTACCATGGAAACAGGGTGATTTTAGTTGAAAGATATAGTCTATGAAAAGATGTATCAGAGTTCCAATAGTGAGATGGCTGGCTTATAAATGGTTTAAAATAAATAAATGCTCTGAACCTCTGAAAAACTTTACATAGAAAAACTGCATATGGGATACAACTACTGAACCTTATTTTAAAAATCAAACTACATTGAGAAGATAAAGGTGTCCCTAAAACATAGTAAGATATGACCAATATTTAAAACTTTTTTTAATGGGAACTAAGGGCCATTGTGATGATAGAGAAAATGTTATACATACAGTATGCATAACTGCAATTTCTTATCTTCCTTCACAAGTTTCTAAATCTCTGGTATTCTGCAGCTAAAACAACTGTTTTCATATCTTCTCTCCTAATGGAAGAAGCCATTTCACTGGACCTCAGCAATATTGCCACTGAACTTTGATTAGTAAAGCTTTAGAAAACATAGTTGCACCTTATAGCCCTAAAAGGAGATATTTCTCTGAAGGCTCGTTAAAGAATTATGCAAGCCTGTTTGTTTTATAAAACTGTTGTGACTAACAGTTAAGGTGATCCTTGACCTTGAGAGCGATTCCAGCTAACAATCTGCTGTCCTGTTCTCTTTCATGGGTTGCACAATTTAAAAATATGCTTCCTACTATGAAATGGATTGATTTGTTTGAGCAGGGAAATGATACTTATTTTTCAAAAAGTTCTATATTGTGTTAATGTCAGCTTTATTATGTATTACTAACTGTCAGTGTGTAAGAATGTTAAGCATTAAGGTGGGGTGTTCTTTTCTCTTTTTGTGGTATCTGTAGGTTGTTTACCATTCTTTAGCAAAATTGTCCATTTCCTTATGTGAATCTTCAGACTAAAGGTGTACTTTATGAATCATAACATAAGTCAAATAGACCTTTTCAGGAGTTATCTTCTAATAATATGATTATCTTGATAAGATCCCATATGTAATCCACATATTTTCTTACAGGTTGTGGTATCTTAGTTCATTCAGGAATTATAAAAGTTATTGTCTTCTCCTGTCTTATTTTTATCCTGTAGATACCAGAGCTTCAGTGTGTAGCTTGATTACCAGACATTCAAACTGGTATTCAAACCTCACTTTGAATATTTTTCGCAGATCCTGCTAGATAATTTCTGGAATTTTTGAGATAAGAATAAATGAATGAATAAATAAAGGCAGAAAACAAATATCTGTTTTACGAAAAATGTTGGAATCACAATTATTGTGGAAAAATAAAGCTGGCTTCAAGATCTGTTCCACTGCAGATGTACAATCAATGGATTCTTCTGTGGTGTGTTTAATCCACAACCCTCTGATATATTTTGGCCAAATTTTACCTTATATTGTATTACTTTTTTCCTTTCAGTCTTTTTGGCTCCTTCCAACCCTCTCTTTGAAAGTCAGCATTTTTTGTCTTTTTTTTTTCAGCCAGCAGTTTTATTATCTGCTTGCTTGTAGTAGAACTTGTAGTTTTATAACTTAGCAACCACAGTGTGAACATTTACCTTTTCAAGAAAAACCCATAACTTTTACCTGTATGTGCTAATGACAGAAACAGGTGTTGTAGATAAAACAACTAAATCTTTTAGCAATTCAGCACAGAGCAATTAAGAATGCCATCCAGCTTCAGGGAAAAAAATCTATTTAATTTACTGGCTTACTTTTTGTAACGCTTTTTCTTGGTAGATGGTTGATCAACTTACCTAAATGTTAAACAGCCTAGACAAAAAAGAATTCTGGTATAAAGGTATAAATAGCAGCTTCAGAAAAGTTCCCTTCTCTCCCAATACTACAACAGGCCAGGAGTAGGATAAAATTTCCTTTCTGTTGTTATAGGGATGATAATTTCAATTTAGCTATTGTTATTTGAATTAACAAATACTGAAGTACACATATGCAAACAACTATGAAGATTGTGAATAAGTGGCCTGGGAAATCTGTGCAAAACTGTGGAAAGAAAAGTTTTACAAAACTTCTTCGTGCTTTAAAGTTTCTATAGAAATAGGACTCTGCTTCAAATCGCTCTATTAAATTCAAAAGCATATTTGTTGGGTTTTAATCCTACATTTTGTCAAGAGTATATACTTGGGTATAACTTTTTGCTATGTTTGCATCTTACGTATCCTCTATTTACATAATCCTCTATTTGACAAAATCCTGAAATCCTAGTAGGGTCTTCATATCAGAGTCATATAGACCCACTTTGTCTGTCTTCTAAACTTCATCTTCAGTTCATTTTTGATGCAGATAAAAGCTACAAACTGCCTTGCCTTCATTTCATTGCCCTGCCTTTCTGTTTACAATTTTCTTCTCAGTCTCTCTCTCTATCTTAATCTGCCCATTGAAGATAACTTGTCAGTCTGATTACATGGACTCTAACCCATAAAGGAATCTACATTCTTTTCTAGACTTGCTGGAAGAAGTTTTGGTTTGAAAGGAATGTTGGGAGAGAGAGGCTAAGTGCCCACTCAATCCTGTTTCCCTAACTGGTGATATGCTGCAGGAAGAAAATGAATAGGAGTATAAATGCTTTCCCAAAACATACCTGTTTTGGGGTATTAATGATTGTTACAATATGAGGGAAAAGCTTAATCATCTTCCTTTTTTCTACCTGATATAAGGACCCCTAAGTAATTATCATAACATAATATATAGGCCTGATCAAAAATATCATATTTTTCATTAGGCATCTTTCAAGTCTTTTTTTGGGGTGGGGTGGGGTTTGCAATCATTTAATTGCTTACCATTTTGAAATGAGAGTTTCATATTGTTTTTGTCTTCCAATTTTACTATACCCATTACCATGTCCCTTCTATTTCCCCTTTTTGCTATAAGTTATTCCTTACTTCCTAGAAAAGACCATGTATTTTAATCTCTTAGGAGAAACAGCTAAGATAATGTTTAACATGGTTCTGTGAAGCCATTGGCACAGCCATCTAGTTCAAGAATGCTACTCCAAATAAGACAAGTATTTCATAGGAATATGGTCTTGCTTTCTTATCTTCCTCCTCTGCTTATGCTAAACTTTAGTTGGTAAATAGGATGTGGATCTATAAACCATACTGTACTTTCTAAATGTCTAGTACAATTATGATCTGAACACTAAATATGACAGGAATCTCTTTAAATCCACTAGTTATACCTCAATAGGAAAAGGCCCCATCCTACACTGCTGTTTGAAAATAATGAAGGATACAGATCATTGCTGTATGGAAGCACTTTTGAAGAGCTCTGTTCTGGAAATTGATGGTCTAACCAGGCAGTAGTCTTTCTTTTATTTATTTCTACTAGAGAAATTAGGCTTTAAAGTCCTTACTCATATTAACCGTGGATGTTTTGAAATCTATTCTTTCATTATGGGAGCTTGTTTAGGAATGTATTTGTATTGTGTCTGAACATGTACATAAATGAAGAATGTATGTGTGGCTCCAGTCGAATGAATCAGAAGCTGCAAAACTGCACTATCATGGCTCTATTCATTTGGTTGTCCCTCCTGTGAACCTCCAAATCTTCCAATTATCAGCAAACAACTCCTGCTGTGCATTCAACTTGATGACACTTTAGAAATACTATATTTACTAAATAATATTTACAGTATCCAACATTGTTCATTAATAAGAACACAAGAAATCAGCTTTTTCTTTCCCTATTAGCTCAGTGTTGACATGAGGGATCCTTAGTACTCTCTGAGCTTGCTTGTTTTCTTGCAGATATTTCATTCAGAGGTGGTATTCAGCAGGTTCTGGAGAACCAGTAGCGGAAATTTTGAGTAGTTCAGAGAACCAGCAAATGCCACCTGTGTCTGGTCCCACCCCCATTTCTTCTCTGCCTCCTGAGTCGCAGCTGATCGGCTGGGTCTTCTTTTGTTGTCCTGCACAGGAGAAGGGAGCTGGAAAACAGGTTAGTGGAGTGGGGAAGGAATGGGATTTTGCAGTATCCTTCCCCTGTAGTGGGGTGGAATGGAAATTTTACAGTATCCTTCTCCTACCATGCCCACCAAGCCACGCCACGCCCACCAAGCCATGCCCACAGAACCGGTAGTAAAAATGTTTCATTTCACAGAACCACTGATTTCATTACCTAAACTAGGTAACATCATTAGTGCCCCAAGGACCCCTGAGAGCACCAAGAACCCCTCAGAGTTATTCTGAGTTTCTTTCTCACACTTGGTTTAGCCTCTGGATTATGTAAATACTCCCAAGTTCCTTTTTATGGTAATTTCCAAATTCCCTTAAAATGACCCTGATCTGTAGGGTAGGACTGGAGAAACAATTTTTTTGTGAGCTGGAGAAAAGTCTGGAATAGGACAGCAAGAAAAAAATATTACTTTCCAAGTGAACATTTGTTCACATGACATTAGATATAATTTACTATCCATATCAGCATTATTTACATAATTCAGCTTTCTTCAACCTAGTGTCTCAGACATTGGAACTACAAAATCTCAAAATCTACCCAGGAATATATAACTCTAGCCATATCCAATGTAGAAGGCACCATTTTATGAAGTTTTATAGTTTCATGCCATGTCTATAAACACAGCTCAGACATATGAAGAAGTTAGGAAATTGTTGTCTCACGTGGCACACAAGTATGTGCCAGAATTTCTTGCAACTGCTTTAATGTTGCTGTAGTCCTCTTGGCAAGTTTTCTTCTTGCTTTTTCATCAATTTTGGAATGATGTTCAGTTCTTGGTAATGTCTCTATTATGCCATATTTCTCCATGTTGATAACTGTCTTCACTGTGTCCCATTATATATCCAATTCTTTGTAAATTTTTTTGTTTCCTTCTCCTGACTGTTTTCCAACAACGTGATCACTTTGATGCTGTGTAAATTCTCTGCAGACCATGGCTTTTGCTAAGAGGTAACTGCATATATATCAGAAAAATCCTACTAGATCAGCTAAACTTTATAAGGGTTTGATCAGAATTACATTAATTGATGGCAGGTGTGTACTGATTACTATTTACCATCAGTTTGAATGTGGTTGATTAATTCTGAACACACCCACATTCCTAAGGATGTGAATTATGCATCCGTATTATTCTAGTTTTATATTGTTATTTTCCCTCTAAGAGATTTCAGTTTGTTTGTCAATTGAATTGTACAGCTTATGTTATATTAAAGGTGAAAAAAAAAATCTGAAGTGATTTATCTTACTCTGATTTTACATCAAAAACCTGACTTTTTAAAGGGGGTGTATAGAACTTTTTATATCGATTGTAGATAGATAATCTAACTATTATATACCCCTTCCTGAAATCCTAGTCTTAATGTGAGATTTCTTTATTACTGAAAAGTGAAGTATCTTACAAAGAATGATCAGGGCAGTACATTTATTTCTGTTTCTATGAGCAACCATTTAGGTTTTCCAGTGAGTGGTCGCTCTTTATATGACAAGAACATGCTAATATTTCATCTAGCAAGAGAGACAATGATATGACAGATCTATTTCAATATTATTCCTGGAACTCTTCCATATACTAATACTTGCTACCTCATTACCAAATAAGTATCACAGTTTTGAAACATTCACAATTCTTCTCTGTATTAAAATAATGTCAATGTGCAATGTAATGTACTGTTCAAAAAATACTGGTCCCTAAATGTATGGTAAACTTGGTCATAAGAAACCCTGTATTTTTATGACATTTTGATTAATTTTAATGCACACTGTTACAATGCTGATTTTCTAACTTGTCATCCAGAGCTTTCAGTTGTTAGATATATAATTATGATGTTTTAATATATTTGCTTCTGTGGTCAGTCTTGTAAAAATGATATAAAATATTAGAAGCTCATTGGTCTGTAAGAAAATAGAGAAAAGTAAATCCCACTTAAGCAATTACAATTGGAGTCTTGCAGAACTCTTCATTAGGTTAGGTCGGTGTTCCTCAAACTTGGCAACTTCGATGCCATGCTTGCTGGGGAATTCTGGAATTGGTCCATGCATCTCAAAGTTGTTAAGATTGACAAACCACTGGGACAGGTGGTGTAAATGGTGAAAATGGAAGGGAAAATATTTAGGACAGATCTAAGTCTTCCCTTTCCCCTCTTTTTCTTAATAAATTTGACTTGAACCTTTTCTATGGCCCTTGGTTGATTCTAATGAGTAAATATCTCAAGTAAAACAAGGACTACCTTTCCTTTCTTTAACAATTAAATATTGCAAAGTATGTGATATAAGCTATGCTATAGTAAACACTTCTTGAACTATAGCCACTTTCCATGAGTTCTGCTTTGAGATGTTACAAAAACAAGCCTTCAAAGATGGGAGAGGCTAATATTTGGAATAGACTCTCCTGCTCAAGCAGGGGTTGGACTAGATGACCTCCAAGGTCCCTTCCAACTCTGTTACTGTATGATTCCATGAGCTTCATCCATCTTCAGTCCCCCTCCCATTTACCTATGAATGTAACTTTATAAATAAATCAGTAATAAATTAGTAATATAAATAAATATTAAATATAAATAAAACAGTAATACGTTTTTCTTACGAATTTTGAGATGAAACTGAAAAGCAAGTGTAATAAGACTGAGGCCTTTCTGTTCAGTCCATTCTTGAATTAACTTTTATAGGATAAACTATGTAGAACAGATCCGGACAGCTGGTTTAATGGCCTTTAATCCTTAAAGTGGCATAAAATTGTGCTGGTACAGTTTGTTCTGTCCATGTAGTTGGTCTCTAGTCTGTTCCATGAAAGACAGGTGAGTGATATTTTCCCATTTCTTGCAAATGAAGACAAGTTTCTGTATCAAGAAGTGTACCCTGAAATAATATTTTCCTATTCAAGTTTCATGAAATATTAAAATGAAATTAAAAACCAAAACACACAATATGAACATTTCAAGGATTTAATATTTCAAATTAAAATATTCAGTTTAAATAAATGTTAATATTTAATTAATATTTAAAATTAAATATTAATTTCCAAAGAACTTTTTTTTCCTGGCTTACATTCTAAAATGATAAAGGTTTGACACAAAAGATGGGTTTCTAGGAACACCTGAAATATCCTGTTGCTGACATTTCCAAATAGCAAGAGGAGACCATTCTCAAGTGTGATTGTCCTTTCCAAGTAACCAGCTGATTATAACTAACACAATCTGCAAATCTTCTTCTGATCATTTAAATAAACATTTAGATCTGTCATGGATCTGAAATGCAGAAGTGGGTAATCGAGACTAAAGTTATTTACAGCTCTATACATTTACGTTAATACTTTGAACTTTGATTCAAAAATTAAAGAATGAATTAATTACGTTGAATATATAATGTTTGCATAAACATCTCTCCGATTCAAGATTCTGCTATGTTCTGCCTCATCTGTAGTTTTGAATCAGTTACAAGGGTAGCATTCTTGCACACCTCTGAGAATTTTACAGACTAAATATCTAGACATTATTATTACTAGTAGATAAAGTACAGTTTTTAGGGGTTTAAGCTATCTTTGACCTACAAATGCTTAGAAGACAAAACTCTGACAACAAAAGTCAGTTATGTTTCTAATGGTGATGCATCAGGAGTAGAACTGGCATGCTTATTTGAATGTGTTGTTTGTAATAGTCCATCCTTTTATCAAAATAATCTTCCGGTTTGAGCTTCTTCAGCAATGGACTGAAATCCGCGATTGTGCACGGTTTCGATCCGTGCTCGCTGCCGGAGTGCCCCGAGTTGGCTAGATTCGGGGCAAAAGCTACCCTGTAGAGGTGGTAAAGAGGGGGGAGACCACCAGCATGGTCGAGGAGAGCTGCATCTCTCCTCTTCAGCTGGCCATTAGTCCCTTTACCAAAGGCGGTTGCAGTGGTGGTCAGAAATGGCCACCTCAAAGAAGAACCCGACCAGAAAAGATTGTGCAGGAGGAAGATAAGAAGAGAAAGTTTCGACTGACTGGGTTGAACTGAAAAAGCAAAAGGTACCCTGGAATTTAAACTATAAAGAATAACTTGTTTCCAAAGAAGATTTTTGAAGTGGCGAAGGAGAGAGGGAAGGGAAAACATTTGGTCTTTTTTTCTTTCCTTCTCCATAATGACAGTAAAGAGACTTAAGTAAGAAATTGATAAAAATTCACTTTGACATGAATAGGCATTTAAGCTGAAAATAAAATGTCAAAGGGATAATAAAGATTTTTGGATATTTAAAAATGGAGAGAAAAGGAAAAAATAAAAGGGTGGGATCTGGAAAAATGGAGGAGACCACCTGGAAGTAAAAGGAATTAACAGTGAAACTTTAACAAGATTCCTAAAAGATACATTCTAACTGAAACTTTGTAACAAGATAAATAGAACCCCAGGAAGAGAAAGTGGGGGGGAAAAGCAAGAAGACACAGCTTTGGATTATTTGGATTATTTGGTGATTTTTGGATTTTTGATTATTGGATTTAAATGACTAAAATCAATCATGTGGTTGTTTAAAAGTATTTAAAATGGAATCACTCTGGAAAGAACTGAAAATGGAACTTAAAAAACAGAAACAAGATGAACAAGAAGAAAGAGGGCTTTTTGGTTTCGTATTTCAATTCTTAGAAATGGAGATCTTGTACTATGACAAACAACAAAAAATGCTTTCAGAACAAGAAGGGTGGGACAAAGAAGAAGCCATCTTTAATGACCAAGTAATTCTATGTGGGGGAAAAAAGAAAAGGGGGAAAGAGAGTGAAAAATTTAAGATCTGAAAAAACAACCAAAGAAAAAATAGTTTGAAAAGCAATTACAATATTAGGAAGAAACAGAAGATTGTAATTAACATTAATGGTTTAGCTGAATTGGAATAAAATAAGTATTTTATATATTATTATATATATTCTTTTTAAGAACTTGGTGTGTATTTTAAGAATGTACCAAGCAGAATTTGACTGCAAAAGTTATGTGTTATAAAATAGAGGTTAGATATTGAATGTTATAATTGTAAAGGCATAAACTGAAGTTTAAATAAGATTTGAATGGACAAAAATTAAAAGATACAAAGGTGTCATACTCCAATCAGTAACTACAGGGGAAAACTTGTTTAACAAGAAAAGAAAATATGAAATTGAAACAGGACAGCCAAATATATAAATATAATGATTTGAAAGATATTGAAACTTAGAAAAAGATATATAATTGAATTTAGAAAGGAATGAGATAATTAAAAACAAGGTTGAGAAAACTAAGGGAAGGGAAAAATCACTGAGAAAATGCTAAAATAGTAATAAGATATGGAATAAAATACAAAGATGAATATGAAATTGAGTTTGTGTCTGTATGGAGAAGTGATAACCCGGGGTCATGCTATTCTCAAAAAAAGATATTTTATTTGTATTATGTTTTGTGAAAAATCAAAATAATGCAAGGCAGTTTTCAAAAATTACTTCAGCAATGGCTAGTCAGTCAGTTTTTCTTCTGAAGAACATGACAATGTAACTATTATTTATATTTTATCAGTTTGAGTACGAACGGATACAGCTTTGAACATTCAAAAGTGTTCCCAGCTGCAAATAAATAAAAAAAAACCTTATTCAAACTTGCGATAAAATAGGCAATCTTCCATCTTCATAATTTGTCCAGAGAGCTGGAAAAATATCTTCAACATTAGAACTGCTGTGAAAAGTGCTAATTGTGCTGGAGTGAAAGAGAAGATGATAATTTAAAAATATAATTGCTCTGGGGAAAATTTTCTACTGCAGGCAGCTCCATATTAAATAACGCTTTTAATTTATTTCCTTCGGGAAATTTATATTTACAATGAGGACAAATGGGAGAAACACAGTAAGTGATACAGATTTAATGTCTCAAAACTGAGAAGCCTGTTTATTTAATATATGCCGTACTAATTTATATGTATTTATGGCTTTACTGATCTATAACACTAATCTGAGCATCTTTTTCATGTTTTGTGTACCTATAAATCAATTTTAATAAATGAAGTCCCTAGTAAAAAAAATAATGCCTCACAAAGATATGTACTACAAAATGCAAAAAAAAAAAAAGATAAAATACCAATCCTGGCTGCTTAATACTCATTGGGCCTCTGCAGATTGAGGCCAGCAGCTCTGCCTTTAATCAAAATGGTCATTAAGTGGGAAATCACATAACCATGACTGTGCTTTCCTTTGCCCATCCCACCTTTTTCTTTGGAATACTCACTCCAGTGGTGGTACAATTAGCAAGAAGGGAATTAATGGTTGTATGTAATAGTTGTAGTGGACAATGTACAATGCAGATGTGCAGCTATCCTGACTGTGCTATTGCAAACATCCTGGTGTATTCCCCTTTATGTGCCGTTTGCAAATAAGTTGTTGGCAACAGGCTAGTAGGACATAAATGAGAAGAAATGGCATTCATTCTTCCTGTTTTGAAAAAAAAAATGCAGTTAAGTTGAAAAAAGTCAAAGAGCCACCATAGAGACCTGCTTAATGGGACATATACTACACTACAGGATATTTCCGACAAAACCTATGGCAACCAATTTAGAAAGTGTTTGTTTTACAACAATAATCCCAATTATTTATATTTATATTTATTGAAAGCTATGTTGAGGGCATTACTAAACTGAAAGGAGAATATAAATAATTATAATAAAGAACTGAATAGCAAGCAAGTAGTGGGAAGAAATTAATTTATTCAAGTTGTCAGAGCCATTTTAATTGTATTACTATTGGAAGATATAGAAAACTAGCTGGTTCTAAGAGCTGTGATTCTGTCTCATCAGTGATTATAAGTTTACATGTTTAGATTGTGATCCTGCATATTGTTTGTGGGGGTAATCCTATTAAATCTCATGTTTGACTATGATATATACATTGCACCTAATTAAAGTGTTCCAATCTATTTGAAGAACTGATCTGATGTACATTCTTTAAAGAGTGACCAATAAATTGTGCATTTATGGAGATTTTGTGTAGGGAAGCATAGTCAACTAATGAATATTCTTGTTATGAACACAGGAATTCTCATTAGCATTAGTTTTAAGATAACAAGCATGTTATGAAATGTCAGTAAAACAGGGAAAAGAAGGTAAAACAACTTTGCTTGGAAAAAGGTTACCTTAATATTTCATAGAATATCACCCTGTTGAAGTTAATATTAATTGGGAAATGTGATTTAAAAAGAACACTGTAGGAAAACAAAACATTGCCAAGTAGGGGTGGGATTCAAAAATTTTAACAACTGGTTCTGTGGGCGTGGCTTAGGTGGTGGGCATGGCTTGGTGGTCATGTGACTTGGTGGACATGGTTTGGTGGCCATGTTATTGGCTGGGTGTGGCCAACTCAATATCACTCACATTGAGGCATGCATCTCCTTGCCTGGCCTCTCATGACTGTGGGGATGCTGCAACAGTCATAAGTGTGAAAAATG
Organism: Pseudonaja textilis; assembly: GCF_049901715.1. NCBI lineage: Eukaryota > Metazoa > Chordata > Lepidosauria > Squamata > Elapidae > Pseudonaja > Pseudonaja textilis. The sequence continues at coordinate 41,835,292 of NC_141993.1, forward strand.
GTCATGTCACTTTTTTCAGTGCCATTGTAACTTTGAATGGTCACTCCACCCAAGCAAAGTACCAGCAAAGGAGGGGAAAAAACTCCAGAGAAGTTCCTGAGACAGGAAATCTAGTCCTGCCAAGAATGTAAAAAGGGTTAACGGAGAGGCAGTTTCTGTAAGCAACACCAGAATGTTTCCTTCCTGCCTTCCTTATTGGATTAGGTCAGTAATTTCTCCTAATAACTGGTTCTCCGAACTGCTTAGAATGTTTACAACTGGTTCTGGTGAATAGGTGCAAAATGGTAGAATCCCACCCCTGTTGCTAAGTTGTGCATATCAGCCCCATACTTTTTTTTGCTTTACAACAAGGGGTATTATCTATTTTTTCCAGCACATTTTATTGTGATCACCCAGGATTCAATTCACTGAGTATATCAGTCATGAAACAGAATAGTAAAGCAAGATAAAGACAAAACTATTTTTAGCATCTGCTATTTCGTTGACATGATGTCTATTTTTCAGCTATTATGTGATATTAAGCAGTTGGTTTATTGAAAGGTTGCACTGAAACAGACATAAACAGCTTTGCTGCAAAGTATACACCTGGGATTTTTTGGTCTGATTGTTGAAAACAAAGAACTGCTAAAAAGCTGTCAGGTACAATCTCTATAGATTATTGTTTTTATTTAACACACAAGCAGAAAATAGGTGTGTTTTTTCCAAGAAATTTCAAAGTTCTCTATACAAGGGGAAAAATACCTACTACTAGGCTAGATGCGGAGTGAACCAAAATATTAAAGTCATTTCCAAAATTACTAAATTAACATATCAGTTTTGCATAAATCGAATGCAGATGGATGAAAGGAGAAAATGAGAGTAAAATCATCTGTTTATTCTCAAACCATATTTTGAATCTCATCAATGCTTCTTCTGCTATAATGTACTGATATTGCAGGGAGAACAACATTTTAAAGTTTACTCATACCTCAGTTAAGGGGGAAATCCAATTCATATCCTAATTAATTATGCTTTACATAATTACATATGATGCAAAACAACAGTTTGGGAGGAGGGAGTCCAAACGTGACATGAGGATATGCAAAATATACTAAGCCATCCACATTTATAGCTTGGCTTTTTTAAAAAATATCCATTTTGGCAGAGTGGATAGGGAAAGTCTTTGATTACAAATAACCTAATGCCATACTTGTTCCCAAATATTCAATATCCAATGCATGGATATTAGAATTCTTCTGGAAGATTTCAACCACTGAGGAACTGTGGCAACGAAAATGTGAGCCTACTTATTCCAATTTTTACTATCCTAAGGGAAAGTTGATTCAATTTCTTTAATTATGCCAGTGAATGTCAGAGACCGAAACATAAAAGTTCATTTCAATCTTCTTCTAGAGCAGGTGAGTCAAACTCATGTTGTCATGGCAGCGTCATGTGATGTATCAGGACTTCCCCCCGCTTCGCTAAATTGAGCAGGAGCAGGGCCAGCAAAGGTGCCGTGAGTTTGACACCTCTGTACTAGAGTGTATCCTACTTATTTGGAGGGCTAACCCAAAGTGCACCTCAGATTTAATAACAAGTTCCTAAACTTTTAAGTATAATGTTTTGCTTTACATAATTATCAAATGCTGTTTTATGAACACAAAACTCTGTTTTGTGAGCAGTAGTAGATCCTGAGATTTCACAAGCAAGTCAGTAGAGATAAGAAAGTCATTTCCTGGTCTGAAATGTAAAAGTCCGGAAACAATTTTGTTATTTTCTGTCATATTACTTTTTAATACAAATTAAAAAACAAGAGCATGCCTTGAGCCAGTCTTTAGTGTAGTATAATTATAAGGAAGTATAATTATAAGAAGTATTTGGGACGAAATGATCAAGTTGATGAGCTGTATCTCAAACAATTATATATCTAAGCATTTCTTTATTCCAGTGTTAAGAGGGACCTTGTTGTCACAGAAGGCTCTAGGAAATTGTAGTAGAAACTGATCAGACCTGGTTCAGTACCTCAGATGGATAATGTGCAAAAAGAAACATTATTCAATAGTTTTAATCAACCTCTCAACATGTTGCATTCTTGCTAGCTGAGACTGTACGTCATAAACATCTAGATATTTTGTTTGATATAATCGTTCCCTCCTAAAGAACTGATAAATTGTTCCAATGCCAGAGGTCTGAATGAATGAAATGCATTGTTAAGACATATCTAAAGGTCCACTGAAGGAAGAACTATTGTATGTCCTGTTTTGGTTGTTAAGTCCAAATTGAGCTGAAAATAAGAATGTAAGAAACAAGACCATTGGGTGATTTTGAAATTATCCATCAATTGCCCAAGCACAGAGTTCTCAATTTTTTTCAGAGTAGAAAGACACATGATCTTTTCATCCAAATTTTACTAATCGCTTCTAATTTACATGCACATGTGCAAGCATGTGTGCATGTACACAAGTACATAAACACATTCATACACATAAGATGTGCCATCATGCTAAGATTTTTTAAAAAATGAAAACAGATGCATAAAGTAACAATAATTTTTAAAACTCACATGCAAAATCAGTTCTTTTTGAAAGTTTCCCTGCTGCTGTAAAAGGAATTATGAATCATTACCATTCTAAAAATCAGCTTCAAAATTATTAGGTCAAATTTATAGCAAACTTAATTAAAATCAACAATCTAATTTATTGCATTATTTTCATGAAACATCGTCTCAAAGCTTTATTTTTTTTTTTTGCGGGGGAAGGAATATTTGTCTGGGTTAAGCAATAAGAAGAAATCAATCACATTATTAAGAAATATTGACCTTGAACATATGTCAATATATCCTTATAAAGGCAAATGCATATAAAAGAGTGTGTTGACCTATTTTATGTCACTGCAGTATTTACAATTATGCACGGTTAAAATATTATTTGTAAGGTTCAGCAAATGTACAGATATTCCTCAATTTACAACCACAATAGAGCCCAACATTTCTGTTGTTAAGTGCTACATTTCTTAAGTGGAGTTTCGCCCCATTTTATAATCTTTCTTGCCACAATTGTTAAGTGAACCACTGCAGTTGTTAAATTAGTAACACAGTTGTTAAGTGAATCTTGTTTCTCCATTGCGTGTCAGAAGGTCACAAAAGCTGATCATTTGACCCCATGACATTTCAACTGTCATAAATATGAGTCAGTTCCCAAGTGGCTGAATTTTGGTCATGTGGCTGTGTGCATGCTGCAATTGTAAATGTGAAAAATTACCATAAGTCACTTTTTTCACTTTATTTAGAATGGTCACTAAATGAACTGTTGTAAATTGAGGACTACCTGTAATTGTAAGCTTCATTTGGTATCTTCATGTTGCCATCAAGTCTGTACATGTATACACATTTATAAATATCCCAGAAGGAAATGTTAGCTGAATCCTGGAATTAGTTCAATTGTTTTACATATAGGTGAAACTCGAAAAATTAGAATATTGTGCAAAAGTTCATTTATTTCAGTAATGCAACTTAAAAGGTGAAACTAATATATGAGATAGACTCTTACATGCAAAGCAAGATAGTTCAAGCCGTGATGTGTCATAATTGAGATGATTATGGCTTACAGCTTATAAAAACCCCAAATCCACAATCTCAGAAAATTAGAATATTGTGAAAAGGTTCAATATTCTAGGCTTAAAGTGTCCCATTCTAATCAGCTAATTAAACCATAAAACCTGCAAAGGGTTCCTGAGCTTTAAATGGTCTCTCAGTCTGGTTCAGTAGGAATCACAATCATGGGAAAGACTGCTGACCTGACAGTTGTGCAGAAAACCATCATTGACACCCTCCATAAGGAGGGAAAGCCTCAAAAGGTAATTGCACAAGAAGTTGGATGTTCCCAAAGTGCTGAATCAAAGCACATTAATAGAAAGATATGTGGAAGGAAAAAGTGTGGAAGAAAAAGGTGCACAAGCAGCAGGGATGACTGCAGCCTGGAGAGGATTGTCAGGAAAAGGCCAGGAAAAGTGTTGGGGACGTTCACAAGGAGTAGACTGAGGCTGGAGTCAGTGCATCAAGAGCCACCACACAGACGGATCCTGGACATGGGCTTCAAATGTTGTATTCCTCTTGTCAAGCCGCTCCTGAACAACAAACCTCAGAAGTGTCTTACCTGGGCTAAAGAAAAACAGAACTGGTCTGTTGCTCAGTGGTCCAAAGTCCTCTTTTCTGATGAGAGCAACTTTTGCATCTCATTTGGAGACCAAGGACCCAGAGTCTGGAGGAAGAATGGAGAGGCACACACTGCAAGATGCTTGAAGTCCAGTGTAAAGTTTCCACAGTTTGTGTTGATTTGGGGAGCCATGTCATCTGCTGGTGTTGGTCCACTGTGCTTCATTAAGTCCAGGGTCAACACAGCCGTCTACCAGGAGATTTGGGGGCACTTCATGCTTCCTTCTGCAGATGAGGATAGGGATGCTGACTTCATTTTCCAGCAGGACTTGACACCTGCCCACACTGCCAAAAGCACAAAAACCTGGTTCAATGATCGTGGGATTACTGTGCTTGATTGGTCAGCAAACTCACCTGACCTGAACCCCATAGAGAATCTATGGGGCATTGCCAAGAGAAAGATGAGACCGAACAATGCAGAAGAGCTGAAGGCTGCTATTGAAGCATCCTGGTCTTCCATAACACTTCAGCAGTGCCATAGACTGATAGCTTCCATGCCACGCCGCATTGAGGCAGTAATTGCTGTAAAAGGGGCCCAAACCAAGTACTGAATACATATGCATGCTTATACTTTTCAGAGGTCCGATATTGTTCTATGTACAATCCTTGCTTTATTGATTACATGTAATATTCTAATTTTCTGAGATTGTGGATTTGGGATTTTCATGAGCTGTAAGCCATAATCATCTCAATTATGACAAATCACGGCTTGAACTATCTTGCTTTGCATGCAACGAGTCTATCTCATATATTAGTTTCACCTTTTCAGTTGCATTACTGAAATAAATGAACTTTTGCGCAATATTCTAATTTTTTGAGTTCCACCTGTAATTCAGTATCAAAAAAGGCCAGTATTGTAGATAGTGAAAATAGCGTTAAGTAGAGAGCAAGACTGGACTATCCCATAAGATTTTCCTCTTACTCCTTACTGCTTGTTCCTCTTACCACCTGATCCTTAGAAATAGGAAAGAAATTCTCCCCTGCCACTGGCCCTTCATTGTGCTGGGGAGTTTGATATCGAAGCTAATTGGGAAGTTAGTTAGTGCTTACTTTATTGATAGTATGTGGCCTCATGAAAGATGGGTAGAGAAATTCTCTTTTGTAAGATTTTTAAAGAGACTGCTGTACTGAGATACAAAATGTGCAACATAATGACAGATTTGATTATACATATAAATCATATTCGGTGTGCTTCTGGCCTCTGCTCATGAGCCATGATCTTGAATAAACCCATACTGATCTTTGTTTATCTACTTACTCATAAAGACACTGAATTGGCAACTAGCACATATTCTGTTCGGACTTAAAGCTAATGCTTTTATGTGTTTTTCAGGTCCCTGTAGTGTTGGATATCTCACATGAGAGAACATCTCTTGTGTTAAGTGTCCATTGATAAATACATTTGCCTGATACAAATACCAATATTATCCATGTTAAAATTCTTTGAAAAATCAATTTGTGCTCAGAGAATAAACAGTTAAGAGGTGCTCAGCAAGAAACTGTAAAAGTGAAAACAACTCAGTTTTGAGGTTTTAATGCAAATGAAGCTGGAAAAGGGAGAAAGTGTGTCCTCTGAGAGAATGTGAAGTCGCACAGGGATTAGAGCAAGTAGATAGAAATATCAGAGTCAATAGCTTAGCATTCTAAGTTTATGTTTAAAGTTTTTAAAGTGCTGTGACATTTTAAAGTGAAGTTGTATTGTTGAAAAGATGTCTGAAGGTAGCAGAAAAATTGGAAAGAAATACAATTATACAGTACAAGCTTAAAATCAAGTCTATTATTCTGTATCTGTAAATGCAGCAAAACAGGTTTCATTCTCTTACTAAATCTACAAACATTCACAGAATGTTAACCCAGAATATTATTTAGAATATCCCATATCATATTAAGGAAGGGTGGACTGAAAATGTAATTAAACTGTAATAATCCAGTGAAACATGTCATGGATAAAATTACTAGGTAATTACTGATCTACCTTCAGTACGGAGCACACTAGAGATTATAGAGCAACGGAGCTCATAACAATCTGCACTCAGGTCTGGAAAATATAAAAACCACATTGGTCATTCTAAGGAATAACCTGTGGAAAGATTTGGATGGTGGAATCATGATTATACTTAATTTTTAAATGTCAATCATAATATCCCCCTATGAAGGTTAGGAATTGGAGATTTGGTTTTGCTGTGATTCTTACCTGAATAGTCTCAGGAAGAAAGGATTGGCCTTAGATCATTCCATTCTGGAATACTCAAAGGCTTGGTTCTTTTTTCTATTCTGCTTAATATTTTTATTTAGCTTCTGGGATATATTATTGAGAGTTTGGAATGAGTTATCATCCACATACACATAATGCCCCTTATATATCATCTGGCTCACCCAAAATGCAGAAGTCTGCATGCCCACTGGGCAGTCTAAGTAACATTGTATTATACCACTGTTGCAGGAAATATATTAACAATGTACTTCCAAGTGTAATTGAGAGTGTTGGTCTCTACTTACAAAAATGTGTAGCTCAGAGCTTGGACACCAGGCCTTTCTTGATACATTCTGCCCACCCAGTTTGGGTGACCAGGGCATGTTGAGAAATTCTTATCAAGAAGTATAACAGGAAGTGGCTTGAATTGGGTGTTTGTTATGGGAGCTGTCCACCTTTGGAATAGTGTCCCAAGGCAAGGGTAGCTTTCGTTTTTAATATATTCTGTTAAAACTTGGCTTTTCCAGAAAGCCTTTGGAGAATGATTACTGTGGAACTACTTACAAGGGCACTGCATTATTAATTTTGGATGATATACATTACTTAACTATAACTGGCAATTAAAATATCGAAGTGGTGAGTGGTTTCTGTCTTTTAGATGAACCATTAAGAGTAAAGGGAACTGGCAGACCAGAAATTTGCTGCATGAGTGCCTTGGAAAAGTTATTCAAATGCCATGATGTGTCTATGACTGTATAAATCAGAAATGTGCAAGCCACGATAATACCTTGACACTCTATGGAAACAAACAATGGACTTGAAGAACCAAGCTAGGAAGAATATTGATGCTTTTCAACTTTGATGTTGGAGAAGACTCCTAAAAATACTGTAGAGAGCCAAGAAAACAAACAAATGGATCATTGAACAAATAAACTTGAGGCACAAGTTATTTTACTTTGGATACATTATGTGAAAACCCAGCTTTGTGGATATGGCTTTAATGCTGGGAAGGTGAAAGAAAAGAGGGGAAATGGAAGACCAGCAGCATCGTGGATCGATTCAGTTACAGTGGTGCCGAATGCACCATTTGAGGATCTGAAAAACTAGCTAAAGATCATCATGGACAAAATCTATGTGGTTTCTAGGAATAGAAAATGACTCGATTCAGTCAAAAATATTACTTTTGCTGTTCTAATCAATAGTTCCTGAAATAAGGTGATAATGCCTCCTGAAATAAATAAAGAACCTTAAAAAATTCAGATGGAGACAATGCAGGAGAATGTAAATTTTAGTATGCCTTTTCCTTTCCTGTATTTTAAGTGGCTAAGGACTGTTTTAATAGGTCATAGCCATATTTAAGGCCTGTGAAAAAATTAAACTGCTCATATTTTCTTTCTTCTCATTCTTTTGCAATGAATTATTTCAAAATCAATAGCCTTAAATTGAAAGGTTAAATTGAAATTCACTGAACACAAATGAATCTATTATTACTGGTATTCATTTTATTTCTATTGCAATTGCATCTTAAAAGCTTACTCCTTTAGACTGAGTGGCATAAATTAACATTAAATAAATATATTTTCCCAAACCCCAATTGTTTTGTTTTCCTTTTATTGAATTGTGTGACGATATCATAATGGGAAGCATGTAGGATAGATTTAAAAAATGAGGTATGACCTGGTGTGCTGCTACTATATATTGCAATAGTAACTATAAATTAATCCTAATTCTTTATACAAAATAGTTAACACAAGTTATTTACTGCATTTAGTGCACGGAGAATCTTTCTGCAGAATGGGCTGCTGTGATGATTTTCTCAGGTGTAGCTGTGCTATTTTTTAATCAACAATTAATGGAGCAAGAGCTGAACATAACACCACCTTAAAGGGAACCTTGGTAGCTGAATGGCAGGGTCAGGTCATAAACACTATGACTTGACCCTGCCATGATATATCAAGCACTCTTAGAGAAAACCACAGCTTTGCTTTCTTAAATTTATGTAACATCACACGTTGAGTGGAAAACTGTGGGGCAATCGTGCAGCCAACACCTAGAACAATGTATCTTAAGCTTGGCATCTTTAATATGCCTGGACTTCAAGTCCCAAAAATTCCCCATCCATCCATCCATCCATCCATCCACCAATACTAGTATACAAAAGGGAATCTCAGACAGATTTAAATAGTTATCTGCACTTTGGTTATAATCTGCCTTGAGTACAACCATCTTTCCATGTGTTGTACAAAATGTGGCAGTTAGCCTGATAATCAATGGTAGCTGCATTGCAATTAGCATAATACCCATGTTAAAAGATTTGCATTGCTTGCCAATAGCTTATTGCATACAATTTAAGATCTTTATGTTGGCAACTTAGGGCCCAAGAACCATATCCCTTCCTACAAACCAGCCCAGGCATTTGGATCATTAAGAAACGGAGGATAGTCCTGCTGCCATCTATGGTTTATTATCAGGACATCTAATGCTATTTTGAACGGGGTACTTTTGGTACCAAAACTCCACTATTAAGAAAATGATAAATATCTCTTTCCCCAAACTTTTAACTTAATGGGGTTTAATGGTGGTTATTTTGATCTTGATTTCTATTGTATTGACATTATTCTTCTGTTTATATTTAGATGCATTGTTATGAATCACATTGAGTGCTTATATAAGATGGGCTCTACATTCAATATAAATAAATCTAATGGAAAATAAGAAACATTACAGGAAGCCTTGGCTATGAGTTACACATTTTAAAATGATCTGGTTTTCATACGGGAACAGATTTTAAACTAACTGGCCAAAAATAGTTATGCAAATTAAAAACCCATGAAATATTTTTGTTTGGTGAAGTGAGAAAGAAATGAATAATGGGAAGAAATGAATAATTTTTATATTGCAATGGTGTATAAAACACTAGCTCCAAGAACAGCATAATCCTGTCCATCAATTTAGCAAATTGATTCTATTTTGTACTGCCCTAGAAATTATAACTGATAAATAATATTCTGTATTTCTTGCAGTCTCAAGTTCTCGTCCTATGAAATTCTCCTTGAGGATTTTAAGGTTCAGGACAAAGATATACATAAACAGCCACTCTGCATTGGAAACACTGTCCTTCAGAAAGAGGGCATTAAGATAAAATGATTAAGAAATGCCAACACTGAAGAAAATGTGTTGTTGTTTAAATAGTGTCCTTCATTCAAATCTATTGTAATAGGTTTGTCTTTCATATTTACCTTGACATTGCCAGATCTACTTTTTATTTCAAATTTGTTTTAAAGGAAGTTTTTTTTTGCAGATGTATTCTAAATGTAGGGTATCAAAATACAAAACACGTGGATATTTCTCCATAGATTTCTAAATCCAGTCTACATCACCCAGAGATCTTCACCAAAACAAAACTCATACAATCTAATTGTTTTTCCTAAGGCCATCCAGTATCTGTGTGGGCATGCTATGATTTAGGCTTCCAAGTATAGCTTGAAATTGAATGCATCTCTTCAAAATTGAAGTAACTATCTGTGTTCACTGAATTAGGACTACAATCCTTGACATTTAGTAGACATTTCTGGTTAAGAATGCTTAACAGTGAAAAATAAATTGGATTGATGCCAAATTTGCAATGTAAAAGTTTAAAAATGGAAAGAGTTTATTGCCACACATTTGTTAATATAACATACCATGGTACCATTGTCTGGAACAAACTGGACTATTTGATATAGGAATAGGTCCTGCAAGATGCGAAGAGCACTCCTCATCCACAAAATAATCAAAGGTGCAATCTCAGTTCAAATCAAGGTCATGTCAATAGTTAGGAAGAACTGTAGAAGCCTCTGGAAAGATTTCCTGCAGTGATTTTTCAGAAGAACTCAGATATACAGTGGGATTATGATGCAGAACTAAAGAATCTAAATGTGTTGGATAAAGTGGAAGCCTCATGTGGCAAGCAAAAATAAAGTATACTAAATGAAATGGAATAAAGTAAGTTAAGAAAAAGGATAACGTCCACAGAAACCAAGGAGCTCCATGAACAAATGTTTGATCTGTGTGAAGGAATTCATACCTACTGATTTTTTTTATCCACAAGGAAGGTTTCTTTAGAAAATTTAGAATGAGTTTTGCACAGATGCACAACTCATATATATAAATCACAGAAAGCATGTTTATCTTGATTTACAAAGACAACCATTTTTAAACAAACGTATAAAAATAGAATGAAGATCTAAGTTTAGATAAATAGGATACGTATTTGAATAAAATATCACCAAAAATGTGAAGTAAGAGATATCAAAGGCAACTGAGCAAAATTTGATTATCTTTCATGAAGTTAGAAAAGAGCTGTTATTTAAAAGGAAGGGTAATAACAGAGCTCCACAACAAACTGTACAAAAAGGATATAATGGGAGTATGTATGAAATAATATCTATTATCTGCACTGGGTAAAATTATAGACGCTCACAGGCTAAATCATATTTCCAGTAGAATGACCATGGAGTTTGTGAAAACTGAAAGCTTTTCTATGAACACAAATGTTTACTGAATAATTATCTTATATAAAGGAACATACACTTTGATCTGCCTACAGATTATTATCAAAAATTCATTGCTATAGTTCCAGCAAGTCCTTTTTGAGGCCAAGCATAGAACTCATATGCAATGGATATTTTTAATCCAATATATGCTTTTCTTCTGCACTGATAGTTAACCTGAAAAATCAGGGAAGCTACAGAGTTTTCAGTAAAAACTAACACTAATTTAAACCAGAATTTGAAGTAGTAGAGGTTCATGTAAAATTCTCTTCTCTAGATATGAGGAAGGGAAAAGGGAGAAACATACCTGGGGTAAAAAGATCATTATGAGAATTGCCAGTAACAGTTTTATAAATTATCTTATAATTTAGAAACAAGTGAATCTGAAATATTTAAAGAAAGCTAAACTATTGAAATCAACATGCATCCAGTTTAAATACACTAACCTACTGGACAAAGACTATATTTTACAAGTGAAACAATTATGTATCATACCTGATCCAAATACTTACGTTTATTCAGTTTTATAAAGTGAAGAATGATAATCTATGCTATGAGATTAGCATCTCATAGAATGATTTATAGTGACAAATTGTAGTTTTTCCTTTGCTTTCACATTATGCCCAATTTATTAACTTCTAATCCTGACATAACAAGAACACTGAAAGAAACCACTTCAACACTATATGGTATTTGAATACGTGTTTAAAGTTTTCTCATCTTGGACCTAAACCTATTATCCTATATTATCCTGTCCTGATAAAGCAAATAGGATAAAATCATGAAGCATTTAGAAGGCTTCCAAGCCGCTTTGTCAGTGTCTAAATACAGATGTTATAACAGTAAGATATATAGTGTATGAAATCAAATATAAAATCTAAGTTTAACTTTTAAAGGTTATCAAGCAGTAACTTCCATTTTGCTTAACTGCCAGTGAAACTTTTAAAAATGAATTTATAACATAGGTTAAATCAACATCTTTACTCTCAGTCTGGTGGGAATAGAGAAAGTCTATTAATTTCCTGACCTAAAAGAGTGGTTCTATTATTTTACTTCTATGTAAAATAAAAAAAAATTTTTTTAAAAATCAGTGATTGAAAATGTATGAGTAAGTTTCTGGTTTTTATCTAAGATGGCATTAAAAATAATGTAAAACATATTATTTGAAGAGGTGCTATTGATTCCAAGTATTATTCTACTGGTTTTTTTCTCTTTGACTGCATAAAAAACCTATAAGGGGAATAAACTTTTCATAAAGCAAAGAATAACACCATGCCTGCTATTTTTTATCACACACAATTGCACTTTTAAGAGTTCTTACAAATAGTTTGCATGATAGGACAGATTGCTAGTGAAGTATTAAATTCTATACAATGTTGACAATTGTATTATTTTTGGAATGTAATATGTTTTGTATCTTTTCTTTATGAGAGTAAATATTATTTAAAACTTGTACTATACCATATCCCATACTATACCATACCCTACAGTACCCTCCCACTACACTCCCCCGTACTAGTGTGTCTTTCAAAACAAGCCTTGACAAGCAGTAAGAAATTATAATGTAGAATTGTTTTTAAAAAACCTAATTATTTCAACCTTTTAATCGTTTAGATTTTATTTAAAATATTGTTTTTAGCTATAAATATCAATTCACTTAGCTTTTGCATAGAAATTACTCTGTATAAGTCATTAGCAAATATATGTAGAATGTGTGGTTTAAATGTCATTATTTTTTAAAAAAACTTAAGTTTATGTTAAAAACTATTTTTCACTGCATATTTTACTTGTCATTATTTTGCTTTTATTTGAAACAAAAAGCTGAAGACTTATTTATAAAACCTATAAGGCCATCTTTCTTATATATAAAAATCCTAGCAACTAACCAACTCTCACCACCATGTAGTCAAACACACTGCTGCAACATTCATAAACTTACATTTGCTGGCTCACTTCTATCCTAGCCAAAAGTCTGAGTGAAGAGCTAGGTCTTCAAAGCCCTTCAGAAGTTAAAGGGTGGGACCCTTCAAATCTCAAGGGACAGGCTGTTCTAAAGGGTCAGGGCAGCTACCGTCTCTTAAAAGTCCCACCAGAGGTAATATTTAAGAAAAGGGACAGACAAACCATGTTATCTGATCTGGTAGGATGAACAGAAACCTTGAGGTGGTCCTACAGCCATTTAAGGCTGGAAAGTAGTAATCAACATTGAATTGCACCCAGAAAACAACAAGAAGTTAGTACAGCTTGTGCAGCAATGGTAAAACATAGGCAAAGCTCAAGCACACACTGCTGCATGCTGGACCAGTTGTAACTTCTGGGTGATCTTCAAAGGTAGGTCCATATAGAGCACACTGCAGTAATCCAACAGACAGGTGATTAAGGCATGAGTGACAGTGAGCAAGGCCTCCTGGTCCAGAACACATGTGATGACAAATGTTTATATAACACAGGGAAAAAAATCAAACAAATGTGAATTTCCAACATTAAGACTGTGCTCTGAAGATAGAAATTGATCTTTTCTATGTTTAGATTTTTTCCCCCCACAGTGATTCCAACTCTTTAGTATTTATTGCTTATACAATAAGTTAACAAGGTACTAAGATTTAGATAGTTTCATGATTTCTCACATTCCATTTATGCAAATATAAGTTTTTGCAAGGTTTGCTTTAAGTTCATACATGTAATAACACATATAGTATTGCATTGGTAAAAATTAGGCAATAGTAAATATGCCTATAAATGTTTTTCTGCTTTGCTGTGCTTAAAATTAAAATGTGTATGTGAGCTCAATTGGAGCTATACTTTTTTGGTTTACATTTGCTATATGGAAAGGCTGGTTGAATGAGATTCCTTTCATCATGCAGGCATTACTGTCTTTGCTACAGTAATAGAGGCACACATTGATTGACAATAAAGCATCAGCTGACAGGCAGTTAGTGGGTAGCTGAAATGGGATTATAGGCTGTTCAAATATGTCTGCAATTGTCCCAGATCTATGAGGATCACAAAGTAGCCATTCATGACCTAGAAAAGAAAATGTAGTCTATTACAATTTGATGAGTTCATCTAATCATAAAACATTATTATTAAGGTTTGTACTAAAACAACTATGGAGGAGCTAGTGGAAGACTTTCAACAAAACAGAATCTGATTAATGCAGGAATAAACTACAATTTGAAGTATATAATTATTCAAGTGGTTCAAAGTTTTATAAAAATGTATATGTAAATTAAAAAACTCGGTATTTACATACAGGTCATTTAAAAAAAAAATTAATCCTTTTCAGTTACCCTAAAAGCAGCCTCCTTCTGAATGCAATAAACGTTTCATTAGTTCAATCAGCTTCATTTTTTCCCAATTGACTAAAAGATTGTAATTAAATGTAGGTTACATAAATTGTTATAATAAAATGTTGTGGGCTGTACATTCTATTTAAAATTGATGTTACAAAGTCAGGAATAGGTTTAAATGAAAATTCTGTAAGATAATAAGGATATATCTATCCGTAAGGTTTTTATTTTTTTTTAAACCAGGCCTCTACCACCTAAGTATTTGGATAACAGAGCAGCAGAAATTTAGCATTTATCTCCTATAAACAGGAACATGGACTCTTTTACCTTCTGCAGTAAAAAACCAGGAGCTAGGTGCTTCTTCAGTCAGTTTGGCATTTGGAGGCAAGTTGAGCATCAGCACGAACTGAAGAGCTTGGCCTGGACTTACAGTCAATGAAGGTAGCTGTAATTGTGAAGCCGATTTAGGGAGCCTTGGTAGTTCTGCTTTATCAGTCATTTTAATACTCCCTCTAGTTATAGTGTCTACTGTATCAATGTGTAGAAGGGGAAGCTATCAAAGCAATAGAAAACATGTTAATTTTTCAGATATACTTTCATATTCTAAAGTTTGAAAAAACAAATGTCATTATCATGCTGATTCAGATGGGATTTTAAGAGCAAGTATTGCAAATTGAATTACTGACAACCTCAGCAAAGACCAAGGGAATGATGCATGGGCAGGTTTCTTGGAACCTTTCTAGATAAGGAAAGGATGAGATATCACACACATGTGGTCCAGGCGGCTGCTCCTCATGGGGCAATGCAGGACAGTGGTGATGGCTGTGATCTGGAATGTTCTCTATGTTCATTATGATGATACATTTTAGACCCTTGTTAATAAGTCTCCACGTTTACTGTATTTACCGACTATAGAGCGCATCGGAATATACGCCACACCCACTAAATTTTAAAAGAAAAAATATTTTTACATATATTAGCCGTACCAGACTATAAGACGCAGATATATACGTTGTGAAATGAGATATTTACATAGAAAGAGAATACTCTTCGCATGCAGCCAGACATCTCCAACGTCTCACCATTGATTCATTAACGCCAAGCTTACATGCAGCAGCTCTATTTCCTTCCTGGATAGACAGATCGATTCTTTCAACTTAAAAGCTGCATCATATGCTTTTCTTCGTGTACTTTCCATGATGAGGGTATGAAAAATATTTTGGGTTTGTGCGTGTCATGCTGCTTGCGTCGAGTGCGCCAAAAACTATCAGTAGCGACTTCTTCTTTGCATTGACCTCTTGTGTCTGTCACGTTTTTGCACCTCCTGATGGCAGTTAGCGAAGAAAAATCTATAGATATGCCGCATTGTTGTACAAGCCGCAGGGTTCAAAGCGTGGGAAAAAAGTAGCGGCTTATAGTCCGGTAAATACGGTATTCTATTCTATTCTATTCTATTCTATTCTATTCTATTCTATTCTATATATTTGTCAATTGCTTACAAGATAATAGGTATAAGTAAAAAAATAGTTATGAATACATGGATACATATAAGAAAAATAAAATTAAAAAAACAATAGGACAGGGATGTTAGGCATGTTGGTGCACTTATGCACGCCCCCTACAGACCTCTTAGGAAAAGGGTGAGGTCAATAGTAGACAGTCTAAGGTTAAAGTTTTTGGGGTTTGGGGAAAAAACCACAGAGTCAGGTAGAGTATTCCAGACACTGACCACTCTGTTGCTGAAGTCGTATTTCCTGCAATCAAGTTTGGTGCAATTAACTGTGAGTTTGTAGCTATTGTTTGCTCTAGTGTTGTTATGGTTGAAGCTGAAGTATTCATTCACAGGTAGGACACTGCAGTGTATGATTTTATATACCATACTTAGATTGGACCAAAGGCCGCGTAGTTCTAGGTTTGCTAGGTTTAGAATTTCGAGTTTGGTGGTATAAGGTATTCTGCAACGAGTAGAGGAGTGGAGAACTCTTGTGAAATATTTCTGGACTTTCTCAACTGTGTTAATATCAGATACGTAATGTGGGTTCCAGACTGATGTGCTGTATTCAGGATTGGTCTAGCAAATGTTTTATATGCTCTAGTTAGTAGTGTAATATTACCAGAAAAAAGCTACGTAAGATTAGGTTAACAACTCTTAATGCCTTTTTGTCTATGCAGTGGGCTCTAGCACTTAGGTCATTTGAGATGAGTACTCCAAGATCCTTGACAGAGTTTGGATCATCAACAAGGTCTTGACTATTCAGCCTGTATTTTATTTTCTGATTATTATTTTTTTGCCAATATGTAGGACAGAGCATTTATTTGTTGAGATTTGAAGTTGCCATTTGTTTGACCATTCTGATACACAGTGAAGGTCTTTTTGAAGGGTAGCAGTATTGTCAGTATTGTCCTCACTTCCTGAGGGCCTCCTTAGTATGAATGTTGGAAGAAAGCTTTCCCCCTTTTCCCCCTCATTTTTAATCAATATATATTTGTATTGAATAAAATGTACTGTTTATGTTGTGTAATATAAAATTTTATTATGTATTCATTTAAGTTTTTATTGTAAATTGCCTCAAGGTGCTTTGAAATACCTTAAGCAAATTACATTTTAAAAATCGATTTCAATGCATTAAATTCAGTGCTACTTACTTTGGATTATATGAATAGAAATTGTAGTGTTATATGTATTAAGTTTCTATCATTGGATAATGTATATCCAACTCCTTTTGAACAGGTGGGACTGAGGCCTTTTACTGTCACTTGGATTAGTTTCTTCAGTTCTTGTAAAACAGAAATTAAATCAAGCATAAACATTCCCTTTTTGTGGGAAGGAGAACAAACCCACTACAGACACAATGGAATTATATTCAACATTAGATGCCTAATATTTGATGGGATGCAGAAGAAACTCCCTATTGAAAAGAAGTATGCCTGGAATTAGACTGTTAATTTGTTTTAGTAAACACTATGATTATTCCTTCTATTTTTACAAGTTCAAGTTTCAAAATTGTCTGAATAATAACTGGATAAAAACATATAAAAGTAAAACAATTTATTAATGGTTAGCAAGCAATCCATTCAGTCAGGAAATAAAAGATTATGCTTTATAGAAGATGTTTTGTATATTAGTATTAAGGAGACTTTCTAGACTCCGGCATACCTTATACATAGTTTTTCAATGCATTTGTCTTTTTGTTTCAAGTCAAACAAAAGAGTTGATAAATGCTACATTTCTTGGCAGTTTTGACTTCCAATTTTCCAATTTAAATAACCTAATGAATATATTTTGGCAGTTTTATATGATAAATTGTAAAAAATATAAGATAAATGTTTGATTTAAAAAAATATCTTTAGTTTACTGAGGAAGCAGCAGACATCCTTTTATTAATGCTATAACAAATACTTTCTTTTAAATAATTTTGCAATATGTGAACCAAGATCTGAAGACAAAGTATAGAATTAATTGTACTACTACTTTTGAAGTAAAAGGAATAAAAGTGTTTTCTCACACTATCTTAAAATATCCTTTAAAATTATTTTTACATACATACACAACATATACTTTCTTCAATAATATATGTATCTATATAAACTTTTCCATTCATTCAAAGGCATAAAGGAAAATCTGATCTCTTCAGGACATAACACCAATCTTCCCAATCTGATCTTTTCGTTGTTGATGTTGCAGATATAGATACAAGATAGGCAATACTTGATCTGTGGGAATATTTATAAAAAGGACCTGAGTGTGCTGGTAAACCACAGATTAAGCATCTGCCAAAACAGCCACAATCTTGACCTATATCTGCAGAGATATAAGTGTTAGATCATAAGAGTGATTGTTACACTCAGTGCTGCACTGATCAGACTGCACTAGAATATTATGTTCCATTTTGGGCTAAGAATGTGAGAGAGAGAGCTTGGCTGTTCCATCACTGGATGTTTTCAGATAGATTGGAAAGCCATTTGTTTGAGATAGTGTGAGAATTCCTGCCTGGCAAATATTAGGACTAGAAGATATCCAGGAGTCTTTCCAACACTATGAGTCTATGATAAAACAGAGTATGATATTGAAGCTTCTAATTTCACATGATAAATAAAAAATATTTTATATGATTTTTTAAGTCTTTTATAAATCATATGTGTTATTTTATGACACTTTAATGCATAACTATTTGTTTATGAATTTATTATATTGACAGTTTTATTGTCTCGCTTGAGTACAATAAATGAAATAATGTTGTTCAGGATAATGAAATACTTCGTTTCTAAATGCCATGAAAGGTGGTTTCCATGACATGGCCAAAGCTACAGAAGCAGCACTGTAGAATATTCTTTGAGGTACATTGGGAATAGGCAGGATTGTAATCCTTTCTGAACATCGTACAAGCAAGTCTTAGAGTAGTATCGATAATATGAATTGAAAGAGTATCTGCTGGATAACATCTTCTGCCCCATCCCTTCTCACTCTTTTCCTAATAAGTCTATTTCTGTTGCAGAGGTTCTTAATTTAGTAGAGTACAGGCTGATATTTTAAAAAATCCAAATATTTACTTCATTTGCATTCAAATGATTCAATAATATGGGCCTTATTTCCAGTTTATGGGGAAATGAACCGAAGGAACATGTGGTTCTTAAGCTCAAATGAGCAAGATGAGATTAAATAATATCTCCAATATCTATGTCAAAATAAGTTCTGAAAGCAGAGGTTTTTCTATTTCAACTTATTCTAATGGCACTAGTGTCCTTTCTAACCTCTTAAAACAGATGGAACATTTATTTTAAGCTTAACAGGATATCCTTAACACAAAAGCAATTCTGTTTGCCAGGCCATTATAAAACACTGCAATAATGCATGTATAATGCAATCCAGGTATTAGAATTAAATTTAGCTCTAATAATTTATTTTCAAATAGAAAATTCTATCCGTATTTTTTATATAGTAACTTACCAGTGAAACAGTACGGGTTTCTAAATCTATCACTTTAATTTGATGGTTGTTGGTATCTGCAATATAAAGGAACTGTCCTCCATCTTCAACACATAGCCCTCCTGGTTCATTAAAAGTTGATGTGGTAATGCTGGAACCAATTATGTTGCTTGCTTCTCCTGTACCTGCTAAAGTGGCACAATTCTTCATTTTGGGATCTACAAATTTAATCTAGAACAAAACAAACAAGACATTGTAGAACATAAAGTAATATTATACTATTTTTGGATTTTAATATGAATGTCCTTATAAATCATAGTTCTATCCATATTTAAAATGACTACAAAGAGATTATATTTTTAGGTTGATCTAGAAATTTACAAAATATTTTTAAAAAACATATAGGAACAAAGATTGACTAATATCAAAATAATTACTAATGGCAACCCAGTGATATTAGCCTTTGTAGTGCTTCATAACTCAAATTAATAATAGTTCCCACTTTTTTGTACATGCATAACCACCACACTATTCTCTTTTCAGGTGAGTAACTTTATAATGTACATAAAAATAGTAAAAAGTAATAAATAAAACAAATTAAAGACACAGAACAATAAAAAAATAAAAGAAAATCTAAACCCAGTTTTCACCAGCAATATTCATTATCTTCTTTAACATATTTCTGTTCTCGAAACAATGCTAGTTTCTACATTCGTGCACTAATTCATACATTGCTTCAGTATTTTACTTTTAAAATATTGTTATTTATGATTTAGGTTCTACTTTAAATATCCTGCTATATGAACTTACTATACTATAGTAAATGTCATTTGCACTCTTACTGGTATCTTAGAAATTGTTTAGAGCAGGGGTTGCCAACCTTTTGGACCTTAGGGACCACCAAACTCATAATTTTAAATCCCGCGGACCACTAATATGAATTTTGACTGACGATTTGCTGACATTGGTGGGAAAGTTGGTCCCATATTCCAGAGCTGCAGTAGTCACAGGACTGCCCCTTTGGTCATCCTGGAACAGCTGCTCCTCCACCTGAGTGCATTGGCCTGCCATGAATTGTAAGAGCTGCTCCAGGATGACCAAAGGACCAGTCTTGTGACTACTGCAGCTCTGGAATATGGGATTGACTTTTCCACCAATGTCAGCAAGCCATCCTGGGGCAGATTTCCCTCCCCCACCATTGGTCTTACCTTCTAGTTCCAGCTCGCGTGGCTCTACTCAAGGTAAGGTTTGCACTCGGCCAAAGGGTGAGGGCCAGCGGGTGGCGGGCCATGTGGGTTGAAGAGGAGTTATGTTCCTGCACAGTCTGGATTAATTGCTTTGGGGAAGTGCTTTGGGGGTGACATTTCTTTGAGCACCACCAAAATTTTCTCGTGGACCACCAGTGGTCCCCGACTCACCAGTTGGCGACCACTGGTTTGGAGTTCACAGTTTTTATTGTCCTTTTGCTTTCTTTCCTATCTTATGGCCTTCTATGCTTTGTCCTTTTTTTTTTTTTTTTGTGAAACTGGTTGTTTTATTTGAGATCAGTGATTGTAGTAAAGATTATCACTCAATCAACCAATCAATCATATATTCTTTTGTTTTTTAAACTTCTCAATTGATACGTTGAGAAGATATTCTTTAATGATATTTAGGATTGGCCATGGGAGATGGGGACAAAGAGATGCTACCTAGGAAACCATCAGGTAAGAGAGTGCACAGTCCACAGCTGGACAATGGAGGGCAAGAGGCTCATTTTTCTTGTGCGGTAAAGGAAGATCTGTACTTTCAGGCTTGTAGGATTCTGTTAATGTGGCCTTACAAGAAAATAGAATTAGCTTATCAAGTTGTGTTTCCCGTCTGGTCTACCTGGTAAGGCTCATATAACCCTCTCTTTTTAAGGATTCCATCAATTCTGTTGAACAATAGCTTTGTCAGTCTTGCCCTTCCTCTTGACTATCATTTTTCTGTTATATAGATTAGGTTTTGAGATTCCAATAAAGGAGAATATTTGTAGCTCAGGGATGAAATGAAGGGTCCCAGGATTTCTCTGAGTTTGGATTTTTTTTCTTGCAGACATTTCAGTACCCAAATTAGATAACATTATTAGTCCTAAGTTGATGGGTTTTACCTAGTTTGGGTAATGAAATGTTTGTTAGAAAAGAACTAAGACCAGTAGCTCTAAGGATCCCTCAGTTTTGAGATTGTATCACATCAGTTTTAACATGTTCCTTTGCCTGAAATCTCATTTCTATGTTCAATCCACATTAATTCAGCATCTATACATTAATGATCTTATCTCTTCTTATTTTACTACACACGTTTCTTAAGTAACCCAGTCCCATTGCATTTAGCATTTATTTATTCTTATACCAACTCTCACTTCTGTATAATAAAGCAGGAAGAACATTCTTAGGTACAATCTTTCTTCTTATTTTTATCAACATTAATTTTCTTTGACAGATCATATTATCCCCTTCTTTTCTAACATTATTTCAACATCTTAAAGTATCTCCATCCATTTCCATATATTTAATAACATTTTACCAAGGAACACAAATTCATCAACCTGCTGTAATGTTTATGGGTTAGATTCATAAACGTGACTAGTATAACATTTACAAAGCAGGGATTAAATCATAAAGTAATGGAGACTTTAACCTCTAAGAGTAGGAGCTAGGTTTAGGAGGCTAGATTTTTGCAAGTCAGAAACTTTGGCTATTTCAACAATCAACAGCTGCCAAGATTCAAGGCTGCAGGAAAGGCGGGAAAGAGAAACACAGATGTTAACCACTGGGCTACAAGAACAGTCTCCTTCTGAAGCTGACAGAAGATAATCAACTGTTTATCGTCATTTCATCCTAGTATGCAATTAAAAGTCTTGTCTAGCTATGAATGTGCTGTGGATCTGGCTAGGCTTTTAGTAAGTTGAATCATGGGAGTCTGACACTAACCTTTTTTCAGTTTGTTGGGTAAAAAAAAAAAAGAAAGAAATATTTTTATCATTTTGACTCCATGTTTAGTACTCTTTACCTGTTATTCATCAATTGTCAGAATTCATTTGTTTGATTTCAATCTAAGAAACTTTCCTGAGGTACTATATACAAATTGAAAACTTGCCTGAAATATTATTTCAAATATGAAATATAAAAAGGAACTGCAATAATACATGCAAATATACAAAGATACCATTGTATTCTGCAATACAAAGTTTTGTATTACTGAATAATAAACTAGATTTTCTAGTGAAAATGAAGTGTGCAAAATCACCTTATGATTATAGGAATCTGCAACATAAAGGAGGCTTCTTTTCTTGTCCCAAGCTACTCCTAGTGGGTGCTGTAGTTTTGCATTCATCCCAGCTCCATCAACATCACCAAAAGCAAATAAATTCTTAAAAAAATATTTGGGAAGTACTGTAATTATTATTAAATTACAATTTTAATCAAACTTAGTAATAATCAGTGTGACTTGTTAAAACATTAACTTGAATTAAAAGTAGACTCATAAAAAACATTTTTTTCTTGACAATAAATGATAATTTGGCATTAATCTCAGAACTAACCTACATATATCTATTGGGTTATCGCTCTAACTATCGCTCTAACGTCATTATAGTTGTGCTTTTAAAGTTGTAGCAACGTTTCGGCAGAATCTCATCTGCCATCATCAGGCTTCTGTATTGTGTTCGTCTGTGAGTCAGACTTTCACAGTTGTTTCAGTTTTAAATTTGGGGCTAGCCTACTGCTGTGCCAGAATGGTTTTTTCTTCATCCTGATTGGTTGGGAGTCTTGGTCTGTGTTTATTGGTCTTGGAGTTTGCTTTGTTCTGCTTGATTGGTGTTTCTAATATCTTTTGTCTGTTTTGTAGCTTTGTTTGTCTTGATTGGCTGGCAACATTGTGTTTCCTGTATTAAGAGGCTTTTAGTGCGGCTTGGCTCTGAGTAAACGGACGGCTATCATTTATTAGGAAGCTAGGTTTCATCTGGGTGCCTGGTTGGGGTGTGTTTGAGCTGGAGGTATCAGGGGAAATCTGTTTGTGCCCAGGTGTTTGGCTGGCTTGTGGTGTGGAGATTTTTTTATTTGAGAGTGCAGGCTTCCAGATAATTGACAGTCTGGTGGAGTCATCTCTTCTGTTCATGCTTTCATATACAAAGGACAAAGATACAAGCAAATTGAAGGAGCCCCTATGGGATCACTACTGTCATCCGTCATTGCAAACCTGTTCATGGAAGAATTCGAATCCAGAGCCCTAGCCAATGCCACCCACAAACCCAAACTATGGTTAAGATACATCGATGACACATTTGTGATTTGGCCCCATGGAAAAGAAAACCTAAACAATTTCCTAACACACCTAAACAGCACACACCCCAAAATCAAATTCACCATAGAAACGGAAACAAATAACTACCATTCCTAGATGTACTAATCTACAAAAAAACAGATGACACACTAGGACACACCATATACCAGAAGAAAACACACACCAACCGCTAACTCAACACCCAATCCCACCACCACCCAGCACAGATAAACTCCGTGGCTAAAACACTAATTGCCAGAACCAAACGCCTGGCAGACAAGACACACATAAAGACTGAAGTATGCACCCTGACTAAAGTAATGACAGCCAATGGCTTTCCACAAAAGCAAAATCACCGGCTTGATCCACAAAAACACACTGAGACATAATGGAGACCTAGAAGATGAACAGACCTATGGAACAGCTGTCCTGCCCTACATAAGAGGTACTACAGACAAAATCAGTAAGATACTACACAGGCATCACATCAAGACTCCCTTCAAAACAGACAGAAAAATAGCAGCCATCTTTAGAAACCCCAAAGATAAAATTGACCTAGAAAACCAAGGCATATACGAAGTCCCCTGTGCATCATGCCCGGCCACATACATTGGTCAGACCAATAGAAGAATAAGTACCCGCCTGGATGAACACAAAAATGCAGTCAAAAAGCTGGAACACACTTCCTCACTAGTCCAACACATGGAAGCCACAGGTCATAGCATCAACTTCAATGGCACCAAAACCCTAGCCACTATAGAAAACCCCAGCTACAGAATTATCAGACAAGCCATAGAGATTGAAAAAAGACCTGAAAGCATGAATAGAAGAGATGACTCCACCAGACTGTCAATTATCTGGAAGCCTGCACTCTCAAAAAAAAAAATTCCACACCACAAGCCAGGCAAACAGCTGGCACAAACAGACTCCCCAATACCTCCAGCTCAAACACAACTCCAACCAGGCACCCAGATGAAATCTAGCTTCCTAATAAATGATAGCTGTCCGTTTACTCGGAGTCAAGCCATACTAAAAGCCTCCAATACAGGAAACACAATGTTGCCAGCCAATCAAGACAAACAAAGCTACAAAACAGACAGAAGATATTAGAAACACCAATCAAGCAGAACACAGCAAGCTCCAAGACCAATAAACACAGAACAAGACTCCCAACCAATCAGGATGAAGAAAAAACCATTCTGGCATAGCGTTATTGTCATTTTCCTGTATACACAATGACACACATTAAAATAAAATTCCTATGATCTACGCTCTCTCTCTCTCTCTCTCTCTCTCTCTCTCTCTCTCTCTCTCTCCACACATATACATACACATACACACACACACACACACACACACATATATATATATATATACGCACACACATACATATATTTAGATATATCATCAGGCTTCTGTATTTGGCTAGCACCAAATTTAAAACAGAAACGGCTCTGAAAGCCTGACTCACAGACGAACACAATACAGAAGCCTGATAATGGCAGATAAGATTCTGCCGAAACGTTGCTACAACTTTAAAAGCACAACTATAATGACATGGGAAAATACCCGAACAGAGCTGAATACCATACATATAAATATTCGCAAAAACTTGTTTTTATCTGTTATGAATTGCCCAGAATCACTTAAAGATGGGCAGCTAATAAAATAAAATAAAATAAAATCTCAAAAAAATAATGAGATTGTTTTTTCTTCTGAATTAGTAAATTATGCAGACTAGTCCTAGCCATTTTTTGATTAACCTTTTTAAAAAACTTATGTCTGCCTTCTTTTCAAAATATTAATGGCTATTTTAAAATATTTCGATTAAAGGATGTGAATGGCAAAATTCAACTTTTTGTTAATCACTAATAAGAGAAGATTGTTTATTATTTAATATTGGAACTATTTTTTGCTAAAACAATATTGGAAAACAAATCTTCATTGTCCCTTCTGGTTTCACAGCAGATATATCTGCTTGCTGGCATGAATCTAAAGATTATTAGCAGACTAATTCAACTGTACTGAAAGTTAATCTTTTTTAAATGATCTCAATTAACTATTGTATTAAATAACAAATAAAATGTGACCAACTGGCATTTAAAATAAGCTTTTATCCATAGGGATCAGAGATTTTCTGATCTGGCTGTGTAGGATCAATGGAAAACAGAGAAATACAGATTTAGATTACCATTGGATCTCTCTCGCCTCCTACAAGGAGTTTCACACTGCCATCTTTTAGATAAATTGTTCGCACAGTACTACTCTCACTGTCTGCAACAAAAAGGCAATTCCATGGATCTTCAGCAGCAACAGAGAGACCAGAAGGTTGAGCAAAGCCTGCTTTGTGGGGATATGCATTGTTTCGGTTCTCTTCATTCCCACTTCCAGCAAATCGAAGACAAGTTCCTTTCTTCAAATCACTTTTAAAAAAGGATAGGAGTGAGATTTACATAGGCTCTACACGCACTTGAACCTACAATTTATACAACAAGTTACATTCAACGTGTTTGATGCTATGAACAAAAACAAGCTTTCTTTTCCATATTTTTTAAACTATGAAATAATTCAAAAAGTATTTTATGCAATGTTCAGTGATATAATACAGACAGAGAGGGAGTCTGAGATTTCTATATTGTATGTAACACTTGCTAATCTTTTTAAAAGTTATTTCTTTTATAACTTATTTTTCTCCAAGAACTCAATTAGCTTACAAGATAGATTTAGTTCATTTTACCTCCACAATAGCAACCCTTTCCTAGCAACCTTAATCAAGAAGATAACTTGATTACAGCAATGATAAATGTACTGTTGGAAGATTTGACGGGGCAAGTCAGGGTAGATCATCCAGGATAAGGTCCATCTATATGGTCATTAAGAATTGACATCAATTTGTCAGTGCATCATCATCAATGAATCAACATTGCTTTAATAAAAACAGAACGTGCCCATTCAAATCCTGCTTATTCCAAATAGTTTGCATTTCTTTCTGAATAGTTGGATAAACTAAACCTAGACTGAGAAGGTATGTATAACAATATTTAGTAGTGCAATCAGATTATCATCACCTATTCCTAGACGAAATGGATAGCAAACAAGTCTAATAAATAAATACTGTAAACAAATAATATGATCATAGGATGATGGTAAGCCAGTCTAATATTCTGACTTACCTTCCTTTAGGTAGTTTTCCACATTCCAACATAAGTGCCCAGATTTGATGTATGCCTGCCATGGCAATCCAAAGAACACCATCTTCGTGAGTTGCTGAAACAATAAGAACACATGAGTAAAAGTGACAATAAATGACCTTTTGGTAGCAAATTGCTTCATTCCTTATATAACAATAACTTCAAATTGCTCTGTAGACATGTTTTCATTCTGCATTTGGATAATTAAAATGCTCAATATATATAATTCTATTTTTATAATACTGTACAAAATTTATCCCCACCAGCAGTTGTGCCTGTGTTTTGCAATTTAAAGTAGTCTAGGATTTAAATACTTGCCACGTGCTTATGAAACAGGTGAATTCTAAGTATATGCAAAAAATAAAATCCAGAACAAAAAATGCCATTAAACATTTACCATTTCCTAAAATGGGAAATGTTTGTAATAATTGTGCAACTAATGATACATCAGCGGTGAGTATTGTGGGATGGAAGCTCATTAACAATTTCAATTGATATGAAAACTAGCAAAGGAGTAATATTAATTCTAACTATGAATAGAAATATTTTGTGGCACTGGACTGCTTAACACTGTAGCAGTTAACAGTAATATTTAATTGTGCTTATTGTTGTTCTAAGACTCTAATTCAGCAAAGGCTTCTATACTACAATATTAAAAATATTTTTGGTAACTTCTACCTCTTTGATTCAGAATTTTGTGGTAATCTCAGAAAAAAGAGTCGCTTTGAACCCTGAGATGAACAACAAATAAATTCGATACAAATCATCATCATCATCATTAAACATCAACATCTGCCAGGTCCTGACTTACTAGATAGATAAAAACGTGAAATCCAAACTAAACATCTGGCTCAATGTACAACAAAGAACAACATCATAAATTAACACTTGGGCAGTGCCTGTAATATAATACTCAGCTGGGATAATTGATTGGACTCAGCTAGAACTTGATAACCTGGATTGAAAGACAAGAAAACTAATGGCAATGCACCATGCTCTGCATCCAAAATGTGATGTTGATCGATTGTACTTGCCAAGATCTCAGGGTGGCAGAATTCTCTTACAGGTAAAAACAAACTGTGGAAGAGGAAATACATGGCTTAAATGACTACTTTAAAAAAAGAAAAAGAACCTCTGCTGAAGGAGATGAACAAGGGAAAACTCTTGAAACAAGACTGAAAGCAGAATATCGAAAGGAAATAATTGAGCATTGGGTTTTTAACTGGAAAAAGAAGTCTATGCGTAGTCAATACCTGAACATCATTGAATGAAAGGTAGATAGAAAGCTAAAATGGAGCTTGAGATTAGGTGTGCTGAAGAAAGAAACTGAAGGCTTCATTTTGGTTGCCTAAGAACATAACTTGTGGACCAATTCCATGAAAGTAAAAATTCAAAATGTCAGCAACAACAGCAAATGTTGCTTATGCAATGAAAAAGATGAAATAGTGTATCACCTTATCAGTGGCTGTAGCACAGTCTCGCAGCCTGATTATCTACATAGTCATGATAGAGCTGTCAAAATTATACATTGGAAGCTGTGGATTGAATGTAGCAAAAATGACTGGAAACACCAAATTGACAGTCAAGATCCTATGGGACTGTCAGATCCAAACATCTGGCCCACAATACCATGACATCACTATTGTGGAAAAGAAAAAAGTCTGATTCATTGGTATTGCAATACCATATGATGCACGAATTGAAGAGAAACACCTAAAAAAATTATCAAAATATCGTGATTTGCAAATTGAAATTGAGTGACTATGGAGAAAGAAATGAATGGTTGTTCCAACAGTAATAGGAGCACTTGGAGCAATACCCAAAGGGCTGCCTAGATAGATGGAAATTTTGAACTTATTAGGCCTGAATATTCTGACTTTGCAAAAAAACATCCTACATGGAACTGCTATATACTCAGACACTACCAATAGCTCTTAGGTCCTTGGTTAGAACTTTTTATTTTATTGAATTGAATTGAAGATTAAATCTTAAAAAATAATACAAGAGTTGGCAAAGAGAGATAGAAAAGAATTTAAAAATTAGAAAACATTGATTTAATATAGTAGTCTAATCCTAATACTAATGTCATTGCAAAGGTTACCCAAATCATAAGCGCTAGTGATGTCTTACAAAGGCATATATTGTGTATCATTAGATTATACCATATACTTTCTTGCATTACTCAATCCAGTAAGAAGGTCATGAGAAGGACTATTTAGACTTTCCACACTTTCCAAATCAGAGTTAAAGATCAACAGTCCTCTGCTGTTTCTCCTGTATTTCAGAACACTTTGCCCCCAGAGGTTTTTGAAGGCCCTTCCCTCTAGGCATTTTATAAAGCTGTTAAAACACAATTCCATCATGCTTTTAACTACTACAAATAGTTCTCAATTTATGGCCATAGTTGGGACCAGAACTTCTATAGCTAAACAATGCAGTTGTTAAGTGAGTCATTCTTGATTTTACCTTTTTGCCATAGTCATTAAGTGATTATCCATGGTCATTACTTGAATCACATAGTTAAGTGAACCAGGCTTCTTCCATTGACTTGCTTGTTGGAAGGTCACAAATTGTGACATTAGGATGCTGCAACAATCATAAATATTTCCTAGTTGCCAAATGTCAAAAAATTGATCACGTGACAATGCTGTGATAGTTATTGTAAGGACCAGTCATCTTTTTCAGTGCTGTTGTAACTTTGAATATCATTAAACAAATGATTACTGAGCACAGTTGCCATCTTGAGGATTTCTATAATTCTAGGTCTTTTTTTTTATGCAGAAATCTTTGCGGTCGTGCAGTATATTTCAGCAACTTAAATATCTGATTATATCTTATCAATTTAAGAATTCCAAAAAGATAAAAATGAGCTTTGATCAGAAATGGCATATTCTATTAAGGTGGCCAAGTTTGTGATTTTAAAATCAGAATGAAGTATATTTCTAAGCAGAAAGCTATTTCTTAGAAATATAATTTCCTATTTGCTTTTCCCATGTGATGAGTTCAGGCAAAGGAAAGGGAAGAAATCATTTTAATTTCTTTTGTGGAAGTAGCCTTAATTTCCAAAGGCTGTGTTGTCCAATAAAAGCAACAAGATCAGGGGTATGGATGGAAAATGATACTGTATTGACGCAACACCATTGTGTGCGTGACTTGAATCTTTTAAGAGCTGATGGGTTTCCCTTGTTCGCCCTAAATTATTATAGAGGAAATATGTATTAATTATATAATACCACACACATGAGCTTCTAAATTTCCTTTTGGAATTTATTTACACTGTACAATTAATAGCTCTGAGAAACCTTTGTGACCTCAGTGCTTCCCAAGGGATTCATCATTTCCTGAAAAATAATAATTCTTTTTCTGGGAAAATATTTGAATACACTTAATAGATATAATAAGTGAACAGTATAAAAGTAGAGCGCATTCTGGTGGACACTATTATGAATTGGTACTTGGTCTTATAACCAAATATTGTAACAAAAAGTTCTTATTATGATACAAATATTGGGGATTTCCAAGTCATCCCTGGTAAATTTTTGTCATGAACAAAATGTCATTTGTCATTCCTTAAAAATAAAACAAAATACATGAACTAATCAATAATAAAATAATAACAAGGTGATTTAAACATAAACGCCATTATCATCCAATCAACCCTCTAAAATACCACATATTATGACCCAAAGCCCAAGGAAAGAACCAGATCCTGACAGACTTTCTGAAACCTATCAGAAAGGACAGGGCCAACTTTGTGGCAAGAACAAAGTTGTTCATAAGAACTAGCATTGAAAAGGCATTCCTTCTGGAAAGATCTGGAATACACCTATTCTGTCAAATTTTATGGACAGGCAGATACCATAGGGAGAAGGCAATCCTGTAAAGTCAGCAGTCACCAACCAGTGGTCCACAGCCCACTGGTGGTTTGCAGAGAAATGTCACCCCAGAGCACCCCCCAAAGCAATTAATTCACTGAGCAGGAACACAAGGCTGTGCCGCCCACATGGCCCGCTCTTCCCACCTACTTACTCCTTACCTGGCAAACATGCCTGCTAAATTGCTATTTTTCCTTTTTCCGGCATCAGCTTTTCTGTTGTGCCGGGAGATTTAGATTAGCTAGAAAGCAGGAAATCATTGGATTTCTTGCTTTCTAGCTATTCTTTAGATCTTTGGCTTAAGCAGAGCCAAACCTTCCTTAGGACCGAAGCAGTGCAGACTAGCTAGCTGATGGCAGAAACACAAATCTCTAAGTGAATCTATGATTCAATCTGCCTGCCTGCTCTGCCTGCTTTTGGATAAAAGTTGCTTTTTTTAATAAAAAAATTCATTATTTACATACATGGTGTGTTGTGAATTAATTTTGTGAGTTTGCTTGCAAGCAAATTTTATGTGACAGGCTCAGGTAGCCAATCTCACAGATCTCTGAATGAATCTGGTTCTGTGAGCAACTCAATCCACCTGCATGCTTGGTGTGATTTTGGGTAAAAGTTGCTCTTTTTTTATAAAAAATTCAATATTTATATAAATATTTATAATATTTACATACAAGCCATGCACAGCCAGTCACATTACCACCAAGCCACACCCACAAATTAGGCCACGCCCACAGAACCGGTAGTTAAGAAATTTGAATCCCACCCTTGCCTCTGTGTGTGTGTGTGTGTGTGTGTGTGTGTGTGTGTGTGTGAGAGAGAGAGAGAGAGAGAGAGAGAAGGAGGGAGAAAGAGGGAGGGAGGGAGGGAGAGAGGTTAGATCAGATCTCTCTCTTTCTCTCTCTCTCTCCCTCCTTCTCCTACCAACGTCAGCAAGCCACCATCAGTCAAAATTCATATTAGTGGTTCCCGGAATTTAAAATTATGAGTTTAGTGGTCTCTGAGGTACAAAATGTTGGTGACCCCTGCTGTAAGTAACCCAATTGTGCGCCATGTAGGGCTTTAAAGATGATATATAGTATCTTGAATTGCACTCAGAAGCCAATTGAGAGATCATGTGAATTCCTCAATTAACAATCATCTGGTCCTGAGGTTACAACAGTATAGGATCGCTGGGATTGCAATTGCTACTTAATGCAGTCGTATGATGTCGCATTTTACGAATGCATCGCTTAGCAATAGAAATTAGACTCCCAATTGCCATCATAACCTGAGAATTACCTTGAGTAGCTATGCCACAGTTTTTGTTTAGAAAAGTTCAAATACAAATAGAATGAAATGGTACCGTCAGAGAAGAAAAAAGAAATATTGCAACTGAATTCCTCAGAGTGTTCAAAGAAACTGGCAATGTGAGTATGTTCCTTTCATAAATACTACTGCATAATAAAGGAAGTAGGAAACCGCTGTATTTTTAAAAATCCTTTATGATAATACACAAAATGTATTATCATAGCTTAAACTGAAATGAGCTTTCCTTAAAGACATGGGCCAATGGCTGTTCTAAAACCACTATTATCTGCAATAATATTAATGTATTATCTGTGGTTAAGGCATTGGTTAGAATCTGGGAGACTATGAGTTTAGGCACAAAACCAGTTGTGTGACTTGGGCCAATCACTTTTTCTCAGTCCTAAGAAGAAGCAAACCATTTGTGAAAAACCTTGCCAAGAACAGACAGCAAGAACTGAATATTACTGAACAGGAAAAAATGTGGAATATATTGGTCCATTGGCCAATGTTGGTTGCTAGAAATCTTTCTTTTTAAAATAATATCAATAAAGTTGGCAAACATTGACCCAAGATATATCTATATTAAACTCCTTAATGATTTATACTATATCTGATAGTTTCTGCTATGGAACATCTGATTTTATTTTTAAATAAAAATGAGAAACTATTGCCAATCAACCATTGTTAGAAGTAATTGTAGAAGATTCTGCAATAATATCTATTTATTTTTGGAAAATAAGAAAAAAAGATCAATTGAATTGAGTTTAGTTGCAGAATCAGGCATGTTATGCATCTAAGTCCATGAATGTGAAGAGTGATGTTTTAATCACAAACTGTCTTTTAACTAGGACAACTATACATTAAAAACAGTTGTCATTTTTTTTACAAAACAGTTAAATACTGTCGTAT
Organism: Pseudonaja textilis; assembly: GCF_049901715.1. Classification (NCBI taxonomy): domain Eukaryota; kingdom Metazoa; phylum Chordata; class Lepidosauria; order Squamata; family Elapidae; genus Pseudonaja; species Pseudonaja textilis. The sequence continues at coordinate 41,867,994 of NC_141993.1, forward strand.
GTTGTGTAGTATTATATACACTTGCTCTTCACCAGGACTTTTTCTCATATATGCATATATGCTGCATATTTCAAAATTACTTATTTAAAATCCTTATTTTATGGGGCATTATAGTGACTTTTGCTAACTATACACACAAAAGTGGAAATCATAGCTACCCTTCTAGATCATAACACTAAGGTCTTAGATCTGTGTCTTTCAGAAAGAATGTAGCTATCAAGAACACTTCACACTTCAACCAAAAATGCATTTAGCACTGCTTGATTTCAATAGCACTGCATAAAAATAGACGAGAATGGAAAGAACATCCTCTGCATGTACATGTCGAAAAGCACATGGTCAGTAATAAAGTAATAAGATGTCAATGCTATTCAAAAGCACTAGAGCAGGAAAATTTATTATTTTAAAAGTTAATATATAAGTATTTCTATTAAATTCAGAAAAAGATTAAACTATTTACATTTAAATTGTATTTGTTGTTACAAAATGAATGCATGTTCCTAAAAAAAATTGCTTGTCTTGATCTCTTGAATGAATATACACATGTCGTGATGTAATATAATTAGAGCCAGATTTTTGTCCTTATGACCATGTAATGTATATTTTGTACTACCATTTTGTTTAATCTTACTGAAAAAAGCAATGTAAATATACATTTGACTGATTCCAATTCTGCAGTCAGGTTTTGCGTATTTGTTATTGAAAAGAGCATTTTACTCTTTAGGATTAAACTCCATTAATTAAAATGGATCTGTAACCTTTCTCAAACATTTTTCCCCTTTCACTTACATATCTGAGAACAAAATATTTTGCATTAATATACATGAATCAAATGAGTAGCAAACCATTTTAGAACATTAGTCTTAAACAAGAACTCTCATGAATAAACTGTATTTAATATTAAAACATGAACAATATTCTACATTTTAAACTTTATAATGAATGTAGCAAAATTATTTTAGAATCCAATCTGAATTGGTCATTGGGACTAAATGTTTGTTCTTCCAAGCTTTTGGACTCATACTTAAGCCTATTCCCAGCAACTTCTCAGTTTCCAGGATGTGTTTATTGATCTGTTTTATGCATAGTATTTACATGGTGCCTGATTGTATGTGGCTATTAGTTGTTGAGTGGGTTGTTGATAGTTGGCTTTAAAATCTGCATGATACAAAGATCATTTGGAGGTAGGAAAAACTTCTAATGTAATTTACCAGATTCCCTGCATGGACTGTCACTGTAGAGGAAGTTAACTACCAGATCACAACAATACAAATGAGCGATGAGACGAGACGACCTGAATTCACTGGTAGTCTTACATTGCAATGTAAGACTGAATTCACTGATAGTCTTACATTGCAATGAATAAGGACATACATTCAATTTCACAGCTACTAAGATTGTTGGCTGAGCAGGTATAAAAATAGTCAAAGAAATGATTGAAACCTAGGGAAACAGGCTTCTTGACCGTCAACAGGAGTGTTGATTTACCACCATCTTACCAGGTACGTAAAACCAAGATCCCAGCAGCACAAAGAAACAACAATCAACGACTTAATACTGGCCATCATCACCCCAATCAACAACTAAAAGCCATACACAACTAAGCACCATTTAAATACACTGCTCAAAAAAAATAAAGGGAACGCTTAAACAACACAATGTAACTCAAGTCAATCACACTTCTGTAAATCAAACTGTCCACTTAGGTAGCAACACTGATTGACAATCAATTTCACATGCAATTGTGCAAATGGAATAGACAACAGGTGGAAAGTATAGGCAGTTAGCAAGACATCCCCAATAAAGGAGTGGTTCTGCAGGTGGTACCACAGATCACTTCTTAGTTCCTATGCTTTCTGGCTGATAGTTTGGTCACTTTTGAATGCTGGTGGTGCTTTTACTCTAGTGGTAGCATGTGACGGAGTCTACAACCCACACAAGTGGCTCAGGAAGTGCAGCTCATCCAGGATGGCACATCAATGCGAGCTGTGGCAAGAAGGTTTGCTGTGTTTGTCAGCGTAGTGTCCAGAGCATTGAGGCACTACCAGGAGACAGGCCAGTACATCAGGAGACGTGGAGGCCAGAGGAGGGCAACAACCCAGCATCAGGACCGCTACCTCCACCTTTGTACAGGGAGGGACAGGAGGAGCACTGCCAAAGCCCTGCAAAATGGCCTCCAGCAGGCCACAAATGTGCATGTGGCTGCTCAAACGGTCAGAAACAGACTCCATGAGGGTATGAAGGCGACATACACAGGTAGGGGTTGTGCTTACAGCCCAACACCATGCAGGACGGTTGGCATTTGCCAGAGAACACCAAGATTGGTAAATTCGCCACTGGCACCCTGTGCTCTTCACAGATGAAAGCAGGTTTACACTGAGCACATGTGACAGACGTGACAGGGTCTGGAGATGCCATGGAGAATGTTCTGCTGCCTGCAACATCTTCCAGCATGACCGGTTTGGCAGTGGATCAGTAATGATGTGGGGTGGCATTTCTTTAGGGGGCCGCACAGCCCTCCATGTGCTCTCCAGAGGTAGCCTGACTGCCATTAGGTACCGAGATGAGATCCTCAGACCCCTTGTGAGACCATATGCTGGTACGGTTGGCCCTGGGTTCCTCCTAATGCAAGAAAATGCTAGACCTCATGTGGCTGGAGTGTGTCAGCAGTTCCTGCAAGACAAAGGCATTGATGCTATGGACTGGCTCGCCCGTTCCCCAGACCTGAATCCAATTGAGCACATCTGAGACATCATGTCTCGCTCCATCCAGCAACGCCATGTAGGAGGTGGAGGATGCTTTAGTCCAGGTGTGGGAGGAGATCCCTCAGGAAACCATCCACCACCTCATCAGGAGCATGCCCAGGCGTTGTAGGGAGGTCATACAGGCATGTGGAGGCCACATACACTACTGAGCCTCATTTTGACTTGTTTTAAGGACATTACATCAAAACTGGATCAGCCTGTAGTGTTTTTTTCCACTTTAATTTTGAGTGTAACTCCAAATCCAGACCTCCATGGGTTGCTAAATTTGATTTCCATTGATAATTTTTGTGTGATTTTGTTGTCAGAACATTCAACTATGTAATGAACAAAGTATTTATTAAGAATATTTCATTCATTCAGATCTAGGATATCTTATTTTTGTGTTCCCTTTATTTTTTTTGAGCAGTGTATTATGCATAGAGCAGCTCAGTGCATATATCCTGGAGATTCTCTGAAGATGGGCTTCCAGCATGAGTCCAAAAGCTTTGAAGAACAAACTTTCTGTCTGGATGATCAACTCAGATTGGATCCTGCACCATTAGCCTGGGACATGTATATTTGCCTTCATTTGCAAAGTTATTTTGCTACAAGATACACAATTATATATTTAATATACAGGTTCTATGTATCTGGGCATATAACTGACCACATGAGTAAAAAAGTGATTGCCTTCAACACATAGAATTTATTGTAAATACTGATGACTCATAATCTTCTGTGCTCATGAGAAAAGGGTAAGTAGAAGGAAAAAATTAGATGGTAATCTACTGGCAATGGTATTAAGCAGAGTACAATCTTTGGAAAAAGCATAATAAATATAAAATATAAACATCATAAAAAATACCTAAGTTTCCCAAAGTTATATCCCATGGTGAACTAATAGGCTGCTCATCTCCTTTGGCTCCTCCTTCCTTATCAGTGCCTTGTATTCCAACTCCTGCAACAGTGCTCACTAATTCCAACCGCAGGTCAATCTAGAATCAATTATTGATTTATTTTAATAAAAGAGAATATGTGTAACTCAGGGTCAATCTGTGGAATTCCTGGCATTTTTCTGAGCTTCTTACTAATTACAAACAAACAAACTCAAAAAGCACAAAGAATTCATATTAATTTAGTTTTCTAGTAAATTTATAAAATGGCACATCTTTTTATACTGTTAACCATTTTTAGCAAAATATCTTTAATACTGTAATATTTATTTGGAATATACTATACTTGTGCAAGCAGGGAGTTAGTTTGTGCCCTGCTTTATAGTTAGTATCAGAGTAGCACGTATCTTTAATTTTGAAATAGTTTATATCTTTAGTGAAGAATTTATATCTGTCTGTCAGGGATAACAATGCTTTTCTTCACTCAAAACATTGGATGTCAAAGTATAGTCAGGGGACCCTGGGGGTCCTGAGATCTTTTCAGGGAGTCCCTAAGTCAAAGAGAGAAATACTTCAAATGTTATAAATCTTAAATTTCTAATATGCTAATCCAGAAATATAAACCAAATTCTTGGATATCCTCCATCATTTTTAAGAATGATTGATATCTTCAATCATTTTTAAGAGGTCCTGAAATAAAAATGTTTGAGAACCACTAACTTGCGAGATCAAAATATATAATGCAAATGACTTCTATGAAATGAGAGAATAAAGTTCATTAATTAATCCTAATTCAGTATCTATAGGACTAATCCACAATATAAATTAATGACAATTTATTATGTACAAAAATATAGAGCAGTATAAATGAAAAGCTGGCTTTTTAAATCTTAACTCTAAGAGTAGTGAGTAGGCATGGCAATCATTTCAGATGTTACAACACGGAAAGTTTGGAAAGTATGACAATCACGAGATGATTTCATATATGCAGGATCCATTGGTTGGAAATGATTATCAATCAGCACCAAGATACTGAAATTTTGCGATGCCAATGAAAATAAGGTTTGAAATGGAACATATTAAAAAGTTACAAAATGGATTCCCATGGAAAGAATATGAATGAGATACAATGGACATATGCACACATTGTTCTGTGCAGAGTACAACTGGTATCTAATGGCCCGTGCTCTTGTTTAGCAACTGCTTCAGACAGTGATTGTTCGCAGTTATGTTAACAATAATAAAAAATAACTTTTGAGACCAGTGTCTTCATTTATGAATAAAAATATATGAAAAAGAGATTCTGCAGCATCTCTTGGTGAAGTGTATTAAAATCAGCTCATATGTGCTGTCCTATGCCTGACCTGTTTTCTTTCCCCGTCCCACCTCTTTGCAGAGTGAAGAGATTGCCTGAACATGCTCCTTCTTCCCGAGTTGCTTTTGTCTGCAGTGCAGCTCTTTCATGAAAGGTGCTAACTGCAAGTTAACAAACTCAGATCTGTGATTTTAATTAGTTGATTAGAAGCCGCCTGCCGCTGACAAGAATGTAATCAATTTCACAATTAAGGCTTTTTGGCTCCTAAGTGGCTCACAGATAGATGTAAGTGTGCAGTGGATGCTTATTCACTAATGATTTTTTCCTTTCCACTGAATGTAAACGCAAACATTAATTTCCTTCTTGCTAATTAATCTAACGTTTTGGGAGTGTGTTCTAAAAGGTGGGAGAGTGGGGAAAAAAGACTGTTAGATTTGCCCTTTTACACAGCTTCCTTGTGTGTGAACATTCTTCACTGTGGGGACTTGCTCCATTGTTTGGAGCCATATCCCTCTGATGCCATAATGCAAAGGAAAGTTGAACAGTAAAATCATAACCACACTGCAGTCATGTGATTTTTCATTTAGTGACCACTTCATGTAATGACAAGGTAGTTGATCCCAACTACAGTTGCTAAATGAAAATTACCTGCATTTGGTAAATTGCTTTCAAAGCTCAATACAAAAATAAAAATAATACTTTTTTTAAATCTACGTGGAATAAAAATATATTTAGAAATACTATTGCTGGTCACATTGCATAGCCCTTTGTGTTGGCATTGTTTTTTATCCATAAAAAAAATCAAGGTAAGGACCAGGTTAGGGACACATTGTCTATGTTGTTGCTAAATTGGTACTGACATGATAGAACATAATCAATCAATTTACCTTTCTAATTAGATGGTTTTCTGTATCTGCTACATAAATAATACTGTTCTTTATGGCAACTCCTTGTGGAGAACTGAATGATGCTTCTGAAAATTTTCCATCATTTCTTCCTCTGTCTGGTCCTTGAACAAAAATAACATAAAACAAGAGTATAACTTTTTCTAGAGGTCAACAATGGATACACAGATAGATTTAGGTCGCAAAGAATTTTATTTTACATTAATTAGAATAGCAACAGCTGTGGACCTAATCAAATCAATATTAGTCAATGTGTTTAATATTCTTCCACAAAAAAGTGTAGATTCTTTTTAGAAAAGCAGAATTTTTAAACTTGTAGAATGCCTTGCAATATAAACTATTAATCTTTAAACATTATCACATATTTATTGCATCTACAATAATTTCCTTTAAAGATTCAGCTTTCAAACACAAGGAATTATATAATACAATGCAAAATGGAACACAATGCCAAGAAAACATGCAGTCAGCTACGAGCTAAAATAAACAACAAGTAATTGAATTTCATAGAATCTACTGCTCAAGTTATTTTTAGAATACCAGTTTCAAGTCTGAAAAATGTGGTATCATTTTCATGACTTACTAAATTTTGTATGGTTATTAGAGCTCAGAATTAGATAATTATTTATTTGCAGCTCCATGTACACTCAAAGAAGCATTTTGTAGGACTGGAAACTAATTTTAATAGTTTTCTATGCAATATTGAAGAATTGTAGAAGACAGATAGGATTTGCCATGAGAGTTGTCAAGGTAAAATGCAAGGTTTTAAAACAATTATTATATTTTAATCATTAATCAACAAAACAAAACAATACAGTATAAGATCTTTAAATATATTTGATTACCCTTACCTCCAATGATGTGCAGAATGTGACCATTTTTTTTCACAACCAAAATCCTATGATGTCCAGTATCTGCTATTACCAAGGTGTTTTCCAAACTATCTACTGCAATTTTTCCAGGGAACAGCAAAGGTGAAGACGACAAAGAGTCTCTATATAACTGTGTTCTAATTCTGTTACTATTAATTTGCCTTTGTTCCTTGTAGTATTTTAAAGCTATAGATGTAAATAGAAATAGTTTGTCCTTGTGCCCTTCACCAATCAGACTGAACAAGATATTGCCACGAGGTCCAACAATTACCAAGGTTGGCCAGCAGGACACTTCTAGTTCATGCCAGAGGGTTGCATTAACATCATTTACCACAGGATGAGTGATGTTATATCTAAGAACAGCACTTTTGATGTTATCCAAAACTTTTTCATTTGGAAATTTTGCTGAGTGAACACCAATAACAAGGACACCATCTGAAAGCATAGATAAGAAACAAATAATGAGATTTAAACCTAGTTGGAATGCTGTACTGTTGCTGGGATATATGGGATAAGCTAGATAGTTGTACTATGTATGTGGTTTTCAGCAAGAGCGAACATATAGAACTTTACTGTAAAAATATATAGGCCTCTACTACCAGTGTTATAAAATGTGGTAGAGATTTATTGTTCTTATTAGATCAAAACTCAGCTCTTCCCTGTTGGCTAACCCCTCTAATTCTAATAGATAACTTTTCCTCACCCTGAAAGCAGACAATATAGCATAAGCTGACTTCATATGGGTGATCTCTATTACAATATGTATGATCAAAGTAAGCAATTAAGTATTTAAAGAATAAGGGGCAAGTAATTCCAGATGAAAGTTAATAGGGTATTCCAACATAATAGAATTTAAAGCTAGATTCAACATATTTCCATCTGCATTTCTATAAGGCAGGTACAGCAAATCCCTGTAGCTAAGCGCATTTGCTCATGTGGGCACAGGGATTGTAACTTTCTCAGACTTCTTATTATATTGAAAATTTTATGGGGGCCCACCTACATTTGTAAATAGTAAGAATAATTTTTTTTATATTGAGTTAAATTGATTTACAACACCATTTGATCTAGCTCAATGCTGTCTATCTAGATGGCAATGAAAACTTTTAAATTTCATACACAAGTTTTTTTTCTACTCAATCAGGAATTAATCATGGCCTTTTTGCATGTAAAATAAAGGGCTTACCAATGGTATTCACAGAGGTTGGTGATGTCAAAAGAGCAAGATGAAAGCATTCTGTTCAAAGTGTTGCCTTTGTTGTGTGTTGATGTTGTACACACCAAGGAATAGGGTTGTGACCATAATGCTTTAGCTGCCATCTTTCCCCACCCTGCCTCTCAAAGCCGTTGTCTGCTACTGAGCTATCACTTTTTCCTTCATCACAGAAACAGTACTGTAGTGATGTTCTGTGAGACTAACAATGAAATCTGGTGGCAGTCTTTTGCAATAGAGACTAAAGACAAATTGATACACTTAGCCAGGATTTGGATCCTATAATTGTTTTAGATCTGTTTAATTATAATTTTGAGTTTTTTAATCTTTATTTTTATTATTGCTACCTGCTTAGAGCAATTTCAAAAGAAAACCTAGATGTATATCTAATTAAAAATGTGTATTTTCCTGTTTTTTCTTTAAATATGTAACAGCACTTGGAGATTGCCCCACCCTAGTATATATTCTGGGGGTAAAAACAGATTTCTAAAATTCATAATAAAGCATTAAAACAAGAAAGGCCAAAGCTACAACCTCAGCATCAAGATTTAAGATAAGAAAGAGAATAGCCTCAATCAAGACAAAGCAACAAATAAAATTTGGAGTCACTGAACATTCTATAACACACCTTTATGGTGGTTAACATACTGGACAGCTTATATAATCAACTTCAAAATGACCCCTACAGTACTTTCTTTAAATGAAACTTTACAAACCAGAAGACTGGATAACAGCTCTGGACAGTTCAGCGGGATGTCTGAGGCTATGGTTCTTTATCCTATCTCTCAAGGTTATTCTCGCAGGCCATTTTATAAGACAGGATGAGACAGATACAGAGAGGAAGTGTTCTAATGCCATTCTGAGAAAAAGAAGTCCCAGAAATCTTGTTCATTTTTCTATTATGCAGAGTTGACACAATATCACCGTAAATAACCTTGTGCTCTGTAAAGAGACAGAATCCTAGATCAAAAGAACTGAGGAAATGATAGGTCTGATTTCAGTATCCTTTCCCACATGCTTAAGTGACTTTTATACTGTATTTAATTTATTACCAAGTAGAACAAATGCTTAGAACGAACAGTTTATTTGGTTAGAATTCAATTGCATTTTTCTGTTATAAAAACAACCTGATAAAAGAGAGTATCAAGGGTACTGCAATAAAACATTTCATGCAATATCTTTTCATTTAAATTTAGAATAAGAGTTCAAAAAGTGATACAAGGATTTAATAGGAATAAGGATATGCTGCACTCTGCTTATCATTTTGAAGACATGCAGAAGTCTGCAAGAGTTTATAAATTATTCTTCCTTCCTCTTCCTATTTTAAGAATTGAAGATAAGCAGCAGAATTAATGCAGAGACCTGGCTTCTAGAGCTGCTAGCATCTGTACTAAGCAGAATTTAATCTTACTCCACAAGTGAGAGTTGTTATTATTACGTTTCCTTTCACTAAATAGCCAAAAGTGAGTGTTATTTGGTTATGAGTACATAAGCACTGAAATGAAGGAATAATAGCAATAATATACTGCTTCATAGTGCTATACATCCCTCTCTAAGCTGTGTACAGAATTAGTATATTGCCCCCTACAAACTAGGTCCTCATTTCGACTTCAGAAGGATGAGTCAACCTTGAGCTGGTCAGGATCAAACTGCTGGCAGTCGGCAGAGTTAGCCTGAAACATTGCATTGTAACTACTGTACCACCAAAACATAATAACAACGACACTAAATATATCTATTAAAATCTGAACAGAAATAGCAATGAGATATCATAAAATACCAATTTTTGTCATCTCTATAAATAAAAATACAACATAAAATATAGTACATACATTATTAATGAATATGCAATGCATTCTGTTTTAAACTGCTGCTATACAAATATAATTTTGCTACTGAAATGGGATCTGCCAGTTCTATCCCTATTTCCCTGGCTCGTAATTTCATCTAAAAGATAAACAAAACTTCACAATTTCTTCAATGCATAGTGAAGCAGTAGACAAAAAGAGAATGAATGAAAAATCATAGAACACAACCTGTTGTGTGTTCTGATTTTGTATAGATCAAAGCAATAATCCACTAGCAATTTGTATTTAGGCAAATCAATTTGATTAGAATAATATGTTTTCTGTTTAAAAGAAAAGTAATCTATATTTTAAGACAATTTCACTGACAACAGAACAAAAAGAATAAAATATTGCACAGTAAAATTCTAGGATCAGGCTAGATTTAAAACTGCATTAAAAAAGAACTGGCTCTATCCCAAAGTATTTCTGTCAAGAAGCATTTCCTCATACAGCAGTCCAACAGGTCATTTCCAGACTGTCAATGTGATAAGAATGTGCATTAGGGTTTAAAATAACCTTGTGAATACCATTATGAACTCAGAAATAGTCCTAGCAAGGATAAGACAGGAAAGCATTAGACAAATGTTAGTTGACATTAATTCATGCATGTATCAATAGAAACCTGCAATTTTTAAGTATGGCATAATAGTTAAAAGATATGCACTAATATTGGCAATGTCATGAAACAATTCTCTATATTTAAGCATATTGGCATTGGATTTGAAACAACTACATTTGAGGACTAATGTGGCATTTTGTAAAATGTGTACTTCAGGGCATAGCATTGTACTTGAGACATTTTTCAGACTTTCTGCAATCACAAACTACAAGATAATAGGATTTTTGGAAAAGGCACACACCACCCAATCAAATCTCCAGGTACTCCCTACATTTTCATCTTTAAAAGGAACATTTTTTTTGCAACTGAGAATACAATTATATTTATGTATAGTTCCTATCTTCATTGTTAAAGGATTTAGAAAGGAAGGAGCAGCTAAGGAAGGAAGGCCAAAATTTTAAGGCTGACACATCAAGCTGGCTCTAGTTCATGAATGTGAAGAGTGTAGTCAAAGGAGAGACAGAGCCAAGAAGGGAATCGGCCTGGAGTTGTTATGTTCCCACAACAAGTCAAAGTCCAAGCCCTCTTGAAGTCTGTTATCTATCTTTGAACAAAGTATTGACTGGTTTAATACCTTTATCAGAGTACTTCTCCTCTAAATCGTGAAGATCAGGTAAAATATGGATGCAATTGATGCAGCAGTAGGTGAAGAAATCTAATACCACTACTTTTCCAGAAAGATGTTCATATAAAGAAAGTGAACCTTCAGTGTTCAGCCACTGTAAATCTGAAATCAAAGCTCTAATTAGTACTTTATTTTAAGACATTAAAAGAACTAAGCGTATTCTGAAATAACAACTAGTGATTGTATTTTTTTAAACAAAACAATTAATGAATTTCTAACACAAAAATATTCTTAATATTCAAAATCTGTAATTCTTCATAGCTCAGTTAATCTAAAAATATACTTTTTATCATTCTATTTAATATATAAGATAAAATAAAACTATTCAAGTTAATGTTAAAATAATATAATTATTTGAAGATAAACAAGAATCCATTTACAAAGTTTCTAATTATAAAGCATAGCATAGATAACATATGTTACAACAATATCAATGTTTTGTTTTCCTATCTGCTTCATCAAATGTAATTCAATATAATGAGATTAGGCAGAGAACCATCATTAATACCTTTGTTGAAATAACAAAAGTCTCAAGCGTTTTCAAAAACAATTTTTTTGAAATACATGCAATAAGGTCTATGCAACATAACTTCTAATACAAAAGAAATACACTGAAATGATTTCAGCGTTTAGGGAAAAAGTATGCGGAGTGAATTATAAAACAGTGTATGAAAGAAGAGTGAATGATTGAGATGAAGGGAGAGACTTAAAAAGGAGGTGGAGATGGAGGAGATGGAGTTGATGCATTATTTAGAGAAAGATACCAGAAAAATTTAAAGCACGAGTAATGGGTAAATCAATGAGGCAGAAGCAAGGACAGTATGTGAGTTTTTATGCAAATAATAAATTCTTGTTGCTGAAACTATTGCTTTGCTCTGTATGTATAGAAGAGCAAACAGCTTACTCTTTTGAAATCTCCTTTCTCTCCAATCTCTCCATCCTTTGATGGGGTAGGGAGAAAAAAAATAAGCAATTTCTGTTGGCAATTTCTCCTTTGCCTGACCCTTTCCTGCTTCCAGGAGAATTACACTACTCTTGATGTACAGAAAATCAAACATCTTAGAGGTAATTCTTAATTTATGACAGCCATTGTGATTGTCTTTGCTAAGTGATCAGATCAAAAATAGCAATAGCACTTAAAACAGCCTCTCTAAGTGGTTTACAAAGTCAACATATTGCCTTCAACAATCTGGGTTCTCATTTTACCCACTCTGGAAGGATGGAAAGCTGAACCAACCTTGAGCCTGGTGAGATTCAAACTGCCAAACTGCTGGCAGTGGGCAGAAGTAGCCTGCAGTACTGCATCCTAACCACTGTGCCACTTTCCTTAGTGATCGCAATCTTGGCAGTGGCAGTTCTCACCATAATACCAAAACATGGGGGTCATTAAGTGAGAAGTGAAGAATGTTCTAGAGAAGGAGTATAAGAGTGCTACATGGTACAGGAGAGGGGAAACACAGTGCAGGCTATGCACAGGTTGGGGAGGAGAGCTCAGGAAGGCTGGGAAAGAGAGTGTGGAGTTCATGAAAGTTTGAGCGCACGGCAGAGAAGATTAGAGAAATAAGATGTGGAAGGTACTAGTGGGTACAAACTAGCAAAGAATAGCTGGGGTGTGTGTGAAGACTTATCCAAGGGATTTGTTACCTTCTCTGCTGGCTCACCCACTGACTTTGCTTGTGCGAAATCAGAAGAGAAGGTCAGCAGTCACATGACTGTGGGATGCTGCAACCAAATGTGCATGCCGCTTACTAACACCCAAATTTTGTTCACATGACTGCAGGGATGTTGCAACCAAATGTGCATGCCGCTTACTAACACCCAAATTTTGTTCACATGACTGCAGGGATGCTGCCAGAGCTGGAACTTTGAGGACCGGTCATAAGACTCCATGTTCAGTACCATCATTTCAAACAGTCATTCAATAAATGGTCATAACTTGAGGAATACTTGTACTCTTTTGAAATTTCTTCCTCTCTAATCTCTTCATTCTGGGGGAAGGAAGAAGGATGGGTCAAGCAAAGGAGGTTTTTTTTTTTTTACAGAAATTGCTTTGTTTCTGCCCTCTTCTTGCAGAGTGAGGAAATTAAAGAGATTTCAAAGGAATATTATAATCTGTTTGCATAATGCACCTGTGGTTCTCAGAGTGATGATGTGGCTACATTGATTTCACTATGCATAAGAGCACAGTTTATTCTCTTGAAATCTCTTTCTCTCCAATCTCAGCTCTGCAGGGGGGAGGCTTCAGAAGTGATTTCAGTAAGCAATGTCTCCTTTGCCTGACCTTTTCCCCATCCAAGAAAAGAGCAGAAAGATTGGAGAGGAAGATATTGCAAGAAAGTTGTTTGCTCATATACACACTGAAAGCAATGAATAAATCACTTGCTTCCCCCTTACCCGCAGAACTTAGAAATTAAAGAGAGGGATAGCAAAAGAATAAGCTGTCTATGTAGCAAGCCCTTGGCTCTCAGCCCAAGCTGATGGCTTGATCAAATTGTTGTTTATGTGTACAAGACACTAAACAGGTACTCAATATTCCAAAGCGTAGGGGAATGGTTAGGAGGCAACAAAAACAAAGGTGTAAAACTAAGTACTCTTGTCTTTTTCTAGCCCACAAGAATTGTCAAATCATCTATCTATGTGATAGATCAGAAGGTCTCAACCTGTGGTTCCCAGATTCCTTGGGGTGGAGTGGGGTCGTAATTTCATCACATGAGGTCTACGAAGGCTTGAAATTTATAACATTAAATGTTATAAATCTTGAGTTAAGTATTGGATCCATAATGAAGAAAAGGTTGAGAATCACTGGGATAGATGATATGACAAATAAAACAGAGGGTTCAAAATCATACAAAAATGCTTATCAATGTTTTCCATTTAACTGAAGAAATAAGCAGAATGCTATAAATTTCAGTCCTTCATCTCAAACCTTTCAATGTTTTATTAATATACACATACTTAAGAAAACTTAAGAAAACATAAGTTTTCACAGGTATTTATATGTATGGTATTCAGCTTTGTTCGGGTATTCTTCCATGTCATTATAGTTGTGTTGTGAGACGAACACTATACAGAAGCCTGATGATGGCAGATGAGATTCTGCCGAAACATTGCTACAACTTTAAAAGTACAACTATAATGACATGGTAAAATACCCGAACAAAGCTGAATACCACACACAGAGAGACACATATATATGTTAATGTTAAATTTATTTGATCACTTTTTTCTCTTTTTATACAGTTTTTTTTTCTTTTTGTTATTGTTAGTGTTTAATATATGCTTTTGTTTCATTTTGGTTTTTTTCTGTTTTGTATTTTACTTTTTATGATAAAACAATAAATGTATAAAACATTTTATTTATCATTTGAATGATGAGACTGAGACACTGCTTATGTAACAAATAGTGTAAGACCACTAATTCTGCAGAAGAAAAAATGATATTCAAAACAGTATTGATAGGCTGCTAAAATAGGCTTAAAATAATTGAATGCAAATTAATAGAGAAAAGTAATTTCCAAATTGTGGTGTTTACTAAACATAATTCTGAAGGATCCTTGGTACTCTCTGAGTTGGTTGTTTTCTTGTAGAGGTTTCATTACTCAAACTATGTAACATCATCAATATTAGTAAGGAATGGGGTTTGCTCTCAATTTATATTATAGTCAGTGGTGGTGGTGGTGGTGGTCTTAAAGGTTCTTTGGTTGGGCTGTTTACTATTAGCTAAGGTACTGTTTACTTCTTGATTTTTGGGACCATTCCTTACTAGCACAGATGTTACCTAGTTTATGTAATGAAACATCTGCAAAACAAGTGGGTTCAGGGCGTACCAATTATCTTACAGAATTATGCTTAATGAGCAACATAAATTTATTATTTATGGTATTATTTATTATTTGTGGTATTATTTACCACAATTTGGAAATTACTTCCGTAGCTCAGAGAGCACCCAGTACCCCTCATTTTCAACCCAAGCTACAAATATTTTCCTTTGTCAAACAGGATTCTTTAAAAAAACGATTCAGAGAAGATCAGGGATCATATGATGCTTTTAAAAATCCCAATAAAGTCGCGCGGGAGAAGAGCAAAGCTATAAGTTGACAACCAGGAGAAATCTGAAGACTGGAAAAGTTTGGACGGCTCCTGCAAAGAGATCAGACACCCGTGGACGCCCAACTACTTAGGGTAGCTGAGCCGGTGGACAGGCTCTGCTCACCTGCTCCAAACTCGGGCACTTTCAAATCCCGCTCCCATCCGTCCACCTTTTTCACGTGCTGATACACCAAGTTTTCCTTCTCTTGAAGCGCGGTGGCATCCTCCAGCGCGTAATCCAACTGGCTCTGCCAAGGCAAAAGAGCCGGCAAGCCGCCAGTAGCCGCCATCGCTCTTCCCCTCCCTGCCCGCTAGAGCACAAGAAAACGGGCGTGACTCTAACTGCTCTTCCGTTTGGCTTCCGGCACTTTCCAAACTCAGCTCGGTGCGGTCATGTAGCGAACTCCAACCCGACCCCCCCATATCCCGAATATTTAAAATTCCGTCGCCCCATATTTTCATGCCCAATAAAAACTTTGGACCAAAGATGGATTATTATTCCATTATATCGCCACGATGCTTCCCACCCCCCAAAATAGCACAAGAATTCGCACATTCGACAACGGATACCCGGCCGGTATTTTTGTTTCCCTTTCACAGATTCGCCAGAAACAAATCTGAGTTTGCAGGCCAAACAAGTGTAGGAGTGGTTTTCTGGCCCCGAAAGATATTAAAATAGTATTTTTAAAAAAATTAAGGAAAAGCAGGGAGGTTAGTTATTATGAAAGTGCGGAACTCATCGCAATGATACAGGAGGAGGAAGGGAAGAGCCGCCAACAAGGGATGAAATCAGTGGCGGCGACTGGAGCTATCGAAGGCGTGAGGGATTTGGAATGGGGCTGCTGCTTCCTAAGGGGAAGAAACCTGCTGAGGTAACGTGCGCAATTATCCCCCTCTCTTGGATGGAGAAGCCATTCATTTCCATGCGGATATTGTCCAAAGATCACGATCATAGTTAACAGAATTACAGAGTTGGAAAGGAGCTTGGAGGTATTATAGTCCAAGCCACTGCTCAGGCAGGAAACTCTATACACCAGACAAATGGTTGTCCAATCTCTTAAAAACTTCCAGTGTTGGAGCATTCACAACTTCTGGAGGCAAATTGTCCCACTGATTAATAGTTCTCACTGTCAGGAAATATTTCCTTAGGTTGCTTCTCTCCTTGATTAGTTTCTGTCCATTGCTGCTGCTTGTCCTACGTTCAGGTGGTTTGCAGAATATCCAAGGATTACCGAAACGTAACACCTAATAATCCTTGAAGCTAAAATTCTGCCCACATATACTGGGGTTAAAACTAAACAGAATGAACTATGGCATAGGGCTAAAGGTTTTGCTGAATGCAGTATGATTTAATTACAAGTAAGATGCAACTCTGAGGGAGAAACTTGGAATACACCCACCTTAGCTCTAGGATGGCTGCCAAGGACATGTCCTCACTCAAGAACCTAGATCAAAGAGATTGAGTAGGAAAATAGTGTTTGCTAGTGCAAAAATATAACTTTCTCCCATATTAAACTTCTGATTAATATGGATGCAGAGCTGGAGACAGGTCAGCACTGCAGGAATTTAGCTGCTCTACTGCAGGACTAACCACTCTGCATCCAGCCACAGGAATTGTTATTTCTGTGACCATTTCTTTTGGTTGCTGGGGAGCAAAGAGACTTATTGGGCAGTTAACTGATTCTTTTCTCAACTCATTGAAGGTGTACAGGTAGTCCTTGACTTACAACAGTTCATTTAGTGGCCATTCAAAGTTACAACGGCATTGGGAGAAAAGTGAATTATGGCCGTTTTGATTCCATGTGAACTGACAACTGACTCATATAATGGTTGAAGTGTCCCGGAGTCATGTGATCCCCTTTTATGACCTTCTGACAAGCAAAGTCAATGGGGAACCAGATTCACTTAACAACCGTGGTGGTACTAATTTAAGAACTGCAGTGATTCACTTAACAAGTGTGGCGGGAAAAGTTGTAAAATGGGACAAAACTCACTTAGCAACATAAATTTTGGGTTCAATTGTGGTCGTAAGTTGAGGACTAGCTATACCACAAATTTGTTTCCCACTGGTAACGTCTGTCATCTTCCACAATGATGACTGGAGGACTGCAAGTGCGGGGATTGCTATGGTGAGCAAAGACATGGTATTCACACTTGAAGAATTAGGGAAAGAGGCAGGCAGTGGAAAAGGGAAATGTTTCACCTGTTTCTTGCATCTTAATTCCCCAGCACAACAGAGGAAACTTGTCCCTTGCAACAGCTTGTGCAGCCTTGTTTTCAAGGCAAGACAAGGCAGAACCATTGGGATAGCAGCTGTTTTCTACTTTCTTTCGGTCTTGAAGGGAGGGAAGAGCCCTTGGTGTTCTCCCCAGGATAAGGAAGTTTTTCAAAACAAAAATATTGTAGATCAGGAGTGTCAAACCCATGTCGTCACAGCGGCATCACGTGACGTATCAGGACTTTTTTCCCCTTCATTAAACCAGGCAGGGGCAGGGCCAGCACATGACACATCTGGCCCACTGGCCACAAGTTTGACACCCCTGCTGTGAATGGTATTACATTTATGTCATGGCTTATATTTAAAGAACATGGGGAGAAAGCAGAAAGAGGGAAAATATTATTTTGCTTTTCTGATACCAACTCTTAAACCTAAAGTGTGCTTGGAGATATTATCTATTGTAAAATATTATAAAATGAAGTAACAATGCAGGGTTTATTGAAAGGTATTTGAAATTTAGCTATTGTTTTTCAGTTCAGATGATCAATAGGAGACATGATTCTTTGTTGTTTTTAGAATATTTGGAATAATTTCTAAATGGAGAATTGTTAAAGGAATTTTGTTTTATTTTATTATTTGTATTTCAGGATCACACAGGAAGAAAAGAAGTCTGTGGAACAGTTCTAAGATTTTCTAGTCAAATTTCTCAAAAATAAGAGGGTTAAAAACTGGCCTCATGGTTAGAATTGTAGATTCTAATCTAAGTGCACCTTAATATTTGAAATGTCAATTATTGCACTTGAACATTAAACTATATATTTGTAACATTTATATGAGTGGGATAGCATGATGTATAACACGGCAATTGATACTTATTATTTTATAAGTATAGTAAAATAATGTAACTGTATTCAAGGAAAAAAAATTTCCTAATGAAGATATTTCCTTCATTGATGGATTGTGATGGCTGAAGATGGCTTTTTGGAGGAAGACATTTGGGAATATAAATCTATCAGGAAGCAAAAGCCTACAAGCCAACATTCAAAAGTAATTGCTACTGAAGAACAAAAAGTAAAGTTTGAAAATGGTAAATCACAAAGAAATGACAACAGAAATGGTGGGAAAGCACCCAAAGGAAAAGGTGTCCCTAAGAAGACAAAGCAAAGGCCAAGACAAAGACGTAGTCAGACCCCCGTAAAGCGAAGAGTTTGCAGTGGTGATCCTATTGAATCATCACAGGAAGATCTGTCAGCAACTTCAGCAAAAGAAACAAAAATCTGCAAGAGGCAAAACTCTGCAAAAGCTAGACCAGTTTTTGAGGGGTACTGTCCAAGTTGTCAAATGCCATTCTCTTTATTGTTGATCCAGACACCTCAGTGGCATGTTACCGAATGTTTGGATGTCTCAGGGACTGCTGAAAAAGGTACAGTTTTAATGGGAAGCAAGGGCCCTTCTACTTTGTTTTTGAAAGCAGGCTATGTTCCTTTAAGAAGTGCAAACAATATATTCTCGCCATGCAACTCAGTATCTGAAAAACATTGACTAGATATCAGTCTGTTGATTAATCAGAGGCCAGAGCTAAGAAAACGGCAACCTTATATTGAAACAAATCTTGGTAGTCTTTGAATTAATTCTTTAAAAAGCTAGATTTTTGAAATTGTAGTAGGAAACTATAGTTTTAAGGCATGAATTAAAAAGCATGTACTAAATTTTAAAGAACAAAATCCTGTACAAGAGATCTGGTGAGTAAAGAAACTCTATGATGCATTTTTTTTTACAGAGAGTAGCTTACCAAATTAAAAACAATTGCAGATAATTCAGTAAAATAAAACAATTCTGTTCCAACCACCATTATTTGAATTTGAAAATTGTCATTAAAAAATCCCCCATAGCCTATTGAAGTTTATTAGAAAAGACTGGTTAACCATTATGTATTTAGTTAAGTAATTCAGAAAAAGTAGGCATTTATACCTGCACTGAACTCTTTTTGCTACAAATCATGTTATGTTTCCATCAGGCATTGTATTAGAAGTTTTGCATTCTCATAGATAAATTCAATTTGAGGAAATAAAGATACAATATGAAAAGTTGTCTGTATTAGCCATGTTTTTTAAAGCATAACTTTCAGGATTGTAATATTTGTTCATTAAATCTTGTTTTTCATTTGTGCTATATTCAAAAACATTTTGCTAATACTTTTTTCCTTCTTTTATTAGAATGTCCTGATGGCATTTTGTGCTCTTCAGTCATTCCTTCTCATTACAAACGCTACAGCCATTTCCAACTTGCAACAAGTAGAGCGCAGGATTTTATCTTTGCACCCTCATTATTTAGTGCAGAAAATTATTTCATTAGACCTGGTGCTGCTGAACATAATGAATTCAGTTGTACAGTATTACAGGATGTGAAGGTCTCTCAGAATATGGAAAAATCAAAACAGTCTCTTTTATTACCACAACAGAGTTCAATGACTATGAATTCCATCAATGTAATCAACATCATGGCTTCATCTTTGGGAAATATTAAAAAAACTGAACATACAATACAGCATATAGATGAACCAAAGCTGTCTGAATGCCTTAATCTTTTTTCTGAAGAAACTCAAACTGAGAAGCTAAACAGTCAACTTAGCTCTTTTCAACAGAATACCTCTCGCTTAGATGCTGATTTGAATGACAGTGACATTTCTTATTCCCCACTTTATACTGATGAAAATGCTGTAGAATCAGATGAGGCTGATAAGGAACAATTGCAGAAAAAGATAGAGATAATATGTAAAAAAAATCTATTTGATACCAGAAATTTGGAAAGCCAAAGTAGAATTGTTGAAAGTTTATCTAATAGATCCCAGCAGATACAGCTTCAACATAAGAGTGTTAAAATGTTGCTAGATGGAAAAACAATCAATGAATCCTCTAAAATTTTACCAGCAAGTGTGAATGAAACATCTAAGCCTCTCCCACAAAAGGACATGCATAATAGCACTGACAGTTCAGCAAGTTTTCTTGATCAGATGAAATGTCCCACAGGAGATTTCAATTCAAGAAAAACTAAGGATAAG
This sequence comes from Pseudonaja textilis, assembly GCF_049901715.1. Taxonomy (NCBI): domain Eukaryota; kingdom Metazoa; phylum Chordata; class Lepidosauria; order Squamata; family Elapidae; genus Pseudonaja; species Pseudonaja textilis. Next base: position 41,888,395 of record NC_141993.1, read on the forward strand.
TTTGACTGGCTTAAAGTGAACTCTTCTAATTTTGATGCAGATGACTATGGGCAGGGCAATTCTAGTGATAGTTATTGGTTCTCTGAAGATTCTGCTGTTAAGGATCATATGCTTTCTTCAAAATCTAAAAAAGAGCCTCTGCAATCATTCCGGCTAAGTCAAAGTGAAGTAGTAGAAAAATTCAATAACTTAGATGTTAAAGTTAAGACTACTATTAACACATGTGGAAATAGAGCACTTAAGAACAATTTGTGTTTGGTGAAAAAAAAAGAGGAAGGATCTTGTAAGAGTATTACAATGCCTATTTTACCCAGTACAGTATCTAAAACACAGCCACATCCTACTACAAACACTAAGGTCCAAATCACTCCTCCCAAGCACCTAAAACAAATGGACATTGGTGTTTTCTTTGGGTTGCAACCAAAAGTAAAAAGTAAGACTCCCCCACAAAAAAATCTTTTTGAAGAAAGAGTGATTGTGAATCCATCAGCTGCAAATGGAAACAAGCTCCTATCCCGAAAGAGGAAGGCTGAAGGATCAGTAGGAGAGACTGATACAGTCACAAAAAGTTCAAGCATTAAATATGACACCAAATCAGATAGTATTTCTGGTGGTCAGAGAAGACAGAAAAAAAGATACAGAGAATCATATCCTGGTGAAGATGGAATAAAAAAGCAGTGTCCCTTTTATAAAAAGATACCAGGTAGTGGTTTATTTATTTTGTAAGAAAACAATTTAGGATTTTTTTTGGGGGGTGGGGGTGCGCCCCTTTGCATCTTTAGTTTCTCCTAAAGAATGTGAAAATAACTTCTGCTATATATGTAAAATATTTTTTACTCAAAGCCCTGCAGGTGTTCTGTGTTTAGCTGTCCATGAAATGATCCTGTAGAAAATTATTCAGAATAAATTATATTGCATTCAGTAGTAAAATATGATCATTTGTTAATGGCAGGAGTAGCCAGTTTAAATCTTACTTGTAAAGAAATATGTAACTCGGGAATAGAAAGGAAAAGTTATTATATTATTTGGCTGACAGATCTAAAATTACAGAAAAAAATTTAAGGCTGTAGAGAGATAAAGTTATTTAAGTTCTAGCATCAATGAAATGTGCTAAGGTTGCAGTCCTGTACATACTTGAGGGTGAGTTCCACTAAATTCAATGAGGATTGCTTCTGAGTTAACATTTCTAAGACTGTAGTGTAAGTTCTTTGATATGTTATTTGTTTCTACTGATTATAGCTATTTTTCCTGTATTTTTGGCTCCTCAGACATTTATAATTAAAATTTCCAGAATTCCCACTAAGTATATTAAGTAATCCTCTTTTTTTCACTTAAACTTAAGGAAACAAACATGGTTAGTACTACTGTTCTGAGTGTAAATTCAAGAAAGAATCATCAGGTAAAGTTTTAACATTTATTCTGGCATAAACTTTTATGATTAGCATGGGAATGTGAACGTTGATGCATTGGCACATAGTTCACAAAAGCTTATGCCCTGATGAGTCTTGACAGACTCTGGAGGATTCTATAATTCTAAATGTACTAATCAGCTTTGGCAGTTACACTGTGTAAGAAATGACTGTGTTCTTTTATTAATTTGTTTCAGGCACAGGTTTTGTAGTAGATGCATTCCAGTATGGAGAGATTGAAGGCTGCAGTGCTTATTTCCTTACCCACTTTCATTCTGATCATTATGGTGGCCTAACTAAAAAGTTTACATTTCCAATATATTGCAATAAGGTATGTATGGCTACTGCAGACTCATTTGGAAAGTACAAAACATGTAAGATATATCTTGTCTGTGCATATGATATTAATAATCCTTTGGAATTTTGGAACTAATTTTAAGACATATCAATCAACAAACTGTGGGTTGCACGAGTGCCTTACATTTGTGTCATTGTAAATTTATTGCTGCCATTGCTAAATTATTATACTTTTTTCTCCATTGGACTAGTGTTGTGCTCTTCAGGATTTGTAAGGTATAATGATGAAGTAGAGATTCCAAGTATGGAAAATACAGTATTGTCTGGCTTCAGTCAATATTAACTGTCATGAAAAGTAAATCTATATTCAACCCCAACTCTTTCCTCCTTTTTCTTCCCTCATTTGTTTCATTTACCATCTTGCCTAATTAATACCTTGTAATTAGGTCCAAATGAAATTGGTGCAACAGGTGTAACTAGCTGCAAAACATTTTTGTATTTTAGATAACTGGAAACTTGGTAAAGAATAAACTCGGAGTGCAAGAGCAATATGTCCATATCCTGCCAATGGATAGAGAATGTATAATAGATAACATCAAAGTAGTGTTGGTTGATGCTAATCAGTAAGTATTTTTTAAAAAGTATATGATTTCAATTTTGTTTTGGGTTTGAATTCAAAATGCCATTTCTTCTTCTCTTTCTCTCTTCTACTCCACTCATTCTTCTTGCAGTTGTCCTGGTGCTGCAATGATTCTTTTTTGTCTTCCAAATGGGACTGTAATATTGCATACTGGTGACTTTAGGGCAAATCCTTCCATGGAGCGCTGTCCTTTCCTGAATAAATTGAGAGTTCATACTGTTTACTTGGACACAACGTAAGTTTTTGATTAAATATTTATAATATTGAAATATGGTGAGAACACTTTGTAAACTACAAAAATGTGCCAGGGTAGAATCATGGAGTTGGAAGGGATTATCCAAGTTATCTAGACCAAACTCCTGCTTGCTTCTAGGTTATATCTAACATACAACTGTCTCCCTCTGTAAAAACTTCATGTAGCAGACTTCTGCTAGGCAGAGCATTCTTCATGTCTAGCCTGAACATCTGTTCTTGTACTTTTAACACTTTGGACATTTCTACTGTGGGACAATAGAATACAAGTCCATGGTTTCTTCTGTGTGACAATCCTTGAGATGTTTGGAGACAGATACTTAATTTTCCTAGCTTTGCATTTTTGCTATGGTTTATGTCACTGAAAGCAGTATCATCCTGCTTTGGCAATTATAGAAATAAATGCCATCTATTTCTTATGCACAAAACAATTGTGTCCTACTCATTGAGACAACAGCATATTTTTGTCGACAGATGTGGCAAAAAAAGATAAATTGAACAAATGATTGATTTAAAAATTGTGCTCAAAGCAGTTAGCTATACTTGTTCCATTAATTATTTACTTTTTTTGTGGAAAAAATGAATGTACTTGTAGTAGCCTTTTTTATCACAAAAATATGCAAACTAAAAATAAAGGAAAGGACTTTTAATTCAAATTATTCCCAGAAGTATGATTGTTGTCTTCTACATGTTTGTATATTGGCAGTGGAGCTACAACTTATGTGTACTAATTGTTCTCTATACTAGAAACCTCTACCTTGACTTATAGTAATCCCTTTGAGTTTGACACTTTTCACTTTTGAGTTTAATACTTTTCACCATATTGTATATTGATACTTATTTGTGATGCTGTTTATCTGTTCATGTAAATAGAAGGCTAAAGATGTTACTTTGTTTTTTTTCCCATCAAAACTGAATTTTCTAATATGTATTTTATTACTCTTTCTTAGGTATTGTAGTCCTGAATATACTTTTCCTTCCCAGCAAGAAGTGATTCAATTTGCTGTCAATACTGCATTTGAACAAGTGACTTTAAACCCACGAACTTTAGTTGTTTGTGGAACATATTCTGTTGGCAAAGAAAAAGTCTTTCTAGGTAAAGAAAGGACTCTTCTATAAGAACTACAGAGATACCATATCGTAAATATTTGAGCTGAACCTTTTATTCAGCACAACCTAATTATCTGTTTCTACTCATAATGTTACTTTCACAAAAATATCACAGCTCTAAAATAGTTAAAATCATACCCTTTTGGACTTCTTGGCAAACAGTTCAGAGGCAAAGCAGTGTATGTCATGAACAATTGAAGATGCCCCATTTTAGTAATGCTATAGTTTACGAATGGTTTGGAGATATTAATAGCCTTGTAAATGTAAGTGACTTTTTCAACTTCTAACTCAGCTTTTTGGTATGTGGGTAACTTTCCAAATGCAATGTAATTTATTTGAATGCTAAATTGGAAAGTGGTGAAACATGCATGTCGGCCTTCCTAACACTGATTATCTGGAATGAAATGAATATTTTACCCACTTTTGGAACTCTTCATAGTCTATCCTATTACTATTTTTAAGCTGGGAAGCAGATACAAATTTTTATAGTTAAACAAAAAAAAGAATAAATTAGTGATTTGAACGCTTTTTTAAAAAGACGTTAATGAAAAATTTGCTTTCTTCTTTAAAGATAACAGAAATGGTATAAACTATCTGAACTTTTCACTTATATTTGAGCTATTTTTTTTCTTAAAAATCTGAAGGTGAATTCTGAAATCTCAATATAAAAAAACCCCTGATTTTGTTTCCTAGTTTCTTTATTGCCATTTTAAAACAATTGGATGAATTGGCATGCAGCAAGAGTAGGTTTTACTAGTTTAGTCAAATTCCCTGGGAATCCTCTCTATTCCTATTGGATTAGAATATTTTTATGGGTAATCCACAGAAGATGTGTTCAAAACAAACATATAAGCAAATACTACCTTTAGGGAATTATCAGTGAAATACAAAAGTAAGCTTATATTATTTTTCCTATTTCCATTTTCATGATGTCACTTCTGCAGCTATTGCTGAAGTTCTGGGCTCAAAAGTAAGCATGTCTCAACAGAAATACAAAATACTTCAATGCTTAGAATCAGCAACAATAAATTCCCTCATCACTTTGAACTGGAATAATACTTTCCTACATCTTCTGCCCATGATGCAGATAAATTTTAAGGTAAGATTTAAAGCTGAATCCCAGCGTAAGAAAAGTACAGTCTTCTACCTTAAGATACTATAATTACAGTAAATAAGATCCAGTTGCAAATTAATAGTTGAAAATACAATTTACATGATCTATGTAATGTAAAGCTTTATGGTGCAAGCAAGATGGCATTTATCCAGACTTTGAGTCAATGTAATGATTTCTTTTGTTAGATATGCTGTTATATGTTCATTTTGATTTTTTTTGCTTCCAAGGAATTTCATATCTTCCAGAAGTCAAGTTGTGAATGTATTTAAAGCAGCGGTGTCAAACTTGTGGCCTGCGGCCTGGATACGTCACATGCTGGCCAAGCCTATGCTTAGTTTAGTGACGGGGGAAAAAGTCATGATACGTCACATGACAACACCGTGATGATGCAAGTTTGACCCCCTTGATTTAAAGCAATTTTTCACGAGATAGATATAAAATATACCATTAATAACTTTCAGAAGCCTGGTGGTTGCAAGATGCCAGCTGATGAACTTTCAACTGATTATGTCAGTTTATTATTACGTTATATATTTTTTATCTTTCCCAAATCTGTTACAATGGAAAATAATGTTTTGCTGTAACTACAATGGCAGATACAAATTTACTTTATTGTCATAAGCCTTGCAGCAGCCCAAAATGGAAATGGTTAAAGCAAAAGAAAGGCTCACAGTTACTTGTTCTGTATTATAACAACACGTTAGATGCAAAACTGAATTTGGGAAAGAAGAAAAAAATTAATTATTATGCTTTACTGCTTAACTTTTGTCATGGTTTAGGAAGTTGTGCAGAATTTCTTAAATTTATCATATAAATCTAAAGCAAACCAAGACACTCTTCCGAAACAGTATATCTCTCAAATACTTGCAACTTGATATCTTTTGGTATCCTTTTGCCCAGTGATTGAGAAAGATCCTGTTGCCTTTTAAAACAAATATCAATGGAATCCATGACCTCTAGATTGTTAGAGTTCAGTTCTTATAATATATATGTGTGTGTGTGTGTGTGTGTGTGTGTATAAACAACTTCAGTTCTTATAATCCCTAACCAGATGGCCTTTGGATATGATGATTGGGAATTTTGAGACTTAAAAGTTAAATATATTTAAAGAGCACCAGAGTGAGAAAGCTTCTATAGACAAACAACATTAATGCCATTACCATACTGTACTGAAGTCATTAAGAAAATGTAGTTAAGAATATACCTTTTTAAAAAAGAACTAAGGTTGGTCTCTACTGAAGCTACTTTCAGAGAGTAAACATAAAGTAAAAGATGGGTTAAGTTAAAAGGCCATCTTTGTGTTTTTAAGATTCTTAAAAATAAGTTTCATTTGTATCAAACATTTTGTTGTCTAAAACATTTTGATAGTTAGTATGCATTGATCCTTGCCTTTCTCACTTCGGTATTTTCCTGATAGATAGACAGAATAGATAGAATTCTTTATTGGCCAAGTGTGATTGGACACATAAGGAATTTGTCTTGGTGCAAATGCTATCAGTGTACATAAAAGAAGAGATACATTCATCAAGAGTCAAGAATCATAAGGTACAACACTTAATAATAGTCATAGGGCACAATAAGCAATCAAATCATATTAGGAAACATTGAATATAAATCGTAAGGATACAAGTGACAAAGTTACAGTCATACAGTCACAAGTGGGAGGGGATGGGTGATAAGTGATGAAAAGATTAATAGTAATAGTAGTGCAGACTTTGTTAAATAGTTGGAAAGTGTTGAGGGAATTATTTGTTTAGCAGAGTGATGGTGTTCGAGAAAAAACTGTCCTTGTGGCTAGTTGTTCTGGTGTGCAGTGCTCTATAGTGTCGTTTTAAGGGTAGGAGTTGAAACAGTTTATGTCCGGGATGTGAGGGGTATGTAAATATTTTCACAGCACTCTTTTTGACTCGTGCAGTGTACTTTTCGATTGAAGGCAGATTGGTAGTAATTGTTTTTTCTGCAATCCTAATTATACTCTGAAGTCTGTGTCTGCCTTGTTGGTTTGCAGAACCAAACCAGACAGTTTTAGAGGTGCAGATGATAGACTCATTAATTCCTCTGTAGAACTGTATCAGCAGCTTCTTGGGCAGATTGAGATTTCTGAGTTGGTGCAGAAAGAACATTCTTTGTTGTGCTTTTTTGATGACGTTTTTGATGTTAGGTGTCAATTTTAACTCTTGTGATATGATAGAATCAGAAAATTGAAGTGTCTACTGTTGATACTGTGTTGTCTGGTATTTTAAGAGGTGGTGATATGGGAGGGTTTCTCCTAAAGTCTACCACCATTTCTATGGTTTTGAGTGTGTTCAGTTCCAGATTGTTCCGGTTACACCACGAGGCAAGTTGTACAACCTCCCGTCTGTACGTGGATTCGTCGTCGTTTCAAATTAGACCAATCACTGTTGTATCATCTGCAAACTTCAGTATTTTAACAGATGGATCATTTGAGATGCAGTCATTGGTATGTAGGGAGAAGAGAAGTGGAGAAAGCACACAGCCTTGGGGGCCCCCTGTGCTAATTGTACAGGTATCAGATGTGATTCTGCCTAGCCTCACCTGCTTCTTCCTGTCTGTTAGGAAGCTTATGATCCACTTATAAGTGTGTTCAGGTACCGCTAGCTGGTTTAGTTTAGTTAGAAGAATGTTTGGAATGATGGTATTGAGTGCTGAACTGAAGTCTACAAAGAGGACCCTTGCGTAGGTATTCAGGGTGTTGTAGGTTGTAGTGCAGAGCCATAATCTGTCAATCTATTTGCTTGGTATACAAACTGCATGGGATCTAACAGCAAATCCGTGATGGTTTTCTGGTGGAACAGCACTAGCCTTTCAAAGGTTTTCATAACTACAGATGTTAGAGAAACTGGTCTGTAGTCATTCAGTTCCCTGATGGAGAGCTTCTTTGGCACTGGGATGATAGTAGAGCATTTGAAGCAAGAAGGAATATAGCATATGTCCAGTGATTTATTGAAGATTCAGGTGAAGATAGGGACCAATTGGTCAGCACAGACTTTTAAGCAAGAAGTAGTTATCTTGTCTGGCCCTGGTGCTTTTCCTGGCTTTTTCCTATTAAATACATCTCGCAATTCTTTTTTTGTGATCACCAGAGGTTGTGAACCCAATGGTTGGGGTCAGTTGTAGGACGCTTGGCTGTTTTTGGTATGTTTGAGATGGGGGTTGTGGAGATAAGTGGCTGTAGTTTCCTTTCAAACCTGCGGTAAAACACATTCAGGTCATATGCTAGTTGTTGATTTCCTTTTGCCTGGGAAGGAGGTTTGCTGTAGCCAGTGATGTTTTTAAGAGTTTTCCACATGTTTGCTGGTTCATTTGTTGAGAACTGATTCCTTAACTTTTCATAGTAGCTTCTTTCTGCTGCTCTGATCTCTCTTGTTAATACGTTTCTGGCCTGATTGTATAGCATTCTGTCACCTTTTCTGTAGGCTTTCTCTTTGGAACGGCGTAGCTGCTTAAGTTTAGCTGTGAAACAAGGTTTATTGTTACTATATATTCATAGGTTCCTTGTTGGTACACATAGGTCTTCGCAGAAGCTGACATATGATGTATCTGTGAGCTCATCTTCAAAAGGTATCTTCAAAACATTCCAATCAGTGCAATCAAGGCAATCTTCAGCTTTGCCTCATCAGTCCAAGTCCTCATTGATTTAATTGTTGGTTTCATGGTTATAAGTCTTTGTCTGTAGGCAGGTACAAGGTGAATCATGCACTGATAAAGAGTGTCCCACAGCTACTCATGGCAATTTAAAATTCCCGCTCTTTTACCTCATCTCCTTTTTCAGCACTGCTGCTTCTTTCCTTTGTTTGTTGCAATCCATAGCACTGGGGAATTAGTTAGAATCTTCTTCGTGTTTGCAAAGACGGGGGGTGGGGGAGTGTGAGGAATCAGAAAGCTGCTCCTTAGAGAAACATTGCCCAATTCTTAGCAGATGGTCTCCTGGGTATAAAATCCGTAGTAAATTGCAGACAATAATAAAGAATAAAGAAACCGTTAGAGAGCATTTCACCAAGGCAGTCGTTGTTGAGCCACCTTGGAATCTTGATGTTTTGGTCCCAGATTCTCAGCCAGCCTGTGAATTATAGTCCACCATATCCGGAGTATACCCGATTGGCTGAAATTGGAATTAAATGATAACAGTTTAGGGGAAAGGAAAATTTGGTAGTTCAGGAACAGAACACTTTGGAGAACTCTAGAATGTTCTTCTTTCTGTCTGAATCATGCTGTTTCAAGAGCAGTATCTGGAAGAAGGAGGGAGGCTAAAAAAGTATGGAATGTAGCAGAAGGAGAACAGAATGTTTTGGAGTTCTCCAAAATGCTACTAAATCACCATATTTTGCACACTCCCATAAAAGTTCTTTAAGGTTTCAGATGTCTTTATGAATACTATCTGGAGATGCCAAAGTTTAAGTTGTGTCTGTTTTACACGCAGAACATTTATTTCACTGTACAATAATCAAAGAACACACAGTACATTGAGATATATTGAAAATGACATTCTGATTCTAATTATTCATGGCAATATACTCCAAAATTCTTCAATTATTTGGAATAATATTTTTCCAAAATTTCTTTGGGAATATTTTGAGTTTAATGTGCTTCAGATTACTTTGAATAGTCCTGTATTTATTAACTCTGGTTTTTTGAGGTTGTGGGACGAATCCAAATATTTTCTATATACTTTATATACAGGTAGACTTAAGACCACAACTGAGCCCCGAATTTTCATTGCTAAGCAAGATAGTTAAGTGAATTTTGCTCCATTTTATGACTATTCTTGCCATAGTTGATAAATGAATCAGTATAGCCAAGTTAGTATCGCAGTTCTTAAGTGAATCTGGCTTTTCCATTGACTTTGCTTATCAGAAGGTTACAAAAGATGAACCTGGGATACTGCATCCATCATAAACATATACCAGTAACCAAGCATCCAAATTTTCATCATGTGACCATGGGATGCTGCAATGATCCTAAGTGTGAAAAATGATCATAAGTCACTTTTTAATGCTATTTTAACTTCAAATGGTCACTAAACGAATGGTTATAAATCAATAACTCCCTGTACTTTTGTTCATTTCTGTAGTTCTCATGGAACGAAGAATTTTAGTCAATTAAAATTGTTCCAAATAAGTATATGTCACAGAAGTATTTTTAGGATTGAATCCTTATGGACTAATTTTACGTATGTTTATTCTGAAGTCATGCTAATTTAAGTGGTAAAATAAAAAACATATTGCTATTTGAACAGTTTAATCACAAACAGCTTGTTCTTTATCTTTAAGTTAAAGTGTATAGATAAACTGTAATAAAACTACAGGAAGTTCTCTGCTTATGATCACAATTGTGCTGGATCTCAGACATTGAACAAAGTATTAAGCAAGACATTGTGTGACTGCTTTGGATCACCCCAGTTGCGGTTGTTAAGTAGGAGATAAAGAGTGTGGGGTGCCTTGGGGAGAGAAGACTCCAGAAGGCTGTGTTAAGGAATGACAGTCTTCCCTGCTAAAATTCAAGCCGGATTTTCAGCCTCTGAGTGAAGAAAAAAATTATGAGATTATTATGACTTCAAACACTTATTAAATGAGTTGAGGACTACCTGTAAACATTCCAGTTAAATAGTATATATAGATAGTCCTTGACTTACAATTACAATTGAGAATAAAATTTCTGTTGCTAGGTGAGAAATCTGTTAAGTGAATTTTGCTTCATTTCATGACTTTTCTTGCCACATTTGTTACGTGAATCACTGCAGTTGTTAAATTAGTAACGGTTGTTAAATTAATCTGGCTTCCTCATTGACTTTGCTTGCCAGAAAGTCACAAAAGAGGATCACATGACTCTAGGACACTTCAACCATCATAAATATGAACCATTGTCAAGTAAATCACATGACCATAGAGATTCTGCAATAGTCATAAGTTGTTCTGACCCAAGAACCAAGAAACAGAGTCCTTATTCCAAAAAAACCCCTCTTTATTTAGTTACTATGAAGTCATGCCATTTAGTTACAGAAAAGTCCCAGCAATAACCTTTCTAAAGGTTAAGTGCAAGAACAGACCTTATCAGTCCTTGGATAATTGCCAGGCTGAGAGCTTCCAGTCGCAAAGCTGTAAATTAATTCCTGGCAAGGAGTCTCTGAGGCACAAACCACGATAAACAAATCTTCATAATAATAAGCAAACTAATTGTCTCCTACAACTACCACTCCCCTTTTGCTTCTATTTATTCCCCAGGGAGAGACCATTCAGGGTCATTCCTTCCGAGTTGGCCTCTGTTCCTTAATTGTTCTCCTCTCCTGACAGCTCTGGGCATATGCACATCTGGAACAGGCTCCAACTGTTCTTCTTCCTCATTTATGTCTGATTATGAAGGCAGCTGGGAAATATCGGACGGCCCTGGCCCTATCTCTGTTTCCGATGCAGCACATCAATCAGAACCTTCCCCAGACTTCAGGACTGGCCCAAGTTCCTCCCCAACCTCCTCACTGTCCGAGTCTGCTTCCAGTTCTGTATAAGTGTGAAAAATTGTCCTAAGTAACTTTTTTCAGTGCCATTGTAACTTCGAATGATCACTTACACTCTTGTAAGTTGAGAACTACTTGTATATTGCCTTGTATTTGCTTAAGAAATGTTTCAAATAGAAGTGAAGTCTGTCTCAGTACTAAATAGCATGATGTAGTTACCTTTTTGTTCTTTTTCAAGGATATTGCTGTTTTAATAGTATTTACTGGTCAATTTGTGTCACTGTGGATTTTTTTTTCATTGCTGCATATTTTTGCAACGTTTCACTATTTTCAAACTGTCTAATAATTGAACTAATAATAGAAAGTCCTGAATTAATATTCTGACACTTTATCATGCATTTTCTCTAATGGTAATTCAGATTATATAGATGAAACTTTGACCGTTATTTGGCATTTATTTTCACAACAGGGATACTGAAAATTTATAAAACTATAATAACCTTTTCTTGTAAATATTTTTATTCCTGCATATTAACAAAATCTACAACATGTGTTGCCATTATTATCTAATAATCTGTTACCTAAAAGCTATTTATTTTCAAATGAAATAAATTTGTTTGTTGTTTTTTTTTGTAGAATTTGCAGAATCATTTGAATAAGTTCTCTGAGAAATTTGATCATATTTTGGCTTTTAAGCCCACTGGATGGACATATTCAGATGGATGTTATTCTTTGAGTGATATCAAACCTCAGACAAGAAGAAATATCACTATATATGGTAATACAATTTCAAATTATTCATATACTTAATTATCTTGTCAGTTTTCCATTACAGATTGGAACCAAATAACCCATGAGCTAGCCAAGAAGTTAAAGGGATACAAAATAAATAGGGGATGTTGTATGTGACCTTTAAAAGACAACTTATATTAGTCAGGCATTGTAAAATGTTTAGAGGGCGCTTACATTTTGGGAAGGATGAGCCCTTTTCCCTTTCCAGCTGTAGGCTTGGATTCAGACTTTTCTAACAGGATTATCTGTAACCAGAATATGTCTTTGCATTGATCAGAAACAGATCATGTTATTTCTAATACACATTTTGATAGTGAAGTAGATAGGGAAATGTTTTGCTTGTTTCATATTAAATAACCAATAACTTTTCTTGAGGAAGCAGTATTTATTTCATGGTTTTACTATTTATAATGCATTTTCTTATTTTCAGTCATCCTCTTTCAGCATTTGATAGGAACAAGAAGTTATTAAACAAAAAAATTAAAATAAATATGAAGCAGATTAATGAATTTTTCCCAGAATTTAGCTGGACATTCAGTATGTAAATTTAGTTAAAAAAATCTGTTTCAAGTTTTGTAAAGCACATTATGCCAAATTTATGCCATTTATGCTCATATTGACCATTTGTTTTTGTTGTTGTTTTATTTGCAGGGATTCCTTACAGTGAGCACAGCAGTTTTCTTGAAATGAAACGATTTATTCAGTGGCTGAAACCTCAGAAAATTATTCCTACTGTAAATGTAGGTAATTGGAAAGTTAGACATGAAATGGAAAAGTATTTCAAGGACTGGAAGATGGAAGTTGCAGAATGGAATTAGGAAAGTAGGATCTTTATTACAATTCTGATCAAATTTTTCTGCATTGTTCTTTTGACTGATCTACATGGAAACAATGTAGATGTATAGAAACAAACATCTTCTGCTGCACTAGCAGAATTTACAGCATTCAGAAGAAATGAAAAATGAAATCAAGTAATATAAACTTATTGTTTTTACATTTTTACTTATTGTACTTAAAATAAATAAACAATCTGAAAGAGTCTAGATAAGTGTTGCAATGTTTTAATAATTTGCAAACCAAGCACTGATAATTTCAAGATACTATATTTCCTTTGGTCTCATATGTCTCCAGTTGAAATACTGGTATAATTTTTTTATTTGTGTGTTGATCTAAGTTTTGCCAGCTTGCATCAATGGTTGCATCCTCCACATAATTATTAGTAACTTATTGTTTAATCCCCCAGGTTAATAGCCATCAACCTGTCTCTATGCATGCCAACACCAACTTTCATAGTGTAATCAGTTTTAGTTCTTTCTGGAGTAGGAAAATCTGATCACAGTAGAGTATTAAATATGGATTTATACATCATACATTTAAATAAATGTGCAAAACATTTTATTTTAAACCCCTTTCATAGGTTCTAATGATTGATCAGACAAAATGCACTTTAGATGATCTTATGAATCATTCTATTTTTTCATTATTTTTAGCATGATGAAGATAGAAAGACATCATATTTGCTTTTGCATTCATAAACAAAGCAACCAAAATTCAGTTAATGCCTACAAAGGAGAGAGGGAGGGACGGACAGGGAGGCATCTATCTTTTGGATCTGTTTTCAAGTTTGTTGAAATTTAGTAAAGGTTCTGCAAGTCAGAGATTAATTCTCTCTCTAACTCCAAGACTAATAATAATAATAATTTGCTGAAATCCCCAAAAATGTGGGTTTGTTTCAAATTGTTAAAAACTATTAAAAATAAGAAACAATACAAAAAACCTAAAAGCATAAAAAAAAGAAAAATGATGATAGAGGCAACAAACCCAGATGGGAACAAGAAAACGAAGAAATGGGTCTAAATGCATTCTTGTCAAAGAATTGGGTGAATTGCCGTATCTTCAAGACCCTACATGGAATCATGAGTAATCTTTCAGAGATTTCCATTCTGTCTACCCTAAAAGGTAGCTGCAATTAATTTCCCAGAATTAATCCAAGATCTGATTAGAACATTAGAATTAGCTAGAAACATTTCATAACTAGCAAAATTTGGATCTTCTTTCTTCATATTCACTTCTCTTGGATACCTGTGTTGATAGGCAGGATCATATTTCAGGTCATGTTCTGTCTATTTAGTTCAGTTTTCTTTTTAATTTGGGTACATCTTCAGGAAAGAAATTGTTCTTATGATAAAATCAGAGTAACATGACTTAGAATGGGAAAAATTGATTAAAAATGGAAATTGTAAGTTTGATTACTCAACAGAATTGTCAAAATTATGGAAAATTATATTATTACTGAGATAATTCAACTTTTTCCGTCACCATAACTACGGTTTCTCAAAGTTAGTGTCTTGTAGATTAGAAAAATGAGCAAAGATAGAATTAAACATTCACATGAATGTGATTATAAAATGCATGTTTACAAAAGTATTTAAATATTGGAAAATAGAAACAACATATTGTATTATGTATTGTATTATATTGTATTATGAATAGAACACATATACTGTGAGATATAAAAACTAAATCATATTTAGTCATTTGTACTCTTATGTCAAAAGGTGAGTCTGAGTATTTTTTTTAAAAAAGGAAATAAGTTTTTCCACTCTTTTTTCCAGAATCTTTTTTTTGTAGGCAAAAAATACAGAATTGAAAAATACAAATTGATGCACTACTAAAGTTTTCCTTTTCAATATATAATTTGGATTTTAGCACAAAGGCAGCTGTTTTAACTGAATCAAGAGACTAAATACATACCAAACTCTTATTTATTCACCAGGACTTTTTTTTAACTAGGCTTGGAAGAATTTAATTGGCAGAGTGACATGATTCTTATGTAACTTGAGTTTTAGCTGTTAGCTACTTCACTGAAAGCTCAAAAATAGAAATATTTGAAATCTTTCTCCGGGTTTTTTTTTCTTTGAAGCTCACATTATTAATTACAGATATGGTTCAAAATAAACATTACAAATGTGTAAATGCCTGTTTTTAAAGGAGTGAGACTACAGTGCTACTTTTGATTTAATGAAGAGATAAGACCACCTGTCAGTCTGGTACCTTTCAGGTGTGCTTGACATTTCTAGTGGCATATGTTGACTAAGAATGAATGTTCAACATATCTAGCAGATGTCAGATTATGGACAGTTACCAAGATAATAGGACAAATATTCTTATATTCTTGGTTAAATTTGTTAGGTGAATATTTTCTGGAAACCTTTATAAAACATTCTTATAAATCTCAGCATTTTGGAAATAAAATGCTCTTGCCTGGAAGTGGCTATAAAAGTTATTCTTTCAATAAAAGAGTATAATAAGATGACTAAGTCATACCTTAAGATTTTTTAATATCTGCACTGAACCTTTGATAAATGGATTTGCAATTAGTCATCTGTAACCATATAATAATCATTTATAAAAATACACAGAAGGAATTATACAATTTTTTATAGTACTTTGAACAAACTCTTGGATTTTCTATTTACAATCAATTATTTAATCTTGGTTAAATTCTGACAGAAGTAATCTATTTACAGACCATTACAGGCTAGATAATATGAGTTAACTTTTTATATAAACATTTATATCAAAATAGTTTATAATATTTTCCTATAGTATGAAGAAAATATTGCAATGCAATATGGGAACATCCTGAAGAGGATTTATTTATTTAGCATATGGCACGTGTTAGCCAGGGATCACCAAGGTGCCGTTATGAAAGGATTTTGGGGTGGTGGTGTTATTTTTATTTCCGTGGGACACCTGAATGCCGAAAGGCAATTGGGAGAGGCTTCTTTCTTGTCCCTACACGGTTTATTCACTGACGGAACCTCAACTTGGGACCATGCGCTGCCAAGCTGCCGACCTCCACGATGCACAGGCTCAGCGTCTTACCATGTTAGTCACCGCGGCCCCTGCTGAAGAAATAAACATTTACAGTATCTACTCATCCAAATCATTAATAAACATAATAATTGAACACTGACTTTATGGAATCCCACTTCTTAAATTAGGTCATGCAGTCCATACTGTTGCAATTTGCAATTTGTGTTTATTCGTGTTAGAAGATGTCACATAAACTGAAAGCAAGAAAAATTGTGATTATGTGAAAACATACTTCTAATGAATTCGATTACAGGCAGTAATAAATAAAATAATATCATTAACTATTGTTAGTAACTTGCTAATGCTAACTAGAAATATAGAAAATGTAGCGTACTTGTCCATCAGAAGATCACTTTTTTAAAATTATCCCTTGAGGGCAGTTTATAAGGGTTCCTGAAAATGACTTCGTGGTTGAAAAGCTGAAATAATTGTATTGAAAAATGACTTATGATTCAGCAAATGCACCTGAAAAAAACTTTCTATTTTACATGCTTTGATCTTTTGTTTTTTTAATACACTGTCAGCTTTTTATCAAGTCTATGATGACTACCTAGACATGAACAAATATTTTCCACTCTTGTGAACAACTTCATTCCTTTTACATGAGTGGCAGTATCACTGTGTTGATAAAGCAGCTCTAAAATAAGTACTTATGTAAAGCAAAATACAGGGAAATATGCCTGTCTTTGCTTCCAGCACATTCCTTACAGAATCCCACAAATCTCTCAGCAGAAAGGATTGTTTGCCTTCCCAGCTCACAAAAGATAGCAAAGAAAGTGAATTTTGAATGATCACTTTCCAGAAATGATATTAAAAGTTAATTTAGATGTAAAATCGATTTTCTTTTTAAATGTTATCTCAATCATTTGATGAACAAATTGGATTTTTAAAAAATGTGATGAATAAGAAGAGGGATTTTTTTTGTATTAGATATAATTATGGAATGTTTCGCTTGTAAAAGAATAAATAGTGTCTTGATTTACATTCTAAACATACAGGAAGGACAGCTGCTTTCTAGTTCATTGATGGTTTCTTGATTTAACCCCTTAACACTGAGATTAAAAGGGGGACATTAGCAGGAGCAATTCTGGAGGACAGTTGTAGCAGCTATGCATCCATAGAAATGACAGAATGAAACTATTTTTCATTCTGTTGTTAACGGAACAATTGAAACAATTATCACACTGGTAGAGTATTAGATATGAAGCAGAGATAACACAAAAGATATTTTGGAGAATGAAAGCAGCTGGTAAAAGGCGAATAGGGCAGAAGGAAGTCATGATCTAATGTGTGTTTATAATTAAATCTGCAATTCTTCATATTTGTAAGTAAGAGAGATTTGAAAAAGATGACTGGTGCAACAGTTAAATAAAAATGAGGCTTAATTAGGAAGATGTCAGGATGGAACATTTGCCAAGCGACAGAACAAAACAATTTATGTTATTCACATTCCTAATTAGCAGATGTTAATAATATCTCATCTTCCACTAAACTGCACTTCACTTAGGATTCTTCCAGATTCAGACAACTTTTATCTAAAAAGTTGAAACAAACCCATGTACAGGAATATAAATTTACACAGAGAAAGCCACACACCCACACACAGAGAATAGGTTCAAACAATGATAGCTATATAGTTCAAGGATCGGAAGGAGCACGCCACTAAAGTTTAGCTGCTATGAAATTACACAGTTATTGCCCTCCTATTCCCAGGGTGTCAATATAACCACTCTTTGAACAAGATGATGCACATTGGGTATCACATTCGCTGCCCACCCCCGGTTTAGTGAAGGGAAAGTTACAATACATCACATGACAACATGACGCCTTGAATTTAACACCCCTCATGTACATGGTTCATTTTTGACTTTTTATAAATATGCTGTAAAATATAATCCTTATAGATGTTTTTAATAGACTTTTGAACAAACGTGAGATATTTAGATCACATTGAAGCAGTCCAAATTGGAGGTGACAATAATAACCCCTTTTCTGTAGGTGAATAGAATAGAATAACAGAGTCTGAAGGGACCTTGAAGATTTTTAAGTCAAACCTCCTGCTTAGGCAGGAAACCCTATACCAGAGGTAGGGAAACTTGGCTCTTTTATCACTTGTGGACTTCAACTCCCAGAATTCCTGAATGAGCCATAAAAGGTTCTGCATCCCTGGCCTATTGGTTTTTCAGTTGTGGGGGAAATCAATTTTTGACTTGAATTGGACTGTTTATGTCCTATATTAAACAGTCCCATTCCAAGTCAAAAATTGATTTCACATTTATCTGCAGCATAAACAGAAAACAGTCTTGTTTTGAAGATCTGTTGACGTATCCAAAATACCTGAAAAAGCATTGGATGAATTAACTATTTTGACTGCTACTAGTTGTTAGCAACTCAGTTAATTATTAAAATATAAGTAGAAATCATAAGTACATATATAAAGTATCGATTTCCCTCACGTTCAGTTGCAAAGTTCTTTCATTTTCCATTCATTTGTAATAACTAGGATCATCATTTCATTCACAAAGAGTGCAAGAATACCTGAAGACCTCATGTATACAGTATAGAAGCATGTCTCTTTTTAAATTATCAAACAGAAATTACATGGAAGAACCTCATTAAAAGAAAAATGAGAGGAGAATCAAAGAACATTATGTTCCAATTTTATATCACAAAATGAAATGATTGAACAATTTTGACACTGTAACTTTTAGAGTGTATAATCAGAAGAAATAAGGTAAAAAAGACGAATCCTTCCTATATATGTATAATCAAATAAAGGGTTATGAGAAGCTACATTCATGAGATTGGAGCATTTTCCCAAACTTGTTTCTAGTTTTACTTTTTTCAGTTTCCTGCAAATCTTCATGCAGTTAACTTCTTGTTACCATGCTGTTGGGAAATTTATGTAATAATTTAACAGGGCTGTATTAATTTTTTAAAAATCATTTAAAATAATGTCACTGAAAACAATGATCTGAAAAGGGAAATTAACTTGCAGGAAAGAATTGGCAGATCGGTAAATTGAACAATTGTCACTGAGCTCATCTTTATTATTTATTTATTGATTTGATTTGATTTGATTTGTCAATCGCTTACAAGATAATAGCTAGAGGTATAAACATGAGTAAGAATACAGGAAATATATATGAATAAATGAGACAATAGAACAGGGACGATAAGCATGAATGTGCACTTATGCACGCCCCTTACAGACCTCTTAGGAATGGGGTGAGGTCAATAGTAGATAGTTTAAGGTTAAAGGAGGTTAAGGGGGTTTAGAGGATGTAACAACAGAGTCAGGTGGTGCATTCCAGGCATTGACCACTCTGTTGCTGAAGTCGTACTTTCTGCAGTCAAATTTGGAACGGTTTGAGTTTGTATCTGTTATGTGCTCTTGTACTGTTGCAGTTGAAGCTGAATTACCTTCTACAATTTCCTACCAGTCAAAGAGGTAGTCGTTGACTGGTAGGACATTGTAGCAGATAATTTTGTGTACTACAATCTTTTCATTGATTTCTTTCTGCAGATAGGATAACAAGCCAGTGAAACCACGACAAAACTGATTGCTAAGATATACTCTTATGATATACTTACACTGTTCTTTTATGCCATTATGGACACGTGCATCCTGGAACATGCAAAATCTCTGAATTTGGGAGTCGATTTATTGTCACTTTTACCTTGGGGCAAAAAAAAAGTAGGAATGGTGATTATAACATTATATCTGACAGTTTATCTTATACTTTTTGAGTTAGTAAGATAATAAACAATTTTTTCAGGTCCAAACTATGAATCAGCATGCATTTCTATAATAAACACTGGAGTTGAGAAATGTATACAATTCTGGTGATTTAGGCCTGCAGCAGCAAAGACTTTTCTTGCCAGACAGTTTTATGAAGTTGTGTATCATTAGCATCTTGATGGAGTCCATGAAAAATCTATTGGCAACAAAATCCTGAAGTGAATAATTGCTGCAAATATTTCTAATGTTAAGACACAGAAAAATATATGGAGAAAAAGCCAGGAATTACCATTGCCATAACAATGGACTGATCACTCTGTCAGAGTGATTTTAAAGCGTTGATGAATTTGTCTTACAATTTGACGGGCTAGAAAGGAATGTTAGTTTGTTTCTTGCTACAAACAGAAATTCTACTGGTTCTGTCTGGTTCTATAGAACCCTTTGTTACTTCCTAAGCAGTTTGCAGAACCGGTAGTTAGAAGCAATCTCCGTTTGTTTTTTTCCACCCTTATTACATTCTTGCCAGTACGCCTAGACTTCCTGTTTCCGGAGCTTCTGAGGCTTGGCTTTCTTAAAGGGGAAAGGGAAAGGGTGGGATTCAAATTTTTTAACAACTGGTTCTATGGGTGTGGCTTAGTTGGTGAGTGTGGCTTGGTGGTCATGTGACTGGGTGGATGTGGCTTGGTGCTCATGTTATTGGCTGGGTGTAGCCAACTCAATATCACTCAAATTGAGGCATGCATCTCCTGGCCTGGCCTCTCATGACTGTGGGGATGCTGCAACAGTTGTAAGTGTGAAAAATGGTCATAAGTCACTTTTTTCAGTGCCATTGTAACTTTGAATGATCACTCAACACAAGCAAAGTACCAGCAAAGGAGGAGAAAAAACTCCAGAGACATTCCTGAAACAGGAAGTCTAGTCCTGCCAAGCATGTAATAAGGGTTAACAGAGAGGCAGTTTCTGTAAGCAACACCAGCATGTTTCCTTCCTGCCTTCCTTACAGGATTAGGCCAGTAATTTCTTCTAACAACCAGTTCTCCGAACTGCTTAGGATGTTAACAACCGGTTCTAGAAAATAGATGCGAACTGGTAGAATCCCACCTCTGGGAAAGGGTTGTTTCAAGTTTTTTACATGCTGTTGGGAGGAAATACTTCCCTGGACAATCAGCACTTTGAAGAAATAATTGAATAATGAAGCAGGGAATCAAGTGGCAGGGAACCAAGATGAGTAACATTCAGCAAGGCTTCTTGGCTAGCTAGAAAGATTGACATTCAAATGTGAGTTTACATACCCTTTCTGAGTTTTGGTCTAAAACTGGTTTTTGGTGAAGGTTAATTCAGTGCTTGGTGACATTTAATCCTGTATTGATGGGATAATTTTCCCTATTCAGCTTCAACAAGCAATAGCTACTGTTGTGATTTAATTATTTGTATTGTGTTTGAATTTTTTCCTGCCTCATAGTTTCTTTTTCTATCTGGGGAGGGGGTCTTCCTCACTGCTTTAGTACTATCTGGCACTGTCCTTTTGGGATGTACTTCTAAGAGGCAGGATGCAAGCTTGGCACTGATCTTTTTTACTGCCTTTCTGGGGGGAAGTAAATCTTCCTTAAATCTGGATGATTTCCTTAGGATATCTTGTGAGCTGAGTGAAACCAGCTGGCATCTTTAAGTGGTGCAGGATTGTTTTTCCTAGGTGTGCTTTTTCTGGGAGCTTAAATGACCTCTCTGCTAAAGGGTTTCACTTATGAGCAAGACATGGCTGCTTGATAGTCATCACTGCATTTTAACTATTTTCATTCCTTAAGGTGCTTTGGCACCCTGCCTGATTTGTAACTCTGGCTTGCAGGTATTTTTAATCTAATGATTGGTATTTAGGGCAGCTTTTTGCAAGTAAAGAAGCTTTTTGTATTTTTGTACAGGTAACCATTTTTCACAATTATGACCGTTGCAGCATCCCCACTGACATGAGAGGCAAAGTGAGGAGAAGTGCCCCTTGACATGAGTGATGTCTAGTTGGCCACACCCTCCCAGTCACATGACTACCAAGCCACACCCACCAACTAAGCCACACACACAGAACCATTGTTAAAAAAACTGAGTCCCTGCGACAGCCCTCCTGCTTGAGATTTATTTCTAGTTTTAAAAAACAACAATCTATTTCAGTTTGCTGACCTCCTTCACCAGGAGTTAGAATATTCTGGATATTTCACAAAACCAGTTTATGTGTTGTTGCTAATAATAGTGCTGGGATTTAAAAATATTTAAGTTATTGAAAGGAAGTAGTTTGACAAAAAAGAAACCCTTTCAGTTTTTACTGCGCTTGTTCATTGTCACTTTATTTCTAAGGTCAGACTTAAGTTTAAAAAGGGATCCTATGGCAAATGAAACCAAGCTGGAGAGGTGAATGGGGAGAGAAGGGTGATACAGGATCACTTATCATCTAGCTGGACATTTCTAATTGTGTATTTATAAGCAGATAGATAGGGCAAAACATCTAATGATAATTTTGCATAAAAATCTCGTATTGCCTAGTGCTAAGCTTTGCCTCAATTGCCATTTCTTACCTCCTTTCTTGTGGATCTACTTATGAACCAAAACATTTCATCCATATCTTTGATTTGCAAATCATTCACAGCCACTATACAGTCCCCTTGATGAAATATGCATCCTAAACCATATGGGTCTTTCCACTGAGAAATGCTGCAGTAAATTAGAGAAGGGACAAAAAACAAACATTTCAGACTTCTTATCTAACCTGATATGGAAATTAACAGAGGAAACTATCTTAGACCACAGTTTTAAGGGAACATTTCCTTACTGTTGGCAATTTTTGTTGAAGTTAGTGGGATCTGATCATGTTGAATTTTCATCGCACAGCACATCTGTCAGGCTGGGATTAAAAATGTTAGAAAATTGAATGAATCTGAGAGCTGTTCATTTATTAGGGCCAGGAAGAACAATTAATTAAAAGTAAAATTGTCTGAAAGAGGAGAGTGGAAGGCTATTACTATATTAAAATATTCCACACCAAGTTATTATGCAGTCATATACCAACTCTCTTGTGATCTTAATATCTTGCAGCACACTATACTTCAATAGCATATACTATACTAAAAATTAGCAGCAGAAAAGTTGATTCTCAATAAATGAGCTGGGAGCAGAATTTGTTTTGGTGTGCATGTATGTGTGTGAGTGTTTGTGTCTTTCTCTGTGTGTACTGAGTTTCTCAGTCCAAGAACAAACAAAAGATCTGTTATGCAAAGGTTTAAAATGATTATGGACCCAGAAATTGACTGCTCTATATCAATTAATTAATTAAAAACATCAGACATGCCTTTCTGAATTACTGAAAAGTATCAAGTATTAAACCTCATATTAGGTCTGTGAGGTAGACCAAGTTAGGAAACATGCTCCTCAAGAAATACTGAAATTCTACTATATTTATATAGAGCAGTGTATATGCTGGCTGGGGGAATTCTGGGAATTGAAATCCATGTATGTTAAAGTTCCTGGGGCTGAGAAATTGACGGTCTGACAGTGTTTTTCTTTTCCTACTTTTTATATCTGACAAAGTCAGTGCAGGATCACTTTCAGTTTCTTTATAACAGCTTCCTTTTTCTGTGCGTAATACATGTTATGCTAACTGCCACAATCCTGATGGAGAGCTTTGAATATTGCTAATCTCTTTTCCACTTTATTGTTTGGATCGTTCCTCCTTTTGTCAGTCCCTGATAGGCCAGTCATTGATACCGATATGCCTCTTTGCTGATCAACAAGGTGGGTGGGGAAATGTCCAAGCCTTCAATATGAAACATGAAATTTCCCATTGATTTGAAAAGAAAAGAGGTGAAACATGTGATATTAGAAGCTGACCGTTTTGTTTGTAGCTAATCAAATTTCCTGTTTCATTTTGTTATTAACTGATATCTTGAGGGGGCTGCTGGACTAATGTCAGACTCCCCCACCCCACCCCTGCTCCGCTCTCCATCTAACCATCTTTTTTGGCTATCATATTTTCCTTGTGTTCTTTTCCATTGCTTATTTTATTTCTCTATTATTTTATTTCTGCTCTGTTTACACTTTTATATTCTTCCTTTTTATTATTGTAAGCTGTCTAGGGCATCCCTATGGCAAGACAGACAGCAAATAAATTTAACGGATAAATAAATGAATGACGTATACATTATTGTAGTTATTAGACAGGTATAGTATGGCAGTCTATGAATGATGACAATCTAAAGCTGTAGGATCTTGATAGTTTTATTGATGCATTTTCCCCCACACTCTCCTACTTTTGTTGAAGGTAAGCAAGCAATGCAATGTTGTTAAAAGGAAACCTGTTACTTTATGTCTTCATAATCTGGAGAAAGATTGTGGTAGAGAAAGTGTGACACCTTGTGGTTTACCAAGGCAGTGGAATTTTAAAAACTTGCCAAGTTTTTGGTTTGTTTTTTTTAATTTCATCCTGAGTGTCTATTGTGGGAATAATGACGAACCCTATATCAGGCCTCAGACAGTTATTTTCTGCCAGATGAATTTACTTTAATACTGATGATAAGATACCCAAGAGCAACAATGCAGTTCAGGCAGCCTGGACTGTATAGTTCCATCCACCAATTTGGTTTCTTCATATGTATGTTCCCCCTGAGGCAAACACCTAAATTTCCTTTTATTAGTATCAATTCTGATGCTAGGAGATATAAATACAAAAACTATTTACTACTGCATTGACTTCAACAGTTAACATTTTTGCATTTGAAGAACTGTTCTCACATATTTTCCAAGTTACTTTTTGATTGCTTGAAAGAGCTATGAAATCTATTACCGATTTCTAAGATCTACCAAATGTTAGCTGGAGACATTATGATAACTATGGAAGAGAATGCACCTTCATATATCTTCAGCCCTGACATTTCTTTTCACAAGAACTGACTGCATAGTCTTAATGCTTAAAGTTATCTATCTTAATTTCCATATCTTAATTATCTACACAACAACTACATGAAAAAGTCTTCATTTTCCAAAGATAAACATTCCAGTATCCCAATGTCTTTTGGCAGGATTTAGTTTTCAGATAGTGTTTATCTTTGTTTTCAGGGAAGGGGAGCTCTTTTTGTGAATCTATTTTACTTTGTTTCAATGCTTCTTAAAGCAATAATGATGCCCTGTTGATTAATTAAATTTATCCTGCCATGATTTGCTGCAGGTAATCCATCTGAGATCTATGAAACTATGTTCCTTTGCTTCTTATAAAATATATATCTATTTTCCCCCTTTGGGAGACTTAGAATCTATGTCTAGACAAATGTACAATAAGTGTAGTAAATAACAATGTTAAAAAGCATGAAATATTAAATTTTTTAAATAAATAAAGGCCATAAAATTAACTTATTAATGACTCTTCAAATTAAAAGAATTAAGAATTAATTAAGAAAAAATTAAAATTAAAAGAGTTACTTTGTGACTTTAACAAGAATTTTTATAATGTTCTTTGGACAAAACTCTATAGAAAAACCTGAAAGATTTTTGGTAGGGTTGGAACTATCTAATTAAATTAATTAACTTTAGTTAATGAAGTTAAGAATCTCTCAAATGACGAGCCCCTAACTGGCCTTTTCTGGACTTGAAAATTAAATTAGGCTAGATTATGGAAAAGAGATCTCAAAGGAATATCAGTGCTGTAGGACTGAGAAGTTGAGGGAAAAGTATCTTGGAAGATGGCAGTCATAAACTGTTTCTATAATACTGCCAAAAACAGCAGTGGGAATAAGTCCATGAGTTCAGCAAAAATTGGACTCACTTTGAAAGTGACTTTGCTACTTTTAATAGTTAACCAACTGCACATTAATTAGTTGGATCTGTCCTTGTGAAAGAATATTTGGTGATGAAAAGATGGCATTGCTAAAAATAACTCATGCATTTATTTTGGCCTGACAGCATATTAATTATGATAAAGCAATATATTTAGTTAAGCCAGCAGGAGTTTTATCAAAGTCCCTTCAATGTAATCGTCATTGAAAACCTGTAATTTGAATTTGATCATTTAGTTTGCTGATCCATTTTAAGAAGGCAAGTAGTTAACACATTCCCCATCTCCCAAAACAATTCATCTGATTGTTATTTAGAAATTTACATAATAAATACAGTAAATAATTAATATAAATAAAAAACTTTACCATATGTATCCAGATGCTTTTACAAGTGTTAAATAGGAAATAAGATTTTGTTGAGGAAGGAGAATATCCACCTTCTCCAACTGGTTATCATCTGTGATTTTACTAAAAAAGAAATGAATGAAATCCAGAATGTAAGGCTGTTTGATCAAAACATACACCATTGCAAACTATTGCTATTCAAGCTAATTCTTAAGATAGAAAACATATACTGTAAGCAATAGCAAGCTATATAGCTGTCTAGATTGGGCTGGGAAACACCCAGCCAGATATGGTTTATTTAAAAATTTATCTTTACAAATTTTAAACAGTATTAATATCTCTTTCTCCTTTTGGCTAGGGCAGGAGTACAGGATGCTGTCAAACCAAATACAGATAGACAATTACATGTCACAACAAAAGAAAAGGGATCCAGTAAGAAGGAAAAAATGGGCCATTTTATTTCTCCTCTATGTCTACTTAATATGTAAATTAAGGAACAAATTTATGCTTTGGTGAATTCAATGAATAAGATGATGGAGAGATAAAGTTAAACATTACTTCCTGGTTCACATAATGGAACAACATGCTAACTTAAATTTTTTGTTTATTAGCTACAAATATGATGTTTATCTATTTAGAATTGGAACAATTTAACAAGGTTTCCTTTTAGATCTCAACATTTACAGTCATGAAAGAAATGATTCTATTCAAAAGAAATTCTTACCTGAGAATAATGGACAATTGAACCACTGATAAAAAAAAGAGTTTGGGTGTTTTTTCCAATATTCTTGGTAATGGCTTTGCTTTATGTTGACTATCTTCTGCCACTTGTAGATCCATCTGATTTTGGGAAAGGACCACTAATTCATTATTGACATGTTTTGCCTTTATTTTATCTTCCACCATCTCTGGAATCCTGAGGAACAGATTATATTAACCTTAAAAGATATTTATCAGTCAGGTCCTCAAAAATCTGACTTCTGGACAATCACCTGAAGAGCAACAGTTGAATGAAAACAGATCATGTAAAATTAAGAACAAATTTAGGATAATGCAGGTAAAGTTTAGTTTAGATATGTGATGGTTTACTCACTGACCTCATAGCCATAAGTCATTAATTTCTGAAGTCAGTCTTTTGACATGTATTGAAAGTACATTGAGTACACTGAAGTATTTGGAAATAAACTTACTTATGTTGCATTGTTATGCTTTCTTATTTCCCCCCCTTCCCAAACTGAACATTCTTCCTGAATTTTTCTTTTTCTCGGCCTTCACATATTTAGAGATCTAGCTTTTTATTTGCTTCTTGTTCTAGCTCAAATAATTATGGGTGATTCCATATTTAGACAGTCATATATGCTTTTAAGTCAGTGTTGACTCCTGGCAACTGCCTGGACATATATGAACTGCTTATAGCAAAACCAGAAAAACAAAACAAAACATATTACTTCCAACGTCATTATTAATAAACTTTAAATACCATGTTAGGCCATACAACAAACATCAAGGTCATGTACTTCTCTTCTTATTAGCAGGTTTTGCTTAAATCCATCTTGCAATGTCATTCTCATCAACAATATGTAGTCAATATTACATACAGACTAAAATAAGTTTTAGAAACTTATTGATTACAAGTTAAATATGCGATCAATATGCAATTAGAATTATTGGTAATAATTAGCATCTTTCTGACTGTTCTAGTATTAATATCAGAAATTAGATTTTACTTTTGGTACTGATCTCCAATCTTACATCAGTTTGAATTCAGGAGATATAGTTAATCAAATGTTCACATGCTGATAGTCCTTTTGAAATATAATTGTATATCAGCAAGACTGAATGTACAATAAAGATTAATTTAAACTAGAAAGAACAGTCAAGAGGAACAAAGGAGCCCAAATTCAACCTTGGAATTTTCCCTTACAGTCCTAAACTCCTTCCTCGTCCTCTAAATCTTTGGCCTATCTCTCTAGTCTTTATGCTTTCAGAATTCTCATTTTCTCTCCTATCCACATTATTTGCAATAAGCAGTTAGCCAATTGAGAGAAAATCATTCAGTCTTTCTGAGCGGGAGGGGGGGATTTATTTTGACATAAAAAGAGAACCCAGAAGGAAGTGCTTTGTGCCATTTTTTTAAAGGAGAAAAGACCAGAATGGGACACCTCAGCATGACCAACTTGCTGAGGTTGCCCAGATGGAACTGGGCCAGCGAGCAGGCAAGTGAGCAAGTCAGAGGCAGGTGGATGAGCAGACGAGTGGGTAGTCAGAACACATAATGGCAGTGGCAGCCATTCTCACATCTCCCACCACCTCTGCCTCCACTGTGCACTCAGGCCACCTCCTCACTCACTCACTTGTTTGGCTCTCCATTTAGGCACTGGCAACGAGTTTCTCCCACAATGAAAGGCACATATTGAGTTGTCTTGCAACAACCTGGTATCAGTGAGTTGGCAGAGGCAATGTGATGACCTGGGGCATGGCACAAAGGTAACACAGTGAGATAATTAATAAGAGTCCCTTTATTATCTCCAACTTTTCCCCAATGTCTAGGTTACCTTCTGGCTGGAGAAAAACTCTCCCAGGAACAGCCTTTGACTAAAGAAAATTAAGTCCAAAATATGGTCAACACAAACTATAACTTAAAGTCCAAACAAGCCAAACTGAAGTAATTAATTTGATAGGGTAGGAACAAGAATTTCAGATTTGAAGGCATGGCAAAACTCACACAGTTGGGAAGATGCCAGGAACACAGATAAGCCATGACAGCACCAGACAAAGTCACGTTTGCTCCTAACAGCCTGCTGCTTGCAGCCTGCCTTTCTTTTCAATTGTCTTCCCAGCTGTGCTAATGAAGGGAATCAGGGCCCTTTCCTCCCCATAAGCCACATAACCCACTCTCTTCTCTGTTTCTCCCTCTGTGCCCTGGGATGAAGAATGGGTGGGCCTGGTTCTTCTGAACTCCTTCTCCCTTGTTCTATCTCTTCCCTGCTCTGCCCAGCAGGACTTTGCCCTTCCCCAGTCTCCTCCATAGTCAACAGAGCCACACTCCCATTCCCTGTCAACTGTCCTGCTTCCTCCTTGGATTCAGACACTGACAGGGGCATGACAGGTAACTTGCGGGGCAGTGGGGCTGCCCCTAGCTGGCCATCCATAGCTGGCTGCACCAGCTATGATCAGAAATGACTGTATTGTCCATATAGGGGACAACAGAAACCAAACACTTCTAGTAGTATCTACTAGATATGGGCTGCCAAATAAAGGATTGGTTTTTCTGTCATCTGTTGCCATTCTAGTTTTGAAGCCAACTCTGGTGGTCTTACCTGCAACATGCATAATCAGGAAAACTTTTAAAGTTTTGCACTTATTGTTGACTTTGTTGACTTTGACTTTGTTATTCACATGGAAGGAAAGTTGTAAAAGGAATGTGTAATATTTGTTTCAGGAGAGAAATATCTTATTGCTAGTATACTTACAAATCTTTCATGAACATGTATTCTTCATTGCTACTGAGCTTTTCATTGTCTGAGATGCTAGGTTTTCCTGGAGTGTTAAACCCATCAATCACCTCATCTAACTTTGAAAATAAATGATATGCAATTAATAAATGTATGTCTTATGCACTGTTTATATACAAATGTCATCAACTAAACTTAACAGTTTCTAGATTTGGATTCTGCTATCATGGGAATATTGATACACTATCTGGTTAAAGCTAAAACTGTTTCTTAGTAGTGAAGCAAAATAAAATAGTAATTGTTTAGTAATCAATTTAGTTTCTTAAAAAATCTCAGTAACTAGGACTGCTGAAAATCCTAGAACATGGTTCAATTTGATTTAGACAAAAAAGATGGCAAAAGGAAAAATAGGCTCATTTCATCAGCCCTGCTCAAATCAAGCTTTTTTCTCAAAGTGGTCCCTAGTGAATCAGCATTATATATATCACAGTTGGCCTCTATGGAATTGCCCTTTGGATGACAAATTAATGACAAAGAAAAACAAATCTGTTTTTTTTCTCATTTATGGTTTTTTTCCTGGTGTGGTACACATAATGTTTAAATTATCTGGGATTATGTTAAACATAAATAGATGGAATATGTACCTGTGTTAACATGAGATGTATTGGGGACTAAGAATCTACACTTGAGATACTAAAGGAGGCCAGTGTGTGTGTGTGTGTGTGTGTGTGTGTGTGTGTGTGTGAGAGAGAGAGAGAGAGAGAGAGAGAGAGAGAGAGAGAGAGGGAGGGAGGGAGGATGGAGGGATGGTCACCATTCTCTTGCTTTGGAACAGCTTATTTCCTGAGCTCAGAATGTCTGCTGTTAACATTCTATTCAGGATAGCAGTTAAAACTGTGGATGGGCGAAAACTTGGAGATTCTATGTTTCTATGTTGATTATATTTCTGTGATGAATTCAGATATTTATAGCTTATGATTATAACCCTCCTAAATTGATTAAGCAGCACACAAATAATTAACATAAATAATCAATGTGTAAATAAATAACATGCTAAATTATGTATTTATTAATACAAAAAAATGGATTATGCATACTCCATGGCTAGCCTAATCAATAACAAGGGAGGTCATGCCATTCTGCTTACTTGTGCTAAAATACTTGTTGGAGAAGCATAATATTCTTCTTTGTCTTTTTCTTCCAGTTCTTCAACAGGAATATTTGTCAGTTGCCTCTAAAACAATAATTTAATTATTCTTTACTTAACACCATTTGACAAGATAAAAATAAATGTTATCTATAAAAATAAGCACAAAACAGTGAGGTATCTGATTTTATTAGAAAATCAGAAATGAAGTGCAGAAAATGGAGGTCACTGTCTAAAATACACTGCTCAAAAAAATAAAGGGAACACTTAAACAACACAATGTAACTCCAAGTCAATCACACTTCTGTGAAATCAAACTGTCCACTTAGGGAGCAACACTGATTGACAATCAATTTCACATGCTGTTGTGCAAATGGAATAGACAACAGGTGGAAATCATAGGCAGTTAGCAAGACATCCCCAATAAAGGAGTGGTTCTGCAGGTGGTGACCACAGACCACTTCTCAGTTCCTATGCTTTCTGGCTGATGGTTTGGTCACTTTTGAATGCTGGTGGTGCTTTCACTCTAGTGGTAACATGAGATGGAGTCTACAACCCACACAAGTGGCTCAGGTAGTGCAGCTCATCCAGGATGGCACATCAATGCGAGCTGTGGCAAGAAGGTTTGCTGTGTCTGTCAGCATAGTGTCCAGAGCATGGAGGCACTACCAGGAGACAGGCCAGTACATCAGGAGACGTGAAGGAGGCCATAGGAGGGCAACAACCCAGCATCAGGACAGCTACCTCCGCCTTTGTGCAAGGAGGGACAGGAGGAGCACTGCCAGAGCCCTGCAAAATGACCTCCAGCGGGCCACAAAAGTACATGTGGCTGCTCAAATGGTCAGAAACAGACTCCATGAGGGTGGTATGAGGGCCCGACGTCAACAGGTTGTGCTTACAGCAGGATGTTTGGCATTAGCCAGAGAGCACTAAGATTGGCAAATTAGCCACTTGGCACCTGCGCTCTTCACAGATGAAAGCAGGTTTACACTGAGCACATGTGACAGATGTGACAGGGTTCTGGACACACCATGGGGAACGTTCTGCTGCCTGCAACATCTTCCAGCATGACCGTTTTGGCAGTGGGTCAGTAATGGTGTGGGGTGGCATTTCTTTAGGGGGCCGCACAGCCCTCCATGTCCTCACCAGAGGTAGCCTGACTGCCATTATGTACCAAGATGAGATCATCAGACCCCTTGTGAGACCATATGCTGGTGCAGTTGGCCCTGGGTTCATCCTAATGCAAGACAGTGCTAGACCTCATGTGGCTAGAGTGTGTCAGCAGTTCCTGCAAGACGAAGGCATTGATGCTATGGACTGGCCTGCCCGTTCCCCAGACCTGAATCCAATTGAGCACATCTGAGACATCATGTCTTGCTCCATCCACCAACGCCACGTTGCACCACAGACTGTCCAGGAGTTGGGGGATGCTTTAGTCCAGGTGTGGGAGGAAATCTCTCAGAAGACCCCCACCTCATCAGGAGCATGCCCAGGCGTTGTAGGGAGGTCATACAGGCACGTGGAGGCCACACACACTACTGAGCCTCATTTTGACTTGTTTGAAGGACATTACATCAAAGTTGGATCAGCCTGTAGTGTTTTTTTCCACTTTAATTTTGAGTGTAACTCCAAATCCAGACCTCCATGGTTGCTAAATTTGATTTCTATTGATAATTTTTGTGTGAGTTTGTTGTCAGCACATTCAACTATGTAATGAACAAAGTATTTAATAAGAATATTTCATTCATTCAGATCTAGGATGTCTTATTTTTGTGTTCTCTTTATTTTTTTGAGCAGTGTATATTTATATGTTATAATATGGGAAAACAAATTCAAATTAAAACCCCTTTCTGTCAGTTGGTATATATTTGTCTATTAAGTACAGTGCTAAAAACTGTTGATATAATTTTAAAAGGCAGTAAAATGCTCAGATATCTACTGAACATTATCAAGCTAATGCCTAGTTCCCACACACAATTATTTTGTATAGATAGTCTGTCCAAAAGACAAAATATCTACATACTGCATTGTTTTACTAATCATCAATACTAACTCCTTTGTCAAACATTACCATATTTGGAGCTTCACAAGAGTAAAAAGAACCAGAAGTAAAGTAACAATTGGTAAATAGGTAGGTAGGTAAATGGGTGGGTGGGTGGGAAGGAAGGAAGGCAATACAGTTTGTGAAATTGTTCCCCTTATTGTAAATAATATTATTAACAAATATTTCAGATAAATCTGATGGACAACATAGCCAGTATCCGTTTCTGAACTCACCAGGCGTTGTAGGAGTTTTCTTGGTGATTCATAAATATGTAATTCTTTCTGGATTTCTTTACAAGTCGGGTCTGAGTTTGGCCTTTTTTTGTAAGCTGATGCTGCTATGTCCTATGCCGCAAAGAAAATAATTAGTCACTTAATGGCTTTATTTCAAGGTGCTTAATTAACAGTGATAGCTGAAAATTTGAGATAGAGTTTCTGATAAGAATTACTATAGACACTTTTGCTTTAATTTCCTTTTAATATGTTAAAATTGTGGAAAAAGAAAAGGATAGTGTTAATTTTTAAAAAAACTATGCTTAATCACTAATTTTGAATTTTAAAAAAATCATAAATATCTAGGGTTATAAGAATGGAAGAAAGTCTGATCAAGTACACCCCTCCCAAAACTCCTAAAGCAAGCTAATAATGACTAAGCATGCTTAGTGGGAATATAAGACTGACTATTGGGAGAAAGAATGAAATCAAATTTCTTAGGAGGGTATTTCTGGACTTCTTAATACCTTGTTCCTTTATGCCTTGCAATTAAAGTGGATATGTCTATAAAAGTCTATAAAATTAAACACTTACTTCATATTTAGTGCCAAGACACTGATCCTTTTTGGTGATAGAGATAGTATCCAAATTATCAAGACAGGCTGGGACAGATTGGGACCGACTTCTGACTTTCAGTTTCTGAAATTCAAAATTTACACAACAAACGTTATATACTTTTATATAAATCATCTAATTGTTGTTCATAACAGCTGAAGACATGTTTCTTCAAGCATTTAGGGGCAAGTAGTGCACAGGATATTTTTTAGGCAAATTATTAGTTGTTGCTTGTATTTGTTTTTTTTACACATTCCTTACTTTGTAAACCAAATTACAAATTACTTGAGATCCACAAAAATGGGCAGTGAATAAACTGTGTTACAAATAAATGGCCATATTCTTTCTCTGAAATGCAGATGCCCACAATTAAGATCCACATCACATTCCATCCACCTAGGGTGGTAAGTATCTTCAGAAAATTATGCAAAAGTTAGCAAAGCACTACTTGCTTGTTTATTGTATTCATGGTCATTTAATTGTCAAACGTTTTGCAGTGTTGAAAACCTCCAAATTGTCTTTTCTAGGTGAAGACATGTTACCTTGGGATATAAAATTGCATTATTTATCTGTGAGCTCTTGCTATTAAATATTTTGTGACAGCGGTCATTGTGGCTGATCAAATAAGCCTTTTTCTGTCTTGGTGCTTTTCTGGAAACAATGCAAGGATTGTGTTGCAAGGCTACAATAGTCTCAGGTGTGCTGACCTTTCATTGAAGGATCAGCTCTTTTCCAGGATGTGCCCTGGAGAAAAATTGATTAACACTTTAATGTTTTAGTTCTTGGGTTTTCACCTTTTTTTTTTTGCTTTTTACCACATTGTATATTATTCTAAATTGTATGCCATCCAGAACGCTTGTGTAAATGTGATTTATAAGTAAACATTAAACAAAGAAAAGTTTTCCCTTACCAGCAAAGATTCATTAGTAATCAGTTTTATGATTGTTAATAACATGGGAGATTGATGATTTAGTTTAGACTGTCTCAAAATTTCATCTAACACTTAAGGAAGTTGCTAAATATTAACAATAGCCACAGTCTGGATAAACCATCTGGTGCCTTTCTTACATTATTTAGTATTATTTTCTGTATAAGTTTAATTTATTGTTTTACTGTTTTTATGATTGTTTTATAGTTGTTACCTTTGATTGCTTTATAGTTATTGCTTTCATTGTTGTTGTGAGTTACTCAGAGTTGCTTAAGATATAATTATTTTTTCTTCATAACAAAGATTGGCAGCCATATAAATATTTTAAATAAATACAAGACAAGACAGTTTATATTTGATATGTTGTAATCCTGTCTTTTAAAATTGGACTTGGATCGCAAGTAAAAATCAAGAATCAGGTAGATATTATCTTGTCAACATTCAGGAGATTTAGAAGCCTGCTTTCCTCACAGAAAATTTTAGTGAAAGTAAAATGTGAATCGGGTGGAGAAAAATTGATTCACATCTTAACTAAGGAAAATTTTTAAGTAAACTTGTCTTTAATGAAGGCAAATAAAAAAAGAATGAGCGTATCATTATCAACTTCAAAAGTTGACAATGTTGCTTGTAAAAGGGACATTTCTTGAGTTAATAATTTGAAACTTGACTTCTGTAATCTGATTGCCTCATTAAAGCTTTTGGTAACATTTGCTGATAAAAATCCCATTTGCTATATATGCCGTGTTTCCTTGTGAACTA
The DNA here is from genome assembly GCF_049901715.1 of Pseudonaja textilis. Taxonomy (NCBI): domain Eukaryota; kingdom Metazoa; phylum Chordata; class Lepidosauria; order Squamata; family Elapidae; genus Pseudonaja; species Pseudonaja textilis. The sequence continues at coordinate 41,923,417 of NC_141993.1, forward strand.
GAATATGTTTGGAAAAGGACAGAGGCAAATGATAATTAACAGTTTGGCTTCCCCACTCCCTTTAGAAGCATTAGATATGGTATGGTATATCACAAAAGACAACATTAATTTACCTGTTTTTCTGAGCACAATGTAAACAGGAAGGTGGCCCATTCCTCAACTTCCTTGCTAGAGTTTTAAATGTTTTACAACAGACAAAAGAGTAACAAAAGTTAAAAATTAAGTCCAGATGATGCTCACAACATTTAGAAATTGTCTAAGATGATGACTGTGTGTCATTCTTTGCCTTTGCCTATGAATTGCAGAATTAATCAAGATGCATGCAACAAGCTGCAGCACCTATCTGGACTTGGGTTAAGGTGGCTTAGAAGAATGGAATTCTCTTGGATTTGGATGCTAGAATAGGAAATTTTAAAAAATCCCAGAAGACACAGGAAAACCACTTCCATATTGTTGTCCAAAAAAGCAATGCAAGTCCGAACTTCAGATAGTTTTCAAAGGAGCCATGCAGAATATTTCACTGGATTTGATTTCACTTAAGAATTAGCTTATGTTTCCCCTCTCATGATTGAATTTCCTCTATTCTAGAATAGTGCGAAATAGTTAGCTCTTAGAATAATCTCTAATTATAAAAAATATCTTTCTTTCTTTTCCTTTCTTCCTTCCCCCTTCTTTCCCATAATTGTGAGAAAGTGTTCATCATAAGTTGTTTTTCTCTTTTGCAGCTTTATGACACAAATCTGGAGAATCTAACTCTGTCATAAACAGTATTGAACTATGCCCACTGCAGTTGATATTTTTTTCTATGCAAGCTGCAGAATTCAGAATAATGGTCTGAAATTATAGGGAAGCAGATTATAGTTGGATGCTAGAAAAAACATCGTATCAATAAGAGTAATTTCATAATACATGCAGGTTTCAAGATTGTAAAATACCTCCATCACTGTATGTGTTTAAACACTGAGTCATACCCCAGAAATATTTAGTCTGAGGATCCATTTTTAATATTTGGGTGTTCTTTTTTCCAACATTATAACAAATTAAAACTATGTCCCATAAAAGGATTGTGAACTTACCTATCTTTTCCAATAAGGTAATATATTCTGTTCTCTGTAGTGATACTCAATACTTCGGCGAACTGGCACTTGAACATCTTTTTCACTGCAGACATTTTCTCAAAATCACCTATGCCGATTTCTATTTTTAAAGCCCTGTCAAATAAATATAAAATAGGTAAACAAATATTATAAATTCTCCTCAGATATGAGAAGAGAGTCTGTAGCTTATATCTGGTATAGAAAATTCCTGCCCAAGAAGTTTCTAGGCAATCAGTAGAGCTATCATACCCAGGCTACAAAACCCAGGCGACCATTAAATAGTTCGTCACTCTTTGCTTGTAGTCATCTAGGGTTTTCAAGCCCAGATACAGTAATTGTAGAATCAGGATTGTTTATTTTATTTTATTTTATTTATTTGTCAATTGTTTACGAGATAATAAGTAAAAGTGTATACATAATTATGAATACATGAAATGAGTACATATAAGAAAAATGAAAGAAAAATAAAAGAAACAATAGGACAGGGACGGTAGGCACGTTGGTGCGCTTATGCACGCTCCCTACAGACCTCTTAGGAAAGGGGTGAGGTCAATAGTAGACAGTCTAAGGTTAAAGTTTTTGGGGTTTGGAGAAGAAACTACAGAGTCGGGTAGAGTATTCCAGACATTGACCACTCTGTTGCTGAAGTCGTATTTCCTGCAATCAAGCTTGGTGCGGTTAACCTTGAGTTTGTATCTGTTGTGTGCTCTTGTGTTGTTATGGTTGAAGCTGAAGTATTCATTGATAGGTAGGACATTGCAATGTATGATTTTATATACCATGCTTAAATCAGACCGAAGACGGCGTAATTCAAGGTTTTCTAGTTCTAGAATTTCAAGTCTGGTGGCATAAGGTATTCTACAATGAGTAGAGGAGTGGAGAACTCTTCTTGTGAAATATTTCTGGACTTTCTCAATTGTGCTAATATCAGATACGTAATGTGGGTTCCAGACTGATGAGCTGTATTCGAGTATTGGTCTAGCAAATGTTTTGTATGCTCTAGTTAGTAGTGTGATATTACCAGAGAAAAAGCTACGTAAGATTAGGTTAACAACTCTTAATGCCTTTTTGGCTATGTAGTTGCAGTGGGCACTAGCACTTAGATCATTAGAGGTGAGTATTCCAAGGTCCTTTACAGAGCTTGGATCATCAACAAGATCTTGACTATTCAGCTTGTATTTTATTTTCGGATTTTTTTTGCCAATATGTAAGACAGAGCATTTATTTGTTGAGATTTGAAGTTGCCATTTGTGTCTTCACAAAAAGGATCTCTTTGTGCATAATCATATAAGGTCTCTTTTCACAAGCCCACAGAGTCAGAAAGCGACTAAACTCATGCAATTCTGTTACACCCATTTATTTTAATGCATGAAAAGTGTAATTTGACTGTTCTCTTCCACCTTCATCTCTAATATTTACTTACTTACTTATTGAAGCATGCCTCAACTAAACATCAAATAGAAATTAACTAAGATGTTAGGAATAAAAATGATGATAATGATCCTACAGCATAAAACAAAACCTAGCCAAGCTTATGAAACAGAGATTCAGTATCAGGGACTGTTTCATCCTGTGCTAGGAGTTATGGAAGAACTAGGTTTTTAAATATTTGTGGAACAGGGTTAGGACCACAAAGAATAGGGGGTCATGGAGCTGTGACATAGGGAAAGTGCAGCCTCATATCATATAATGTAGACCAACATTTGTTAAAGAACCAGAGAAAAGTACAGTAACCTTTATTATTTAAGCATCAGAAATGTTGTATTTCACCAATAAGTCAGCTAAAATAAACTGTGATCCATTTGTTCAAATACTTACTCATTAATTTCAATGTGGCCTTTTATTTGCTGGCCTTTGTGATAGCTCAAGATATAACGATTTTGGGCAGAATGAGAAAGAATAAAATATCTCTTTTTCCAGGAAACCTACAGAAAGGGGAAAAATTAATTTCATACATTAATAGAAAATCAACACATTAGGAATGTATTTTGATGATGCTATAATTTTCCTAACTGTACCTGATTATTAAAAAGCTGAGGTGGTGGTGATTTTATGAAGAAACCATGCTTGTAAACACTGCTGTCACAATTTCCTAAGAAAGAAAAACAAAAGGTCATGTTTTATAAAAAGATATTCTTGCACAATAACTAATGCTAAATGCTGGGCAACCAAATTTTGGCCTTGAAATATCATCAAGCCATCTCTCTTTTTCTTACTCATGCTCTACCTAGGCTTTAAACATACATGAAACAAACTAATAACTGCAATAAATTAGAAATGGCATTCTTTATTTTTTTTTAATGAACATCTTCAAAATATCTTGAATATGTCACTACATTGCAAATACTTCCTAGACCTAGAAGATGGGAGGTAAGCAAAGTGTATATTGGAACAAGGAACAAAAAAGATGACAAGAGACATGGAAGAGCAATTTTCTGGAAAATAAAAAATAAGGTTCTAATATGGTGTTTTTCAACCTCAACATCTTTAAGATGTGTGAACTTCAAATTCCAAAATTACCACAACCAGAATTTTCTACAGACCAAAGTTGTAGTGTGGGACAAGAAAAATAGAATGAATGATACATAAATTGCAAGATTAGAATAAGATGATTAATTTGTGTAGCTTGGTATAATATTTCCTAAACATTGAGAAATGAATGGAGAAATGTTCAGATATGTAAATGCTGGAAGAAGACAGTGGCTAGCTCATTGTGAAAAATGAAGATTTAAAAAAGTAAAAATAGTTATACATATTAAACTGATTCTATCCATTGCATGAAAGTTGAAAATTTCACAAAAGGAAATTGAATGCCATGAGAAAATTGTTACTGTACTTAAGAAGTGATAGTGGTAAAACAAGAAGAGATAAGGTTATGAATGAGTAATATACATATGAAGACTAAATATAAATCTGAATGACAAGTCCAAAATAATTATTTGAAATCTTTGGTCATTTAGGGACAATGGATGAAGATATAATCACAAATATATAAAAGGAAACTGAATTCATTGAGAAGGCGGTGAAAATCAAGAAGGTTGTTTTTTGGATATGATGTAAAGGATAGAGTGCATGAAGAAATTTGTTTGCTGGGATAGAAATATATGGAAAAGTACAGACGATGGGGTTTATGAAAAGTAGTTTCTTTGGGTTTCCTTTTATCTCCTGATTTTAATTTGTGTTCCATACTATTGCTTACACTTACACTTGCATTTGCAAAATGTTGTTTAATCTGAAAGGGAATAATATAATATCTATATATGTTTGTGAGAACACTCCAAACACAGCACTGCCTATTGTATGATTTCCAATTGACTATATATGTAAAAACAAATAAAAATTTACACTGTGGCAAAGCATATTAAAATATTTTGGGAAAAACATATTTGGAAGAATAATGTATAATCTAGTCCCAATATAATAATGTTATATAGTTAAGCAATGATGGTGGTTATAAAGAAAATATGCTGCTGTAGACACTATGATCTGAAGCTAGATACAAATGAAAGCATGAGGAAGCATTTTTTGTATAAGCTCCTTTCATCCTTTGCACAATACATTTTATTGATTACTATGGTACTATTGCATATCATCAAGGCCTGTGAACAAGGTCAGGAACTGGCCCATTAGTTCTTAAAATCAGAAAATAGCCCGAAGGATTTGTATGAAAGTGGCAGACTACAGTTACAAGCAGAATTTCTCTTTGTTCTTAACAAAATTCTAGCAAATTAACCTTTTAGTTCATAAAAATAGTTAAACGAGTTGAAATATGCTTGGTATTCACAGAAAACTCAGAGCAGTATTTAAAAAACATTGTCAAGTGAAAATAAAAATGTATGTGTAGAGCTTTTTGATGAATGAGAAGCAGAGCTCAGTGTGAAACAAACTCCATTAGATCAGATCTCTGAAGTGTATAATAAATATAAAGGGTAACATATAAAGCATGGACAAGATGCATTTTCTGCTTCATTGAGTAACAATTTAATGAAAGGAGCAGGTCTTTTAGTATGAAAATCTGATTGTAGGGTGGCTTAAGAATGTCCATTGCCAAATTCTTGATTCGGTTTGAAATTTGGATCAAAGTCAACCTGAAAAAAGAGTGGGAATATAACCTGGTGACTGTGTAACAAATTGTTATAACTTTATAACAGAGACTTGTTCTGCATTTATTGAACAAGGGACATATTGACAAGTATCAAGTATAAAAAATGCTGTGAAAAGAGGAATCAGGCAGAAACATATTTAGAATTTATGTACCAATACTAGTTCTTGTAGAATCCATATTTGATTATTAGTTCAACCTGAAAAATAAACAAAGAATGAATGTTAAAGATGAACTTCACTGTTTCTCAAGGCTACCATAACCAAAGGATTTCTAAAAGACAGACCTTTTTTTTTCAGGATTCACTAATCTATTTAATACAAACAGAAACTGTAACCACACAACATATTATCAGATGGTAACAATATTGTTTGTTAATCTTATTTAAATTTAAGTTACTCATATACTTGGAATAAAATAAAATAATTTCATATGCCAAAACAAACAAAAACTCATATGCAATAGTTGTCAGTTTCCCCCAAAGAACATGGTATTTGCCAAGAATAAGAATGTGATATTTAATTTCTATAATTTTGTCCAGTTTCTACTTGGAATGTTATGCAAAAAAAAAAAAAAATACCGGAAGATTCAATTACCATCCTGGAAATTCAACAGAATAATAAAATGCAACAAAAAGTCCCTTGAGATTAGAATTGTAAGAATTACATTGATAAAAGTTTATAAGAAGGAAAAGAGATTTAGGAACTGATATATAGTACTCTTTAGCAATATATGAAATTCCTACTTTTCTTTCATCTTGCAGATAAAAACATCAGTATTAACAAAATGAACAATTTATAAGGCATTAGTATTATGCAAAGATTTATTTATGATATGACTTCCCTTTTTCCCTTTTGCCTGCACAGCGACCCTTTAATCTGCTTCAACTATTTTGGAAAGCTTGTTTAGATACGAAGGGGAGAAAATATATAGTAGGTTTGCTAATAAATGCAACTTTACTAGCAGAATTATAGTCAAAATGAAGATTTTCAAAACTAATTCTTACCTCTATGCTGAACAGAATTCACCATATTTTAGAAATAAATTGGATTTGTTTGAAGAAAAGAACTATGGCTTTTAAATACTAGTGCCAAGATAAAAGAAAAAAAATAGGACGTGTTAAATTTGAAATATAGTCCATAATCATTGCAATCTAGTTCATGTGAAAAATGCTCTTTCATTTCTAAGTATTTAGAAAACACAGTGCTTTCAGTGAAAAGTATCAGACAGACATGTTCTGTACATCAGTGATGTTTCAGCAAGAAGAATTTCCTATTCTTTTCATTAGACATTGCATTTTGTGGATACATACAGTTGTTATACTGGACTGAACTTTCTCTGTTTTTCTCTATAAATAAATTCAGAACATCAACTGTTCACTAAAAATTCAATTTCTACAAGGAATTAATTAACTGAAGAAAACTGCAGTTTTAAAAAACCCTATTTTATCATGAGATTAATCATTCACTGAACTAAAACCCTATTCTTCTTCCTCTTCCCATTCCACCATATCTGTGATTAGTAGATAACATAATTCTTTGTTTGCAAGGATTGAAAGGAACAAATATCACTTCTTTTTTATTTTATTTATTTGTCAAAAGCTTACAACAACAGAAACAAGAATAAACATAAGTTTATTCTTGTTTAAATACAAGAAATAGGAACTAATTGGGGACAATAGGACAGGGACAGTAGGCACAATTGTGAATGCACCTTATGAATGCACCTTACAGACCTTTTAGGAATGGGGTGAGGTCAATAGAGGTTAGTTTGAGTATAAAGAAGTGGGGGCTTGAGCAGGTGACAACAGAATCAGGTAGTGAGTTCCAGACATTGACCACTCTGTTGCTGAACTTCCTGCAATTGAGTTTGGAGTGATATACATTTAGCTTATATCTGTTGTGTGCTCTTGTATTGTTGTGGTTAAAGCTGAAATATTCATTAACTGGTAAGACGTTGTAACAAAAAAAATTTATGTACTATGCTTAAGTCCAATTTTAGTTGGCATAGTTCAAAGTTCTTTATTCACTTTTTTACCACTTCTTTATTCGTTTCTGCTATATGAAGAATATATTTTACATAAGAATATATTTAACACCAACCTCCAATAAAGGATGCCTAGAATGAAACTTATAATTGGATGTATTTTTCCGTCCTGTGTCTTTATTTTTCCAGGAAACTAGGAAGTATTTCTTTCTATGATGCTTACCATGTCTGCCCATACCTTGTGGACTGAGATGTCTCTTATCTGACTATTGCCGAGCCTTTGGATCTTCATTCTCCTGACTTTCAAAAATATTCCCACAGACCACTACACATGCATGCGTATATGCACATCCATAAATGTACATAGGCCCAATAAAACCTTCCTACAAGAAGCAGTGCTACTGGTGATTAGTGGTAATCAGAATGGTATCAGGTGAGTTGTCCAGTGGGAGGATATTGTATCCTGCTGCCTGGATTGAATGGCTTTCAAACTGTTGCCAAAATATCTCAGTCTGGACAGGATTTTCTTAAATTGGTTTAGAATAGAGGTCTCTAACCTTGGCAACTTTAAGCCCAATGGACTTCAATTCCCAGAATTCCCCAGCCAGCTTGGGTTGGAGACCCCTGGTTTAGAAGATAGCCAGTATAAGCACAGGGTAGGTACAGATTGAGGGTTTAGGGCTCTTTATAACTGAATATTATGTTTCAGCTTTGTGGGCAACTGCATTTTACATTCAAGATATTCAAGTGACATATATTTCATATTCCTAAAAATATTGGTTTTCTACTATTTTAAAATTAATCTTTGATAGTATACACTTCTTGGGAGTGAAGGGATAGCTTCAGTCACAGATGGCACAATGTTATTACTATTTCCGCACCTAATTTTTCTATTTATTATCTAATTGAACCGGTATCCCACAAAAACAAAGAAACACAGCAAGTCTAGAAGTGCTCAATCATTCAATAAGTTGATCAGATTATACTTTTAAGAAAGACAAGAAATTGATAGTCATTTTCCAATGAGAAAGAATACAAAATTAAAATGCAAATCACTCTTAATATAGTATTTAAAAGAAGATTTCAATCCAATCAAATATTTGTTTAAAGAATTGAAACAGAACCTGAGATGGGAATGGGAATGACTTGCCTTGATAAAAATATTTTTCAGATATTTCTGAAAAAATTAACAAACAATTTAAGGTCTTATCAAGACAGACACCAGACTTTGCTCACAGAACTATTCAAGTTTATGATTGCTTAAATATGCAATTGCCATGACAAAGAAATGAACAAAATATCATAGATGTAAAATATCTCAGGTAGTTGTTGAAAATTGTAACATATGAAGCAGCACCTACATCAGACATGTTGAGAATGACAATAACAATAGAGTACATTGCATTGTACTAAGAGTTTATGATCTCTCCCAAAATTGCATGTATCTGAAAAGAACATAGTATAAGTTCATCAAATGCAAAATTCAGAGTTTTGAAATTTAATAAACCAAGACAAAAAACATTTATTGAAGACTATAATCCTCTTTAATGCAATACATTTTCCTCAATTTATTAAAATAATTTAAAACATTAATTCAAGAATGAAATTATTCAAAAATATGAAAAAAAGAAAGGATATGAAAATATGGAACTAGAGTTATCATAGCATTTCAACCCATATTACAATAACTAAGGTCTTACATTAATGGTATCAAAATGTGATAAGTATAACATATATATTTCATATATAATCAGTGAATTTTGGGGGATGCAGTTGAATATTCTTTAACCCTGCTAGAATATGATAAGATTGTAGATTTTTGAAAGAAAGTATTTAATAATATGTACACAGAATAATACGTACAACGAACAGAACAAACAAACAGAAGTTAAGAATTATTATACATGTAAATTAGAATAAAAGTACTGCTAGGTAAGAAAGCATTTTCATTTTTAGCAGTTAAATTATTGCTGAACAATGAAATATATATATATATCTAGAGTTAAATAGTATAAGATCTAGTTTACATCGTTGCTTGACAAAGTTTATTTTAAAACCTATTATTTCACCATAAAAAATAGCAAATCATTATTTTATAGAGAATGGTGGGATATTATTGCTTATATATATAATAGAAATTATGGGAATGTTAAATTTTACTAAGATCATGTAAATTTAATTTAACTCTAAATATAATTTTGGTTGTTTCATATCTCCTAGTAATCAATTATTATGCACTTATATTATATTCCTGTTACAATAATCTAATAGGTATTGTACAAAAATTATTTTCAAACTATAATACTGTAGATTGAACAATTCTACTACTGAAAAGTTTTAATTATAAATGTTTGTTTTACTTAAAAAATAATGATTTTAAAAAAATAAGACTGTAGATAAGATAAAGGAAACATAAGGTACCTTTGACAGGTCTTTGGTCTTCTTTCAAATGGTAAATCTTCCAAACTAAGTGCCAACTCTTAGTCTTATAGGGCATACACCAAATAATATTAGAGTAAGCTAGTGTCATTTGTTTTAATCATGCCATTTGTATATTAAATTTTCTTGAGGCTGAGAGAAGGTGAAACACCATTAAAATTAAAGGATGTTATCTTAGGTATGTACATCATTAAGTGTTGTATGTTATGATTCTTGATTCTTAACAAATGTACTTTTTCTTTATGTATACTGAGAGTATTTACACCAAGACAAATTCCTTGTGTGTCCAATCACACTTGGCCGATAAAGTGTTCTATTCTATTCTATTCTATTCTATTCTATTCTATTCTATTCTATTCTATTCTATATACTTGTGAATTTACAAGAGGGTCTATGGCCAAATTTGGAATACTAAAAGAGTGCAGGACTATTAACTGCAGATAATTTCCATGCACAGTTAAACTTTTGTACAACGCTTCCAAAGATGAAAACAAAGAAAATTCCAAGTTTTATTCCTGTTTTAAATTTTATTTACAGTATTTATAAGGGGGTTTTACCTAAATTTTGTGACAATAAAATGTAGTGAAACAATTTACACTTTAACTACTGTACACAGAATAAAATTAAATTTTAGATATTGTCAGCTGTAAATAAACGTTATGATTTTTAGCAATACTTACAGGATAGGATGTTTTCTATGCTAGAGATCAGCAATGTCCAATCATGTCACTGAGAGAGTTATTGAAAATTGGATTATTTAGAGTGGCTGTCTTTTTATATCAGTCTTAATTATACCCCTAACTATGACTCATAAGGAAATACCCAATTTTTTCATATGGGAAATATTCTCTTTTACTGTCAAAACTGAAAGTTGTTTTAATGAGGAAATACGGGAAATTGCAGTGTATTTAAAAAGCTTTTGACAGGGCACAGAACAGGTGCAATAATAATACTAAATCCAGGTTGGCACTTGGTTTGCTTTTCTATTTCATTTCCTCATAGCATTAAAAAAAAATGTAACACTACTCCAACAGCAAGACAGATATGAATTGCTACGAGGATATAGTTGGTGACTTGATTGCTATTATTACAATCCAACAAAATACTTTATATAATGAATGACACAGGAAGGGAAACTTTCAGAAAACAAATCCATAGACCTTTCCTTATGTATATCTAATGGTTGGGGAAAAATGTTTTCTTAGAATTCCTATATTATCTCATATAACCTTACTCAAACTCATACCAGAAGCAGCCACACTATTCTGATGTTGCTGAAACATGTTAAGACAATTCTAAAATGTGTAAAATCTGATGTTGACTATAGCAGTTGATTGACTACTAGTGCAGAAGATGACTGCCACTGGTACCTGTTGGCAATTTTAGTCTGGTATAGGCAAATCCCACCATAGTTCCATCCTTTCATAGTTCTCTCCTAATAGCAAGAACCTGGCACAAATGTAATGGGACTTTGTGAGATGATGGACTCCAGAATTAATAGGAAGAACTGGCTAGATATTGCCTACTGTTTGATAAGATAGCATATTACCACACAGGCTCCATCAGCCTACAAAGCCTGTTTGTCTGGCTTGTGTACACTCTGGTTGTCCTGAACTGGCCCAGCAACACAGCCATCATTCATGATAGAAGGAGAAGTATAAGACACAAATATTAAGATAACTTTTGAAACAATTTTTCTTTATCTCACTTCTGCTGAGAGGCAATGTTTGCCCCCCCAATTTGCCAATCAAGAATTGTGCAACAGATTAAGACATTGGCCGGGGGACAATAAAAGTGACATCAATGGAGAAACAATCCTCAGTACCGGTAGTCCTCAACTTACGACCAAAATTGAGTCCAAAATTTCTATTGCTGTTTGTTAAGTGAGTTTTGCCCCATTTTATGACTTTTTTTGCCACAGTTGTTAAGTGAATCACTGCAGTTAAGTTAGTTACATGGTTGTTAATAGGTTTTCCCCATTGACGTTGTTTGTCAGAATGTTACAAAAGGCAAGCACATGACCCTGGGACACTGCAACCAGCATAAACATGAGTCAGTTGCCAAGCATCTGAACCTTAATCATGTGGGATTAAGAATAGCTTTAGTGTTTTTCCTCCTACTGACCCAGTGGTGAGACAAGACCAAGGAGAAGAGAAGAATGAAAGGAACTTCTGTTTTTTATTTCCCTCAGGTTATCTGTCTGTCTGTCTATCTGCATTAATAGACAGGTTAATTCATGTCTTCTTGCCCATTATCCCTCAAACAAGCAATAAAAGTTTACTACTGACAGTGCATCTTTATTTTATTTTTGTTTGAATTTATAAAATAAAATTAAAATGTAGGTTTAAATGAAAAGCAGAGTATGTCTCTTTTCCCCGTACCTTTGTACCTTTCTCTTGAAAAAAACTTGTTTTTTGGAAAAGAAATATTATGAAGAGTACAATGTTAATTTTTCAGTATTCTTACCCACAAATATCATAAAATAGGATGTTCTGTAACCTTAAATGAAATATTGATCTCCTTGCTGTGTCTTTTCAGCTGATCAGGGAGACACTTGTGTCAGGAGTGGGGTTTTCTGTTGCTTGCTTTACTTTAAGGACTAAAAACTAGTTTCAGTTACTTGGATACCTCAGTAAAAGTATTACATTGCAGACATGCTTAACCAATCAACCAATAGTAAGAACCCAAATAGTATGTACTAATCTCATCCTAAGTATTTCTGGAATAGGAAAATTTTTACAGCGAAGGAAAGCAAAAGCAACAAACGAAAAAAAAATTAGTGATTGGTAGCTATTATCAAGCCCTACAAATACCACTATCTCAATAAATGCCATTTTTGGTGGCAAGGCAAAACAACTGAACAAAATAACAAAATGTGTATGTGGAGAGAGGGAGGGAGGGAGACTTGCACAGGATAATATGTAGATGCGTTTCTAAAAGGAGGAGGAAAAAAGCAAGAGAAAGTTTATGGAAATTAAAACAAATGGACAAAGCATTCTCTCCCACACTGTGTTATTCAGGTTTTTAGAATTCAGAACTTAATTCTGCCCACACCCTGCAAAAGGCTCCTTAAAGTCACCATCTCATGTTTCACATTCGTACAATTTCCTGAACTTTAATACTGCTTGATATTTTGCTTTAGTGCACCCAAGAAATAATTCATACATAAGCAAGAGTTCTGCCTACTGCAAATTAGTAGTGTGTGTGCCTGCAAGTCTTTTTGTCTCTCCTTCATTATTTTCCAAGACTTTAAACCCAAATGTTCCATGTTTGCGAAAGTTCTCTGGTTCAAGTAGTGCTGTTTCCTATCTCAGTTTTAGCTCATATGACCCTGGTGCTGTCCATGTCCCAGGTTTGCAGAAGCCTATCTTGCTTCCTTCCATTACCTGCCTTAGCTTGTCAATGTCCAGCATAGCAGTACTTACCAGTCCAGATGTCCCAGATGCCCTCCTTGTCCTTCCTCCTTTCCAGGCCACTTCAGCTGTGCCTTTTATAAGTGACTGTTTCTCATTCATAAGTTTGAGTCACTTTTACTGTAAACTAATGCATTTCAGTCCACCTCGGTCTCCAGAACAAAATAGAGGTTTCATTCCAAGACCAGAGTTCCCCACACCTGCAAGGCATTCAAAACGTGGCTTTGCCATTTCATCTGTGAAACTGATAGTATGGTTGAGTGGGATCTATGAATGTTCTTAGATACTATTTTATGGTGTTTTTGTTTTTAATTTTATTAGTTTCCCAAAGTCAATTATTTTATTTGTCAAAAGCTTACAATATAACAGAAACACGAATAAACATAAGTTTAAATACAAGAAATAGGAAATAATAATTGGGGACAATAGGACAGGGACGGTAGGCACGATTGTGCGCTTATGCACGCACCTTACAGACCTCTTAGGAATAGGGTGAGGTCAATAGAGGTTAGTTTGAGGGTAAAGGAGTGGGGTTTGAGCAGGTGACAACAGAATCAGGTAGTGAGTTCCAGACATTGACCACTCTGTTGCTGAAATCATACTTCCTGCAATGGAGTTTGGAGTGGTTTACACTTAATTTTATATCTGTTGTGCGCTCGTGTTGTCGTTAAAGTTCAAGGTTGTCTAAGCCAAGAATCTCAAGTCTGGCGCTGTAGGGTATTCTGTTGCGAACAGAAGAATGTAGTACTCTTCTGGTAAAATACTTCTGGACTCGCTCAATTGTATTTATGTCATACAATGCGGGTTCAAGTTATGTAAAATGAGCAGCAACGTAATTCATTAAAACCATCCAAACACGATGCTTTTATTCAAAAAGACCAAGACTGGCTGTTAGTTGGATAACTAATACTAGACCAAAGTAGCATTGTTCCGCTTATCATTTGGCCCTAAGTTGTACTGTTTTTTTTCTATTGCCATTATGTTTTTAATGTAATTTTAGACTTCTTTAACTTCGCCAGGAGCCAACCTGATTGAGATGGCAACGAATACTGCAAAGTAAATGAGTAATAAATAACTAAACCAATTGTTGTGTACAAAGAATTAGTGCAGAGATTTATTTTTATTTAGCAAGTTTTCCCTTCTTTTCTTGTTACGCTTGTTGGAGTCTGAGGCAGAAGTAGTTTTTTATAATGGAGATGCTTGTGCTTATTTGATGTCTCACTGATCATATTAGAATTGATTTTCAGAGTTTCCAGGCCTGCATTTAACAGAGCTTGGGAGTTCTTTCTCCCATACTTCCCTAATAATTGTCTTAAAATAGATTTTTCCTCAGATGTAGTCCACAAGTTTGAAACTCCATTCCAGCTCTCCTCCTTTTCCCATAATTGAGAGGTAAATGACTGGCTCAAGGAAATTTCTAACTCACATTATGTGATGCATTTTTTTTTAAAGTCATCAGAAGATCTATCTCATTTTACTGGATGTAACCTGGGCAGTAAAATAATTTTACAGAAGTTGGCCTGTAAACTGCTAGCAATTGCTGGTCTTGGTCCTATCTGGCTTTTTTGTGTAAATTGGTTGATTAATTTGGATATCTTTCAGAGAATGATGCAGACTCACCTAATATTTAAACTGGAGTAAGACATTACTGTCTTATTCAGAGTCAACAGCAGGCAAGAGGATTGGTTTTGGAAAGTTGAAGCTGGGTTGACCCAGAGTAACAAGTCCCTGAAATTGTCAAGCTTTAAAGAGAATCACTCAGACAATGCACGAGAAAATCCAAGTGAGAATTAGTAATATTTAAGAAAATTGAATGTTAGCAATGAAAATAAATACTGAAGTAGTCTTGTCACTGATGCAACTGGATTGTTTTCAAATGAGGTGATATTTGAAGAGAGGGCAACCAAGTTGGAGAATTTTTCTACTTGTTTTATGAGGCATGTCCTCACATGTTAAATCAGAGCATCATCCAACAATAAATCAGGGCAGATGCAATGGGATTTGATATGGGGATGATAAGATGCTGCTGGTTTTCTGTTGGTTCAAGTGCGTATCGAGAACTATAAGAAAAGATCAAATGCTTCTGATAAGGCATTAACCGCTGTCAAATCAGAAAATATTTTCCATTGTTTTAGCTTCCTTGTCCATATTTGCCCCAAATAAATCAATGGTGTATTGTCAGGAGACAGCAAGATCCTATGTAAATGTAAAAATTCAGTTGGGATCCAGTTTGGTATAGTCATCAGGATTAAAAACATTGTCTAGTGGTTAGGGTACCAGGATAAAACTAGAAAACTGGAAGTTCCAGCCCTGCCTTAGGCACGAAGTGAGGTAGAGGATTCTGGACTCCTTTAAGCCCTAGAAAGCAGGCAATGGCAAATCACTTCTGAAAATGTTGCTAAGATTTGTTTGGCAATCTAGTCAAGATTAACTTGAAAAAACAAAAGAAGCAAATAAGAAAATAGATTGCACAACTGGAAATTGTACTGTCTTGCTGTGAAGCACAGATGGAGAGAAAAGGAGGAAATAATTGTTCAAATATTTTTCATTATTAACAATAGCAGTAACACTTAAACTTGCATACTGCTCCATAATGCTTTACACTGTTTGGGAGGTGTATGACATCAGCATATTGCACCCAAATGTGTCCTTCGAATGTATAGGATCACTACTATAGCAGTCAACCATCCTTGCTAGGAACTCCTGTCCTTTTCCAGGAGGATAGCTATGCTAAAGATGATTTTCTTTTTGAGCACTAAATATATGTTTGGAAGAAACAAAGCAAACCTAGAGAAGCTCATATTGTAATGACAGCTGGATTATAGTAATACAGCATACCATCAACGATTTCTCCAGATGTGAGATGCTGAATATGTCTTCTTTCAAAAGTCAAAACAAAAAAAATCTTAACATGCAGATTTGTTTTGCATTATCTATAGGTGAAACTTGAAAAATTAGAATATCGTGCAAAAGTTCATTTCAGTAATGCAACTTAAAAGATGAAACTAATATAAAAGCACCAAAATCTGGTTCAATGACTGTAGGATTACTGTGCTTGATTGGCCAGCAAACTCGCCTGACCTGAACCCCATAGAGAATCTATGAGGCATTGCCAAGAGAAAGATGAGAGACATGAGACCGACCAATGCAGAAGAGCTGAAGGCCACTACTGAAGCATCCTGGTCTTCCAGAACACCTCAGCAGTGCCACAGGCTGATAGCTTCCATGCCATGCTGCATTGAAGCAGTAATTGCTGCAAAAGGGACCCAAACCAAGTACTGAGTACATATGCATGCTTATACTTTTCAGAGGTCCGATATTGTTCTATGTACAATCCTTGTTTTATTGATTGCATGTAATATTCTAATTTTCTGAGATTGTGGATTTGGGGTTTTCATGAGCTGTAAGCCATAATCATCACAATTATGACAAATCACAACTTGAACTATCTTGCTTTGCATGTAATGAGTCTATCTCATATATTAGTTTCACCTTATAAGTTGCATTACTGAAATAAATGAACTTTTGCAGATATTCTAATTTTTCGAGTTTCACCAGTATGCTTATCCCATTAATTTTTTCCTTCTTGAATTCATGAACATATTTTCAAACATGGTTTTTGCTTATATAGAGATTGGTCATATGTGACTTACATAAATAAAACTTAGAAAATATACCCTCGGCGTAACTGGGTATAAAGGGTGCCTGTTATTGTTGACTAACCACTAAATCAGAAATTACAAAATCCACAATTCATTATGCAAATGACACAAACACAGTAGAAAATTACTGTTTGGTGATAAACTGAAGGCATTTTTCTATATTCCTTTCCTTTGTTAACCACTGGTTAACTTAAACATTTCAAAGTATTTAACATTCTTATAAAGTTAATGGAGATGCTATGATTTTCAATGCTATGATAAACAGCTCATTAATACATCTTCATAGAACAGAAATGTAAACTTTTAAGAATTCTTAGGAGTCACTGAGAATGTGTTAGTACTGTTGCAGTACCCATTACTAATGCTATTCTGTATCTACATTTTCAATTTTATTTTGTATGCAAAATGTAAGAATAAGGAAAATAACTACGTTCTTCAGTACCGAAATGTAATCACTTTACATCCCAAAATAACACCTACTTTGATTGGTTGTCATGTATTTCATCAAGGTCATCACAGAGCTGAGATCTTCTCTTCTCTACCGAAAACCAAACAGCATGCTTGATCCCAAAGATTCAAGTTCAGGAACTTTCATCAGTTCATATATTGAATGTTTGTGTGGGGGCCTTTGAAAAGTACTGTATATTGGGCCAAAAATTACATGAAAAGGGACAAGTTCTTTTACAAGCAAATCTGGCTGGGGTATTCTGGGAGTTGAAGTCGTCCAGGCTTAAAGTTACCAAGGTTGGAGACCCCTGTCTTAAACTGTCAAGTAGCTACTCTATTTGTGAATGTGCAAATCTATGAAGAGAATCAATTGTAAATATGTACTAACAATACAGGCTTTTAAAAAAAATTAAAAAAAACATGTGTTACATTATATTGATTGTATATTAAGAAAATAAGAAACCAACAATTACCAAAAGGGATGAATACATTTCAAGAGAAACTTGTTTGGGCAAAGATTATGATTACGCATAGAGAATGAGAACAAAACCAAGGTTTGTTAACAGTGGCAAATAATTACAAGAAAATAGAATTTTAGAAATAATTTTCTATTCTTTTACTAGCTTTGTAGAATTATGCATTGAACAAATTAACAACCTATAATACTGTTCAATTTATATACTAAAGAACTACACTACGAAATGTCTTTGATACAAAATTACTTTTGTGTAGAATAAATTGTACATTGTATTTGTTGTTTATTGATGTCAAAAAAGGACAAGGGTAATTTTTTCATTCAGGGTAAAAATAAGCAATTCATCTGTATCTTACATTTATAAGAACTGGTTGCCAAAATAAGGAACAGGAAGATGTTCATCGAGTCTTACTTAAATTAACAGCTGATTTACTGTGAATAGATTGGACCTTACTGAAATTATGGAGTTTAAATTAATAATAATGAAATCAAGTGATACACAAAATAATGGATTTATAATAAGACTAAATATAATATATAATAAGACCTAGTGATTCTATATGTTAGACTGGGATGAAAAAGAGTATTTAAGCATCCTTAGATGATTTCTCAACAATTTTATCTCTGAACATCAAATGAACTTTGCTAATACTTTTTTTCCTATTGCAGATATCACTGGAGTATTTGACAAATATATACAATTATTCTTATAAATTAATTATAAAGCTAAAAAAAGTAATTAATAGAGGAAAAATGAGCTATTTGTATGATGGGGAAAGAAAGACTCCAGAGAAATATTGTGATTGCTCCCGGTGAAAATAGAAACAAGGAATAGGCACCTCCAACAATACAGGAACATGTGGCACCGTGAAAATCAATATATTAATTGACTGAGGTAATCTTGGCATTGTGTATTTTTAATGCCCTTCATCAATTTTAACTCTAGGTCTATGATTGCTTCTTGCTGGAACAGCTTAGATTAAAAATGTATTGCAAGTTATAATGCATTATGTATTTTAAATTTGTTGTGCTGGTGGCACCAATTTACAGAAATAAAGTTCTTTGGTTAGCATGGATACCACACAAGGAACCTGCTTCTTCCTGCAGAAGCGTGGGTCATCAGATTGAGATTCATAGTTTCTTGCTACTCTGTAGTTAACCAGGGTCAGAATCTGCAAGATCTCCAGATTTTTGCCATACTCATTCAGCACTGAGCAAAGAGACTGCACAAACCAGGATCCTTTTCCTGAATTCCTCCAGGAATAGTAACCTAGAAGTAAGAATAGGGAAATATACTTTAATGACAGAATTAATGTTTTTAAAGTCAGAAAAGGTGAAATACAGAATTTAACACACAGTGCAAATTTATATTGTAAATTTAATTATCTTATCCAACAATCCAAAGGCAGAATAACACTGAATTGGAAGGCAGAAACACTGATTCCAAGTGTCTTTAAAGCTTCTGGTTAGTATAGT
This sequence comes from Pseudonaja textilis, assembly GCF_049901715.1. NCBI lineage: Eukaryota > Metazoa > Chordata > Lepidosauria > Squamata > Elapidae > Pseudonaja > Pseudonaja textilis. The sequence goes on from NC_141993.1 coordinate 41,942,514, forward strand.
TAGCACTCATTTACAGACCACAATTTCGACGGGCGACTCAGTTGTTAAATAAAATGGTCGCTAAATAAAACCACAATTGTGCTTATGATTTTACATCAACTTTCCTATGGTTTACAAACCTGCAAGTCATAAATACAAAGTAGTAATTGGTTGCAATGACTATCTGTACATGTTTTATAGCCCATACATGGGAAACCACCTTTTCCTGCATAGATTTAGTGAAAACTGGTATGCTCCATATCCCATTGAACACTTGGCTTCTCTGTGGCCACCTATGCTCTTTGGAACGAAATTTCTCACACATCTTAGGCAAGTCTTAACACTAGATTTACAGTAGGCCCAGCCACACTGTTTTCTGATTTCTTACTGACATTTCAATCCCTTGTTATTTATAGTATGTTCTTCCCTGATGGACTGCATTGTGTTTATTATTCCATTATTCCATTTTCTTTTGCCTTATTCTAAAATATTTATAGTATTGTTTATCTCCTTGAATCACTTGGTTGATGGAGGCAGCTTATAAATTGATTGAATAAATTAATAAAAAGTAAAGTACAAGGAAAAATGATATCCTCGCTACATGTAATAAAACCTTACGATTGTGGGAAATAAATCATGTCTGGGATATATATCACATAGGAAAGAAATTTTAAGAATTTTAATAAACTAGAACTTTTTCTAAATTTAAAAAGAATGTGAAGGTTAAGATACGAAAGGTATTTTGAGAGAGACACTGCTTTTCTTGTATGATGAATATCATGATTTTTGGTTTCATGATATTCATATTCATGATATATGATAATGAATTTGTGGAATAAATAGTTACACATAGTGTAACTACACATAGTTACACTATGATCAATATTTTTACAACTAGCTTGAGAGAGAAAATAAAAATAATTAAAAATAATTCAATTAATGGATATGAGCCATGTTAACCAAAAATAGAATTTCCACTTCTGTAGGAGATGATTCCTTAGATCATGCTTCTGAGTTCATCAAGGACCCTTGCTGGACCACTGATGAAATTACACTAATCAATCATGGCAACTCTCCATTTTTTTTTTAATTCCTGGTAGTTCTTGACTTATGACCATTCCTCTAGTAACCATTTGAAGTTATGGTGGTACTGAAAAGTGTCTTATGACCAGTCTTTGTTCTCATGACTATCACTTGACTCATTGAACAACTGTATGACTTAGCAGTGGAAATTCCAGTCTCAATGGCAGTTGTAAGTTGAGAACTACATAAATGATATTAGGCAGAGGTATGCAGCCCTACTGAAAGATGCTTTTTATGAGCATGGATGAAATTGCTTTACTTGCCAACAGCTTGGTAAAGAAGTTGTATATTTTGCTAGACTTGCATAGAAAATCGAAGATCCCAGAAAAAAAAAATGTGTTGGAGTTAAGGAAGAATTGAAAAATTTGAAACAGAGTATATACAGTTTTCACTATCCTACCATTATCTCTTTCATGCACTTGTATGTGCCTGGGACTGCACAAGTTTAGAAATTGGCATGTTTTCTTGACAGAACTGTTGATCTTTTTCCTATTTATATAATTGTGAGATAACAAACCTGCCCTAATTATATAGTTATCTCTCTTATTGTCTTAGCACGCATCATTCAATACCTGCTAGATGTTTAATCATCACTAATATGTAGCATTTGCCTCTAAAATTCACTGTAAAAAAATATGTCCGTTCCCCGCCCCCAATAGTTTCTATTCAAATGCTACATTTTCTGTCACACTTTATGTGTGACTCATCCTAAATAAAATTGTTACTTTTTTCTTCCCAAGTGTACCTGGTACAGTGGAATATGCATACAAAAAATCTGCTTCAACTGGAATCTTGTATCTTGGATTGGCATCCATTTCCAAAGTGTCATTTGAAGAACCTGAATCTGTCTGAATCCCATCATCAAATTCAGAACCGCGGCATGCCTGAAACCATATTAAATAGTAGGTATAATTCTCATATGTATGAATGGCACATAGTAAACAAAAATCATACACTGACTGAAGAAATAGTTACACTTTGTAAAATTAAATACTGTACATTAACGAATTCCACCCAGATAACCACTGAGGTGGCTTTTATCACTGACAAGCAGTGAAGAGTTCCATTAAAAATGTTTTAAGTCTGAGAGCTGCAGCATAAATGTTCCAGCTGCATTTCATTTACTAGACTATGCAGAAAAGGCCAAGCTGTAGGTAGTGGGCATATGATTTATTATTTATAAAGTATTCAAAATTATACTCACACTTAGTTTTGGGAGATATATTTGCCCTGGGCTATCCCAAAATGCATAATAACGAAGAGAAAGTCTTGTCACAAAGATAAACAATGAGAGGAGAAGGTCTGGAGAGATAAAGCTACACAGATTTGGCAACTGTACTTGATATGTGAAGCTTCTTTATACAAAGCCAAATTTCTAGCCTATCTAGCATAATTCTCATTGATAGGATTATACCTTTTTTTTTTCAACAAAATTAATCTCAGTCCAGCTGCGCTTAGTATCCTTCACCACACTGAGAAATACAGATTATAGAACAATGGGCCACCGCATCCACAAAAGGGTAAAAGGAGAACAATCAGGTACTTTCTGTGATCTCTTATGGTACGTGCAGTACAAAAAAGGAAAGATTTAGACTTTTCAAGGATCATAAGTGTAAGTTATATGATATTATACAAGAAAATGTCTGTGAATTTTGAACCCTTTTTATTTGCAGTTTTGATTGTTTTAAAATCTATGGGTATATCAGGCTATTTCTAGCTTTTTTTCGATAAACATTCTAAACATTCTATCCCTTAAGAACTAAAATCAGCAAACACCTTCTTACCTGAATAAAGAACAATTTGGGTTTTCCAATTAGGCTTTGGCATTTGTCTCCTCTGAAAAGTATTGTCAAATCCTTGATTGCCATGAATGCATCTGTGCCATAGATACGGCCTTCATCTCCATGGCTTAATAATATGCAGGAAAAACAAGCAGCGTCACGATGGTCTTCATTGGCAACTGCAAATCAACCACATGTTCCATCATTAAATAGCAATAGCACTTAGGCTTATATACCGCTTCACAGTGCTTTACATTGCTCTCTAAGCGGTTTACAGTCAGCATATTGTCCCCAACAATCTGGGTCCTCATTTTACTGACCTCAGAAGAATGGATGGTTGAGTAAACCTTGAGCTGGTCAGAACTTAACTGCCGAACTGCTGGCAGCTGGTAGTCAGCTTGCAGTACTGTGTTCTAACCTCTGTACCACCACAACTCAAATGAACATGTCACTCAGCTGTATTTAGTAATAGCAACTAAAAAGGGCATTTTTCTGTGTATAAAAATGGGCCCATAATATTAATAAATAATCCTAAAACGTGAGTATTGAAATTGGTATCCAAAGTCCCAGAGAAGGAAGTTGATATGTGATTTATTATTTTTCCTCATTCTGTGACTGTATGTTGGAATTTTTGGAATTCCCAGACACCTGGTAATGCATTTTTAGTAGTTATTCCAATGTATCTGGTTGGCATCAACTTAGAAAAAGTTCTCCAAACTAGGTTTTAAGGTAATAGTTAACAAGTTAAAAAAACAAACAGTACCTTCACCAAGAATTTCCCTCATTTTCTTACAGGTGAGATCATTATAGATGGAAACGTCAAAACCAATGTCCCGAAAACATTTTTGCAAATCACCAGCATCTTGGTCGGTACCATTTCGTATACACATCCCTGATCCAAAACAAATAATTGTCACATCTGGCTGTGTGAAATAATATGTATTTTATACAAGCAGTTTTATAAATTCTATAGTCCAATGCAAATATCCTTGATTAACAATCACAACAAACTAGTGAGCATTTGAAGTTAAAATGATACTCAACAAAGTAAAAGTCCCGAGGATCCTGTATCCCATAGTGAATGGCCATCATATGGCTGCATATTTGTTCTTGGGCACAATTCAAGATGTTGGTTGTCACCTTTAAAGCACATTAGGATTGGGATCAGATTATCTGAAGGACCATCTCTACCCAGTACTTACACCTGACCCACCACAGTGACAAGTCAAGCAATGTTGCATTGCCCTCTCTTCAGGAGGTACATCTGGTGGGACTCAGAAGGATCTTTTCTGTGGTGGTTACTTTCCTCTGAAACACCATGCCCACGGAGATTAGACTGGCCTCTACTTTGACACAGTTTTGCAAGGCTATTTTGCGAATGGGTTTGGAGAAGCTAAAGAACTGTTTTTACTCTTTGTATATGGGTTTTTATTTTTTGTAAAACTCCCAGAGTCGTTGAAAGTGAGTGGCTGTCCATATAAACTCTCTAAATAAATAAAAATTAAAAAAATAAATCTCTTGCCTACACTACATAGTCAACACCTGCTTTGCACAGCACTGTGGCAGCCACTATGTAATCCTCCTGCACCTGGCAGCAGCTCCATCCAGCAGCCACTTATCTGCCTGCCAGACTACTTGCAAGCCACCTGGTTCTTGTGACTTCCTGCTGGCATTATCATGGACACTGCTTGCTTGTTGGAAGCAGGCAGGAAGTCACAAGGAAGTTCTCACTTAATTAGCTGCAATTCTAAATAACAGAAACAGGAACTGCTGCTGTTAAACAATGTGGTCACATGACATCATCTCTTATAACTGCATTGTTCAGCAAATAGAAATTACAGTTCCAATTACTGCTATTAAGTAAGGACCACTTATAGATTATTTTAACCTATGTCAGGTTTGTACTAAAACAAGATGTCACTTAACATCAGCACATTGTGATATTACCACTTATTAAAAGTATTCACTTTTAAAAGTTCACATTTAAAAAAAAGTTATTACAAGAAATTAATGCACAGATAAAAGAATAAAGATGTACCTGTCTCTTTTGCAAAATTCTTATTGTTTATAATAATGCATTTACCAAGCTTCTTATAGGCTATATTATATTGGAATGTAGGGATAATAATCCGATATTGGTTACCAGATGAATCCTCTGGTTGACCTTCCCATTCATTCTTCTTTTTTCTGTAGAAATAAAACTAAACATTATTGTGGAAAGAATGATCTCCAAACAATCCAACAATTAACTCATCTATTTAGTGAAATTAAAACACATATAATTAAAATGGCTTGCAAAAATATGAATGCATTACTCACAATGTTGTGGGGTCCAATGATGGCTTCTCGAGAAAACCAAAGCCTCCTTCAGAGGTAACAATCCTTTCATTCAAGAATTATGCATTACTAAAGCTCTCATACAACATCTCCAGGCCATTTTAACTAGCCTGAAGGGCCATGGATTTAAAGAACACATGAGAATATAGCCCTAAAATCCCATCCATTTCCTCAGGCTCAACACGTTCAAACCACTGACATATACTTAAGTATGTACAGGTTCAGAGAAGAACAGGCAATGAAGATTATCAGAAAACTGAAAAATAAGTCCTACATAACTATAATCCTATTTTTCCCTGGTAACTTCTACAATACATGTTTTAGCTGTTAACAAAGATAAATGTTCATCATAGTTTTTGCTAAGTTTGTTACCTTTGAAGGTTAATCCTTGTTCGGTGTTGAACACAGTCATTGACTAATGCAGATATTATTCCTTTAATTGAATTATAATTATTTTTATTTTGTTCCTTATGTATGCTCTTTAACATTATTGGTCTCTTCACCATAAAATATATATTCTTTATAATATCTTTATCATCACCATTATAAGATGAGTGTAGAGCATTGAACAATGGAATTATAACACATGAAGATATATTTCAATTGAGTTATAATAAAAAAGAGTAACAATTCAACTGTGTAACCAATTGCAAGATAGGTAATAGATAAGATTTTCATTAATAGTGAGTGCAAGAGGCTAGACTTGCCACAGATGTTTCAAGTTTAATTTTTTAATGTCCTATATGGCCCTTTTCAACTCAAGGTTTTTAGGATAGACCTAGTTACAGTCTTCCTGTTAGTCTTTTGACAAAGGACATCCACTAGGACAAACAGAATCCCACCCAATAGGCAGACCTCATCAATTTGGCATTTATTCGGATAATCAATCTTGATAATATCTCGGGAATATTTGAAATTACATTTTATCTAATAGGTGTTATTAAGAATTCAGGGACTAGTTCTCAAAGATAAATTTGTTCTTCACCTATTTTGGAATAACAGTTTAGGACTAGACTCAGATTAGGGGAAATCACCCAAATTTTATGAATGTTTGGCAGGACATTAAGGAAGTAATGTGCACGTCACACATTTTGGAATTTCCTATGTTTATCTGACAAAGCAAATGAATAATAATTGAAGATCACTGATTTTTTAAAATTACTTAAGACAGAAAAAAAGTTTCATTGTCTTCCAGCAACCAATAATAAGGCTAAATTCTACAAACAGAAATACAAGTGAAAGTTTAAGAAAAAACATATCTGCTATATAATATTTCTATTCCTGAACAATTGTTTCCTCCTTAAACCCACGACAAACTGATCTTCTGCAATTGTTATCAAAATCAATTTGGTAATTAATAGGTTTTATCTACTTTCAGCCTTTTTTGATATCTAGCCATGTTACAAATAACACAAATGTAACATCAAACATATCCGACTACTGCTTTATTTCACATGTTAGTTTCTTTAATTCTTCTAACAAATGTATGGTTCTAGACCATACTCTTTTATTGTCAACCTATTACAAAATGATTTTTCAAATTTTAATTTCACTAATATTTAACATAAGATGTTAGATATCTCCTCTCCCATCGAGTGAATAGGAAAAAGAAAGAACGGTACCTTGGTTCTTCATAAAGTGTTACACTACTCTGCATCTGAAAAATATGTCCACTTTAAGCTGAAGGATAGTTATGATCTTTTCTAATAACGCAAGCATCTCATCATGCTCACACAACACCCGAAACTGAAGCAAACTGCAATGTGTTCACAGACTCAACAATTTGTCTGTGTCAGCAATAGGTTACGCTGGACTTTTCTATAAGGCTATTGAAAGGGCCATTACTATGGCCTAGCGTGTAGCTGAGGTCATGTAAGCCTCTTCTGTTCCAGCTGAAAAGCAGAAAAGATGTACTTTCATTAATGTTCTTTTATTATTGCACTGTTGTTAGAGTGGAAGAATGCATACAAAAGGCAGGTGCACCACAATGCACATTCAAGCAGGATGATGTATCCTTTAAAGGCAAGATCTAACTTTGAATGTTCACTCTCACAATTTACTAATTCAAAGGGGATAGGAAGAAACCTTTCCAGTACATTTACAGTAATACTATAGAATTTGTTTGTTCGTTTATTTATTTTTCATATTTCTTAACTACTAAGCTTCCTCAAAGAGTGCCGCAGGGTGGTGTACAATATTATATAACCAATAAATAAAACAACATATAAAAGTTATCATTAATTACCATTAAAAATTAAATTAGGGTTAAAATTTCAAAATTATAGAATAATGACAATTAAGCATCAAAAGGTGGGGGGGACTTCTGAGATAGCCATTTAGCATTGGATTATTACTGGCGGGGGAGGTTTTCAGGGGACTTACTTGTAAGAGTTACTTGTAGATTTATTCATTTACGTCCTTGTTAAATACATGTTATGTTCTTCAGCCATGTAAAAATTCATTATATTTTTTACATATTTGCAACTATTTGCTTTCAAACCTCAACCTCAATTGAAAAACAATTAAATTAATTAACTACAAGAGAATATGAATTGAATTGAAAGTTAAAAGAGAACTCATATAATCAAGTATAGAGAAAATAAATATTCCACCAAAATAATATGGTAATGTAAATATCATAGGGTGCAACAATTTAGGCCTTCCCCACAACATCTGAAGTAACAAAACAGTAAAAACATAAAAATGTAAAGAATAATCTCACAAAACTAGATAAGCATTGATGAAGATGAAATAATTTAATTTTTGAATGTGATAATCTTTAAAGTTTAAACTTTGGATGTGTGTATGTGTGTGAACACATACATACATACATACATACCATACATACATACATACAACAAATGAATGCTTTGTTCATATAGTGTAACAGATATAAATGAAAAACTTTTTAAAAATAGTATGTAATTATCAACTTCTTGACAAGTATTTCATTATCTGAAAACAAATGTTTTGTATGAACTGAGACAAACTGCTTCACTTCATTTAGATCTGTTGTATTTTCAAATAAACTGTTTTACATGCAAATTAAAATGAAAATAATAATAAATGATATAAACCTTCCACCACCTTTTCTATTTTTTTTTTAAGAAAAAGAAATGCTAGGGGAAAAGGGACAAAAAAGCACCTTTCAAGGAGACCCCCCCTAATTTTTCTTAATTATTTTTTCCGAGTATTATTATTTTATTATATTTTTATCCTGCTATTATAATTGATTACTTGATAAGTAATTTAAGTCAGTGAACATATATAATATTCATTTGTCCTATTTTCCCAACTACAATCCTGTGAGGTGAATTGGACTGAGAGCAACCAAAGTCACTCAGTCGAATATGATGTTTGAACAAAGCTTCTAACAGAATTATGCATACATTCTGTATTTCAAAATAGTAAAAATATTGGACATACATATGTATAAGAATATGAACACCTGACACACAAAAATCTGATGTACGTGTAAATTGGTCCTAAACCTATTTGAAGATTTGTCATATCCCTTTACCATATTTTATCAGCTGAGTTTCTAGAGAAAAATATATAATCGCACACTTGATAGAATAAAAAACTGTGCTATTTTTGTATCTTTATAAAACTATATCAAGATTCCTACAGAAAATTATATTAGCCTGCCACCTTGTGGGCAAACCATGTACTTTTTTATCCCTTTAAGTTTTTTTTTTTAATGAATGGCTTTAGTGATTTTTTTTTTTCATTTTAAAAAAGAAATCAGGCTTAAGACTAATTGTTTAGATTCAAATCTTTTTTTTTAAATGACGGAACAGCTTATTAAAAAAAGAACAAAGTAAGGTTTAGTTTTATAATCTGTGCTGAAGTAAGATTTTAGCAATGTTTTGGGAAGTGACCTGAAAGGGAAAAGATAATTTGGAGCAGTGGTTGCCAATTGGTGGCGGCAGAAAATTTTTGGTGGGCTGCAGAATGGTCCCCAAAAGCAATTAATCTGGGCCGTGCAGTTCTCACGCTTCCCGGCTCAAGGGACCCCGGAGTCATGTCCCTGAGATGAATGAGGCAATCAGCTCCCACTAATGGCAGGCGACGGCAACAACAGTCACCTCCCCAGCGCCCACTGTTAGCTTTATCCATTAGTTCTCTAGTTTTGAATAGCTCCTGCCTCTCTCCCTTTCCCCCGTGCCAATGTGTAGGCAGCCAAGGAAAGGCAGATGGAGCCGTGCGCAGCTCTTGGCTCCTTCCAGCCCTCACTGCCTCTCCCAACACTGAAGCTTCAGAAATGCAGGCAAAGCCACGACAGAGGTAGCGCCCTGAATTGCCTTAGCATGTTCAGTTAGTTAAGAATCGCCCTAAGCAGAGAAGGAGGTGCTGGAGGAGGAGGCAGTAGTGGAGAAGTAAGCAACTCAGGGTGCTATCACTGTGGCGGCTTTGCCTGCATCTCCGAAGCTTCAATGTTGGGAAAGGCAGTGAAGGCAGGAAGAGAGCTGTTCACGGCTGTCTCCTTTGGATGCCTGCATGTGTGTGTGGTGGTGGGGGGGGGGGAAGGGCAAGGAAAGAGAGGCAGGAGCAATTCAAAGCTAGAGAACTAATGGGGAGAGCTAACAGTGGGCGCTGGAAGAGGGGACTGCTGTTGCCGCCGCCATGTGTGGGAGCTGGTTGGTGCATGCATCTCAGGGACCTGACTCTGGGGTCCCTTGAAGAGCTGAGAGGTGCAAGAACTGTAAGTGGGAGCATTTGCTGATTTCGAAGAATTCCTAGAATGCAGTAGATTGGCTTTTTGTAGGTTTCAGTGAAAGAGTGAGCTTTGTTTTGCCTCCTTTCCTCCCCTGGTAACATGAGAGATGCTTTCTTTCTCTCCTCCCACCCCCACCCCCAAATAATCACTGGCTGTGGCTGGGTTTCGCAGCGAAGTGCTAAAGCAATCGAAGAGACCCCAGGGACACCTTTCCTTGCCTGTCTCCAGGTGAGGCTGGAAAAGCCCCCCACCCAGCTTTTCCTCGGCTGCAGATCTGAGGTCTCTCAATCCTCCACCTGGGATCTGAAAGGAGCTCCCACTTTCTCCTCTCCCCTCTTCCCCCAATTAATTACTGAGGCGGCAGTCCTTCTGTAGGCAGATGCCTGCTGAGAAGCCCCTGGGGTGGCGGCCGAGGGGCACTGCCCCCCAAGGAGAGCAAAGCCCCCTTCTGCCTCTGCTTCTCCCAGCAGCAGTTGCCCCGACGCCCCTCAGCTCCGCTTTTCTGTCTCTTTGGAAGGTGCAGGTGGGGAGAGGCTTCCAGCCCGGAATATTTTATTTTGTTATCATTACGTTTTTGTTATAATTAAATAAGCGTGTGTGTGTGTGTATGTGTGTGTGTGTGTATATAATTTATATTTAATATAAATTACAAAATTATTTTATTTATCTTTTATACAAATTATAAAAAATATATTAGATATATTAGCTTTTTAAAAAAAATCATGTTAATAGTCCTCGGGATTTAGAAGTATGAGTTTGGTGGTCCCTGGGGTTCAAAAGGTTGGCAACCCCTGATTTGGAGAGCACACAATTGTGTGCACACTCAGGTGTGACTAACTGCTCAGTACAGTTGGTACTGAGGTACCTCAAACAAGCCCACCCAAGCTTCTAATCACCTTTCCCATCCCTGCTACAAGCCATATCTTGCCTAGAGATATCTCCTTTTGTGAAATGTTCAAATGTAAGAAATCAGGATAGGCTTACAATTGAATTTTATCTCACTTGAATACATGTCTCTCACTAGAAACAAATTCTTATCAGAAACAAAAACACACACCCCACTTTTCTTCTCTTCACTTCCCTAATCTCTTATGTTGTTAAGCCATGTTTTAGCAATGAAAACAAAACCGAGGTGCCTAAAAACATGCTCTCTATTTATTAGCAACATAGTGCCTGTCCATGCTTGTAATACTAAATAGTGTTTTTCTTGTCCAATAAAAATGCTGCTCCTGGTTTTTGTTATTCACATGTGAAATGGAAGCTATTGTACCTTAAAGTCAGCTTATTGATCATTGTTTGTATGAAAATATGAACCAAGTTATAATGAAATAAAAAGCATAACCCTGGCAAGAGAATCACTTAAGCCAACCTTACACCCTCCAGTTGTGATTGCTAGTGTACTTCCATACCGATGTTAGCTGAAAACTGCAACATCCAAACATGTTGATGTGGTGGTTATCAGTTGGGAAAGCTGTAATTTCACACTATGTATGACCCAAGAAAATCTTCCAAAATAAAACATAATGCATCCCTAGTCTTTGCCTGCCTGTTTTGAGGAACAGATTTGAGGTTGCTCGAATGATTTGCATAGGTAAACATGAAATCCTAGTTTGAAATTCCACTATACTACAAGTAAGCCCATCTTAAAGAGTACGACTTGGACTATTGTATAATAAAAAGAATAAAATATGGTATGCCTGGCAAAAAAGTAAATCCATTTTAGTTAAAAAAATAAGAATGTATATGCTGCTTTTTAGAATAAACATTTATTCCAGGATAGCTGAGTCAGTATTGTAAAGTTATGTTAGAAAACATCTTAAAACCACTATCTAAAAACATTGAACAGGAAAATAAAACAACTCTTAATCACTGTTAATAAAACTTTCAAAACAAAACAATTTAAAATCCAGTCTATTTCCTTAAATGTCTGAGATGAATGGTTGTATAAATCTATATATATATAAAAGCGAAATACCACTCATGCATCATCACAAAATCTCCAGAACCATAAAGCCTACAAACTTGAAATGTGGCACGTATATTCCTCTTGGCTTCTAGGTGCTCACTAAGAAAGGATTTTTCGAAATGACCATCAGAGCATTAGTGTTTCATATATTATTATTAACATGCTCTGATGCTAAAGAGTTCTACTTCCCCTCCTCGCCTGAAAAGAAATCTGTTCCAAGTGCAAAACTCAAGTAGAGGAGAAGAGTTTCAGTTTCAGAACAGCAAGCAGCTTTAGTGCAGAACAGTTGAGCTAAGCCATGCCCAGGCTCCTTTCTCTCTCCTTCTTGCTCACACAGCAAATACTGTTTCAGGCTCCAAACAGCCCTCAACTCTCTCACACACTGACAGGACACTAGCCAGATGAATACCGATGGATGTTGGTAGGCAGAGGAAGAATTTTGTTTTCCTTATTTTTCTCCCCAAAAACTAATCCCGACTAACATAGTTTCATAGTGAAAAACAGGTATCGAGCGACTCACATATATAATTGGGGATGATAATAAACATTTCTCTCTAAGCAGGGATTTTCATGTAGCTTGCAAAAATCGAAGTCAAACTATTTTGAATTTCAAATGTTTTATTTCAATGAAGCTGGTTCAGTGTTCATATGTTTCACCTTAAAAACAGCTGTTTGAAAGTGCCATTTTGAATTTTAACTTGCAGATGTATAAACTTTCATTTTTATTATGTATCAATAAAAAATTGGAATGCAATAATGCAATTAATGGTAGGCTAATAGTCTCATTTTAAATACAAAATTTGATCAGGAGTTGCTGTTCATTTATCTTCAAATTCTTAACAATTAGGTGCCAGACACACATAATGAATGACAAATCCCTTTTTGTTAACTTTCTCTTCGTGACTTTTAGTATCACAAATAGCAGACTACATTATGAACATATAATTGTATGTATAGATTAATGGTAAAATATCCAAACTTTCAAACTATCAAAACTTATTCTTCAGAATACATTGCTGTTTGGACCCCATAGTCATATGGATACAGTTTAAAATGTTTTCATAAATGACCAATTGCGGTAAATATTCTCAATTGTTTTAATTTACAAGAAAAAAGTGTTCAAAAATATCAAAGTGATTATTTGTCAATAGATCAAAATATTCATAAACATTATGTCACAAAATAATTTGTTCACATGTAATCTAAACATGAACTGTTATCACAACTTTTTGTATACCCATTTTAGAGTAATTAAGATTTCTTATTTAAAAATTATTTTCTTACTTTGCAAAGATAGATAACCGATCAGTTCTCGAAGGTTTTGCATCCACTGCATCAGCATAATGTTTAGTATCTTCAGCCATCAGTGCCAACACGGGAATAGATATCTTCTGCCAATATTTAGATAAGCAACAGAGTCTACAATCAATATTCTTACAATTAATATCATTTTAGATAGCATGATATATTTCTTTTTTTAAATGAATCTAGAGATTAGACATTTGCATTTAAGATTGAAATGTTTTACAAAAGTATTGAAATCCAATTTCTTTGTTTCTTATTTATTATTTAACATGGAGAAATGAAGAGAAGTACATACATATGAAGAGAACATACTTGCTCTAAGTTATATCCCACTGAATTGTATACACCTTAATTCCAAACATACTGCTGTGTTCCCAAGAAAAGATACAATTGCTTTAAGGGGTGTGGTGCCTTCATGAGCTTTGAAACATTTTGGGAGATTGAATATGAAGGACTGAGCAGTTCTCATAATGTTTAGCATTTTCAGAACATTATAGAAAGAAATCATTAAAAATGATTAAAAGTCTGTTCAAACAAATAGTGTTATTCTCTGACTCAACTTCTTGTATATTTTTTTCAGTAAGAAACTTTTCACTTCATTTCATATCTAAAAGTAATAATATTGAAATTTGCAAGATACAAGCTGATTTAAACATTAATGGTTCGCTATAGTACAGGATGGATAAAAATTGATTTAAAAAAAATAACTTTAAAAAATCATTTAAAAAAAATTAAATTGGGTTTTTTATTTAAATTATTATTTTTTACTTTTATTAAATTTATTTAAAAATGCTTTTGAAGTAAAAAAATCTATATAAAGATTGTTTTCTATTTAAGATACATTAATAGTTTAGTTTATTCAGCATGAAAGGGAGCTTAGGTATGTAGTATGAGGCTGTATATTCTGCAATATTTGCATTTAGTAAACTCATTCAATGAATCCAAGCTCTGCAAGCTGAGAGAACATGCACTGCACTGATGCATTCACAATAATTTCACAGTAACTTTGAGATAAATCACAAAACAAAGTTCAGGAATATTCCTTTATCCCATTGTTTTGCACACTACATCTATGTACACTACAAACTGTATGACTGTATGATTGTTTGAAGAGAAATGCATCTGTACCACCAGGCTCTAAGTGTGAAGAGAAAGGGCGAGCAGTAAAACTGGAAGTGAAGCAGCTTATATATTAAAGAACACCTGTCATTTCAGATCCATCATGGCAGCACCTGTTAGCAGATATCCACTCACCTGCTATGTCCCTTGTTGTGTCATTGTCTCATCACCAGCCATCCCATTAACGTGAATGAGACTGTTGGTGAGTCAATAGCATGTAAGAGGAGGAGCTGCTGTAGGACAGAGATGACAATGCTCTTTAAAAATTATAATTTAAATCAAGTTGATTTAAATAAGCCTTTTTACTAGTGATTTAAATCATGATTTAAATTGACTTGATTTAAATCAAATCAATCCTGCTTATAGTGTTTTTCAAAGTTAGCAAATTTTTGATGTGTGGATTCAACTCCCAAATTGCTGGCTGTAAAATTATTGGAGTTAAAAGTCCATACATTATAATATTGCCAAATTTTAAGAAACACTAATTACCTGAATAAAAGGTAGGAAACTAAACAACTATTAGTCGCTATATTCATAATGGACAGCATTAGGAAGGAAAAATCTACATGAGTTACAAGAATTAATTTTCCAATTTTCATCTCAATTCAAGACAATCCTATTTGAGGTTTTTTAAAATAAATCAGCTGGAAGAAATTACACGGATTTAATACTAAGGTACTTAATTTAAACTGCTCCCTAGCTTTATGTACTATATATTTATATATCAATCTAGATATTTTACGTTGTTCTAAGCTCAGTTAAAGAAGCAAAGAACAGTGCTGCTATTTTTTTCATGCATAAGTGGATCTAGGTTATACAGGTAGTCCTTGATTTATAACTACAACTGAGCCCAAGATTTCCATTGCTAAGCAAGAGAGGCTAAGTAAATTTTGACCCATTTAATGACAATTTTTGCCACAGCGATTAAGTAGATCATTGCAGTTAGTAACACAGTTAAGTGAGATGCTTGTTAAGTGACTTTGCTTGTCAGAAGGTCGCAAAAGTTAATTGCATAGCCCTGAGGCACTGTAACCATCTTAAATACATGCCAGTTGCCAAGTGTCTGAATTTTGATCATGTGACCATGGGATTGTTGCAATGGTTATGTCCTTGGTCAATTTTTTTCAGTGCTGTTGTAACTCAAATGATCACTAAATGAATGACTTTAGGTTGAGGATTACCTGTACTTTTTAAACAGTACTCCCACAATTTGAAGATACCTGTAATACCCAGTAATTTATTTGTGCAAAAATAAAAATGAATGTAGTAAGTACAATGATCCCAGCTAATATGTGGCGTGACTGTTATAGGTATGCAAAAATGTCCCAAGGCTACTCTAAAATTACTGTTGTGTCTTTCACTTATGTTCACAATATATTAGGGAAAACTTGTGCCTAATAAAGTGCACTATGATCTGTAAATACAATAACATATTGTTGACTGTACCAGTTATTTACTCGGCACAGTGAGGGCCACTGAAGAGTTTCTAAGTGTTGAAAACAGACATACTTTTTGCAAACTTTGGGGCATACAGAAACAATATGGAGATTAGGAGATATCATGGGGATAAAACTGCAGGTACTTGAATAATTCCAATCATACCTCCTAAAGACAAAAAGTCTACTAAACCAGAGAGAACTCAACTTTATTTTGCTTCTACAAACAGAAAACATATATCCTGCCTGCTATTCCTGTATCCTTATCAATTTGGAAAGGAAACTCTATCCTGAAATCCTCTGCATCATCCCAGCTTCTACTGCGGCACTTTCTTTTCTTAATGGGATAGTTGCAAAGTAGTAAAGCAGTAGAGGCAATTCTCCCACATCCTTATTTATTGCCTTACAGCAGCACATTTTGGATTTTACCATCAGGTTGCTTTGATTAAAAGACTTGTGACAAGGAAATAACCATTCTGATCCCATAACTGGCAGGGCAAAGAGCAACCCCCAGGAGGTTTCTTTTTCTTTCACACAGAAAAATCTAGTTTTTTTTTCCACTTCTGCTGACAAGTTTTTTTTTCTTTCATTTTAACCAGAAACTTTGAAAATGTATTCCGGATAATCTCATCAACTGATCTTTATCAGCTTTTTTCCCCCATCAGAAAATAAGCAAGAATGCTTCAGTTAGTAAGATTGGAGGAAACGATATAAGACTGCTCCTTTTTTTCTAGCAAGCACGCCGTTTTGCATCCATTAGTTGAAAAAAAAAAAAGCAAGAAGCTGCAATTTCTACAACACACTACAAGTTTCGTTTCTTCTAAGAACCCAGACTGTAGATAGCCTATAGTTTTTCATGTTGTGCAATTCTAATCAGCCGAGTGAAGTATGGACTAGTTAGTTAACCACGGGTAAGCTTATCAGATCAATGCAACCATGACCGCATGCTCGAATAGCATCTAAGCATCCTGGCATAGAAAACTGAAATTATAGAACTGCCCTTTAATCCTAATTTTCCTGCCAAGCAGAAATTTCCCAGATGGAAAAGGAACAATGGGGTATTTTCTGGAATAGCGATCTGATACCGGCCGAAGAGGACTAGCTGCATGAAACTAATCAAACAGGCAGAACTCCAACAGGTGCAATTACCATTAGTTTCACTATTAGTTTTTAAAAGCAAAAAATGGCACTCCCTCGGCACGAATAAGTACGATACGGTGGGAGGGAGGGAAACAAAGCCTGCAAGATTCCCTCACTTTTTGAAAGTTTTTACGAGCGAATTCCGGGTCCCAAAAAGTTTAACAGCGAATTAAAGCACAAAGAGGAGAACTTAAGCACAGCTTTTTTTAAAGTTTTGAAAAAGAGCCCGTCGTCTACCAGGGAGTTTCCGAAGTACAAAGACAGCATAGAGGTGGGAATCGAGCCTTGGGGGAAAAAATAGGGGTTCTTTCTTTCTCGAAATAAACTATACTTGCCCGCGGCTAACACGCTCCCCTCCTTAGTCCTCTCGCTCCGCCACGGTACGTCGAAGGTAAAAGTGAAACTAAACGGTAAGAAGACTTTACTCCTTACTGCAACACAGGAAGTTACCGCGGAGAGACTTGAATTCAGCGTTCCGCCTTCCCGGTTGGCCCAGCTAAGTCTCTATAGCGCCTCCTTTGGGCTGAGCGTGAAACAAGCGTTTGTTTTCACAAGCCACAACCCCGGGCGATGGCTTTTCCTTCCTCCCCACCCTAAGGAACTGATTTTCAGTTTTCGCCAGCCGGATTTCCCCCCCTCCCTCCGTTTCGGAATAAACTGCTTTATCGTCCAGTTATGGTCAGTTCTGTCATCCTCACATATCTGGAGAGGACCAAGGAAGGCGACATGCTTTTCCGGCGGTAGATAGAGTTTGAATTAGCAAACAAGGGAGAAGACTTTCGTCTTAATTTTTTCTTCCTAGTGTTATTCCTGCGCTATTGCAGGGTCCTCTTAACAGAGGAAATCTGATTAAATCTAGATGTTCAAAGTTACAACGGCATTGGAAAAAAATGACCATTTTCACACTTATGACCATTGCTGAATCCCATGGTTATGTGATCAAAATTCAAACACTTGGCAATTGACTCATTTATGGTGGTTGCAGTGTCCCGAGTCATGTGATCACCTTTTGTGAGCTTCTGATAAGCAAAATCAATGGGAAAGCCAGGTTCACTTAACAGCAGATTTATTAATTGAAGTTAACAAGTGGCAAGAAAAATCATAAAATGAAGCAAAATTAACTTAACAAATGTCTTGCTTAGAAACAGTAATTTTTGGCTCAATTGTGATCGTAAGATGAGGACTAATGAAGACAAATAGGTATTCACTAAGACAACTTGAAAGGTACCTACATCTTTCTTTCAGACACTTCTGTGCCATACAGTGCCATACTTTATGAAAAACAATAGGTATTTTTTTCATCTGCATAGGACAGAGGGCAGGAGAAGAAAGAAAGCTTGGGAATCAGTCTCTGCTCTGAAATGCTTTGGCCTTTTGTGCTTTCCTTAATAGACTCTTAGTGAATACATAATAATCTGAAGATGATCTGAAATATATTTAGAAGGTAAACCTTGGACTCTGACAAATGAGCGTTGAACTTCCTATTTTATATATTACCAATTAGATAGCCTTCATTTTCATATGACCAAGATGCTTCGCTCTGACTTCACTCATCTATTTAGAGAAAGGCTTCATTGAATTCTTGCATGTCTTTCCCTCTGTGAACTCTTAACACAGTTGCCAAAATAACCTCTTAGTAAGTGACAGCTTTAAAAGCCAGACAACAGCTGAGTGCAACTCAGAAGCACAGCACAGACTCTAGAGTCTTAGGAAACAAGGCGTTTTTGTATATTACTGGACCCTCAGAATTTTAATTTTTTAAAATATAATTTCAATATGAATATTCAATCTTGTGCCAGGTGTGGCTATGGGGTCTATCCTGCTGAGAAGATTAATTGTATTGATCAGGTTAGTGGTTAATTACTATCTACCATTATTCTAAATGTTCTGATATCTTGAAGAAATGACTTTTAGTAACTTTTGTTCAAATAAATATACTTATCCTAAAGTATACTAATCAATATAACCATTGGATGGCCAAGTTAGAATTGAACATTTGCTAAATTTGTTGCACTGCTTTGTTTTTTTTTTAAGATTCTAAAGGAGAAATGGATTTACAACATACCTCATGTGTATTAAATTGTCAGGAAAAAATAGCTACAAATTTTTAAACTAAATTTTAAAAATCTAAAACAAATAATTTTCATCCTATTTCTATCTGCTTTTGTAGACCTGGCATAAAGCCTGCTTTCACTGTGAAGTTTGTAAGATGATGCTAACTGTAAATAATTTTGTTAGCCACCAGAAAAGGCCATATTGTCAAGTGTAAGTACTGTCAAGTGTCAATTTTGTTTTATAATATTATATGACCCTGTTTTATATATATATATGCATTCAATTGAACTAAATTCTGATATTGTTGCTCAGATGATTTTCAAATATTACTGGTTTAGTCAGACAATAAAGTGCATCTCATTTGTGAGGTAAACAAAACCTGTTCATAGCATTAATGATAATATAACAAATACAGCACATTATGCATTAAAACTAAGTTTTCTGTTTAAAAGTACAGTTGAAGATATGATAATTTAGAAGAGTAGGATAGAAAGCAAAATGCCCAATTAGATTTATATTCAGTGGGTATTCAATAACTTTTACTTAGTAACAGGCTCTTCTGTTTTCTCCCACCTTTTAATCTCCAGATGTGTTGAGTTACAACTCACAGATTTACCAACCAGCCTGCTCAAAATATGACAGGCATTATAGTTCATCAGAATTATAATTGGTTATTAGATTAAAAACCAAAATAGGTGCACTCTAAAACTTCCAGTTTATATAAAGCACACAACTTGAAACTCCAAGTTGTGTGCCTCTATCTGAAGTTTCAGAGGAGAATGGAACAACTCGCCATGGCAAATTTGCAATGATGAACTCACCACGACCAATTCACCATGGAACAAATTCACCATGGGACAACTTGTTGGTTGTCATAGACCCTTTTACCTGAAAGTCATTTCTAATAAAAGAGAAAAATAATTCCATGCATATCTGGAAGAAAATTATAATCACCTATGCCTAGTTTAATTTAAATCTAAATGCCATTGAAATAGACTCAAAATTAGATTTCTTTTTGTCTTTGAATTTACCCATTTTGTTTTGCAATACAGTCCTATTCTATTTGAAGGCTCACTGGACTGTGTATCTTAGCCCAGAAAAAAATACGTTTTCTTAATTTAGAGCAGTTATTAGCAACAATTGATTTTTCAGTTTTTAAATTCCTCTTCCATCAAAGGAAAAGAGTTAATACTTCTAGTTCTATGGTCTCACTATAAATCACTTCCAATCCTATGGGATTATTTAATTTGGAAGCATTAGAGTGATTCTAAATGATATTAGGAAGTGGACCACTTTGTGTTAGTAGGCCTGATTTGAGACTCTTCAGTTGGCCAAATCACATTCTCTATCCCTCTTGTAGCTACTAATACCTTCTCTGGGAAGATAACTGTCTAGAGTTACTTGCCATTAAAGTGCAGTTATTGACAAGTAACAATGTTTTAGAATGTTGCAATATTGTGCACATCCTTTTATATGTATTTTTTTCTAAATCCAAGCTGACTGGTGAATATTTATCAAAGTTCACATGCATAACTTTCGAAATTTCAAGTTTAGTCATGGATGCCTATAATGTGTCACATTGTTATCGCTTTTGTTAGCATTTTTCGCCCTAAAAATCAGCAATTCTAATGAGTATTTTCTGGTCACTTTTAAAATAAGTTCTTCAGAACTGGCACAATTCTCTTTTCCTGACTTCACTTCCTATGTTGGCACATATAATCAGTCCTGCACTAAAGGACTCTCAGAGTGAGATATTTCATTCGCTTAATTTGAGAAAAGACCAAACGGGATGGGCAAACAAACCAGCTTAGAGAAGTTAGGCCATTCTTAAACCCATTCCCACATCAGGCACCATCAAGACTAATTGAATTAGAAAGCTCACAGGCAGAGATTTGAGGACATAGCCTTGATAGTATACTCTTAATACAGGCATTAGAAAACCACTAGAAATATATTATCATAACTAGTTCCTTGAATATCACAAAAAACAAGACAAACTCTCTGATTTAAGAGAGAAGCGAGGAAAAGAATCCCCAATTAAAATCCCATGTCCCTTTCTCATCTCTTTATATTGCAATAGACTGACAGCCACTTATTTCTCAGTAGGCGAAGTCCTGAGATACCTGGGAATAGTTATTGACACCTGGAATAGTGATTGTAATAGCTCAGATCTCAGGTCCTTGGCTTCTGATCTCAATGTAACAGTGCCATCATGAGAGGGCATTTTCTTTGCTGTATGATGACACACGGAAAAAAGGATGTCGGCAAAGTCAGAATATAAAAATAATGCCCTGGCCTTCTCACAAATTAGAACACCATTTAGCAGTGACTCAGAAGAGATGCAATACAGACACAATAGAGACTAGTAGGAGAGCTAGCACATTTTAGTGCTATTTTGGTTTCATGATAACTAAAGGATGTCTGGATGATATTTTAACTCAGAGTAGTGAGAAAGGCCCAATATCTTGATTAAGAGCAGAGACATTATAGTGTTGTATTTCTTAGTAATATCAAATGAGTTGTTTCCTTTATGCTTCATTAAAAGGTAAAAAAAGGAAATCCTGCAGATTTATTCTGCTAGTGGTTGCTCAATATAGAGGGTGATGCTCATCTCCATTTCAAGCCCATTGAGCCAGTGCTGTGTTAAGACATTTCCGTGTTCATATGGCCAGCATGATGTCATGGAGTGTTGTTATGTACCACTGCAGTGGGAAGGTAACAGCGCTCCTTATGCTTTGGGACCCACCACATATTTAAAAAGTTAAATATTCAGTGCCTGAAACATAATCATTACATTTTTTACACTTATAATTATATATAAAGGTATCAATTGTTGCCAAAGTTAAATGATAAACACCCCCCCCCCCCAGTTTTTTTAAGTGGAATTTGTTCAGTGATCAATTAAGTGTCAGGTGATTATATGAGTATCTATTTAAAAGAATGCTATTCTTTTAGAGATTATTGATAATAATTCTATAAAATTATGCTGTTTTCTTTCATAGACATAACCCCAGAAACAATACATTCACAAGTATTTTTGAGACACCAATAAATATGAATGTGAAAAAGCAGTCTGAAGCAATAAGTGAGGTAAGATGTGCTTTGTATCACATTGTAACGTTAGATTTGTTTTTTTTAGATAACTATAGAAATAACAATTTCATTCCTTCCACTAAAATTTATATTTGTTCTACTTCTCCAAGTTGCTAGCTAGCTTAAAAATAAACTATTATTTTTCTGTTGAATTTGACATTGACCCTGAGGTATTCTATTTTAAGCAGAAATATAAAGTCAAATGAGTTTTTCATAGTTGCAGTGGGAAAACCTGGTAAAACAGTATGGAGTTTGCTAGATACCATTCCTCCCTATTCAACAAAAAGAATCATTTGAAATATGTCCAAATACTTTTAATAAATATTACTGTGCTATCAGTTACAGCTTTTCTAAATTTCTGGCTTTGGTTCTTTTTGTACTGCCTATGAGTTTTCACTATTGAAACGGAAAATATCTCCTACAATCCAATATGTGTTTGCTTTGATATAAATTCTCCTAGTTCACGACTTATTCCTGAGTAAGCGTGGGACGTTTGCAGATGTAGTATGTATGATATAGATATATATTTGATGCTTCTATTTCATTTGAAGTATGATGGGCATTGTTGTTACAGCTTTATGACTGTCATTCTATATTACTTTTTCGGGTAATTTCTTGAAATTTCTTATATATATTGACAAAAAATTAAAATTATACTTCTGAATTATCCCTTCATAAACCTACAAGAACAACAATTATATTTCTTTTAAACTGAGCATGAAATATCTGGTCAGGAATAAGTCAGGAGTCAAAAGCAATATCTATTTTCGTTTGAAGGTCATGATAGGATATCTTGTTACTTCCAGTAAATTGAGTGCTAGAAAAACCAGAGATTACTTTTCCTTTCCTTTTGCCATATAGAAGATATCCTGCTCTATTTAATAAAAAAAGAAGAAGAAGCTTAAGAGAAAATTTAAAGGGAGTTTATAAGAGCTGTTTTTCACAATGTCATTTTTTAAATGAAAGATTTATTTTGGTAAGCATCCAGCTTATTCAGTTTGGAAGGATTCTGTCATAGATACTATCAAAAGTTGCTGAGAAGTCCAAAAGAAATAACAGCATCATTTTTTTTTCTCAAGAAAGCTGAGAAGGCTAATTAAAGAAGATCAAATTAATTTCATGTAAATTGCCTAGAGTTGATAGAAAGCTACACATTCCAATATTTTTCCTAAGGAAGTCTATAGTTTACTACTTGAGGAGACAGAGTATTGTTTTCCGAGGAAAGTCTGAAAACAACTTACTTCAAAGTGCAAAATTAATGATCTTGAGAACTTAACTATCTCTTCCTTTCTTATAAGTCCAAACACACCAAAATAGACAAGGATTGAATGTAGTGGTGGTTGTCAAGATTTGTTCGAGACCCTTGTCCACTTTCTTGGAATTTACATACAACATCAGAAATGGTATAGGGTCTCCTGCTTGAGCAGAGGGTTGGACTAGATGACCTACAAGTCTCTTCCAAATCTGTTTTCTTGCTATTTAGAAGTTACTTAATGCAACTGAACAATATGTTGTTATGGAAATCACTGCCGAGTCTGACCATGTAAAAAATTCCAAATGTTTGATAGGATAAAAAGTATATAAAAATAATTCTTCTGGATACACATTTCCAATAGTAAATCAGATCTAGTATACGATCTGCTACATGTGTTCAGGTAATGATTCTTAAAGAGATTTCTGCAGATCATGTTATCAATGGTTTTTTTAAAATATCAAATAGAACAGCTTTGGCACATTGCAATTCCCCAGAACCTCTAGCCTGAAAATCGTTGGCACCAAATCTCAAAGCATATCTTAGTTTAGGCATTGAAACTGATAAATAGTGAGGTATATAATGTTTCTAGAAAGTCTAGGATCACATGCAAATATCATATGCTAGGATACCTTGTGAAGAAAAGGATGGAATCTGGTCTGATGCAGTACCGAGTACTCTACTTGGCAAATTGGGTCCTGTTGTCAACTGTTTTATGTACATTTCCAAATTATGAAGTGGTAATTTTTTAAATAAAATAACTAAAATTTATTAAATATAATTTGCACTGTCTTATGTATCTTTTCTAAAATTAAATCTTAAAACCTGTGCTTTCTGATTAATGTCTCTTTGAAATATACAGTATAAACTGAGGAACTTGAAAATTCAAGTTCTAGTACACTAAGATAATGTATAGTTGCTTTATAGCTATTATTTAATACAATGCCTTTTTTATTCATTACAATTGAATCTGTATGTTTATACAGGTTAAATATAGAGAAGAGGGTGAGAAATTCAAGTCTGTTTTTCACTGGGATGTAAAATCTAGAGACATGGAAGCCATGCAGAAAATGCAACAAATAAGTCAGGTAAAAGCTCTTAAGCTTTAAGTCATCAAGACTTAATACTTTTCACAGAGACTTCAGCTCTTCACAGTTTTATTGTACTGTTTGTGCCACCAGATAGTTAGATCAGAAACCTGACTGTTCAGATTTCCCAATGGCACATCCCTTGTTGCTATAATTGAGTTTCTAGCATGCCCCCTGTTGAGGTAATTCCCCATTAGGAGAATGAGCGCGTACAGGGAGACGTAATGAGAGTGGTGAAGAATAACACACAAACAGCACACAGATACACTGTACAGTAAATGTAGGTTTTTACTTCCAATAAATGTTTAAGCACAGTCCAAGATAAGCAGTCCAAGTAATTCACAGGTAAATCAGTCAGTTTAAGGATAATCCAAATATCAAAGTCCAGTATTAAAAACAGTTCAGTAACAGACTTACATCAACAATCAGTAACAGTCATTAGGAGGAACGGCAACACTCTCCAACAAAAGGAACAGAAACTCACTGAGACTAAACAACCCAGGTTTCTGGCTCCATCTTATGGCCGTTTGAGAAACCACACCCAATTACAGTTTTAGCATTCTCTTGAAGATACAGTATTAAAATGTCTATCCTAGTTTATATGTTTCCAACCCAAATAACTGTTAGGTGACTTACATTCCTAACACCTCCCTGCCCCATACTTTTCCGCATTATGTACTTCTCAAGAGTGCTGGGTTTTTGCATAATGTTTCTACAATATGATAACCTGAGCTTGGTTATTTGTGCCTTGAGTAAGAAGATGCCTTGCTCTTCTTTGAGTGTTATCCAAAGAGTCCATTGTCTGGCCCTATATTGTTACTTTATCTTGTCTATCCACCTGCTTTTCTTGATAAGAAACTGAGTAGTTTCTGGCTTCAAGCAAAGCATTTACTTCTGAGTAGAGACATAAAGAATTTCATATTTATTTATACTTATGTCACATTCATCTTCAGCTGTT
Source organism: Pseudonaja textilis (assembly GCF_049901715.1). Lineage (NCBI taxonomy): Eukaryota > Metazoa > Chordata > Lepidosauria > Squamata > Elapidae > Pseudonaja > Pseudonaja textilis. The sequence goes on from NC_141993.1 coordinate 41,967,826, forward strand.
TTGGTTAGATATTTATAATTTTATTTTAAAGATAGAAAAAAGTTAATTCTATCATATATTAAAAGTAATTGTGAGGGAAGATGAAACTCAAAATGATTTTTACTTATAGGATAACTCTATTGAGACTTATTTATGCAATATACAATATCACCAACAGCAGCCAGCCATCTTTTTGCTTATGTGATTATGTGAATTTAGACCATGTGGTTAATTTATATTCGAGTCTGCAAATGCATATATGCATATATATATTTGAGCAAACTATGCTGTAGTTATGGGATATATATTTGTAAACAAAAAAAACTGGTTGCTGAATTTTTAAAGAGAGACTCTATAGTTAGATTCATGAATATCAAATTCATCAATATCAAAAACAAAATATGAACTGCCTTGCAATTACATAATGTTGTATTTCTGTCAGATGTACTAGACAGAGAAGATTAGGATGTTACTTTATTGGTTAGGCATTCTAGTCTATATCCAGCTTGCTGAAATGTCCTGGCATTAAAATAAGAAACAGTTCTATGTAATTCACTCTTCATGTTCAGTGTGAATAAACAGAAGAAAAGGGGAAATGATATTTTCAGATCCTATGCAAAAGCAATAAGATCAAAAAGTGTAAAATTGATTTTATATTTTACATAAAATAGACATGCGCACATCCAGTCTTCTATTTATAAATACAACTTAGAAAATTAATTCATTTTTGGAAACCTAATAAAAATGGATGTAATCTTTTACTAATTTCTTATTATACATCTATTCTTTTTAGAAAACCTACCATGATGTATGTAATGAAAGCAAATCTTGGCATAGAGAAACTATCCCACAGTTGGAAATGATCAAGATAGCACGAACACAGAAAAGTCTTAGTGATGTAAGTTAATCACTACTTTATTACATTGATCTGTCTTGCAAGTTTAGCTCCTCAGCTAACTAACTTAAGGAAATATGTGGAAATAAAATGCTATCCTTTTTCTTCCTTTCACATACAGCCTTCAGAGACTGTATTCACTTTGTTTAAAATATTGGGGAATTACCTGTACGTTGCCAACAATGTATGAACAGGGTATGGAACTGATAGAGAAAGAATTATTTGAACCTCAGTGACTGTATATCTGTTTTTAAAGAAATAATTTCTTCTCTATTAGCTTCTTCTTCTTGTATTCATCTCATCACAGAGTTTTTTTAAAAGCATAGGTGATTATAAAGAAGAAATAACTTTTTGTTTGTAATGTTTTATTAAAATTATTTAGAATCCTGGTAATTATAATTAATTACCCAGAGGTGATATTTACATATCATATGTAAATTCAGTTAATTCTCATTCTGTCTCCTGTCTTATTCCAGTGTAAATTTTAAAATAGTATCCCATGAAGTTGTATTTAATCAATGTTATTTATTAATAAGATTTCAACAGTTGACAATATATTAAGTTTGATAAATAATTGTGACATTTTGTCTGCTGAATTTATATGTGAAAATAATCCATGTTGAAATTTTTGCTATATCATAAAATTCACTTCTTAATCTGAACAATAAGTCTAAATTAAATGAAATGTTATCAATGGAATCAAATTGTTGTATTAAACTTGTGGAAAAAAAGACATGATACAAATGAAAGTAAGTAACAAAATCTCTTGGTAGAAATGGTAATTTAAATCTAACTAGAAAATGAGCAATGGATGACTTTTTTCAGTATTTTATTTCATGACTTTGGAAAAATCTTCTGATTAAGTTATAATGAAGACAAAATAAGTGAAAATTTTAAAAACTCTGAATTCTTCTCTTTTTCCAATTAAAAAAATAAGCTTGCTTATGAGTATCATGCAGAATCCTTGGAGTTTTTATTCTTTCTTGTCAAATGGAATAATGGAAATAAATTTTGTAAAGCGAGTTGGCACTCTGTCCATTCCAGGACAGCTCTCTGAAAACTGAGAAACTGGTAAAAGAAATATTATTTTTTTGTGAAGAAAAATGCATTCACCAAATGTATCCCGATCAAAGGATATTTAGACAGTAGCTTCAAGGGCAGCTTCTAAACTCTTTTCTCTTACTTCACCATCACATGACCCTAGACCAGTTTATGTTCACCATATGCTTTCCAGTACACACATACAACAAAAACATGTCAATGTAACACAAGGGGAAAGTGGAGGCACATGAGCATTGCATGTAGGGAACACATATAAATCTACTCCATTAGACTGTTACGCATATAGAGAGAGAGTGAAAAAGAAGTGCAGACATGCAGACGCATTGATTAGTCCAACGAATGCATACATAAGTATCTTGTTATTCTGAGGCATTGTGTCAATGCGTTCAAGTCAGCCTTAACTCTCTGCAACAGGACATATTATCCAGCAGTTTTTTTGGGAAACATTTTCAGAAATGTTTTTACATCCTTCCTAAGACTAAGAGAGAGTGACCAGTCCAAAAGCAAGACTAGAAGTGAATTCAGAGGCTCCTGGTTTCTAAGCCAATGCAAATTTAGGTGCCAGTAAATCACGTATTAGAGGAAATAATTTGATGACTATGTGTAAATGCATACAATTTGTTTTGTCTAGCTGAAGAATAATCAGGAATATGAACAGCAAAACATAAAAGGAAGCTTTCCAGTTTCTATGACTCCATCGTATCAGATTGCCAAGAAGGCCATAGGACTATCCAGTGATGTGAGTTTCTGGGAATGTATTTGAGGAGAGAGCAATGAGATTTTATTTATTTATCCAATTTAAGCTAAAATTGTGCTATGGGATAGGATGATAGCGGTTGGGAATTCTTTAAGAATTTAATCCAATGCTTATAAAATTGTCTCTCTCTGTGTATGTGTATGTGCATATTTACTCTTTGGCCAACCATGTGTCTATTCAGTCTCTGACTGGTATGCTGCCAAGAGTCACTTCTCATGACATGGGTGACTATATAAAGTTTGCTAATAAATAAACAAAACAAACTAATATAGCATTTTGATTAATAAATGCCTTTATTTTGTCATATGAACAAAAAATGTTTTAACAGTTGAGGATCAAAGTATTTAAAATTATCATTGTTTAAAAACTGGGTAATGTTACAAATAGTTATTTCTATCCCATAAACTTTTCAGAATTTCCATAGAGTTTTGAAGGACTTTTTTCCTTAATATCAGGCTTTTGCTATATGACATATTTATATTTATGTATCCATTGTCATGTCCATGTTTTAAAATGAACATCATTGGCAATTAATTGGCCTGTGGAGAATAAAATCAGCATAATGGTTTGACAAATAAGGCCAGAGAATGTAAGTTCAACATCCTTTCATCAAAACAAGATGGCACTTCATATTCACCTGTCTTATGAAATAATATCACCTAGAAAACTGTATAGCTCACACTGTACTTATCATTAAACATTGTTTGAAACCCTTGAGGCTTTTCCCTCAGGCCTTGGTTGAGATGCCTTAAGAGTTGCTAAGGTTGCAGAAGGATGGTTTTGGTCCCCTAACATTTGCTATTTTATGGACTTTTTTTGGTCATATAATACTGTTGTTTTTAAATTCTGTTAAGCCACCCAGAACCTTCTGGACTGGGATGACTTGGAAAATAAATAAATTAATTGATATTGAGTCCAACTAAAGTAATAATACAGAGAGGACTTGTTAAAATTTTGTAAAAAAAAAAGAAATTTAGATGCTATTTTAAAATTCTGATTACCTCATTTTCATATTTGTTGTGGTCCAGTATTCTGCACACTTGCTCATATGCGCATTTGTTGACATAAGCACAGATACTGAGAGTGAATTCCATACATGCATATATCCCAATACCTGCATATATCCCAATACCTATAGTAGAGTCTTATAATAATAGAAAACCCAAAGAGAAACTGAATTCTGCTTCTGATTTAGATTGTTCTGATTCTGAACAATTAAGGTGAAAGTATGCAAAATTGTATCAATTTATCTTAATATATACTTGTAATGTATACAGAAAATTTTTTACAGTCTGGCCTTACCAAAGAAATGTGTTCAGGATTCTGACTATTAAAAGAATATTGTGGTACAAATATTGATAATTTTTATTTCTTTCAAATTACAAATTGATCTTATAGTATAAATTGATCTTATAGTACAAATTGATCGTAGTCATCTTAATCATTTCTATCTTACCTTAAATATCACTCAAGTCGTTCGTAGATTTTCTTTCAGATCTGTCTAGAACTTTTTTCATGTATGTCTAAACAGCCAATAAATTCAACTTAATAGTTGAGAATAACTCAAAAAATATTGTATCAAGATAAAGGAATCAGACAATAACTAAAACTCTATAATCTGCATCAATTTAAAGACTCACCCTGAGAAAGTGTAATTAATTCTGATTTATTTCAATTTATTTAACAAAAATACAGGATTTCAAGTTCATGTATTAATGACATAAGAATAGGTGTAGACATCTCTGTTACATAAATAAAACAAAAATCAGTGCTTTTAACCTTTTAGTCCATGAGTACCACCGGTGTATAATAAAATCTTACACTCAGCGCTCCATGGTAATTTTCAGAATTTCCAATTATGCAGGTTAGAGGCTCTAAAAAAAGAAAAAGAAAAAAGAAGAGTGGGCATATATTTCGACCTAAATCAAACCAAGTATAAGTAGACTATAAAGGTATAGGTACAGAAGTTGAATAAATCATTTCAATCCAAAATATAATACTTTTCAGAAACTGAAACCAAATGAAAATCCATTCCTTCCCTTTTATGTTTACTAGCAAGAAATAAGATCTTTATTTATTTATTTTCAATAAATATTGTCTTCTTTCCATCTCTAGGTGGAATACAAACAGGGACATAAAGAGCATGTTTCCAAATTCAGCAGTGTTATGGATACTCCAGAAATACTTCATGAAACATCTGGGGGCCAGTTCATGAGTGATGTAAGTGTAAAGAAAAATTACAAAGTGGGTCTTCTTACTATTTCTTACCTATCTTTCTATAGCTAGACTGATATATCATGTAAAATAATTGTGTGACTTGTTTAATTTTGCCTTAGTCAATATGTATTGTATTATATGTATTTTATATATTAACCTATGCCATGATTTATATGAATTGGGTTTATAGCACTATTGCTATAGCTTTACACATTCTTGACTTTTTTCAGTTTAAATATCCAGAAGAGTATGAACAACAAAGAGGAAAAGGAAGCTTCCCTGCTATGATAACACCAGCTTATCAGATTGCTAAAAGAGCCAATGAACTTGCTAGTGATGTAAGTTCTACAAGTCATGAATAGAACACATTCTGTCTATAAGATAACATATGTTCTGTAAGTCATGCTAAATCAAAGCTATATCAGTATCACTTTTTTTAAATATTAAGGATTTTCTTCAGTGGGAAAAATTACAAATATTACGGCACCCTAGTTTTGAAAGGACAGATATCCTTACTATGGAACATTTATGCTAAAAAAATAAATTTTAGGATGCAAGAGAAGGACAAATTAATCTCAGAATGGTGGAAAGATGGCACTCCTAGATACACGAATTAGCTGCAAATGCTTATGTTTAGTCACGGAAGGAATTAAATTCAATCCCATCAATCTTTTGACTGATGTGAGAACAGTGTCATTGGCTACTTGTTTTTTTTTTAAATATGATTTTTTGGGAAGTTTTAGGAAAAGGAGATAATCACCAGTATACACTAATGTAAATGAAAAAAGAAACAAAGAGAAAGCAAAAAGTGCAAGAAAGCAAAACAACTGAAGAAAAAGAGAAAAAAATGAAAAAAGTTACAGATGTGGTTTCCAATTTCTTCACTGCAAAATTATATTTTAAGCTTTCTCTCTTAACTTGTGTGTTCTTCTTTCTATCTCCTTTTTAATCATGAAAGCCATAAATCACAAGCTCTTTTTTTTTGCATTTTTACACAAAATATTCACAATAGATTTATTGTATTGTAATGTAGGTAATGTTTTCTCTCTTTTTCTTCCACTTTTTTCTTTTTTGTACCTTATTTACTTCTTTATGTTTTGCACATTTATATAGAAAATAGTCAATCAGTCTTAGACGTAAAAGAATGTCAGAATAAACTCATTTCTTTTATTATGATTTCTTTTAGGTTAAGTATCACCAAAGATATGAAAAAGAAATTAAGGGAAAAGCAAGTCATTCTCTTGGCACATTAAGAGAAAATGTAGATCAATTTAATCAGGTAACAATCAAATGTATTCACATGTATTCTATTTCACTCTGCTTCTAAAATAGTGGTTTCAGTCTATATATTATGAGTAGTAGTTCCTCTTGTAGTTTAGGACTTTTGATTCCCTTGCATTAGTGCACCACATTCTGTACCTCATGCTACTTATTGAAATGGTGAATTTTGGAATAAAATGAAATGAGGATTTGGAGGTTCAGCTAGATGCAAAGATTAGGTATGTCAGCTGTTTGTAAGAATTTATTAGATAGTATTTTTATTTTCCTTCATTGATATGGCAAGATAAGAGAAAGGTTTGTCCATATCCTTAGCAAGGAAGTCATTAATATGTTCCACTATATTCATTTATTAAATTCATATACCATATTTTCTGCATCACATGGTTGTATGGCTTTCTTAGAATAGTATACGTGACCTATTGCAGTGCTTGGGTTTATGTAAGTAGTATCATGCAAAAATAACAAAAAATAAGTAAAGGAAAAAAAATAAAGGTAGATAAAGAAAAAAATCTAGCTAAATTTACTTCACACCACTGTACACTGTACACCACACTTTTCATTTTGTTTCTACCACATATATCAATTCATACATTGCATTTAGTGTGATCTACAAATAAATGAATGGATTAAAAAGATGATGTCTTCTATATGGGTTATAATTTCTTACGTTCACGTTAGGGATTAAAATATATTGGTAAAATGATGTTTTCAAGCTCTTTCACTATCCACTCTCTTACATTGTCCATTTGATGTTGCAATATATGGAGGCAGTACTTACAATATTAAAATGAGATATAAAAATCAGTAAGTAATTGATCACTGCTAAATATTCTTCAGGATTATATGCACGAATACGAAGAGCATAGAGGAAAAGGCAGTTTCCCTGCTATGATCACACCAGCATATCTAAATGCTAAGAAGGCAAATGAATTGGCTAGTGATGTAAGTATGAGTTTAAATATCTCAGCTAACATGGGCCAGATCCAAAATGCTTGCTATAGCTCATGTGGTGTCATATTATTTGAGCAACTAATGGAAACCTATAAAAAGAACAAGTCCTTTGAGGACATTAGCTGTTTTTTTGTGATCTATCACATTACCTTTTGTTTGAGTTCTGGTTATGTTCTAAATACATGCTTTCAGAACTAGAAGCAATATTTTAGTTAGAAATATTTCATTACTATTAAAAGAAGAAATACTCATCTTCTATATTTACCTTTAAATAAACTGTTGGTTTCCTAGTACTCACCTTGTGGAAGGTCAGTCTGTGTGGTTTCCAAGAAGCAGCCATAACTCATGGCACATAATTAAATACAGAATTCTAGCATTCTACATGTTTTAAAGTCTGTAGTAATGATACAGATAAAAGATCTGAACAGGTGGTTCACACACATCTTGCAATGTTTTCTAGTTATACATATTCAAAAATAAACTGACATAGTTTATTTACTTTTTCAATGTATGTGATTAATGAAAATTATTTTTGTATATTTTGCATAAAGAACTGACACAGCATTTAATATCTAAACTACTATTTCAAAGCAATCCTGTGAAGTATGCCAAAATGAGATATAGCAACTTGTGTGACATGGGTTATAGAATTGACTGGGAGCTGAATCAATTTTTTAAATCTCAAGATTATTATAATGTTTTGGTTTTCATATTTTTCAACTGGATAGAACAAATTATTTTTATACTGAAAGACATTTCCTCAAATGTGTTTCCAAAGTTTCTTTGATTTATTGGACAGAGATATGGTTTTAGTATAAAGTTTATCTCATGAATAAGAACAAAATAGTCCTGGAGTTTTATGGTATTTTTTTCCAATGTATTGTTGCTTATAAATATACAAACATTGCTTTTAGAATGCAATAAGATTCATAAAATAACAAAATTGCAAACATATCAGATGCAGCATGATATGCAGTCTCAAATATTGTGATGGACAGTGAAAGAAAATTTTAAGAAAAGAACAACATATTATTTTCCTTCTGTAAATAATATATCTTGAAACTGTTATTTGATATAGAACCTGCTATTTGCTAAAGCAAGTTGCTAGTGTGGAAAAAATATATTAGCATATTCACCTTTCCACAATTTAGTTGACATCACTATGAAGCAGCTATTCGTAGTTTGAAAAATGGAAAAAGTAAATCAAAAATATTGTATTTGAAAGCAGATTAATAGCATGATCAGTTCAACCTGACTTTGTACCTGACTTTGTCTTTGTATATTCTAATTTCTTTTTCATAATTTATTGAACAAATAGAACCATGGGGTAAATGATAGGTTCACTAAAATGATTGTCTCACCAATCTTCAGCCAATGAAAGGTATGGTTTGCCTGTAGTTGTTATACCACGTTTCTTTTTCAGATTAAATACAAGAAGGATTTTTCGCAAATGAAAGGAGCAGCCCATTACCATTGTCTTTCAGCCCAAGAAAATCTAGCTCTTAAGCAAGCCCAGGATGTGAACAAGTTGTACAGTGAGGTAAAATCATATATCTTGATTGACAGTAAATATAGATACAATGTTTATAGTTAAATTATTGTTATTATTTTGTTATTATAGTTATTTACATGTAACTTTGTTATACTTATCACAGAGTTACATTCTACCTCTGAAACATTGATAGCTTCTTTCTAAAACTACCACTGTTCTATCATCCCTTACTTTTTCATATAAAAATATTTTTTATTTTAAATAAGTGCAAGAGAATGTAATGGTAAAGGAATAAGTAAATACATATACTGAAAAATGTGAGGAAATGCAAAAGATGTCTTGATGTTGATAACAATGTATAAAGTTTTGTTTTATGTTTTTTTAAATTTGGAAAATTAATAATTTTTTTTTAAAAAAAATTAAATTAGTGCAAGAGAAGCTTCACCAGAGCAAATAAAATTCTGCAGTTGTATGAAAGTGATAGACAATAGGTTTGGGCAATATTGTCAGAGTATATCAGCTGTGCCAGTGTCCTGACATGTGATCCTCTTTTTCATCTGAAAAATGGAGCTGATATATGAGCATTTTTTCTGTCTGTCTGTCTGTCAGGCTATCACCTTACATACAGCTTTTTGTTGTTGTTAATTCTAATTTTTAAGGTTGAGTATAAGAAGGATCTGGAGAACAGTAAAGGCCATAGTATTAACTACTGCGAGACTCCTCAATTCAGGAATGTTAACAAGATCTCAAAATATACCAGTGATGTAAGTCTGAGTTATTTGTATGCACTTCTACAAAAGCTTAATTTAGGTACTGTTGAAATTACCGTTTCTATATAAGTGACTTTCATTAAAAAAACAAATAAAACACAAAAAGCATTGCAAAAGAGATTGCATATAATTTAATCACTAATCCAATAATTTATGTTAATTTTAATATTAATTATCTTCATCTACGTTTGTTTATAGCCTCAATTATCAAGTAGCCTTAGTTATCAATTTTGAATTCTAAATGAAAGAGCAAAATATAGGCCACACAGGTTATAACTCAATAACATTTTGTTATCAGTTTTCGATAGCAGCAATTGAATTTGGATATTATATGTGTTATGATGAGAAAGGGTCTTAATATCAACACTGTAACATGTATTTGGGAAGACATGATATTTTATTAAAAATCTATACTGAAGTTGTAAATCAGTATGGTTAAATTGGTTTTGCCTCTGGCCTTTTGTTCATAAAAAAGTGGATGTTTTATAAGTACAATAGCTTATACAATAGATTATTTGTGTTTGTGTTCAGCTCAAATATAAAGAACATTACCAGAACCAGAAAGGTCATTATGAAGGAGTTGGCATGGACCGACGCACACTGCATGCCATGAAGGTTGGAAGTTTGGCAAGCAATGTAAGCTGTTTAAATCAGATTTTCTTTAATTATTGTCTATATCTCATTTCAAAATGATATCTACTCTGCTTCCTGAAATGAAGGAGAGCCACACTTTTAATTATTTCTTAAGAGCTGCAGGAATGACTGTATATATTTCTGTACTGTTCAAAAGACATATTAAAAATTATTTTTGCATAAGGATATATCATGCCAGTAAACATGTATTTTGGATTACTAGAAGAAACAATTATGTGGCAGGTGGTTCAATTCCTCTTAGAATGTATTTTGTTAATTGACATGTTATGAGTCTTGGAACTAGGCATTAAAGTAATTGAATTAATTTTTAAGGAAGAGCATTCTCTTTGTTCCCACATGCTTATAAAAGTTCAGTTCATAAACTGCTGTTTCTGCCACCTGTTATTTTGATACTGCAGCATTTAAGAACAAGTGTACTTAATCCAATATTTATGAAATTGAGTGAGATGGCATTTCTTACTTACATCCCTTGAAGCATGTTAATGTACAAATGTACAAGACACTAAAGAACTGTGACACATATGGAAGGGAATTCTCCCATACCTCAGAGTGGCATATATCCACAGCTGAAGAAGATGCAGCATTTAAACTCTGTGAACAATTTAGTTATCTTGGATGATCCTGATCTTGCTTGTTGGTGAAGTTTAATCGTTTCCTTTCCCCCTTGTCTTATAACTATTTAAAAATCGATGGTTTAAAAAAGATGATTGTTTTTGTGCTCTTTGTGTTCCAGATAGTCTATAAATCTGACTATGCACAAGATGATGCTAACTACAATTACCCAGTGATCCTGACTCCCTCCTATCAGACAACAAGGAAACTGGATCATCTAAAAGATGTAAATAGCTTTCTCAGTTCTCATCTTATTTTTCATGACTTGCCATCTCCTGTAGGGAAAAGAATACTTTGTGGCCTTTGTAAAACAGTTGTTTATTTGTAGTGAGAGACATAGCCAAGGATAACTGAAACCCCTAGAAGAGCAAGTTGTTTTCTAGGCTCATGAACTGTCAAGGGACTGAGAATAAGAGATACATACGCTGCATTTAGATAGACTGGCATCAGTCCTGTTCTCATTGCTTGCAACCAAATGTCATTACTATAATTATCTAGCAAAGGGAACTCTACGCTGTGACAATTGTACTGGTTCTATACCAGTATAAAGAGATACTGGTTTAATACCAATATAAGAGGTATGGCATCCACAGTTTTCTATATCTGGGTTTGTTGGTTTCGTTGCACTTTATGTAGGTTCCCTTAAAAATGGTTTGAAATGCAACAGCTTGGATGTTATGTGACATATGGTACCCAAATCATAAGAGGGTGCATGGAAATATGCTCTGTTTTCCTGTTACCTAGCTCTAGATTACCCAGGAACTGATCAACCAACCCCCCCACCCCTTTTTTTCCACATTAGGATTATGACTAGTCAATGAAAATCTTCATGAAAAGCCTTTCTAAAGATGCTCCTGCTATTAGGAACTTGCTTATTTGGCATACACAAATTTTGCCTTGCCATTACATTTTTTAATCCTTCAGAAAAGCAGTGAAGCAGTGAATCTCTCTTAAGAGTCTTTGATTGCTAATTGATATTTTTATTACCCTTAATGAACTTAAAAAAATTTTTTTTTGCCTTATGCGTTTTATTTATTTATTGCTATCCACTTTAGTGCTCAAATTTAGTAGACAGGGAGAGTGTAATTCAGAGTAGTTACATTCTGTATATATTCCTCTATAATGAAACTCAGGGAAGAATATCAGTTATTCTTGTTGTTAAGCGTAATGGTCACAAACAGAAATTAATGAAATCTAATCTAATATCCTTCTTGGCTAGTAGATTCAGAGCTTTTTAGTTTCTAAAAGTTTGCTAAATCTTGCCTGGAATCTTGGGAATTACATTTTGGAGGAGGAAGAGGAAATTTTCTCCTGATTTCTTGCATACTGCTATAGTTTCCTGAACTGTAGGCAACCTAGAACTGCTTTCCTACACACACAAACATATCAGATAGATAGCTTAGGCAACAAGGTTATTGTCAGTTATTTTGGATTGGTCCTAATTCAGAGATTTCACATTAGCTCTCTAAATACTGTACTTTTCAATTGCAAATGTATATTCCATTTTGGGATATGGTTGCTAGCTAAAATGGAAGAAAATTGTATAAAATAATAGTAAATAGAATAGTAACTAGAGTACTAAAATAGTAATTCCCTATTATGCTTCTAGCAGAAGAAAAGGTAGCTCTCAGTGTCTTATTTTTGTTAAAGAACTTCCAGACGATGCAATGCAGGGAGTTGTGTTCCACTGAAGAAGCTGCCTTCTATGGTTGACCCATCTAACTGAGTTTGTATAGACCTCTGAAACTTTAGAGAGTTACATGAAATTTTGATTTTTAATAACTATAGACCGGCTTTCTGATCTTGGATCTCTAAATATTTAGATTGCAATTTGTATTGCTCTGGCCATGAACCATGGTTATCAGGAATATGGAAACTGTAGTTTGAAACCATCTAGACTAGAAACACAGTATGGAGAAATCTATTTGGTTGTGGCTGTCCAACATTTTCATTTATTCTTCAGCTCAACCTAGAATGTGAAAAAGTGAGAGTCAAACTGTGCCAAGGTTTTAATACTTTTAGATTTCAGATAATGACTCTTATTCTTTAAGAATCAAAGGAAATAAAAAAGAAGAATCTGGTTCCACCTTAAATCACAGTAAAGACTCAAACATCCTTAATATATATATATATATATATATATATATATATATATATATATATATATATATATATATATATATATATATATATATATATATAAATGATTTTAGCATTCTGTTAACTTGCTTTTCTGGCATATTTATTTGAACTGGAGTACACATATGCAGATGATAAGAAGGTAATCTGCATCATTTGCTTACATGTTTTATCAAGCTGTAGAATAGAGCTGCCTCAGTAATTAAACAACAGTCAGTAGAATGAGCTAGTCCAAGAAAGGCAGATTCCTATACATCTAAGCAGTGTAGATATGGATTTTAGATTTATTATTTAGTGTATGGCCCATGTTAGCCAGGGATCACCAAGGTGGTTGGCTGCCTCTTTGAAGGATTTTTTTCAGGCAGTGTTCTTTACCCGCGGAATGCCAGTAGGCATTCAGAAGATGCTCCTTCTTGTCCCTACGCAGTTTATTCACTCATGGGAATTGAATTGCCAAGCTGCCAACCTCAGCAGTGCACAAGCCCAGTGTCTTGCCACGTGAGCCATCTATGGATTTTAGAGACACAGCCTTATATTCAGGGTTGAAATGATATCTGTTGAAATTCTACGGTATATAACTAAATGTCATACTTTCAAGCTGCATATCTTTTTCCCCTCAAAGCACTGACTCCTATTACAGGCACAAGCTGAAGGCTGCCCTTCTTTTCATTAAGTCATTCTGTTGACTTCCAACACTTAGAGTCGTATTCTTATTTTTTTCCAGAAATTAGAGCCCATGAATAAACTTATGTGGAATTTCAGTGGATTTCTAGGTGATCTGCTGAAGCAAGAATGGCTTATCAAATTAAAAATAATGCATTGGATGTGGATTAAGTATATCATGTTAAGAGCTTTAGATATTTTATGGATGACATGGTTTAAATATAAGTCCCATTTTATTAAAAAAGAATCTCTAAATGAACTATTTTTAAATGATATATAATTTGCAGCTTAATAAGGAAGTAATTAATTGATCAATCAATCAATCCACCCACCCATCCATCCATCAGTCCACCCGGGAAGCGAATAATGATTAAGATCTGATAAAAATACTAATTGTACCTGCACTGTGATCTGAAAGTTTCATTTGAACATTTGTAATTTTGAAAGTTTGTAAAATCTGAATGTTTACTTGTTTTAATTTTAGGTAAACTACAGGCAAAACATAGATAAATTGAAATATAGCTCTGTTACATGCACGCCTCAGATCCTTCAAGCAAAAATCAATGCCCAGCAACTTAGTGATGTAAGTTCTATTATGATTGTCAAATAGTTATGCCAAAACACAGCAACAGATATTTATTCCTGGAAAAGAATAGTACAAAATTTATCAATGGCAACACTGTCTACTTGAACACACAGCTCTGATAGATGGGTGCTTTTGCCAGCTCCCTTTGGCAAAGGAATGGCTTTTCATCTCATTTCTAACAAGAATAAGAAGGATTAGCAGATTCAGTGTCTCCTTCTGGGTCATTGTGTGAGTTAGGCTAAAAGAGACAATTGCAGTGGATAGGATGAGGAAGAACAATGTACAGAAGGCAACTAGTCCCTCAAAGTATAGGGACTCAAAATATATTTTGGTTTGATGAGGGGTGTGAAATAGGTCTCTGTGGTTTGTTTGACACACATAATCAAAATAAAACCAGGATGCTATAATTCAGAAGTCCTGGTAGCATGGTGGTTAAAATGTAGTATTGCAGGCTAACTCTGGCCAAAGCCAGGTGTTGATCATGACCGGCTCAAGGCTGACTCAACCTTCCATCCTTCTGAGGCTGGTAAAATGAGAACCCAGTTTGTTGAGGCAATATGCTATCGTTTGTAAACTGCTCGGGGAGAGCTGTAAAATGCTATGTCATGGTATAGAAGTCTAAGTGCTATTGCTATATCATAACTGAAAAACCATAGACTCAGGGGTTGGATCCAAAAGGGTTAACTACCAGTTTGGTAATTACAAGGTTCGGTGATTTACGAAGGGCTTCCCTGCACGCTGCCGATGTGCACCTGTAAATAGTCATCAGCACGCTGCATGCAGAGAAGCAGCCTTTCAAAAAGCCCCTTTTTCCTGCTTTTTTAACTGCAGCTGTGCCTCGCACGGCAGCTGAAGTTGAAAAAACAGGAAATAAAGGTCAGGTAAGAGCCCGGGTGGGCAGAAACATCAGCAGACATAGAACCAGTTCTATGTCTGCTGCTCTTTAGAGCTACCGGTTCTACAGAGGTGGACAGAACCAGTAGAAACCCACCCCTGCATAGACTGTGCAGTGACACAAATACTTCAGAAAGTTAGATGTTAATTAATCATGTCTACCAGATATTTATTTTTGTAATTATCATATATAATATATATATATATATATATATATATATATATATATATATATATATATATATATATATATATATATATAAAATAAATAATTTTGGCTTTTAATTGAGAATGAGAAAAATCTAGTGTCGAAATTCATACATTAAATGAATATTTACTAATCACATTTCCTCACAGTATAATTTTTAATCATTCAGACTTTCCTTTCAAGCCATGTGAGAATATATTCTTTGAAAATATCTTCTGTTTATTCTTTGTTTATTAATATGCTAACAAAACACTAGCCATTATAATTTATATTTTATTTTACATTCATATTTTTAAATGACAAGTTGCTATATTATGGGGTAACATGAAGATTGTCCACCCTTTTTTGAAACCTAGGATTATGATCTTGATTAATTACAAATCTTTAAAAAATGTTCTTGATTTTTGCCAGCTGAATTATCGAGCCAACTATCAGAAAAACAAATCACATTATTCTTTGCCTCAAGATGTACCAGAGCTAGTAAAGGCGAAAGCCAATGCAGAATTATACAGTGAGGTAAGACTTTTCTTTATTGCTGTCTAGATATTGGTTAAAATCAGGGATCTTCAAACTTGACAGCTTTAAGACTTGTGGATTTCAACTCCTAGATTTCCTCCTCCAGTCATGTTAGTTCAGGAATTTTGGGAGTTGGAAGTCTACAAGTCTTAAACTTGCCAAGTTTGAAGACCCTTGGTTTAAATGAATGCAAGACAGAACTACAAACATTCAGCAACTTTCCTACAACCTGCTTCATGAAAGAGAAAGGGAAGGCATTAGAGAAAGAGAAAAGGGGCGGGGGATATCAGGGTTTTGTTTTTAGCTTTAAACTATTTTGCTTCAGACAATCAGCCATGGCATGGAGCCTTGAAGATGTTCAAGGTTGCCCATACCCGCTATAGTCATTTGCCTGTAGTGTCTGCCAATCGAACCCTGTGAGAATTGCTTCTGAGTAAGCACAGGAACAGACTAGCTTAGTTAGTACAGTAGTAAAGTCTGAGCATTTTTTAGCAGGAAGCTGTGGAGCAAAGTTTTGTTTTTTGCTATTGGTGGGAGGGAGAAACAATGTTCAGATTATCTGGAAGAAATATTGCCAGGGTTTTGCACATGAGAGAAAGGGAGATTAAGTTTCTCCCATTTCTTTCAGCCAACAACTGCTGGCTAGGAGTTTCAGGAAGGGAAAATCCTCGTGTTTTTTTGTTCTTAGCTAGTATGATCATGATCAGTGGGAAACAGAAAAACCAAATTGTCTTTGTCATAGCTCCATAAATTGTAAGGAAGAGAGAAGGCTTGGGAATTTAGTCCTCAACCTAATAATATGAAATAGGATTCCTTTCAGACACACTTCTCACCCAGGGGTTCATTTGCTAAAATGAATCCTGTCTGAAAGAGCATTTCTAAGAAGAACCAAACTCATCTGCATGCAAGTGATTCTGAATAATATACAGACAGGATGTAAATGTATCCTGAAACAGGATTTATATGCCCGTATGCATACAAGCAGTCATCAAGTTAGGAACAAAATAGGAATCAGAATTTTAGTTACTAATCAATTTAGTCATTCAGTGACCTATCACGTTTGATTTTATCAAGCCCAGCCATTTTTACTGTAGTTGATAAGTGAATAACCATGGTCATTAAGTGAATCTGGCCTCCCCAATTGACTTTGCTTGTTGGAAGGCAGCAAAAAGTTGCAACCATCGTAAGTGTGAGCCAGTTGCAAGCAGCAAAATTGTGATTTCATGACTGCAGAGATGGTGCAATGGTTGTAATTTTGAAGATGGGGAGCAAGTCACTTTTTCTGAGACCATCTGAAAAACTATCATTAAACTATAATTTGAACAAATGGTCATAAGTCGATTGCTACTTAGTTCTCTATGTTTTTATATGTATGGGTTATTTTTATTAACAATATATAATATGCAACTCTATTTTCTTCCTAGGTTAAATACAAAGAAGATTGGCAGAAAAGCAGGGGCCGCAACTTTGAAATGAAGTTAGATTCCAGATCTTTGCTTGCTGCAAAAGCTTCAGGAGATCTTGCCAGTGAAGTAAGTCTTATATGTTTTTAAAGGTTTTATTAATAGCAAAAAGCAGCATACTTTATATAAATAAAAACAAGTTGTTTTAGAAATTCAGGAATATGATTTGGGTTTTTTAAATAATATGCCATAAACTATGATAATGTATATTAGATACTTTGTTCTTTTCCTGAATAATCTTTTCATTCTAGACACTTTGCATTCTACAGTAGATACTTTCTGAAGTGTCTAGAAACTAAAAAAGTTTGAAAACTAATTTTCAGGGCTTAAAAATTAAGCATGCATGCAGATGAAAATAGGCAAAATCTTGATGGACCAAAACATACGTTTAATTCGTTTCAAAGTATTTCTGGCAACATTTAATTAGTTACTTAGATTTAGTTAAAAATAGTGTATTTAAATATAAATATTCACAGTCCCTTTTAATCCCAGGTATACATTTCGGGCTTTGTAACTATTCTCATAAAATTGTTGCCCTGATATGTAGAGCCAGTTAGAAAGTACCTTAGAAAGCAAAATGTAAACTTCTCAGCTGAAAAACCAGAATAGATTTTTTAAATAGTTGCCTTCCCTCTTTCCAGGTAAGGATTCAGGTAAGTATTCAGTCTTACCTTGAAATGCCAGGGAGATATAAAGGGTCACAGTGTATAATTATTACTTATTATTACTTATTTTCTCTATAAAGATTAAATACAAAGAAGACTATGAGAAAATGAAAGGAAAAGCTTTGTCAACAAAAGATTCAAGACTTCTGCACTCTATGCAAGTAGCCAAAATAAATAGTGAGGTAAATGTCCTTTCGTATCCACTTTTATTATTTCTTTAGGATTTACAGAACTCGGTGGTTACAGTAAAAATATATATATCAGTATTTCTTCATATTAGACTTCTTTATTAAGCAATAGTGGTTAGGGGTTAAATGTTTAAATGCTGTAGAGATTGGAGACCAAATAGTAATAATGATCAGATCATGTTTATTATATTAGGAATCAGGCTCACATGATTTATTCCCTATTCCCTTGTAATTTCCTTTCACTGACTAGCAATACATCTTTTCTATCATTAGATATGTTAATCATGTTTAAGCAGGGTTGGCAAAATGGATAATTCAAACTCTTCATGATTATTATAAATGCAGTTGTGCAATAGTTGTGGTTTGGGAAGATATAAGCTGTCCTTAAATTATAGCTAATAATATAATTTATTGCCAGAGTTTCAGATCCTAGTTCAAAGAAACTTGTATTGAAACTTCGGTTCAAAATAAGTTACTAAGGTTATTATTTTGGTATAAGATACATTGAAATAATTAAATTTATGTCTACCTAAATTGCATGAGATTGTGTGTTTATTTAGTTGAAATATGCAGAAGAACTCAAACACATTCAGAGGCCGATATTGCTCTTCTTTAGCATACTGGATTATGTCAAGTGATATAGCTTTGCAATGGAGAAATCCTGAATTACCACTTGCTGTTATACATCTATTCTAAAGAAAGGAAGATCATTTTTCCTTTTCCTAAGCAGAAGAAAATTGAGAAAACCCATTATATTTTGTCTCCTAAATAAAAGAATGCTGATTCTTGAAGGTGTCTTCAAGTACTGATTCTTTGGTCTTTGCTTTACCTCTAGAAGAAATTGTGTCATAGCACAGCCCCAAGAAAAGATATGGCATGTTTGTGAGACCTTGAGCCACATCTGATATGCAGGTTAAAGTTTTTGCAATAAAATCCAATATTTGTCTAACTTCTGCAGCCAAAGAATAAAACTTGAATTATTCCAAATGCAGTAATCAACATAATTATTTGAAAATAATTCAGTTAAGAGTAAAAATTTGTAAGCTATTATAAATGTAAAGAAAATTTCACAATGCTAGCAAAGAAAGCTGGAACAGAAATTTAGTTTTTCAACTCTTAGTCAGATAAGCAAGATTGTGCAAAGATTTGAAGGAACTGAAAGTTGTTTTTAATCTAGTTATTGTTTGTTATGTGGTAAAGGTAACTTGTTCATTCAAGATTGTTGTTTCATCAATCTGTTTTAATTTTTGATAATGCACTATATTGATATTACTGCAGATTGCATATAAAAAAGATTTTGAGAAGAATAAAGCACATTTCCATTTACCACTGGATATGATAAATCTGAAACATGCAAAGAAAGCCCAAGCTCTGGCTAGTGATATTGACTATAGGAAGAAAATACATGAATATACAGCAGTTCCAGAAGACCTAAAGACACAGTGGGCCAAAAAGGCATATGGGCTACAAAGTGAGGTAGGATAAAAGGCATTTTGTTTATTATTTTAAAAAGGCTTATAAGAATAATTATGTGATTTATTGGTTATTGTTTGTTCTATTAAATCCAGTGTTGGATGTCAACTCAAGGCTGGATAGGGCCCACGGGGTGCTTAGATCTGGCCCACAGGGCCACCCTGGAAACAGCAAAGAACTGCACCAGGGTGTCTCTGCCGGTGAAAACGGAGTCCATTTTTGCTGGCAGAGTGTTGCAGAAGGCTGTCCCAACTGAAAACAGAGTTCGGGAGCTGGTTTTCGCTGGCAAGGCACCGCAAATTCCTCCCAACACAAGTGATGTCAAACTGGCTCCACCCACCCTGACCACACCTACTCTGGCTCCCCGAGGTCAAATGCAACCTTGATGTGACCCTCCATGAAATTGAGTTTGACACCCCTGATATTAGATGGAAAAATCTAACATTTGGCCGGCTATCTATTTATATCCTGCCTTCATTTTGTTCATCCCAAGATGGTATACATAATGTTCCTGTCTCCTAATTTCCCCATGTCAGCTATCTTGTCTGAGCTGAGAGAAAGTGACCAGCCCACCCAAATGGCTTGCAGGTCTAAGGGAGGACTAGAAGTCTCCTAATTACTCTTGTTACACATAGCTGGCCAATTTAATATATTTTAGTACCATGTTTCTCCAACAATATGCCCCCCCAATAGGAAGACCCAGCATGTTTTCTAGGCATAAAATGAAATTAAGCCCCTCCTCCCAAATTTAGGCCTATTTTAAAACATGCGAAATTAGGGGGGGGAGGCGGAGGGAACTTGCCATTAGGAATGCCCCGCGGGCAGCTATGCCTCACCATCAATCGCTCCTAACAGCCGATCATGGCGGAGCATGGAGGGCTCCCTTACCCCCACCAAGCACCTTTGCTGCAGACCTGGGTCACCAGGTGGGCGGCGTCGGCGTGGATGTCTGCCGGCAGCATTTCAGTTGCTTCTCGGGCCTCTGTAGCTTCCACAGTTCCCACCAGTGCTGGCGCCTCTCTTGCCAGCACCGTCTCCAACAACAGTGTCTGAGTTGCTCCTGCTTTTCCCCCATCCCCATAACAACAGAGCAAAAAACATTTTGAGGTACCTGGGAGCACCGCATGCTGCGTTTTGGTTTAATCCTGAGCGGCTGGGTGGGTGTGAGAAGAGATGAGCGAACATCTCTGCTGCTGCTATCTTTGGTGCTCCAGCCTCAGGCTCTGCAAGTTTCCAAAGTCCCAGTGCGTAGCCCGCTCCTGCATTCCAAGCACCCAGGCCAAGCTGCAGCTGTCCGTCTCTTGCCAGTGCTGTCTCCAACAACAGCGGCAGCAGCGGTGGGAACCGTGGAAATTACGGAGGTGGCTCCTCCACCCAGCTGAAATGCTTCCACGGTTCATGCCGCTGCTGCCGCTGTTGTTGGAGACAGCGCTGGTGAGAGAGGGACAGTTGCAGCTCGGGCTGGGTGTGCTTGGAATGCAGGAATGAGCTGTGCACCAGGACTTTTGGAAACTTGCAGAGCCCGAGGCTAGAGCACTAAGGCTATGGAGGCCTGAGAGCAGCTGAAATGCTGCCAGCGGACATCCCCGCCCTCCCACTGATCCGGGTCTGCAGCAAAGGTGCTTGGTGGGGGTATGGGAGCCCTCCGCACTCTACCATGATTGGCTGTTAGGAGTGGCTGGTGGTGAGGCATAGCTGCCGGCAGGGCACCCTAGGCGAAGGTGCATGGGGGGGGGGGAGAAATTAATTTACCCCCTAAAAGACATCCTAGCCATTTTGGGGAGGTTCAAAAAAAAAAAGACCCAGCCTTATTATATGAGAAACACGGTAATACCAGTTTACTTAAAACTTGTGAATTTTCCTTTCCTTTCAGCTTCAGTATAAAACTGACCTTCAGTGGATGAAGGGAGTTGGCTGGATAGCAGACCAAAGTATCAATATTGAACAAGCAAAAAAAGCAGGAGAACTCATCAGTGAGGTCAGTCTACTGATTTTATTCAAATATTATACTATTGAAGCTTTATAGAAAAGCACTTGTAACTATGCTGATGGCATGACCCACTGTGTTATGGCTTTTCAAACATGTGATTGACTGCCTGTCAAACCACCAGTTGAGCTATATTAAATTAATAGCAACAAATTTTCTTCAAACAGGCTTGCAGAATTTAGTTAAAATATTGAACCTACTGTTCTATTGGCAGTATAAGCTCCATCTTTTTCTTATCCACAAATAAAGTCATGATGGACTGATAGAAGTCGCAGAGGTTGCAACACATTGGCACAAAGTTTCCTGCTTTTATCAGTTGACTTCCCAAACCATCTTTACTCTCCATATACCATATTTTTCGCACTATAAGATGCACCTGGCCATAAGATGCATCTAGGTTTAAAGGGGGAAAACAAAGAGGGTGCAATCAGGTGAAGCCTGACAGGACCACACGTAGGTGTCCTCTCATATGCCAGCTCTGCCTATTGACTCCTTCACTGCATAAAAGAGATAGAAGAGGTGGCCAATGACAAGGACAGAAGAGGTGGGATTTAGCCCTTCCCAAGCCTCCACGTGTGTCCTGCACTTACCTGCATCCAAAATGAGCCACGTAGGGACTCGCAGGTAGTATGCCCCAGCAGCTCCCCCTGGAGTGGACAGTAAAGCACTTATAAGTCTAAGAGCTATTTCTGTTGCCATAAATAATAGGTAATTTGGAAGTCACAATTTTACAATTGCCTCTCCTAGTGAGATTACCTATTATTCTGGTGCCAACAGTTAGGAAAGGATCATTTTTTAAATGCCTGTTTGAGGCTTCTAAGGATTGTAGATGATTGTATATGTGCTCTGACACAAGCCTTGTTCAAATTAAACACAAACTGTATAAAAGCAAACCTTTTTTTAATGCAGCACTGGGAATTCTTTTCATTCCCAGCCAAGAGTCATTTAAACCTAATTGAGATAAAAGCAAGTCCTTTTAAGGTTATAAAAGGCTGCCAAGTCTAATTACTGATAAATATCAAGTGACAGAAGTTTAAAAAACAAATCGGAATTAGCAGGGCTTCAACGAGGACTCAGAGTCTAAATAATTTCTTTGCTTCCTGCAAAGAGTGCCAGTTTTTATATCTTATGGGAGGGCAATCACCTTCCAGCCTTACTCCCGAGTTGCCCTTGCCGCTTCAGCTCTTCTATCCTTTGAGCAGCCCTGCGCACACATGCACCGGGCACAGGCTCCCCGGGGTCCTCTGCTTTACTGCTGCCAGATTCCAAAAGCTCCAAAGGCAGCATCCCACTCTCCGATAGTCCTGGCCCCATCCCTGCATCAGACCCAGGATCCTCGTCCAAGTCTTCACCAGTCTCCCTGACTGGTTCTCTTTCGTCCTCTGCTCTCCGCACCTGCTGCCGGTGAACCTCAATATAGGAGATGAGAGCATTCAAAAGAGCAGGTGTTGCAATGGAAAAGACATTCACATCCTAATTCACATCAAGGCACTATTTAACCAAGGGACCATATCTCGATCCTTCCACTCTGATTCACCCAGAATGAATGCAGCCATTTGCTGCCTTTTCTCTAGACACAGCTGTAGAAAGAGCAGACAGGAAATGTTTATTAAACTGTCTAAAAGACAAATAATCAAAACTGGGCCTTAGATAAGTATCCTTAATCTGTAAATTAATGAAACTCCATTATTTAAAATTACCAAACCTGGAAAAATGCATTAATACTATTCAATTTACATTTCATCAAAAAAGCTAGCTTTAACTTCTGAGTTGATAGCAATATTTTTAAAAAGAAACCTTGCAGTGCTATTGGGACCTAGACAGAAAATGAATGGAAGGCATACTTGGTCAATTTTAAAGTTGAACAACAGTTGGTGACAATGTCTCATCTTAACATGTATTTTAATTAGAAAAAGTATCGACAGAGGGCTGATGCTCTAAAGTTCACAAGTGTTGCAGACAGTTCCCAGATCCAGCATGCGAAGAAAAGCCAGGAACTACAGAGTGATGTGAGTCTGCTTTTCATCTTTTTTCTATATTGATTTGTTATTGTTAAAAACAAAAAAAAATCCATGAGGATAAATTGATTGATATTGGTTGATTGATTGATTATGTGTCACCAAGGCAGTGTTAACTCTTATTGACATCAATAGTTTTTCTCCAATCTGACAATCTAACTCTATAAACTGGTCCTTCAGGTCTTCTGAAAATGTACCCCTTGCCATTGTAAATTGAGTCCATCTACCTTGCTCCCGCTGCTCCTGTTTTCTTTCCTTACATCTTTCCCAACAGGAGAATCTTCCCCAAAAGCTAAGTCTTTACAAATACCAGCACTGTAAAATAAGAAGATTCAACAGTGAACACTTTTTGCATATCTTTCCTCAGCAAGACCTTATTGTTTGTTGCTAAGGTTATGTGTCTGTCCTCCACAATTCCAAGACAGAATTATTGAGAGTTAGGTTGCAAGTTTTGTATATTCTCACTGATTGCATGGTTAGCAAGAGGTTCCAACTGGATTTGGCATTTTTATCCACCTACTGAGACCTTCCCCAGGACCTGGGATGACAGATGATATTTGATGGTATTAAAGCTATTGTCACAAGATGTAACCTGTTCCAAGTAAAGCTGCCTTTTGCAGTTGACTGATGTTGATTTCGCCAATGCTGATAGTGTTCAAGTGGTGCTGTAGTTGCATCCAAGGCGTTTATTATTGTTGGTAATATCTTTGCTCCTATCTTTGTTTTATTTACACTTATATTCTATTTATAGGTTTTTGTATTTTGTGATATTTTTCCACTTCTTTTTCTTTTATTCTGCTATCTCCAGGGACTACAGTGTCTACTATCCAGACTTATTTTCTTTTTCTTAAGAATAGTTGTTAAATCTGGGATGCTGTGTGGCAGGTGCTTGTCTGTTGAATTCTAAAGTGCCAGAGACTTAGTTTCTTCATTTTCTATTATTTCATCTATTTTGTAGTCTTACCGGTTCTTGCTTGCAGGCAAAATAGGTGAAGTAATAGAAAATGAAGAAGCTAAAGTGCTCTGGAATACTATTTTTATTATTCTGAAATCTTTCCATTATTTAGAAAATAGATATCATACTACTTTGTATTAGCATATTAGGGAAAAGCAGCCCATTCTGATGCAATATAATATGCAGAAGCTAGCATCAGCTGCAAACCATTTTTTCACACTGTGAATAAGAAATGGTTTCATTCTCCTACTGTAATGCTACTGCTTACACAAATTGTTATCATAATGATATTATTGACAAACTCAATGCTTTACAAACTAGAATTTGGAGAAACAAAGCATATTCACGAATCATTATGACTTCTTCATGAATTTATAACTTCTTTATAAATGCTAGCCAACAATTCCATCATAGGTTTTTTAACAGGACTGCAATCTGAACTATATACTACTTTATGTCCTATGATTTTTTTTCCTTTCCTTTCCTTTCCTTTCCTTTCCTTTCCTTTCCTTTCCTTTCCTTTCCTTTCCTTTCCTTTCCTTTCCTCTCCTCTCCTCTCCTCTCCTCTCCTCTCCTCCCCTCCCCTCCCCTCTCCCCCTCTCCCCTCCCTTCTTCCCTCCCCTTTGCCTTTATCCCTTTCCTACTATATAGGGGACTGGCGTATTAATTTATAGAAAAATTTATGGAAAATCTCCTGTTTGTTATCCAACATTTCATGCTAGAGTATGAAAAACTCTGTTCTGTCTACCTGAACCACTGTAGCCTGTCAACTAATGTCAGCATACTGGGCTAAAGGTTAGACCTAGCATGAGGCATGATGATATATTTGTAATAGCTTAGACACTTCTTGTTGTACCTTATGCCTCTGGATGTAATGATTTGGTCTGCTTTTGTAAACAGATTGCATACAAGTCAGCAAAAGAGGATTTTCTTCACAACTACACCATTAGCAAAGATGAGCCTCTATTCATACAGGCCAGAATAAATGCTGCAAATATTAGTGAGGTATGTTGAGATTTGAATGCCATTTTGTATGGAGTTTATGGAGAAAGCCTGAAAAGTAGCTTACGTTTTAAGTAATAGTAGAGAGTTGCTGTGTTTGTGCAAGTTCTGAAACATTTCTACCAAAATATTTTAGAAAGATGCACAACCAATGTGGGTATCTATACATTTAAATATAATATATATTTACTGGTATATAAAATAAGAATTAATATCTCCCAAGAATTTTGTGAATTTTAATTTAGTGTGGATTTTGAGTCTCTGTTTAGACAATGTTAGCTAGTTGTTGTCAGACAACTAGTGTCTAGTATTTATTGACAAGGTCTTTTTACTGTTTTGGGTTACAATTCCCAATTGCCCCATTCAGCATCACCAATGTTGGGAATAATGGAAGCTGAAATTTAAAGCATTTAGATTCTTCCTATGTTGCTAATATTGACACCTTTCATAAGGATCTTCTTAATTTGACCAATAGGGAAACCAACGAACTGGATTAACAATAGGAACTTGAAATGCATTTGAATAACTGGTAAACCAATACAAATCTGATTCCTTTTGGAGCTACTTGGTGCTATTATGATGCCTGTGATTCATGACAGCAAGCAAAATAATTGTAGTATTAACATTTTTAGAAAATCTACAAGAGTAGCTGGGAAAGGCAGAAAGAAAAAGGATTTGAACTTCATCTTGATGCTATACCATTCCTGACAGCCAAGGCAAAGAGGGACCTAGCAAGTAATGTGAGTATTGATTTGAAAATATGTTCCCTTAGGAATGATTAAAACTAAAATAAATGCACGCATCTTTGTTTAAGCTTTTTGCTAATCAATAAATTATATCTGATAAGCAAGAACCAGAATACAGGACATACATTTATAAGGAAGGTTACCTGGGTCTGATTCCACAGTTAATAATCAGTAGACTATTCCATTCTCTTTACTGGCATAATCTGTTATTTTTATCAACAGATAAAATACAAGGAAAATTATGAGAAGACTAAAGGAAAGTTGATTGGAGTGCAAGATGTGAGCCAAGACTCACAAATGATTCACTTGCTCCATGTATCCAAGTTGCAGAGTGACCTGGAATACAAAAAGGCATTTGAAGACATAAAAAATCAATATCATGTTTCCATGGATATGGTAAATCTTGTTCATGCCAAGAAAGCTCAAGACTTGGCCACTGATAGAGGATATAAGACAATCATGCACCGATATACAGCCTTGCCCACAGATATGAAGGTAGAATGGGCCAAGCAGGCTTATGGCTTGCAGAGTGATGTAAGTCCTGAAGTTCATTATTTTTATACAACTTTCAACACTTAGCCATTTGGGGCTTACCATAAAGAATAACTTTGGATGGTTAATCTTTGGTAGGTTTATTGATTACAACTATCACAGTCTGATTATACTAAGTCCACTGACACAGTGGTTCTATCAAAGGGTCAGGAGTTTGCTAAATTATAACTTAATACCATATGTGATCCCAATATGATAGGAATTATAGTACAATTTGATATGGTGTGGCACAATTCCTCAGTTAGATAAAATGTACGCTGTTTATCTGGGATGAAAAATAACTTCATTTATGGAACCCTGAGGGTTTTTTTTTTCATAACTTTGTATAAAATCCTAATGGATCTAAAAATGAAGTTAGTATTGCAAACTATGCAGTACTTTATCATAGTAATATAACGGTTGCAAACCAATATAATGCTTCTCATCCATGTTTATATGAATGGAACCTGTGCTTAATATTTTTGGGTGAGCATAGGCCTAGTAAACAGATCAAGAATGCAAAGGGGATGTTATTTTTTTTCCAGGGGAGTGTGTGCACAAGCATATTTTTTTAAAAATGGGGCTAATTTGAATTTGAAGCTTATGCTAAATATTTTTACTCTTCCCATCTTGGAATGGCAAAAAATTATGCCACCTATTTCAGCAACCATACCAGAGGAAGATTGCCCCCCCCCATTATAGAGGCATGTATATTTGCTTTATGATGATGAGTTCACATATCCCTCTTTAGTGTAACTTAGGGTTGAATTAAATGGGTTATTTGCATTGGCCTTTACCAGCTATACAAAAAAGGGATTTAAATAAGTCATTCCTGTATGCACCTTCACTAATTTCCTTTACTTCCCCAAATCTTTTCTATGGCTGTAACTCAATTCACACTTACTTTGGAGCAAGTCTTATCATAGTCTTACTTCCAGAAAACAGACAAAAGATTTATACAGAGAAATCTTTTGAACCAGCCCTGATTTTCATGACTGATACTTTGAGAATGTTGTCAGAAACCATTTAGTTATCAGTAAAAGAGAGTAAATAAATAAGTTCCTTCTGAATGCATTTTTTTTAACCTCATAGCAAAAAGGTTCGCTAACAGCACATTCACGGTCTCTTTTCTAAATCACCCTCCTCCCTTTCACATTTCTACCCACAGTTGCAAAGAAGTGGATAAAACAAAAGCAGGCTCTAATTTGGCTCAGTTGGTGTTCTTATGTGTGAGTTCTTTAGGTGGCATTTTTAATGTGTGAGCAGCCACAATAGAGCATTTTCATTTCCTTTTGTCAGAACCAATACAGAGCAGATCTGAACTGGATGAAAGGAGCCGGATGGATCGCCACTGGGTCATTAAATGTGAAGCAGGCTCAGAAGGCAGGAGAACTCATTAGCGAGGTGAGATTTCATGACAGCCGCAGCAATACCTGCCCCATAATGCATGTAAAATGTCGGTATAAAATTAAAATAATTCCACTGAAAGGGGGAGAAATGAAAAAGGCTCTCAAAACCAGGCATTGTAGTCATAATTAGAAGGAAGCCAGATACCAAACAGAAAACAGTGGGAGTCCATATAGTCTTTCCAAAAGCAAAGGAGGTGACAAGTGATATCATGAATAATAATGACAATCAAACAATTGCTATCCCTCCACCTTGCCTTTTATTAATGAAGTGCATCAAGGCTTAACATGTATATTTATGACTCTAATATGACTAGTGCTCAAGCTCTCCCGATCATATACTTTTTTCAGTACAAAAAACAAAATACAGTTTACAGGTGCTTCTCAATGCTACTAAGACCATTCACAAACAAAATATTCTGAATTCTTGAATATGCATACCTAGCAAGTATGTTAAAAGGTTTTAAGAATTCAAAAGTACTTTTGTGCAGTCACACTAAAGATGGTGTGATGACAGGCATGGTCATTCATAGCAGAAATACATTTAGTCATAGATTTCTAGTGCAGTTTTAGTGTTGTTGAACCTTTTGACTGAGAAAACAAAACAAAATATTTTTGTCTTTACAATATTGTTTTAAGCAAGCAATATTCAGGCACTTGGTATAAATATTTTGCAGCTTTAATATTTTCACCATTGAAATGGCAGTGTTTTGGAAGCTGTGATTTTTACCAATTAAATTTCACTTTTGCTTGTAATTATAATTTGAAGGAATGTCCTTTCTAAAAATTGGATATCTGTTAGTCTTTGTCCCTAGCAACCATAAGTCTTTCACGTAATTCTTATGGTATTCTATACATCTGAGTGATAGGATATTTTTAGCTTTTGAAGCAAGTGTCTACCATTTTTTAAAAAAATATTTTTAAATATTTTTATTACAACAGTTAAAGTGATGAACCAATTTTTTTCACTTGTGGGATAGCACAATAAAGACACACTGTAAGTGATGTTAATGTAAATGTCACAATCCATTGTCCTTGAAGTGAATGATCTGTATACAAATACAGGAAAAACACATGATCAAATATCTCATTTTTTGTGTGTAACATAAGCAATAAGATAGGCTATCAGAAATGCCTCTTCGACTTGGCTTCAGTTTTTATTATTTATGTTTGTGACTTAAATCATCAGATTTCAAATAATGCCCAAAATATCATTAGTATGTAGTATTATATTATAAGTAGTATTATATTCAAATAGCTGTTTTACTTCAAGGACTTACCAAAATATAATGCTAGTTTGTATTTCAGACTTTGGGGGAATGCATGAGGTTTTTTTTCATGGGATTCTCGGTATTTTATTACACATAATCCTCTTGAAATGTTTTCCTTAAATTTTAAGTGGAAATGCTGTATGATCACACTAGTAAAAATTAGTTTTAAATGGAAACTAATTCTAATCTGGAAGTTCTTAGGTGATAAGCATGAAGAAATAGGAATAATAATTATGTTTACACATTCACTCTAATCTCAAGCAACCTATGATTTTTTTTATTTCAAATAGCATGAAAGAGCAGCACAAAATTCACTGCTTTGATCTTTTTTTTTTTTCTCAACAGAAGAAATATCGTCAGCACCCATATGCTTTGAAGTTTACCAGTATTAAAGACACTCCTGAGATGATCCAGGCTAGAATTAGTTATAACCAGGCTGTGGATGTAAGTTGTAATGTATATACATTATGATTATAAAAATGGTAGCCTCTTTGAATGATCTGATTGAAGCACTAGTTTTCTCTGTCATTGACCTCATTCTCAGGAACTGAGAAACTTGTGTTAATGGAAACCTACTATTCTTCTAAAAAGCCTAGCAGAACACTCATATATGGACAGATAAATTTGTAACCCTAACCAGACTCATACAATTTGGTACATTAAACATATGTTTACAATTTACAACCATATCAGCATCATAGTTGTAATATTTATTTTTTTCTCCTTAAGAAACATTTTAAATATGAATTTCTCTTTGTCTCACTGAAATAATTATTAGCAATTCTCTTTTTTACAATAAATAAATGCTAGTAATACGAATCACTTCAATCTTATATAGCCATATACATAGATACATCGAATTTACAGCAAATTATTTCTTAAAGTAATAGGTAATTCATGGATATACTCAAAGACAAATACACAAGGAGATGAAAAATAATTTATGTTCTTTTATTTTAAATTTAAAATACAGCTGTCCATTTAGAAATAATCCTAATATAATGCAAAATAAAGCAGTAAAATAAGCAAATTAAATCATAAGTGCACAGTAAGATCTAAAGCCTTGGAAATAATTATTATCTCACACTGAAAAATAATACAGTAGGTACCAGATAATCATTATTTGGAAGAGGCATTTTTCTAAATTATCACCACTAGCTGAGCAGAAATGTATAGTTGATAAATAAATAAGCTTGGGAACCATTCTATATTCATATTCAAGAGTTAAAATAATTATCTTACTCGGGGCTTATAAATGAATAAATCTGCCGTCAAGGAATTTAAAACTCAGAAAACAGCAGGAGATAATTCCGTCTTTCAGAGCACGTTGTCCTGCAAGTGCTGTGTTTTAGAGAAGAATTTCTAGCATGAGACAGCAGCTTATTGATTCTCCCGTTCACAGTGAATTGAGGTAATGGGATGCTATCCTTTGACAGAAGCTAATGAATGCAGTCATATTTAAATTTAAAAAAACATTTACTGCTGTTGTGAATCATCACTTTATAAACTTTGCCACCGGTATATGATAAGCAAATACAGTATGGCTGTATGCCGAGGAAGTTATTCACAATTTGCCAAAAAGGTTTCAGTGACACAACTGGAAAGAGTTGACTCTAGATGCCACAACCAAAACTAAGATTTGAAATCTCCAGTTAATAAAGAGAGTTACAAAAAAATCTTAATACCTAATGAATTCTTATATTGGCTATAGTTCTTGAATTAATTTGATAAGGATTTATTTGGGGGAGGATGGCGGGGCTACTATGCACAAAAACATGTAATGATGCCCCTCAAAGTATTTTCTGAATTTTGCAGAGGCTTTATAAAGAACATGGAGAGAATGTCAAACATAATTATACCCAAATAGCAGAACTTCCTGAGATCTCACAAGCTAAGCAAAATGCTTTGAATATCAGTGAGGTAAGATTTTTACGATACATCTTGACTTTCTTTATATTAACTACAGCTGTGATTTGTGTAAAATGTATTTTTTTCACTTTCTTTCTTGAGGATAAGCATGGCTATAAGTAAGGAGTTACAAGACCAGTCTTATGAGTATGCATTTTTGCTGTTCCTCTCATTTTTAATAATGGCAACATTGCCACATTGTTGGCCTGTTTAGCTTCCGAAAAGAAAATTCTAAGATGAAAGACTAAAAGACAAGACTGAACTGAGATGAAATTTGGTGTCTTTTTTAACAAGTACTCAATCATGACAATTAATCTTCCATAATCTCCTTAAATCAAAGGGTAGAAGTTGCAAAATTTACAGCCAAGTTATTTGTAGGGTAGTAACATTATGTAGTAGCAAGAAATAATTCAGTTTGTAGTTACTTTTATAGGTTCAGCACATCTATCCTATTATTTTGAGGATAGCCACTTTTATTCAAATGCCTCAGATATAGTTTGCATTGCAAAAAATGGCTCCAATGTAATTTTCTATAATCTTCTATAATGCTATAATGCTTTTATTTTCCAGAACGCAATATGTTACATCTGGGGCATTTTAAGTGTTGATTTCTTCTTGCTAGTGCTATCATTCTGACACCTTTTATGATAACTGCATATTAAGATAAAAGAGAAGCTATTGCCAATACTAAAGATAAAAATTAGTGGAGATGCTGCCCCCAGAAAAGATAATAAAATGACACATTGGACTGAATCTAGATTAACCTTTTTCAAATTAATCATAGTTCTAATTTGAATCAGTGGGTCTAACTGTCAGCTATTCAACAAGAGCCATGGTGGCACAGTGGTTAGAATGCAGTACTGCAGGCTCACTCTGGCTACCCCCTAGAGTTTGATCTTGACTGGGCTCAAAGTTGACTCAGCCTTTCATCCTTCCAAGATCGATAAAGTGAAGATCCAAATTGTTGGCGGAAATATGGTGATTCTGTAAACTGCTTAGAGAGGGCTATAAAGCACTATGAAGATGTGTATGTATGTATGTATGTGTGTGTGTGTATATATATATATATATATATATATATATATATACACACACACACACACACACACACACACACACACACACACACACACGATTTCGATTCTATTGTCCAGGCAAGACATCAAAACCATGAATCCTAATACTAGCTTTATCGTAAGATTACAATAACAGAATCTACATTCTCCCGTCAGTTGCGTTTACTTTCCAGAGAACCCAGGAGAGTCCCTTCTGAAATATTTCTTCCACCCTCATTTCTTTTTGGCTGAGATAACTCTTCTTTATCTGTCTTTTTCCTCCTCCTGTTTCCTAAGGTCATTCTGACATCCATTACCCCAACTGAAGCAGATTTAAAGATTCTGTTGGAAGTCAACACAGCATCACATATGAATGATAACTCTAACAATGTGCAATACTGACCTAAGTTGAAAAGCCTGTCGAATTAGAAACAAGTTAATTTATATAAGTTTGGGCTAGACATTTTAGGTATAAGTACTTGTTCTTTGTAGGCAAAAACATGCTTTGAATGTCAATAAATGGATGTTGGTCTTACTTATTATTTCCAAACAGATTCACTACAAAGAATCCTGGAATAAAATGCAGCATGGTGGTTATAAATTAAAACTGGATGCCATTCCTTTCCAGACAGCAAAGGCTTCTAATGAAATTATAAGTGATGTAAGTTGATTTAGTAACAATGGCAAAGAAATAATTCTAAGGGCATTTTGTTTAGATACTGGAAAAGAGCAATAGAAGAAACCTTTGGAATATGAATAATTTCAAATTATTTCTACAATTTTTGTGTGTGAATTAAATAACACTCTTGCTAAGTAGAATTTGGTAAATGGATCCTAATGTATCTTTAAACATTGTATTTGATAACTGTATTATATAATTTATATTGGCAAACTGGAAGGGAGAAGGGAAGATTTTTTGAATCATCACTATTTTTAAAAAAGGGTTTATTTAATGTTAAAAGTCGTCTTAGAGTTTGAATGTCAAAGTTAGTGTTTATGAACAAAGAGGAATATTGTCCCCTACTTCCAATAAAATTCTTAAGTGCAATTGAGAAAAAGAATCAAATAATATATAAAATTGCCTCTTATTTTGTCTGTATTGTAAACAATCAGATAGACTTGAAATTGCTACTGAAACATAATGCCTTTTATTTATTTTATTTATTTATGGAATTTAATTCAGTAGCAATGGCTCAGAAACAAAGATAGCCCCAATTAATTAACACAGGACCTTGAATTTATTATCTAGATGTATACTTACCTATTAAACTTTCAGTTGCAGTTTCCAAAAGTATAATAGCTGTTACATTATTATTACAAAGCTTTTTATTTTAGAACTAGGTAAGTTGGATAATAGATTGAATATATTCTAGATTTATGTTAAATGTTCATCTACTGTTCCTCTTATTGTTTAAAAATGGTTTACTGCTTTTTTATTATTATTTAGAATAATTCTTAAATATTTTATCCAAGTATATCAAGACTTTAACTCAGAAATGTTAATTTCATCTCCAGTAATATTGCAACTCAGCTTACGCCATTATATAGACTTCAATACATAAAACCAATGAGCAGGTGTGATGATCTATTGCAATGGGATAACATGCATCTATATTTTAAAAGGGTCATCTGAATAAATATGTTTTTAGTACCACTTCTCCCACAACAATTAGAAAACAGCTGTTGTTTAAAGCACATGTTAATAAATGTAATTTGAATTTCTAAACCCATATTCCCTTTCTTGCAGAGTAGATTACGCTTCCCCTGAATATAGCTTTATGTAAAGTCTTCACTATCAGAGAAGACAACAAAAAGCAATGGAATAATATAAATATTTATTTCACTTTTCATGTTTTTGCTGTATAAATGTTTTCTTTTTCCTCCTCAGTATAAGTACAAAGAGGCATTTGAGAAAATGAAGGGGCAATTGATTGGTTCCCACGGCTTGGAAGATATAAACATTTCACACTTCATGCATGCAGCTTTGCTTCAAAGTGATGTAAGTGGTATACTAAATAAACTTGTATCACCATATTTTTAATGAGCAAACATTTAATTGGTTAAGAGCAGCATATTCAAAATAATGTAAGTGGGTGAGACTTTTACCTCTGTTGGCATAAGAATATAAGATCCTTGACAGAATTATGTAGTCTAGTCTTGTCTAATTATCTATCTAATTCATCATCCTGCTTATTACATCAACCAAGCAGATCCCTGTCAAAACAAAAGAAAAAACAAAATGCATGCATAAGACATAAATATCATAACTGCTTTTGTCATCGTTCTTCAGTATCTGGAGTCAGGGACATGATGTCTCCAGAATATCCATCTAGCTATCATTGTTTAGCCTTGTCTTCCCTAAATAAGTTTTTAAGCTATCTGAGTTATTGTGCATCATAACAGGGGCTCCCAACCCCCTGGTCCATGGATTAGCACTGGTCCACGACATGCCAGAAATCAGGTCGTGCAAACAAGCTAAGCCTCATCCATGGCATGGAGGCAGAACACAAAATCACACACCCTCTGGACCATGGAAAAACCTCTCTTCACAGAACCGGTCTCTGGTGCCCAAAAGGTTGGAGGCTGCTGATTCATAAGATTTTGTTTCTGTGAGGATACAATGAAAGGAGACGTGGCATGTGAGATGCCTTAAGCTTTTGGAACACAAATCCAACAAAATGAACAAAAAAAATAACAAAATGAACAAAAATAGCTAACTTAATATTGCACCAATATTAAGAATGGAAGGGAAGATACATTCAGTAGCAATATCAAAAGAAGATGTAAGGAGAAAAATGAAGAGAACAAAAGATTATAGTGCTTTTAATTTTCTAGAATGATGATGATGATGATTGATGATATTCATTAAATCATGTTATATTATTGGTGATTCTGTGGACCAGCTTTCTATATTTTCTGATTTTGCACTGCTTCTTTCAGTTGTTTTATGCTTTGGCTAGTGTTGGTTTTGCTCACAAATATAATACAAGCATTTTTGTTGAAGAACAAGAAACTAGAAAGACTTCTAAGGCAATGCTTAGGAACAGGATTCAGCAGTGTGCACATAATGCATGCCAAGCTTGTTGAGGACCAAATAACAACAGTACATTCCAGTGACCAGTTGTTTCCTGTGATTATATTATAATTTTCTGCCTGTTTCCTAGTTAATGATTATAATAATAATAAGTGTAAAGTAAATAATTTCAAAATAATTTGTCAGATGACTTTCTATTAATGTCTTTTAAGTCATGACTGAAAAATAGCATTTGTTTTTACTTCCTTCTTAGATAAATTACAGGAAAGATTTTGATAATCAGAAGAATAAATTCCAC
Source organism: Pseudonaja textilis (assembly GCF_049901715.1). Classification (NCBI taxonomy): domain Eukaryota; kingdom Metazoa; phylum Chordata; class Lepidosauria; order Squamata; family Elapidae; genus Pseudonaja; species Pseudonaja textilis. The sequence goes on from NC_141993.1 coordinate 42,003,502, forward strand.
CTACCATTAGACATGCTGAATTTAGAACATGCCAGAAAAGCCCAGTCTTTGGTTAGTGATCAGGATTATAGGCAACTACTTCATGATTATACATCGCTGTCGGAAGATATGAGGCTGCAGTGTGCTAAAAAAGCTTACAAACTACAGAGTGAGGTAAATTATGGTTTAATTTATATACCATGTTTAAATGGGGGTTGAACAGTTTCTGTTAGACAGACAGTGAGATCTATCTGCGAAGAAATAATGAAAAATCACATTAGAAAATAATTAGGCAACATCAATCAAAGTGGGGCTATGCCAAAAGTGGGCTGAGCCATTTAAGGTGTAGTTTTATAATAATAAATTACAAGTTTATAATCATTTATTTTCCTCCCTTAATCAGTATAAATCACGGGTCCCCAAACTCTGAGCCAACTCAAATTCTGAGTTGTTTAAAATCGGAAACAGTGGACAAGCACACATGCATCCCCACTTGTGTGAGCACTGGCCAAATGTGTGCATGCATGCTCCAGGTGCGTATGCATGTTGCTACTGCAAGCGGAACTGTGCCCATAGATGAGCTTGCCACCTGCTTGCACAGAACCATCCCCTCTCCCCCCGGCCAGTCTGCAAAGCCGGAAAGGGTGGGGAATCTAGTATAAATATACCTCCCCATTCTACTCCTATGAAAATTTAAACCTAAGTTTTAAGAATATATTTTCTAATATATTTATGTACTATATATTCTGGGTTTATATGCTTCTCAAATCCAATAGGTCTCTTGAATAGCTTACATGCAGTTCCTAAGATGACACATCACTTTCTGGAGCTCCACAGTAGTCCAAGGAACTCTCCTTACTTGGTGGACAGAGAAATGCTGCTTGGATGCAATTTCCTCACAAGGCCACTGTCATCCTGACATTGCAGCTAACAATTAAATCTCAGTGGAATTGCTTAGGAATCTCCCCTAGTACCCTCTGGAAATGAGTTGGATTACACAAATTTCAGCAATAGTCCATTCCCCTTGTTGATGTCATTGATGCTGTGCAATAGAAATCAGAGCTATTTTACTACACCTGAAGACATATATTAATCAGACTGTGTTGTGGGTAAAACGTGCTACCTCCCATGTTAGTTTGGTCTATAACAATAATTGTCATGAACTTCTGGGATTCCTGAAGCCCAACCAGAAAAGACACCACTGAAATTCCCTAACACCATGAGCTAGAGAATGCTACACTATCCTGACAATTACATCTAGCAGCCCAAGAAACGATCCTTCCCATCACCAGAAGAAATGGTGCAGCAACAGCAGGACTCACTTGGCCTAACCCTGTGACCCAATGCCTCCAGTCTCTTGTAGAATATTATGGATGCCAATAGCTACTCTATTTCCCTGGCCCTGAGATGATGGTTTCTGCCAAACTGAAATTTTAAAGCAAACAACTAGCTTTTGTTGGACTAAGCCAGATCCATCATCTCATTCTCATCAAACTGTGAACAAGAAGAGATTGTTTGTTACAGATAGACTTGGCATTAAGAAACAGTAGCCAAAAGGGCTCCCTAAAACCTGGCTATAAAGGCTTTCAGGTTGAAATAAAATATCCATAGATGTAGTCTGCTCTCAAATACTCTTTTGCCTAACTTTTTCTGACTCAGCAGTACCTAAATTTTTGTATCTAGAGTTTTCATTAAAAATGTGTAAACTATTAAAATGTGTAAACTATGTGTGTTTACTATGTTCATACACATGTAAATACATGTATGTAATGCCCAGTGTTATAACCATGACATTAAAAAAGTCATCATTTAACGTTTGTGAAGTGAATGTAAGTATGATCATTTCATCCATCTAAGGTTTTTAATTGCTATGAATGTTTTTAGAGGAAATATCAAAAATAATTTACAATTATTATACATAATCGACCTCAGAATTAGGTATTGTTTTCTGCCAATATAGATAGATAGATAGATAGATAGATAGATAGATAGATAGATAGATAGATAGGCGGGCGGGCAGGCAGGCAGGCAGACAAGACTGGGCTAATGTTTTGCGCATGTAAATGAACTGTTTTTAAACGAACCATTTATCTGAAATGGTTTCCTACGTGAGCAGGGGATTGGACTAGAAGACCTCCAAGGTTCCTTCAAACTCTGTTATTCTGATCATGAAATAAGGAAATTCAATTCCAGTGGTTAAAGGTTATACATGTTTCATGCAGCAGAAGTTATTTATAATGAAAGCATTTGAATAACCACTTCTTAGTTTTATGCTATCAATTAGTTTTGATCGGTTTCTCATAGAATTCATACCGATCTGACTTGAACTTTATGAGAGGAGTTGGCTGTATCACACCCGGGGCCTTGGAGATTGAAACAAAGAAGAAAGCTTCTGAACTCATCAGTGAGGTAACAAAAGATGTTTTTGATTTCTTCACTACAAACAAGGTTTTGCTAGATGTCTGAGTAAAACTGACAAAGAGGCTTCCTGATTAAGGGTGGGCTCTCATTCCCACCCTCCTTCTTTATTTGATCATTCAATTTATATCCTGGATGAACTGAATGGAGTTCAAGGTTTTCCAGACCTTGATAACTACTTTCAGAAACTTTCTGTTCTGTAATCAGGACCCAAGTGATTGGTACATTAGGGTGATCCTTTGTAGAAGGAAATGCTCCTTTCCAGATGAAAGGAAGACTGTGTTTTTATATTAGACATAGAATCACATTTCTCAAAACCCAAGTGACTTGATATAAGTGGCCTTCCTCATTATTATGCACTCTCTCCCTCTCCTGCTCTCTCTCTCATCTCACTCTTAAGTTTTTCTCCAGAGCAAAAGAATGGGTCAATAATAAGGCAAAATAAAGACCAAAATAGATATAATGGCAGAAACCACATTTTAAAAATGTGCATGTCATTTCCTTTCATGTATAAACATGGTGTAAATGTTTTTCGTCAAAAGATCCTAGAGGTGAAGATAACTAAGTCCTCTTCCCTCTTGTCCTCTTCTTGCTCACAGTTCCAATCTCTTTTTAATTCCCATCTGAGGAAGCCTCTCTGGATTAAAAAGCCTTTAAAAAGGCATAAAAGGCAGGGTGAGTGAGGTGTTTGGTGTTTGGGACATGTCCTATTCCATATGTGTTATGATATATGACTAAACAAACCCAACCAGCCGGCCTATTTATCCTTTGGAAGCCCTTTAGACTTGTATGAATATAGAATCTCTCTGCTATTGATAAAAAGGTCCATTTTTTTCTAGCTCTAATATAAGTGTTTTATTTCTGTCAGGAATTTTAGTAAAAATATTAGATCTGAATTGATTCAGTTCAAAGGTTCTAAGTGATGAGATTATCTGATCAAATCTACTTTGAATTGAATCATACATTTGAGGCTCTACAGCACCACAACAAACTGATGGGTGGACCAAACCAACTAAGCCAAAAACTGGGTTGTATAATTTCCAGTCTAAAGATCATTGAAATGATTGCTTAACCAAGAAAAAGGTCACAATAATATTTAATGTGGAATAATCATTTCTACTTTACTTGGATAGTTCTGGAAGTTTTAATAATTTTGTTTAAAAATTGTATAAAAAGTGTATAAAATATTTGGTTGTTTATCATTTCCACCAAAGTGCTAAGATGTAGTTCAAAAGAAGTAAGGCCAACAACTACTGTAATCCTTGTTTAATTTTTAGGGAGTCTCTTGATTTTACTATACAGGTCTAGTTAATGATATGGAGGCAAGGGATTGAAATGATATACTGTACAGGTCAATAGACTGCTGCATGTAACATATTCTGTGTAAAGGACTAGTCAAATCGGTAGCATTGAAAATTTAATGTCCTTATCTTGCATTTCTGCTTTTGTCTGCCTTGTGTGAATTCAGAATAAATACCGTCAGCAAGCAAATTCCTTCAAGTACACATCAGTGACAGACACTCCTGGCCTCCTTCATGCAAAATTCAGCAATATGATTGCTAATGAGGTAGGTTCTGCTAACTTGGATCAGAAAACATGCTCTTTAAAATGCAATATATGGAGAGGGAGGAAAGCAGCATGCTCTGAGAAGTGTAATACACTAAACAAAAAAAAAGGGGGGGGAGGAGGAAAGCACCATCAATTTATCCTTTAACATTGTGAGATCATTTTTATTATTCCTAGAGAAACTTTTAATATCTCTTTGTCAATCAGACTGACAAAGAAAACAAATCAGAGCAGTTATTTCATAGGGATTCGTGCAAATGACTTCTCTTTTGTTCTTGAAAGCAGCCATAATGCAAAAGGATATACTGGAAGGACAGTCTCAAAGATAGTTAACATCAATGTGTTCAAAAACTCACTTAAAGCACCAGAGGCCAAGAATGTTGCTTCTGATTTCTCAAACTATTCAGAAGACCCTTGCAGATTCATTTCACCATTAAAATGAAAATAAAATAAAATCCGCATCAGGAAAATGTTTGGTCCCCTAAACTTCCTTGCTATGTTCCCCTCCCCAGCAAAGTAACATTGAATGTTTGTGGAAATGTCATGAAATAAGGCTTTAGAAATCATGGATTAATGCAGTCTTATTTCTGCAGTTTATAGATTCATTCTTTTGAACTTGTTTTTTTAGCATTTGATTGTTTTTTCAATTTATAAGATTAATTAGTTAACAAAATATTGATTGATCCAAAATAGTAAATACAGAATATATTGTTACATATAACATAATAAATCAGATTAATGGGTAGAAGATTTTGAAATCTTTTAAATATAAATGTTAGTAAAAAAAAAACAGGTGATGCAATGTCAGATTATGCTTTTATTTTGCATGAGAGAAATTGTACATTGCCTTTTTGATAAAAATTGCTATTTGCATGGGATTATGATTTTATTTATTTTTATTTATTTCTGTCCTTTAAAAACTCTGTCAGCTGTGTATTTGTTGACTGAGTACAAGGAATAAACCTTCCTCTTTACACACACATGCAGACGAAAATGTTTCCAATATCAGGAGGTTCAAAAATAGCATCCAGATTGAAATCTTTTCCATTTTGGGAGATCCAAGGCTTGAGTCCATTAACTATATCAGCTGCTTGAAGTAATTATTTTCATTTTATTCCAAGGGTAAAAGAAAAATACACCTGCTTTAGGAACAATCCACAAACCTCAGCCTTTTCTCTTCAAGCACAGACCCACTTTTTCAGATCAACTGAGTGATGATCCATTTGTGGGAACAGGAATTGAGTGACCAACTTTTCACCCAAGCCTGACATCATAGGCTAAAAGCGACTAGCTCAAAATCACATAGTCAGCTTTCATGCTTAAGGCTGGACTAAAACTTACACTCTCTGGCACGCTGCCTTAACCACTAGACCAAACAAGGTCACTCCTATACAATGGCACTTCTGTGCCATTGAAAAATAAAAGGATGGATATGATTGACACCCTAAAATTTTGTTTCATCTGCCCTCATCCTTTCTCTTTGAATTATTGTGGACACTTTGCACCCAGTACATCCCCAGTCATTCCTGATATCCAGATCAGAGGAAGCATGCGTACTATTCAGTACAGCTAACAAAAATGTAGCTTGATGTTTATTTATTAAACATCAGCAAACATCAAAAACATTTGCTGGCAAAAAAAGGGATAAAAGGCAGGAAAAAACAGAGAAAGAACAAGACGTGAACAAATTACAACAAATTACATTATTTGTATGCTTAGATCTAGGCACAGAAACTTTCCAAAGTTATTAGTGGAGACTGCCCCAGAATGGCCTGTTATTCCATTAGCATTAACCCTTTCATGTACACAATATTATAATTGTGTATATAATAGTGGCAGAATAAAAATGGAAAGTAGGACATTGGCAAATCCCTCTTCTATTCTGAGCATGCAATGTAGGTGGAAATGATGTAGCTACTGTGAAGAAAACAGACCATCCATCCATCCATCCATCGCATTTCTAAACCGCCCATCTCCCTCAGATAGGAAATAGTTGTTGCAAGCCACAGCAATTGCGCCAGTGCAGTAGGGAGCATTGTTTTCCTCTCTTTTTCTGCATGGAGAAAAATGATTACAATTTCATTAGGTGCTCTTGATTCTCTTCAATTGTGAAGATTCTTGATCAAAGCTTTCCAGTTTTGGACTGGAGATAGTTCCATATTCTGTGCAAACATGGGAAACATTTTTGTACATATGTACGTACATATGTATGCATGTATTTCCGTTAAAATAAAACCCATATTTTATTTAAAACTTGTGGTATGTAGAAATACATGTTCAAAACAAATCCAACCTGTGACTATTTAAGAAATGTAACTAAATAACATTTAAAAGGAATTTTTGTTGTCTTTTAAAAATAACTCTCCTAGCGCCTGTACAAAGCAGCAGGAGAAGACACCTTGCATCACTGTAGGGTAACCCTGGGACTTCCTGAGTTTCAAAGGGCAAAAATGAATGCAGTGAACATTAGTGAGGTAAGTGCTTACTTTAATCTTGGCCATATTTCCCCTTAATAAGTGCCTTTAAGCTCTGATTCTATACAGGAGAGGTTGACAGTTTTACCCATTTTACTGATATGTATGAAATGTAATTATTATCTTCTGTCCTTGATCCTCTGTCACAGTTGTTGTGGTTTATCTATTTATTACAATTTTTACCTATGTGTTGTATTTTATATTTGCTGCCATGATTCTTTAGCAGGAAAATCTGAATTGCTCTGAGAGCTGATAATTTTAATTCTCTTTTGCATCTATTATATCAGTATCATCAGTATCTTAATTCATTGGCTTTGCTGCATTTAAATTTGCATATTAGTTTTTGTCACTTTTTATTGAAAACAGTCTTTATGCTGACTATTGGTTCCAATGTAGTGAATTTTCAGAATTAAAAATTCTGTGGTAAGATTGTTATAATATTGCAGTTGTTTTGGGATATTAATATTTGGGCAGAAGTATTATCTATCCTGAATTTTTCACCTTTTTTTCCTTCCTATAGTAATGTGGAAATAAAAGGAGCCCAGAAAATGAATAAATGCGTGCAAAAATAATATGTGTGAAAATTTCTATTCACCTCAAATATATGTTTTATAGGTGGCTCATGATTGTTTATAGGTGTAATTATTCCTTACACACCTATATAAATTAAGCAATTCATATAAAAATATTTACCATTTGATATGTTTATTGCATTGTTTTTATTTGATTTGATTTGAAGAAGCATCTTTCTACAAGTGACTAAAACTTATGGGAATTATTTTGGAACTTGTATTGTGACTCAAACAAATTCCTTTTGTTAATTTAGTTTTTAGTTAAAATTTAACCAAGAAATCTAAAGTTTCCATTTCCACTTAGGCAAAATACAGGGAATCTTGGCATAATCTTCGTGCTCAGGGTTATAAACTGACAATGGAAGCTATCCCTTTCCAGACTGCCAAGGCCTCCCGAGAAATTGCCAGTGATGTGAGTTGAATTATGCAGCCTTCCATCTTGCCTAATTTTTGTTAACTTCGTGTAATACATTGTAGAAAGCAGATTTTACTGAATTAAAGCAGCCCCATAATCATGTGAGACAAGGATGTGAGACAGAATGTATTACTTATGAATGAGATTCTTTGTGTGAATTTAAAAAAAGTCACTGTTAATCAGAAACAAAGCAGGCCTGAAGCTTCTGCAATGGGAATAGGGGAAAGAAAAATATCTCTGTATGTTCTATTCAGATTTACCCAGAACATCCAAAATAATATCGATCCGTGTAAATAGATAATCCATTTATTTCCTTGGGTATTTCAGTAAAGCAGCTAAGAGGAATGAAGATAGATTTACATCTACATTTGACTGATTGATTTTTGCTTTTAGAAGCCCAATGCTTTTTGTATGGGAATTAAATTCTTCACTTTCCTGAAACAAAATGCACGCTTTCTCTCCCTAAAGTCAAGAAATAAGGCCACCAATGAGCAACATTCAAACTTTCACTATCACAAGAATGCTACTTTTCAGAGCAGCAGGGGTACCCCTACAATTTGTAGATTTGTTCTCTTTGGTTATTGTGAGATATTTTGAACCCTTTTCCTTAATGCCAGTGACTTCATGCAAGTGCCATTTCCCTAGGCAATTTCATATATTCCAGGCTACATTCAAACATAGCATCTTTTGCATAACAATAGGTATTTTGGGTACATCAAAATAACTTTGAGATAAACAAAACATAGCCTGAGTCATGCTGAGATATGCTTATGAACATGTTATCTCTTTGATGATACTGAAAAACCAATGTGGCAGCATACAAATAAAACAGATGCAGATGCTCTCACCTGTATAATGCTTCACCTCATAGTCGTCTTGTTCCAGATTTCCTACTAGCAGCAAGTTTCTCAAATACTTAACCATTGAAAGGACTTCTACAAAATCTCACTTTTTCACGTATACAGTCCTGTTGTTCATACAATACAATTTCTCTTGGCACATGCTGATCAGAGCCAGTTTTTTGACATGTAAAAGATGAAAAGTGAACAGAAACACAACACCAATAAAATATGTGATGTCTCTTTCATGTATTTGAATTGTTCGTAGCAGTGAACACTTTCCTTTTATACACACACACACACACACACACACACACACACACATATATATATATATATGTTTTCTTAAGTTTTTGTGGGTACTTACATGTATGGTATTCAGCTTTGTTCGGGTATATTCCCACGTCATTGTAGTTGTGCTTTTAAAGTTGTAGCAACGTTTCGGCAGAATCTCATCTTCCATCATCAGGCTAATGTATTGTGTTCGTCTGTGAGTCAGACTTCCATAGCTGTTTCTGTTTTAAATTTGGGGCTAGCCTACTGCTGTGCCAGAATGGTTTTTTCTTCATCCTGATTGGTTGGGAGTCTTGGTCTGTGTTTATTGGTCTTGGAGTTTGCTGTGTTCTGCTTGATTGGTGTTTCTAATATCTTCTGTCTGTTCTGTGGCTTTTTTTGCCTTGATTGGCTGGCAACATTGTGTTTCCTGTATTGGAGGCTTTTGGTGCAGCTTGACTCTGAGTAAATGGATGGCTATCATTTATTAGGAAGCTAGGTTTCATCTGGGTGCCTCGTTGGGTGTGTTTGAGCTGGAGGTATCTGTTTGTGCCCAGGTGTTTGCCTGGCTTGTGGTATGGAGATTTTTTTTGTTTGTGAGTGCAGGCTTCCAAATAATTGACAGTCTGGTGGAATCATCTGTTCTATTCATGCTTTCAGGTCTTTTTTCATTCTCTATGGCTTCTCTGATAATTCTGTAGCTGGGGTTTTCTATAGTGGCTAGGGTTTTGGTGCCATTGAAATCGATGCTATGACCTGTTGCTTTCATGTGTTGGACTAGTGAGGAAGCATGTTCGAGTTTTTTACTGCATTTTTGTGTTCATCCAGGCGGGTACTTATTCTTCTATTTGTCTGTCCAATGTATGTGGCAGGGCATGATGCACAGGGGACTTCATACAATATTGCCAGCCAATCAAGACAAAAAAATCCACAAAACAGACAGAAGATATTAGAAACACCAATCAAGCAGACCCCAGTAAACTCCAAGACCAATAAACACAGACCAAGACTCCCAACCAATCAGGATGAAGAAAAAACCATTCTGGCACAGCAGGAGGCTAGCCCCAAATTTAAAACAGAAATGGCTGTGAAAGTCTGACTCACAGACAAACACAATACAGAAGCCTGATGATGGCCGATGAGATTCTGCCGAAAGGTTGCTACAACTTTAAAAGCACAACTATAATGACGTGGGAAAATACCCGAACAAAGCTGAATACCATACGTGTGTGTGTGTGTGTGTGTATGAGAGAGAGAGAGAGAGAGAGAGAGAGAATGAGAATATGCAGGGGTGCAAGATAAATCCCGTTTTCTTTTCCATCACAGCTACAGTACAAGCATAACTTCGTTTCCGAAAGGGGCAAGCTCATTGGTGCCAGAAGCATTCTGGATGACACCAATCTGCTACACTGCTTGCATGCTGCTAAGTTACAGAGTGAACAGGAATATAAGAAAAGCTCGAGAAATATCTGTTCTCAGTACAATCTCCCTATGGACATGGTTAATCTAGTTCATGCTAGAAAAGCCCAGAATCTCATCAGTGACCAGGAGTACAGGAAAAGATTGCATCAATACACAGTGCTCCCTGAAGACTTGAGGATGAAGTGGGCCAAAAGAGTTCATTTACTTCAGAGTGAGGTAATGCACACCTGGACAATTATCTTGGATACCCAATAACAGAACAGTGCAGGGTGAATCAAATTAAATATTGCTAACTTTACTAAATAAATAGGCTATAATAACTATAAAATTATACTATATTAAAGCTTTTCTGCACCTGTACATTCTAAAGGACAGGGTTGATTAATAAATTCAGAATGTTTTTTCAGAAGTTATGCTAAAGGATTATATTAATTCAGTTTTGGATTTGAATTAATACATAGGATATTGACATAAATACTACAGGAAGTACTATTGACTGAAGGTTTAGCCTAGATTAAAGTAAAAGCATATCTATTTTTTTCATACTTCACTGTACATTTGACAGATTCCAAATTCAAATTGGAATGCAGTTTAAAAGAGTTTACCAAACTGGATATTTTCAATGACAGCTAATGATAACATTGCAGAATGACTCTTGGATTCTTCCCTAGCATAGCTAATATACTAAAACAAAGCAATTTTGTGCTTTAAGTTACACTATAGTGAAGCAGCCCTTAACTTATATACTAACTTAGTTAGTTAAGGGCTACTTCATTCCTTTTAAAAGGATGCTATAGCATTTGTATAGGTGTATATACTAAGATTTGTATAAAGACAATCATAGATAGTTGCACTCATTGATCAATGACTTCTGACCATCCTCTGATAAAATTGATTGTATTGCTGAGCAAAGTTTGAAGCAGCATATTTCAAGATGTATCTTTTGATATAAGCATCTATACTACTACAACTCTCCTGTCTGTTTATACTATAAAGTCTGTTTGCAACCTAGAGTCGCCTTTGCTGAGATGGGCAACATACAAGTTTGATTGCTTGATTTAGAGTGCACCATAGGGCAATGACTCCTTTTTTTAATCAATGTATCTCAAATAGGCTAACTTAAAGAAGGCATTCAAAATCCAAGATACATTACTCCTGCAAGATTGAAATATCAATCAATATTCTTTAGACCAGTAGTATTGACCATCTGCTGTGGACAGCCTCTGTTACATTATTGAGATTTCCAATGCTTCTTTTTAGCTTTCCACAATTAAAGTTAATGGGGAAGCTAGCAGGAAGTCAGAAATTGCTTCTGTTCTCACACCTTTTTTTTTGCCTGTCATGATTATTCTCTGTATCAGTTTAATTAAGGAAGCATATCTGAAAAGATGGCCCACAAATTCCTAAATTTGTCAGTGATACATTATTTATTCCAAAAGTGACAGATGAATATATTAAAAAAAATCACACCAGTGTCTCAGAAAACATAAATGTCATATTCAAATATGAATACAAATCAGGGATCATATCCTGTTATACATTCTCACATTTTGTTTTTGTTTTTATTTGATAGTTTTCCTACAAATCTGATCTGAATTGCATGAAGGGAGTTGGCTGGATGCCTCTAAGATCCCCTCATATAGAAAATGTGAAGAAGGCTGGAGAACTCATCAGTGAGGTACTGCTAACTTTCATGGGACTGACAATCTATAATATTTGTATGCCATCGAGATGCTTCCTTATACAATCATTCTAATAAGGAAGCCTGGACTGAAACTGATTTCCTGGTCTGGTTTACCTAGTAGGGCTAATAGCTATATTATACACACAAAATCTATTAGACTCCAATAAACCTATAATCAAAAAGATACGTTATAAATGACAACCTTGTATAGAATCTTCTTTATTATATACTTCATCATTATTGCCCTTAATTCTGTTTGCAGACAAAATATCGTCAGAAACCAAATCATCTCAAGTTCACGACTGTTACAGACTCTCTGGACTTCCTCCATGCAAAGAATAGTTACATTCAGTGCAATGATGTAAGTTAAGTATTTATGATGTAGGTCATAAAAATAGTTCTCAGCCTCACATAATATGAATTGTGTCCATTTCATTAGAGTAAATGTTATTACTGCAAATAAATCGATTGTTGTTGGCTGTCTGATGTGCAGTAAATTGCAGAAAATAACAGTGGCAAAATACGTTGTGAATTTTCAAGGGTAGTAATTTATCCTTAATTTATATATTGGACTTTAGGAAGTTTTTTACTGCAACATTGAACTCTATGAACCAGAAGATACACATTTAGAATTCATTACTTCTCAGTCCATAAATTTGTCCTGCCTGTCAGAAGTGAATGAAGCTTATAATATTTCCACCACAGTTACAGACAGACCGATGATAAATTCTGCTTATTCTAAATTTCCAAGTTATTTAGGGCAGGCATATAGCTTAGTTACTCTATTAACATTTGAAGATAAGCAGATCTCAAATGATCATGGATTTTTTAGAAGACTACTGATCATCATAGATCTGCTTTTCTGGCACTTGCATTGTAGGATAATCTGAGTTCTAGAAGTATGTGAACGGTGTCATGGGAATTTATTATCAGGCAGATATACAAAAGTTCTGTAAACAGATGTCGTTCATATTTTGTGTAGTGCCAAAGATTTTACAAAGAGCAAACTTCTGATTTTGCCTGAAGAGTTTTGCGTGAACAAACTAGAGATAGCATTTTGCATTTTAGTGAAAATAAAGCTTTGCCTAAAGTAAGCATAAGCATAGGCATAGGTTAGTGCTATATGCATTCTGTATTGGGGAAAATAGCATTTTAGATATAGTGGAACTACACTAAATATTGTTTGTCCTAACAGCGGCTATATCGAGCTGGCCATTTGGACAACATGCACAGATACACCCTACCGCTTGACCGCCCTGACCTCATTAGGGCACGTCTCAATGCTCTCCACATCAGTGATGTAAGTAATTGTTCTGTTTCATTTGGAAGTTAATCACATAATCAGTACAACGATAAGGATTACTTGCCTTATATGCAAGCTATTTCAAGTAATATAGTTTTGGAACTATACTACAGGTAAAAGAATATTGCAGGATCCGATCTGAGTTGGTCGCTGAGACCAAGCTTTTGGGCTCATGCTGGAGCCCATCCTCAGGAAACTTCTCTCTCTCCAGAAAGTACACAGATTAGATCCTGGGACACATATCTTTGCCTTCATTCATGTAAAAGAATACTGCTGCCTGCCATTAAATGGCATAGACTAATTTCACAGATTAAAACAGCCTGTAACAATAAATTCACCAGGTTTCATTGTGAACAGTTAAATTATATGCATAGTCATGTGAAAAATTGATATGCAAATAATTCCATGAAGTCACCTGTTTTATCAATTACTGGAATATAAAAATAGCAGAGAACAATGCGGGAAAGGCTGCTCCAGCACACAAAGAAGTAGAAGCAGGTAACGCATTTGTACACTGGCAAACCTTTTCCTCTCATGTCAGAAGAAAAGAATAAGAGAGAGCTATTGCTCATGCAGTTAGAGTGGCATTGCCATACACAGATGAATGGCACAGTTGTATGTCGGGTATGTTCTGTTTCTTCTCAGACCATTCAAATGGATCAGCATGTATCTGAACTGAAACAGCCAGTGAGTGCATGAGGAGGTGGAGATGTTGGGGGCATCTCATTAAAAATGAAACTGCTTTCGGTAGATATACAATTGGATCAGATGCCACACACAGAAATCTGTTGAGGGAGACTGACCCCAGAGCACAGAGAAAAAGAAGAAGAAAAAACCATGTTGGTATTTGTAAAGCTGCAAAGATAGCCATAAATCAAATGAATGTAATGTGTGAGGATGAGTGCAAAAACTGTGCAAACTGTGATAAAGTAAAATGATGCATGGGGTTTTGAATCAAAGGATTTGTGTTAAGAATGAACTGCAACAGCAAGGCCAAAGATTTGCAGATTTAAAAGAAAGAAAAGGAGAGAGAGAGAGAGAGAAAGAGAGAGAAGGCAGAAGGAAATGACAAATGACTAGAACTTGAGAAAAGGGTCTAGATTTGGATCTCATCCATACTGGGAGAGAGAATGCCATATTCTTCTAATATAAGTTCTGCAAACAAACCTAAAGATTTATCTAAAACTGTTCTTTAAACAGGCCTTATTTTATAATTTTTGGATACATTCTTGTTTGTGTTCCATGCCATCTTATTTTAAACAAACATACTACTAACCAGACTATAGGAACAAAATGTGTTAGAATTTCAGGCCCATTCAAAACCATGGAGGTTATATTAATTTACTACAAAGTGGAAAAATATTCATTAATCTAAGTAACCTGAGAAGATGAGTGCAGGACAAAGTGAGTGGTTATTTGAGACAACATATGTGTAAAGATGGCAGCAAAGTATGAGATAGCTGTGCAACATCATCATCCATGTCCTACTACCTCTAAAAGTAGGCTGCTCTCTCTGGTTGTAATGGAAGAGTCTACCATTGTAACAGTGCTTAAGATGCTACTATTATTTCACAGAGCAACTAGAGGACATTGAAAGTACCTTTCCTCTATTCTTATATCAGAGATATTCCTGGGTCATCACCTGGTACTGGTCATATAAACCCTATCATGGCAGACTGTGGCATCACCCTGGGAAGGGCTTCCTTTCACCTGAGGCAACATAGAAAAGCAAGAAAGCAAGATCATCAGAGCTTGAGCCAGATTTAGGCCTTGCTTTGCTATGCACTGGTGCAGCAGCATCCATTTTACGGCTTGAGAAACATGATAATCCATAGCCTATTTTCTGTAAATCTTGGCTTTCTGGAAATTGACCATCTTTTCTCAATCTGAGTTAAGCATTTGTGAATGTACATGGACATGGCATTTGTGAATAAAAATGGACTTCTGAGGGAGTATGGTGCCTTGGTTTTGTGAAATCAGAGCTAATGACTATGTAAAGATCAAGGAACTGATGAGTAGACTGATTTACTGAAACTTCTGTGAATAAGGAGGGGGTGGGAGATCTTCCTCATGTGCTCCAGTTGGCTGCTCCTTTTGAGGAGACTGTAGGACAGTGATTTTCCAAGGGTTTGAGATGATGGGATCAGCCACTTTGCTTGCATCCCCAGCAAGGCTTTTAAAGGGCACTGAGTTCACAAAGCTCATTTTTAAAAACTATATATTGGTTGTGGATGATAGAAATGTAACCCAGGGAAGGGTATACAGCATCCTTATCTGCAAGGATTTGCATTTTAGAAGGATTCAGAAGGAGAAGCTGCATTGGCACCTCTAAGCCTTGGCACCCTAGGCTTCTCAGCCTATCTCATGTTGGCCCTGAGTCAATCAGAGAGAACTGAATGGATTAGCTATAATACTTGCTTAGAAGATTTCAGGGCAAAGAACTTCATGTTACATGGTCCTCATGATGATTTGAGTCGAGACCTCTGAATTATGTGGCAATGCTGAACACACGAAAAGCTGTTCTAGTGTGAAACTGTCCATGTATTCAGCTACATTCCTATGTTCAGCTCCTCATAATTTGCATTTAGCTAATACCTTAATCCTACTTTCTTATAAAGCATCTCACTACTTTAGATACTTTGATGGAAGCAGCAGGGTTTGGAGACAGCACAGAAGGTATTAAAAATGTTTGAAGTTTTACATAGTGGAAATGCAGCACTGAAATGTCTCTGCTGTAAAACCCAAATTCTACTGCTAAATGTTTCAACAGACAGAATAGGGGCAATGTCAATGCAATATTGATGTGTCTAATGCATCAAAGCAAACTTTAATTATGACTTTGTGACTCTTTTCAAATAGGACATTGTACTTTGTATGTGAAAACGTGAAGGGATGTATGCTAGCTTTTGAGTCATAAATAAATGATTGTAATAGAATCAAATATTAATTAATAAAGCCACAACAGATATGTAAATAAGATTAATTGATTTGCTTTTCCATTTCTCAATGCAGAAACTATATAAAACCTCTTGGGAGGAAACACGGGCAGCTGGCTATGATTTCAGATTGGATGCCATCCCTTTCCAGACAGCTAAAGCATCTAGAGAAATTGCCAGTGATGTATGAAACATTCCAAGATGGTGTTTTTTTTTTTTTTTTTGGCATTTAAAGGCCTTTATGCCCAAGCATATCATCACTGATTTTTCCTATATAGTTTCAAGGAATGAACCTATTTTCAATGCTATAAAGATCCCACAATAAGAACAGAACCATATATTAGCATTCACTAATATTGCCATTGAACTGCATATGTAAAAATTATGATTAATATGCTGTGGAAATAATTAGCATCTTTTTATTCCACGGAGCTTATTTGACCAAATTCTATTATTCCTACTCTGTCAGACTTGAGACTGCTAGAGAACAAAAGTACAATAGAAAAATACAAGTATACATTTGGCCCAGAGAGTAACTGTCTCAAGCATACTTCACTTATATCAGTTGGGCCTGTATTTTATTACACAATAGTTTAAATGTTTTTATTTATAAATGTATGTATTTATTCAGTGTATCATTCAATCAGTCATTAAATCAGTCAAATGAAAAACACAGAGAAAGTTCAGGGAGAAATTAACTCTTCTTGCTGTTGTTCAGACAGACAACATTAAGGTACATCTACTCTTGTCAAAGGCAAGAACAATAATTTTGGCCCATTTTGGCCTATTTAATGAATTTGTGAAGAGTTTTAAAAATCAAAACTGATGCCTTGAGCCTTCACAAACTTAAAATATACCAATGGAACCCGGATTTCCTTTTATCCTTTAACTTTTCTTAAAATTTGGGTAGTATTTGCATGTACAGTAACATAATTAGCTGTATACCTTGTGTAGGATACAAAGTCAGAGAATGGTTCCTTGCTGAAAAAGATTGCCTATTCCTGCTATGCCTGTGTGTGTTACCAGATTCTGGGTGTTCTAATGAAGAGCTCATCCTAGAGTTTTATTTTAAATTGTCTAATTATGTGCAATTGTTGCTTTCAATGTATGTTTCTACATATATTCTTCAACTACAATGAAATGTTCCCAATCTAAAAATAATTTCTCCAAAATAATGAGCATGTCGTACGATGATTTTAACGTTGAGGCACTAATCAGCTACAGCACGTACATGTAAAATGCTTATGCCATAGTACGAAATTATGTGAAGGTATGCTTCCATATGATTGTGTAATGAAACAAACATTCCTTTGTCTCAATATTCTCTAGTTCAGATACAAAGAAGCTTTCCTAAGGGACAGAGGTCAACAGATTGGATTTTGCAATGCACGTGATGATCCTAAAATGAGACACTTCCTGCAAATGGGCTACCTCCAGAGTGACAACCAATATAAAAGGGATTATTTGAGAAACAGAGCACAATTCAGAAGTCAAACTGATCAGCCAGGATTTATTCATGCAAAGAAAAGCCAACAATTAATAAGTGATGTCAACTACAGGCAGCGCCTGCATCAATACACCTGTGACCCAGAGCAGCTGAATCTCAGGCATGCCAAACAAGCCTACAAACTACAAAGTGATGTAAGTATGTTAGGGTCTATGGCTAAGGAGCCCAATCCAGGCAAGGATATGTCTACTCAATGGATTCATTTTCAAATCCAAATTTAATTCTTTATATTAAGGAATCAGCTTAGATTTTAAAAAGTTGTCAGTAGTTCTAATATTGTGCCATTCAAATGTGCTTGTCAGTGGTTCTGATATTGTGCCATTCAAATGTGCTGGATTTCATCTTCCGTAAGGCCCAATACATCAGGTTTAAGAAAACATATCTATCTATGGAAATTCTTGGTTATCCAAGTCATGGTTATGGCAAAGGTGCTTTTTCAAAAAGCAACTGGACTTTGTTTTTTCTTAAAGACATTTCACTTCTCATCCAAGAAGCTTCTTCAGTTCTGACTGAAGTTAGATGATGTCAAAACTAAAGAAGCTTCTTGGATGAGAAGTGAAAGAGAAGCACCTTTGGACAAAAGCTTAGGTAGGAAATGCATTAAAAGGTGCAGTCACTGGGAGAGTTTCCACGGTGATGTGATGTCATAGCTCACTTGTGGAAGAGCGTGCGCACACACAGGGGGGGGAGGGAGAGAGATAGGGAGAGAGAGAGAGAGAGAGATACTAATGCATTTACGAAATAAAAAATAGCACTACTAAAACCAAGAAATTACTTTAACTAGTCCATGAGGAAGGCTCCTCCAAACAAATCCAATTCCTCTATGCATCTGTAATTATATATTCACTTCAGAAAAAAGAAGAAAAAGAATAGACTGTAATACATGTTGGCATCTTGAGTCTTGCCCATCTTTTCTGTCTTGGCAACTATTTTCTTGTATTGTACAAAGTGTGTGTGTGGTCTTTTGTCAATAAACAAGTCATTTTTTCTATGTAAAGAAGAAACACAAGTGTTTTCCATGGCTGAGGTAAAGAAAAGATCTGGCTTCCTATTCTGTATATAAGACCAGTTTTATCTTAACATTCTAAGATGGAAGGACTCCGTAGCACCTGATTTTGGAGAACATCTAAGGTGGCACAGAATAGCTTGAAATACTCCTTCACCTATCCTTGCCTATCACACCTGTTTCCTGGGGTCACCATTTTCTTTTCTAGGGCTTTAGTATATATATGGTTTGCTTTGTCTGATTTTGAGTATTATAGTCTTGGAAGTTCCATGCAATTAGTACTGTATTTTGTTTTCTAGGTCAAATACAAATCTGATTTGAATTGGATCAAAGGGATTGGCTGGACTCCTCCAGGTTCTTACAGAGTGGAAATGGCCAGAAGGGCTGCAGAGCTGGCATATGCTCAGGACACAGAATGTCAAGAAACTCAGGAACAGCATGATCCAGATTATGTAAGTGAATGGATAGGTAATCTAAGCAATATTCATTGTAAATTTTAGAAATTAGGTACAATAATTATTGTATTTGATCATCCAGCCTCTACTACAGAGCCATTGTAAAGGAAATAGGATGATAAATGGCACTGGAACATAGGAATACAGGATCTGTTGGAACCAGATCTGATTCCAGTATGCATCTGGGTCATCTCCTAAACTATTATTGGAAATAAGGACAGCTGAAGCTGTACCAGGTCTATTAACATCTTAGCATTTCAGCTGGTTTGGATCTAAACCACTACTTGAAAGTCGTTGTTAGAGTCATGAAGATCCGTAGGTTATCCCTGGAAGAAATTTGGAACAACAAAGTTATAAATATATAGTAAACAGTTTTATACAGTTGAAGTACCCAATCTTAGAAAAGTAGCTATAGAACATTATTTCTGCTACTTTAGAATATGATATACTGTTCACTATAATTGCTACAAATGGAATGACATAATAGTCTTTGTGAGGAGGTAACGTTCTGAATCTATTGCAATTGCAGGAGAAAATAACAGAAGGATCGCAGCAAGTCCAGCTGAATCCTGATGCAGCAGAGGTTCTGCAAATGAAGAGAAGAAAAATGAAACTAACTAAAAAATGAACAGAAACACTGACATCTGTCTAATGAAAATGCATATATTTTTCAGCTCGCTTTCCAAATCATGTAGCTATTCTAATCTCCTGAGAAGCAGAGTAGTGCACTGTTCAGAAATAGTTATTACAAAAAAAGACCTTTGCAAACCCTAAAGGAGTGATTTAATATTAAACTTTATACTTTTACATGAAAAACTGTATCTGATTTTTTTAAAGCTATGTATTATACAATGTAGTATTTATGATAGCAGATTAGTACTAGATGACTGGCAGGCTCAGCTTTGTACTAAAAATATATGAACCATGATTTGCTGAAAGGAAAAAATATATATTTGTACTGAAAATAAATCAGTGGAATCACTTTCCAAAAAGTCTACAGTTATTTTGTTGATTTGTTAATGATGTTCATTTTCTGAATTCCTATGTGGCTAAATTAATTCATGCCAGTGGGCACTTTTGCCTCCTTTAAAAAAAAAATCCTGAGTAAAAGATAGAGAAAATTAGACATGCAGAGGCTAGAGGAAAAAGTTTAATCTCCCATCTGTGCAGAAGTCAGTTTAGATTCTATATCTTCTTTTACTGAAAGATGTTTATTATATAAAATAGCGTATCATTTGATCAGCTGGCTTGATCATCTGTGATTACTGATATTGGAGATTTATTGTCATTCAATCAATGTTTATAGAAATGAATGAAAAGGAAATTCTGGGGATTTGAAAGCAAATATAAATAGGTTCTTCTGAGTCAAATGTGTGAGTTTTGAGGTTTATATGCACTGCATATCTCCTGGTTTCTGAATGTAAATTCTAACTTCCCTGTTAAAAGACTGGGGTATTCTGGACAAACAATTCTCAATGCAACTAGTTTTTATTATGAGGGTTATGACAATATTTTATAGCCTTAAAACCTCAAATGATTAAAAATACAACAATATAAAAGATAAGTTTTGTACATTACTTTAAACAAAGGGTTGCATATTTACTTGGCCATCATATAACCAAGCAAATTCTAGCCAAAATGCTATTAAGGCATTAAGAGTTTTCATTTCTGGGTAGAAATTTGGCTAAAAATACTTCAATACTGAAATAGAAGAGAGAAAAGGATGACATTTTTGAAAGGATGAATTATTTCAACTACCTGTCTTCGTGACTACCATTCTTAGTTTTGAGAATTAGACTCGCGTGCAATTTTTGTTCTAATCCAGTTGAGAAATCTTGTCACCCGAGTATAAACTCCTGGTTTATTTTTTAATCCGCATTGATCTCCCCAGCTCACAATTCCATAAATATAGTAAGTGTCATTGGTAACACATGTTAGGGGACCTCCTGAATCGCCCTAATGTAAAAGATAAAAAAGACCATTAGCATTGACAACAATAAAAAAAAATAACATTTTATACTTGCTCCTGAAGAATAATATTTTTTTCAATTTGTCAATGGCAGGGATAAAGAAATAGGATCTTGGATTAAATAAGTTCATGATTTTTTTTTTTGAAATGTAAATCATTGCATTCAAAAGTGATGGTTTTAAAAGTAAAGTATCAAATTAGATTTAGAAGGTTATCTGGAACTAAAATTAAATACAAAGAAGACCAAATAAATGACAGGTAGAACAACTGGCCACAGAACTGACAATGATCAAAATTGTATGTAGCCTTTCAGAATCAACCATCAAGTATAAAATAACAAGCAGTCTAATACAAATAGTCCTCAACTTATGACAACAATTGAGCACAAAATTTCCATTGTGTTAAATGAGTTTTGCCCAGTTTACGACCTTTCTTGCCATAGTTGTTAAATTAGTAACAGTTATTAAAGGAATATGACTTTTCCATTGAATTTGCTTGTTGAAGGTTACAAAAGGTGATCACCTGACCTTGGGAAAGACCAACAGTCATAAATACAAGTCAATTGCCAGGCATCTGAATTTTGATCATATCACTCATAGGGATGCTACAATGGTTGTAAGTGTAAAAAACTTTGAATAGTTACTAAATGAACTTTTCTAAGTTCAGGACTACCTGTAGATACCTTTGGTATTATGCTGAAGGGAAGGAAGTTGGGGGATGTTATCTGATATAAGGAGTAGGTACATATGTAGCACCTTGCCAGTTTTTGTCATGTATACTCTGTTTACATTTGGTTTAAAGAGAAACCAGTGTTCAAATACCAAAAAGCAACACACCTGACAAGTATCTGCTCTTGTTCTCTGAAGACTTCCAGCACAAAACATGCTTTCCACCACTCTGCTATTATATGCATTTGGTGCATTACACTGCCTTTGGGAAATCAGTTTTACTTTGGCATCTAATAGCTGATGAGATGATTCACCTATAGAATGAATGCCAGAAAACACAAGAAACTTATTTTCCGTCTTCTCTTTTCTCTTTTGTGGCTGGTTTCAAAAATGATTGGTAAAATACTGAATTTAACAAATGTTACAGCAGAAGAAAGAAAAAGAAGGACGAAAAAGAAAAGGAAGGAAGGAAAGAAGAGATTTCTATAGATTATCTATCATCTGTTAACTTTAGATTTATATATATTTAACATTTTAAAAGCATACTTATTGCATTTGAAGCTACATATTATATTATGTCAACAAGACATTAAAATTTCTAGCATGTTAAACTTTCAAGATAAAATATAGGACAAATTAAGTCAAATTGTATTGATTCATTACATCAATAATGGTCATGAATGTATAAAATTGGGCTTTTCTTTGGGCATTACTAATGCCTTTCTGCTAAGATTATATGTTACATCTATAAGTTACATTCAGTTCCATACTTTGTACAGTCCATTAATGACTCAAAAATAGACATTATTTTAGTACCAAACTTCATTTTGCGAATTTTTTCTGATACTAACAAACCTGTCCACATCCAGAAGTCAAGAGAAAATTGGAAAGAGCCAGGTTCCAATGTGATGAACTGGAAACCCTCTTCCATCCTCTCCTAGACCCCTAAAGTTGAAGTTGCAGGCAGGCACAGCACACTTGTCATCACACAAGTGGCAGCATTCAGCAAAACCTGATGGGTCCAGAGAACTCTGGGCAGGAGTAGGAGAAGGTGGAAAAAAAAGGTTGGGAGAAGAAAGAAAACAGTGCACTATATTGCAGCACACCAGATGACTATTGGAAGATACCAAAGCAGCTCTCTGGAACTTGAAGTGACTGCAGCTATTTTGGAGCTGATAGGTGAAAATGCAGAGGGAGCCTTTGTTCATAGAGAAGATCCTTGTGGAGTGGTTTGTACAAACCTAGCAAATATCAGTTCTGATCTTGTCTGTATATTAGTTAGAATTAATTGCTCCCATTGTCATGGCTTACTTATTTCTGTTTCTCCCCAGCCTGATATGTAACATTCTGTGTTATCAGGGAACGTAAAATCAGGCAAGCACACAGATTTAACATAACTTGTTTCCACAGCACAGTGCCCATCAATTGGCTTTAATTTCAACAAAGCTGTAAAAGGAGAACAAAATACAATATTTTAAGGCACAGTTAATCATGTAGCCATCAAATTGCACTATAGCCTTAAATTTGCTGATAAGATTTCTTCTAATTTCTCTGGGTCAGAGCTGAGTATTTGTTCATTTTTTCTAAATATTTCCAATCTATTTCATTAATGTATTTATATGCTTACATTTAAAAAGTCATCTCTACACTCCTAACTTTGTTTAAAAATAAAACAGTAAAAGCAATAAATATATTTATACTAAAAAAAACCCCATCACATAAATGTTTGGAGATGTATTTTCTAGCTTTCTTAATTGTAACTTAATCACAATATAGTTTAGTGTTTTCTTCTCAATATTTAACCTTAGGGTTCAGCTAAAGTTTCCTTCTTCCCATTCCTAATGGTAATGATTGGGATTTATCCATGACATAAAATAAGAACTTGCCAATATCATTATATGGGATGCCATCCTGCTCTGTATAGTGTCCGTGTTTAATGATCTTGTCTACATCAAACTTCTGTTCATGATGCTCTTTCCTATTGAGATTCTGTTCTCCAAGGGACACCTGGAGGTTGTGTGCTTCTGTCCTATGAAAGAAAACAGCCCATTCTCAAAGAACAATCGTCATAATTATAGGACTGTGGGACACTTTATAAATTACAGAGAACTGCATCAATTTCATATGAATTCATCATCATACCAATTGTTTCTAGTGGGTTACCTCATACTAAGAAGAGTATACAATTATACAATAACAAAATAATTATAAAAATAACTACAGGTTGTCAAATTATAAAATAATAGACTTTAAAGATAAGACTAGTCCAAACACATTATCCTAGAAGCAAAAGACAAAGTTGGTGTTTTTCAGAATTTTATATTGCTGTTATTCTATATAAAAGAAATAAGGCTATGTGTCAGATGAAAAGACATAGCACAATCCTATTTATTATCCACTTGAAATGGCTACTTTCCCTGACTTTTGCTGTATAAAATTATGCACTTTAGACTCTTCTATCTATAGGATGGATGAAATCAAACAGTTAGGGTGGAGTTTTTTTTTTTGCATTTGTAGAAAATGAAAAGAAAATTAACTGAATCCAACAAGTATGCTTACGTGATACAATGTGCTGCAGTAAGAACCCAGCATGGCTCAATCAATACTCCTCCACAATAATGTCCCTTTGGTACACCTGCTGAAATCTTCCTCTGAAGAGATGCTTGCCATGGATGTTTGCCAGAAACTGACTTGACACCTCCATATATTCTCTTGAATGGTCTTATTTTTTCTGGTTTCCCACATGTTCCGTATGTATTACTTATAGGATTCTTGAAGGATGTTGTTATATTCCTATAGAACTTTGCTGCAATGTAAAGAATGTAACTGAGACTCTGTCAGTGAGGTCAGACCATAGAGATTGGAATTGTGATTTTTTTTTGTTTACCCCCTCTTTCCAATGTAGCAGTATCTCTGCCCAAGCTCCTTAATTTTGTGGCTGGTTTGGCAAAAACATTTTCCACACTCAGAGATGGCTCAGGAATTCATGGGCATTATGGGAACCATGGACCCGATCCAACTTTTCAAAGATCCAATTCCACTGTGGAGATATGATATTTGTCTGAAGGTAGTGGTATTGTGATCTGGTTTGGGAAACATCAACATCAGCCCTTTGCCATGGACAAATCGCTCCCTTTTGATTCCTGAGTTCTCCATACTAATCTCACACTGCAGGGATGTAGGGTCTATCATCGCATGCCAGTTTCCAAAAAGATTGTGTGTGTTTTTCTGGAAGCATAGTTCAATTGAGTCATTTGGTGTGGCTTCAAATGAAGATGTCATGTGGGCTCTGATTAAATTATGTCTATATAATCTCAATTTACTGAGGAGCTGTATGAGAGGAAATAACACAAGAGATGACTAGAGCATTGCTGGCAAGAGTTGAAGAGCAATAACCACAAGCCCAGGAAATGTTCAGAAAAAAAGAAATTTAGCCCAGAGAAAACTTACAAAAATTCTGTTAAAGTAAATTTACAATAAAGCAGAATTAATTTATCTGGGCATGCATCCTTTTTGAACATCCATTAAATTTTGCCTTGTCAAAGGTCTTAGGCAACATCCCTTGTTGATAGTGGCTTCTGTCCTTTGGAACATCTCACCTGAGATCCAGGAGACCCTGATCTTCCTGACCTTTCAAAAACCTTCGGCTTTTCCCACAAGCGTCGGGGCAGTGCATGTCTGATGTCCAGAAAAGTTGTTTATTTGTTGTTTGGGGGGAACTGGGAATTTTAATATTGATTTTACACTTTTTATTGTTTTGTTACCATTTGTATGCTGCTGGGGGTTATAACATACGATAGGTGGGTATATAAATCTTTTAAATTATTAAACAGTATTTGGACTTTCTAAGTGCCATCTAATAATAATATTGTACCATCATAAATATATTATTAACAAATATTGGCTTTGGAGGCTCACTGACAAAATGATGACTGGCTTAACTTGGACACGTCTTACATCCATCCATTGCTCCTAAACATGAACAGTAATATCTAAGGAAGATATTACAGTGATGTAGGGCACTAAAAACCTTTTCTGATTACAGTGATAAAAATATTAAATAAATAAATGAAATTACATAAAAATCTTAGCTTTAAAAATCCAGGCAGTCACTACATAAGAATTATAGATAGGATTGGATTAACCATGTCTCGTTGGGTGATTGTTTCAGAGATATTTCCTTACCAAAAATAGAGAAACAGAATGACCATTGGTGAACAAAAAGCAGTGAGAGCAGCTTCTTATTTCTTGTCTGCTTCCACATTCATTTTCCTCCCTCCCTCATTTTTCTTTCCTTTCCTGACTCCTTCCTTCTTTTGTTCCCTCTCTCACTCTCTCTCCCTTCTTTTCTTCTCTAGAATTCCTGTTAGCTTTTCTATTTACTATACTTGTGGAAAGCTTGTAAGAAGAAAGTCAGTTGGGAAAGCCAGCAGAAACTTGCTAGTGGGTATGACATATAGACGGATGGAAGAGATCCAGAAAGCTATATGGGAGCCATGGGAATGTGTAAGAGGTGCTCAATATTTGGGGATGGTGCACAGGATGGGAAAAATGGCTTTGGTTGTCTGGGAATATGCAAAAGGTACTGTGCAGGTCAGGGAAGTTGAGGTTCATGGTTCAGATTGGGAAGGGTTCTTGGATGAACCCAAATGGTGCTGAATGGTTAAGGAAGGCATTTTGTGGTGGTTTGGATCAGAAAGATATGTGTGTGTAGAGATCAGGAAGGGTGGGTGGGTCTGTGCAAGAAGTGCTACATAGGTTGGGAAAGCAATGTGGGCAGGCAGTGCAGTGGCTGGCATAGGTCAGTGGAATGCGCAAGGTGTAGTATAGATTAGGAAGGGTGCACAGGATATCCCTTTTCCTTTCCTTTCCTTTCCTTCCTTCCTTCCTTCCTTCCTTCCTTCCTTCCTTCCTTCCTTCCTTCCTTCCTTCCTTCCTTCCTTCCTTCCTTCCCTCCCTCCCTCCCTCCCCCCTTCCTTCCTTCCTTCCTTCCTTCCTTCCTTCCTTCCTTCCTTCCTTCCTTCCTTCCTTCCTTCCTTCCTTCCTTCCACCTGTCCTTCCCTCTCCCCTTCTCTACTCTTCCATTTCCAGGCAGGTAACTACCTGGGTGGAGGAAAGGACGAGGCATTGCAAGACAGGCTGGAAAAATGTCCCACAGAATGTTAAAAATGGAGAACACAGCAACAACACAGTCCTGAATTTTGGACACATTCTGTAATTCAGCCCATTTGAAGCAACTTGGTTAACAAATTGTTGCCCTGTGATGTGCCATTTTGTGCAGTTAAAGACAAAAAGTCTTTTAGCAGCATTATTTAAAGCCTTTTTATCTATAACTCTCATCTGAATTTTTTGTCATGCTCTGGTAGGTCTACTGCATGGCTGTCAAACTCTCAGCCCGTGGGTCAGATGTGTCATGCACTGGCCATGCCCACATCCAGTTTAGCGAAGGGGAAAAAGTTGTGATACATCATGTGATGATGCCATGATGACATGAGTTTGACAACCCTGGTCTACAACAATGCATTTCAACATATTCTGGTACACAAGTAATTTGGCACAAAGGGAAATAATTTCTTCTTTCTATATTCCTAAAATATTTTTTAATTTTTATTCTTTCTTTCTTTCTTTCTTTCTTTCTTTCTTTCTTTCTTTCTTTCTTTCTTTCTTTCTTTCTTTCTTTCTTTCTTTCTGCTATATTACTATAAATACTATATATATACTATTTAGAAATAGTTCCATGCAAAAAAGAGTCCTACAACATCAAATAATCAAACAAAGCCTCCTTAATTGCATTGTAAGAAGCATGCAGAATATTTTTTCTACATTGTGTAATTCATTTATTTTCTTTTTTCCTGTTTTAATTTTTATCTTCTTTAATATCTCTTAGTAATAGACACCTCAAGACACTTTCTTTGTTTGGTATACTTTTTGATGCTCTAGAAATGAGAAATCTTCCAATATTATTAAAGTCTTGGCTATCATGTCAGCTGTGCTCTTGAGGTAGTTGGATGAGACAAAAATCTACAGTGATTGCCAATCTAAATTAATGCCATACTAAATTAATGTTACACTGTATATACACCATGTTATTATTATTTATTTTACCTGTTGACAAGCATGGGAGAACATCACAGAAATCCCACTTCAATTTGTTTTTCACATTGACAAAGCACCAGGGTTTGTCATCACCATCTGGATTCCTAAAAGAGAGAAGTTTCAAAACTCACCTGTCAGAAGAATGGATCTTCAGAACAGAAGTTATTAATTGAAGAACTGATAAGCAGTGGAAATGAACAATGTTTACACTGAAATATCAAGTCATTCAGAAATTCAAAAGACAAACATGATTAATAATGGAATCTTCTCAGCTTATTGTACTTACCTACTAATAATATTGTGCCAATGCCTAAGCTTAATTTCTATGCCTTTGTAGACATGCTGTCAGCATTCATTCTTTAGGAAAGTATTTGGGTATCAAAAAACATTACCCAAAGTAGCAATTATTTCTATGGTGAGACGAAATATTTCTGATCTTTTTCTGTAAATAAGAATGAATTAATTGTACTAATCTATTGTACTGTTATTTCATCACTGCTAACAGGAACAACCTAGCCTGTATTATACTGACATAAGGATATACAATCTGGTGTTGAGGAATCCTCATTTGCTAATCCTTAGGTTCTTGTTGTCTCAGCTGATTTTAAATGAAACTGCAAATTGGCAGGCTTAACATCCTTAAATTTAAAAATGAAAACAGAATCTAGGAAAAGGAAATGGGAAAGATGGTGAGCATTCCAGAGAACTAGAGAGTGATAATGAATCTGTCATCTTGTAAGTCAATACTTTGTGGCTTGTTGTTTTTTGGGTAAGGATGCTTATTAATGGCTGAATTAAAGATGTACTCAGAACATACCAATGACCATTATTTAGTAATATTTGATTTGAAATAAGAGTATAAATAAGAATGATATTTGTGGAATTGGGCTTTCTTGTATACATGGAATACCTGCAGAAGTTATGATCGCCAAGGCCATAATAGTCAGCATCTTCCATAAATGCATTATAACTACTGTCCAAAAGAAAATGAGAATTCCAGTGAAGGCATCTTTTCTGGAGGATGGTTTGGCTAACATTTCCTCTGTATGTGTGGCCATTTTCTTCAAAGCAGTCTTCAGCATCTACAACAAATTATCATGTTTTGAAAGATCTTTTTGTTTTATTTTGGCCTATTCTGGCATTTCCCCCTCTTTATTCTTAGATATATTAACCTACACAAAATCTGAAAATGAGGTCTCACAAGAATCTGCATTCCACTGAGTTTAAAGTACCTAAGCTGGATATTCTGAATCTTTTTACATCATGATAATGATGGCTCAGATCACTTTTATATGTAAAAGTGTACAATACAAAGAATGTTAATCAGTTCTTCATAAATTACTAATAGCTCATTAAAAAGATCAAAGGTTAATTTATCCACTATGACCCCATCACCACTGCAAAATACAGACTTCTCTTACCTAGTTCACAAAATTTTCCTCTGAAGCCTTCAGGGCAGTTGCAGCTGAAATTATACCTTAAACGATGCCTCTGACAGGTGCCTCCATTTTTACAAGGATTTGGTTGACAAGCTGAGGATGCTAGTATTCAAGAATGATTTAGAATATTGTATTTAAGTGAGATTGATAGCTTGTTTGAATAATGTAAGAAGCTATTCATTCAAGGACACTTTTTGACCACACAAACAAAAAGATAAGTGTAATTACTTCTAAAAATTCCTAAATCACGTTTGCTCTGTCTATGGGCTCATTGGTACTTAAAATAACTCTATGCAGGGTATTGCAAAGGGAACTTTTCATATAAAAGCAGAGAGTGGATTTAATATGGGAAAATAAAAAGTCTTTCCAATCTAATGTCTATAGGCCCATTAAAATAATTCTATGCAGGCTGTCCTGATCATTGTTTGCATTTAAGAAATAAGCTAAGAAACAACTTTAGAGTGAAAAATATTTGATTTTAAAGTATAATTTAGAGCAGGCGTGTCAAACTCATGGCATCATGGTGGCATCACATAATATAACGTGACTTTTCTCCCCTTTGCTAAACCAAGTGTGGTCATGGCTAGCTTGTGACACATCTGGCCTGCAGGCCGTGAGTTTGACAGCCCAGAAAAACAGTTCTAATTCTCATCCATAGAACACAGCAGCAGTAGACGTAATGCTAGAAATTGGCAACTAATATTACAATAATAATTTGCCTCACCTTTTCTACATAATGGTGGTTTATATGGATATCTACAACTGCATTGATAATAAGGTTCTTGTAACATAACTAGACACTCTCCTTGATTGCAGTTGATTCTTTGGCATGTATTTTTCACTATGGTATATAATAACAGTAAAAAGAACAAGAAAGTTAGGTAGATTTTTCAAGTTTTGGATATTTGCTAAAAACAAACTTTATGTAGTACAAGGATTGACAATGGAGATACACAAATGTGAAATTTCATTCTAATTCCTGATGAAAATTACAGTTACAGAGTTGTAAAACAGTAAATAATCAAACAATCTCTACTCTTTCATCCCCCTGAAGATATGGAAATGCTCATGAACTTGGAGGAAAAAAAGCAACATTACAGTAATATAAATACCAATATCCAGTTGTATTTTAAATGTTTCCTCTTTTTTCTACACACAAATAATATGAATTTGTATGCCTTATCTTCACATTATAACAAAATTACTATGTATATTAATTATTATCTATCACTAAGTTGCAATGGTTTGAAACAGTATCACAAAACATAATAGAAGAAAGAAAATATTTTAAATTGGAAAGTCCCAGAACTCAACCTGATGGTTAAGCCCTAGAATCTGCAATACGACATTTGGAGGGAAGAAAAACTGGATGCAGATATTTCACAATCAAGGAATTAATTTTGTTTTTATTTATATTATTATTTAGTTATTTTGAGGAGTGAAATTTTATGATCCTCTAGAGATTAATGCTCAGTCATGATCATTTACAATTTTTCTGGCATTACAGGTGCAAAGAGTAAGGAAGGTGAGCTTGGTGGAAATATGTAGGTATCATTACCTAGGCAGAAGGAGCTAAAACATTGTTTAAAATTCTAGAACAAGATAACACTCAGAAGTGAATCAGGTAAATGCTTTCCTAATTAATTGAACTATAAGAAGGTGAAGGATGTACAACATAATCAGATTTGCAAGATTCTGTTACTATAGCTAATTTTAATAAAAGTAGTTTTGTTAAAGCTGAAATGGATTTCATGCTCTGTCTACTTTGTCTTAGTGGGACTGATTAGGTTGTTATACCTTACATATATAAATGCCCTTATCCTACTACAATTTCTTCAATGGACTGATTTTGAAAAGTCACATTCTAAGCAGTCAAAAGCTTTACAGATGTCAAATGTAACATAATGGAGGTAAAATGTAAGTATTAAAATATGTTTAATTGTATTGTGTTTAAAAACTGCTTCATTTATTAATGTACTGACTGGGAGTCCTTAGTTTGCACATGATCTGACATCTTTAATAAATGTATTTAACTATTATTATAGCTACAATATATAAAGTTTCATGCCTTAATTAATACAAAACTGATTTATATGACTGCACTGTATTGTGTACCACTATGGAGTCTTTTCATGTTTTATGAATTGGTTCATAAATACATAGATACAATTAAATAAATTCATAGATACAATTTTATTAAATGTCTTAATTTTTTTAAAAATAAATTCACTTGATTAAACTCTTACACCCACAAAATTATATTAATATACAGTATTTATTTCTTATTTATATTTTGAGGCAATATACAGGTACTTCATTTATAAGATTAATTTCTATTTTATTTCATTAATTATTTATCAATAAGTTTTATGATGTATATATTTTGGTAACATTTAGCAAGTTCTTGAATAAATTCTGTAGAGCTCCATTATCATTTTGATTTGATTAACATTGGCTAATATTTAAGAATGCAATATTTTATACAGTTATACTTCAGCTATCTGGTTTAAAGCAATTCTTCATAAAATATTCAATCTTAAATATTTTCTCCTAAAGTTTACCCTACAATAGTTATGAGATTGCTATTAATTGTGTTTAGCTTAAAATGAAGATATTCAGTCTAATAACTGAAGATACTCATGTTTATACTCTACATTTAGCTATTGATCTTTTGGGATTTTAGAAGATTTCCATACCAGCCACACCTATTGGTTTGGTGCATTCATATTGCTTACCCTCTATATATTTTATTCATTTTTTTCCAAACAATTCTGAAATGTAATGAGACCTAAGCAGGGGTGGGATTCAAATTTTTAACAACTGGTTCTGTGGGTGTAGCTTAGGTGGTGGGCGTGGGTCATGTGACTGGGTGGACATGGCTTGGTGGTCATGTTATTGGCTGGTTGTGGCCAACTCAATATCACTCACATCGAGATACGCAAAGTACCAGCAAAGGAAGTGAAAAAAATTCCAGAGACGTTCCTTAGACAAAAGTCTAGTCCTGCCAAGAATGTAATAAGGGTTAATGGAGAGGCAGTTTCTGTAAACAACACCAGAACATTTTCTTCCTGCTTTCCTTACAGGATTAGGGCAGTAATTTATTCTAACGAACTGCTTAGAATGTTAACAACCAGTTCTAGCAAATAGGTGCGAACTGGTAGAATCCCACTTCTGGACCTAAGTAAAATGACCACAATTGTTTTCTAACTCCTGAGTCTATTGTTTTATGCTTGGATAATTGTAGCAAGTTCTTACATTTTTCTTCTGCTGCATTCCAAAGTTGTTGTTTTTGTGTTATTGCTAAAATAACAGTCAAACTTCAAGCTACTGTTTTATAGTCTATTTTGCACTATTTCAGGACTAAATGTCTTTCTCAAGTACCGCTTCTATGTTCCATTATATTATATTCCATGCCTGAAAAATCAAAATTATAGATTTAAACTGGAAAGTCCTTGCAAATTTCCAGCTGACTTTTAAAATGGAATGTAAATAAATCTATTTTATATTTTGTAAAACTATATGATTTATAATAGTATCTACATTTTTCAGCTTTATATAATAGTTGTGACAAGATTAAGATGTATCTTACCACGGTCACACTTTGATCCCGTGTATGGTTCAGGGCAGGAACACACATAGCTGTCTCTCTTTCTTTTACAGATTCCATTATTCTGGCATGGGTTTGTCTGGCAGGGATTGTCTGGCACAGAGAAGTAAATTTGAAGTTTATTTATTTAAAATCTTTACCCGTTTTTACTGAAAGCTTTTTCACCTAGAACACTGATGTTTGCTTGCAATAGCAGATTTATAAAGCGGTAGAAAGTTCTTCATTTCCCCCATTTCTACATTTAGCTAAATATTGGATTCCTATCTTTCACTTCCCATATTCTGATTGTCCATCTTATAATGAGTATAATGAAGTACCATCATGAGTGAAGAATTCATAAATCCAATCAGAGTCAAAGAAACTAAATCTGATTTCAGCCTCCGCTGGCTCTATATAATCAGTGCTGTATTCATCGTCATAGTCATCAACAGAACCTGCAGATATATCAGAAACAAAACAGACTATAACATGAATGAAGCATAGCATTTCAAAGCTGTTTAGTGTAGCAAATATGTATTTATCTGGTGAAATTACACTAGACAACATTATAGAAAAAACATGGTAATTATTAGCACATTCCTATTCCTTTGTGTAATCTACTGCAGAAAACAAAACAGCATGGGGTATATTTTGAGCCCCTGGAAGGAAGATGGATATAAATATAATAAATAAATAACTGCAACCTGGAAATGAAATTTCAAATAACTTTCCTCTCTGAAGATGTAGTCTGGATCATTAATTGATCTTTAATTCATTTTACTTCCACAACAATTTTTAGAAAGAGTTGAAATCTGAGGCAATGACTTGGCATAGATTGTTTCATGCAGTATAATATTTTGAAGGTATGATTACAATCCAATTGCATATTTGGGGAGGGGGAAATCACACAGTATTGTAAAAGGCATGTGCCTAATATGCTGTATTGAATAACTAGTCACGTTGTTATGAAAGTTGTATTTAACTGATTGTGATTGCAAATAGATGAAAAATCTGATATTATACAAGGTAAATAACAAAAACATTAATGTATCGGCTTCCTTGGCACAAATATTGCTGGAATACTTTGTATTCATATCTTGAATTGTGTTCCTCTTTTGATCAGTCTTGTGTGCACATTGTAGCTCACATTATATTATGGACAGAACAGCAAACTGGATTGTCCAATAGAAAAAATATTCCTGATAAAGAATGTGCACGATTTCATTTCAACTTGAGAATAGCTCTCGGTGTTAAGTTCGTATGAATCTATACATCTCCCACACACATATATAGGCATTAAGTGCATTTGCCAATTGATCTTCTGAAATCTTTGTTACTATATCTCACATATATTAAAAATAAACATGTACACAACAATCTCATAATGACATTTTAATATATATGGGAAAATGTTTAAAATTTATTTTAAGAAAATGAGATTAGTATATATATTTGTAGGAATAATACATACTCTAATTGGGAAATAGTCTACATTCTAAACATTGGTCAACGACAAATGTTCTATTTATTGTTGCATTTCCAGACTGTATCTCAACTTTTAATCCAAACTGGCATTGTTCAAAATCTTTTTATAAGAGAGTTTATTTTTTTCCCCGTGATATCTATGGACTACTCCTATATAATACTGTGAAGTGCCTGCAACATTTGTTATGGTCTTCAAGGTAGGAGAAATGCCTTGTTAAAAAAGTAAATAGAGTGCTTCAAAAATCCCAATTCCATTCAGAGCGCTGCTGGAATCATTTCATCACAATCAAACTAGTACTGGATAAAGTACAGGTAATTATTCTGGTGTTAGTAGTCGTATAAGAGAAGGGACATATTCATGAACAAAGGAAACAAGTAGGAGATTCTCCTTAACTTTGATCATGGTGCCACATTTCCAGTGCACAGAAACAGATCTTTGTTCATAGCAATGGCTCTCTGGATACCCATTGACAAATAGCTTTCTGAATAGCAAAGTAAAGATGGGACACAGTTCTTTCCATAGACTTTTTATAGAAGTAGTTGATTAAGATGGGTCACCGGCTCTTTCCGGCAGGTGTCAGTGTAGTTTGTTGGAACCACTGGTGAGTTTCAAAGAGCAGGTATGGTAATGAGGAGAGGGAAAATGCATACAGGGATACTTTTAAAAGCTGTCTCCTAGGGCTGGGCTGGTGGCCTGGTGAACAATGTGTCGCCTTGAACTGCTTATCAACGGCATTATCTTAGTTTTCTCAACTCATTCATTCGATTGCTGCCTTTATCTTTGTTCTTCCTTTGCTTCTGATGAAAAACACTTTTTTGTACAATGAATGCTTTATGTTCCATATTAAAATAGAAACTTTTTTTTTTCCCCTATGGACCAAAACTGGTTCCTTGACGGTTAAAAAAAAGTGTCACCTCATTTATCGTTATGTCAAGTCAAGACTTCTTTTATTCACTCATTATTTTCTCAAGAGCCAAGCTTTTGCAATATGAAAGTGCTGCAGGACTGCACACCAGGCTGAGGGATAAGGAACTCATTCTAAGATAGGGCCATTGTCTCCATGGAGAAAATAAAGTTTAATGCAAGGTAATGAAAAAAAGAAAGAAGTTCATATTTCAACCTGACAGTATGTGGGATTATTTTACAAAAGTTAGAACTTCTCTGTTTATTTATTAAACTTTGTGGTACTAAAGGTATCTTTGGCTTTTTATGTACTTTTCCCACACTGTGTCAAATACTGCATAAAAGAAATAAAGAGTCCCCTCCCCTTTTCTAAACAATAGGATCCATTTTGGTTGTATGGGAATCATCTTTATAGTTCCTCAATATCCCATCATGCCCATGGATATCTTTTATGTTTATTGTTAGCTCAGTTTGTTCATTGTTCCTAATCAGGTATTAGGAATCAAGTGACATTATGTGAACCATCAAGATCCATTCAAAATATATCTTTCAAGATAGCTTGCAAATGTTATTCTTTTTGCTACCAATGCTCATTTTTCTGACCATTTTTTAAAATCATTTAATTAGATTTTTAAGACTTTTTTCAAAGCTTGCTTAAGACAATATGTCTGCTATGTTTGCTCCAGTATTTATGTGGAAATAATAGAAGTCAGGTTGTTATTCTGTCCTTCCTGATCATCCATTGGGTTTATAGATTTTTCATCAACCACTTGGTATACTAGTGAGTACATGGTTATAAATTTAACCCTCTATGCAATATTTATCTTGATTTTAAAGGATTGAACATATGCAACTTTATATACTTTTTCAGGATTTGGCTAAAAAAGTAATCATCTAGTGTGAAAAATAAAACTAACCTCTGTGTCTATTATACAAATCTTTGTATGGTACAACTAGTAATGTAATCATCATATCCATGCAACACTTTCTTCCAGAACATGTTTTTTTGCTTGTTAAAAATTACTTCCATATCTATTAGAAGAATAGCCAAACCAAAGCTTACCATGTGTTCTCAGGTGCCATATGGAGTAATTGCAAAAATATCTACTTGGCAGTCATAAAATTTCTATCAACTCTGAATTCACTTGAATGAATCCAAGTGAAGATTAAGCATCAGTAGGGATTCTGCTGGCCAGAAGACCAGAAAAATCCTAATATAGGATTTATATAATATCATTATATCTACTTGCCATCTTTCCTTTTTTATTTGAGAAAACCTAAGGTGACTTAAATATGAATGTATGTAGGTTCATAATGGATTTTGCCTGATATCTTACATTTCTAGCAACAGATAAGTTTAACTTCTTCACTGTTATGTTTTAAAAGGCCATTTTCTATTATTTAGTACTAACAGTACTATTTTTGATCACAGTTTTTACTTTTTGTTACTATGATGGGAACTTGCTTTAAATTCAAAACTCAAAAAGATCCTTCCTTTTGAATTAATTATAGAATTAATTATTCCATAATAGAAAGAGAACAAAATCTCATAATCAGTCCTGGTTTTTCTTTTCACTGCTTATGATAAATAACTACTTCAAAATGCAAGATCAACATATTTCTGAAATAGATCCCATGGTAGGTATTGGGCATGATTTCTACCAAAAAGTGTATCTGTCTGGAGGCTTAATTTTTCATATGATGTCACACAAGCCATCCTACTGGAATCAAAGACTTGCTTATATACTTAAAGGCAAGTGTAAGTTAAGGTTCTTGCCCAATAAAATTAGAACTAGATTCTATAAGCCAACTGTTCATAGCCACGAGATACTCATGTTTTGTCAAATTTAGTGCAGTCATATAGTGAATGCACAGAAGACACTTTCATTGATATTCTTCTCAAAGCAAAAGGGTGTCTGAAAGGGTCCTAATTATTCCTTCCATATTTTAACACTGTAAATGTTATGAAGTATTTGTCACACAGAACACATTAAAAAGCACATGGTTTACCAGGTTGTTGACTGAACCATGATGATGTAATCTTCGAATGCTGAAATGAGAGAAGAGAGAGAGAAAGGGAGATAAATATGAGACTTAGCAATGCTGTCTTAGAAAAATTAGATATAAATGCTATCTGTCAACCATGAGCCTTGGTGGTGCAGTGGTTAGAATGCAGTATTGCTCACTAATTCTGCACTAATTTTGCATTGAACTGCCAGGAGATTCAGTTCTGACTGGCTCAATGTTGGTTCATCCTTTCATCCTTCCGAGGTCGATAAAATGCAAACCCAAATTGTTGGGACCAATATGCTAACTCTGTAAACCACTTAGAAAGGGCTATAAAGCACTATGAAGCAGCATATAAGTCTAGGTGCTATTGCTATTAATAAAGCAGTTCCTTTAAAAAAAAATCAGTTTCAATACTTTCAATTCCTTTTTAAAATAAATTCATTACATAGTTATAAATAATATATATTTCAACTAGCAACAATAATGTCATATTTGGTTAAGTCTTTTATAAACTACTTTTTCCTATTAACAATAAATATTTTAATTGGGCATAAGGTTAAAATTAAATAACTTTATGCTTATTAGGTTAGCTCTATTTATTTGTTTAAATTTGGGTATTAAACTGTGAACTATTATATTGGGTGACATTTTTAAAGTATTGCCATGTTACACTTTGATAATGTCATATTGTTATTATTATTAGAAAGTAGCATGATGCTGTACAATCATTTTGAATTATGAGGATAAACAAAAAGGTTGTGTCAGAAGTAACTCTATAATACATTGCCACATCTTGTCTTTTAGTTTGGACGATCCACACTTCTACTTGCTTTATCTCCTGGACAGGTTACTCAGTGTTTCTGAGTACAGCAATGGAGTGATACAAGTAGGAGCAGATTTAGTGGAATTTCAAGGTTACAGAAGTAAGATGAAAATCTAACAAAGCAAATATATTTCGACCATGTGTCTTGAATGCTTATTATTGCACCATTTCTTTTGCAGGCTGCTTATTGTTCAGAATATATTGATGAATTGTGGGCCAGCAAGTTAGTATTAACTATTAGCAATGCCATGGATAGATTTTCTCCGTGATAATCTATACCTAATCTGGTATTTCAGGTCTTCTTTCATTGTCACAGTAAATGGTCACACTCTCTTGCTGCTGATCAGCTTTATCTCTATTTCAGAATATATAACAGTGGTATATGGCCATTGGTGAAATTAAGCTTCATTAATTTTAATCCCCCCCCCCGAATCTCAATGATCTCCATTGATTTGTTTCCTGGAACCATCTGTAATATTTAATCTGCCAGGAACACATAGAGATTGAAATGAATTATTGGGTTAACACAATTCAGTGGAATCTAGTTCTGCTGTATACTTAATGCACTCAGAATATATTGTGAGCAATTGTCGACTCTATTGTAGAGATATGTAAAGAACATGTTGATGCATGCAAAGTGTTTCCTTGGTGATCCCTATGAAAATGCTTCTGTCTTTAGGAGATAGCCTTCAGATGAGCTTGCCAAGCTTTCCAGAGGATGCAGCTGCTTTAAATATTAAAGGAAAGATGTGTTGCTTGTGCCAGCACACTTTGCAAAAGATTCTTATCGAATGCTTTGCGCAGTCATATTAAATAGTTACAAAAGTAGACATAAGCATGAAAGTAAAAACCTGCTGCCTTTTACTCTGCTCTCCATTCTTTAGGCTGTAATATTCTACATTGCCAGAAGATGGAGGGCTTGACTTATTAAGAGAGTACCACAATATGCATTGATATTTCTTTTCACAGTGGTCTGATTGACAAGATTGAAAAGAAGGATCAAAAAGCCCCTTCATCCCATCTCACTCTTTATTTATAAACAGATTCTAAAAACTTCAACATTTAAATCTAGTCAACAAAAGTCCATTAAGAATTATCAAAAATAATAACATATATTTATATATCTATATCTATCTATATATCATCTATCTATATCTTCATTAAATAATTCCACTTATATTCATTTGTTTTATTTTTTAACAAACTTGATTTTTATTACTTTTTAATAGTGTGCAGGGTTTGATTTTTTCCCATTGTATCCATATTTCTTCTCAGAAAGTCTTTAAATCTTCAACACATTTCTTTCGTAAATGAAAAATAACAAAAAAAAAATGTCCAAGTCACCCTTCCGGTTTGTTATTTGTATATCTCTTTTAATTGTTAAGACATCTGGTTTTGCTTGTATACTGTATACCCAGTATAACATCTTTATCTGTATCATTCTTTTAATCTGTAATTTTTAAATCCACATTCCAGTCAGCCTTGGAAGCAGTCTTATTAATAACAGACAATCTTAAAAATAACTTCTGAGTGAATTAGTTCCAAATATTCTTAAATTTGATCCATTAGAATAATTTGTTGTATTCTGTATTAGCGGGTCTATTTTTATAATCTTTTTATTCTTTCTCTTTTCTTCTGGTCAACTTTTAAAATTCTATCTTGTCACTTATTTTTCTGATCAATAACATTTTTCCACAGTAAGATTTCTTATACTTGATTTCAAAGTGTTTAATTTTTTCCCATACAACTACAGTATATTTTCCTGTTGGAATGATTCTTGGAATTAGTTTCAAAATCTTATTTCAAATTCTGGCTGTTAATTTGTAACTTTCCAAAGTCAATGTTTTAATCACCTTTTGCTGTTATTAAAAATGTTTTTCAAATTCTTAAACTTGCACAAAACTTCTTTCACTGAGGATTGAAGGAGACTTACACGATTTAATGAAACTTGCCAATATGCAGGTTCTTAATATCCAACAAGCAGTGAACAAACAATTTCTAAAGGATATTAAAAAATGAAATATGTGGCTCCTGTGTTCTTTTGAAGGCTTTTGAAAAGCATGGTGACAATTCCTTTGGCTCTCAGTGCTCTAAACCACTGGAGACCCTGTTTTCTGGTTTGTTCATGGGAAATTATTCTCTGTGCTATGTGTGGGCAATCCTGAGTTCTCTCCTTATCCAGAGAGAAAATTCAAGAAGCCCATCCATTTGCCAACTTCTCATTCCATCATGGCCATCAACTCCGGTCACTATGGAGTTATCTTCCAGTCACCATAGCTTCCCTGAATTTTTTCCCCCATATTTCAATTATCCAATAAAAATATAAGAACATTAGTTGTCTTTTTTTCAAGGATAAATCCTATTCTTGAAAAATTGTAGAATAATGTTTGCTACCCACGAAAACAACTAATGTACAGGCTACAAATTGCTGGAAAGTTTCAAAAGTATGCTGCATTCTTGGTCTAACAGTAGACCTATGCAAAGCATTTGAAAGCCCTGAATTACAAAATATGTTAGCAGTTGTGTGCTGTCATGTGTGAACAGACCATATTTCTTCTGGGAGTGTCAATGTAACTAAGCATTGAGCAATTGGGACAGTTTTTAAAGCTGTAGCATCAACTTTATAAAGAGTGTGTCTGTTTCAATGCTTTGTGGAAAAGCGATTCACTTTCACTAGCATACGTTAGTAACTACCTTTTTTGAATGCAATCCCAAGCCTTCCTGATTATTCATGATATGACCCAGACAATACATTGATTACCAGGAGTGACTAATAATAATGATAACCGTTATAACAAATACTATTATTTTTTACAGGACAGCCGTGGAAAACTATTGTGCCAAAATCATCAAAGATTCTTCCAACATCTTAGAGACTTTGTTACTGAATGAGCTAAGGTACAGATACAGATAATCAGAGTTGGAAGGGACCTTGTAGGTATTCTAGTCCACCCCCCACCCAAGCGGGAGACCCTACACCATTTCTGACAAATGGCAGTCCAATCTCTTCTTGAAAGTCTCAAGATGGCGCTCCCACAACTTCCGAGGGCAAGCTGTTCCATGGGTTACTTGTTCTCACTGTCAGAAAGTTTCTCCTTGTTTCCAGGTTAAATTTCTCCTTGTTCAGTTTCCATCCATTATTCCTGGTCTGGCCTACAGGAGCTTTAGAAAATAGCTTGACCCCTTCCTCCCTGTGGCAGCCCTTCAAATATTGGAAGACCGCTATCATGTCTCCCTGGTCCTTCTCTTTACTAGACTAGCCAAGCCCAGTTCCTGCAACCGTTCATTGTATGTTTTAGCCTCCAGTCCCCTAATCATCCTGGTTGCTCTTCTCTGTACTTTTTCTAGAGTCTCAACATCTTTTTTATAATGTGGTGACCAAAACTGGATGCAGTACTTTAGGTGTGGTCTTACTAAGGCTTTATAGAGTGGTATTAGTATTTCCCTTGATCTTGACTGTATCCCTCTGTTAATACAATTTAGGATTGCATTAGCTTTTTTGGCGATGGCTGCACACTGCTGGCTCATATTTACCTGGTTGTCCACTAAGACTCCAAGATCCCTCTCACAGTTACTGCTATTGAGCCTGGTTTCACCCAGTCTATATGTGTACTTTTGGTTTTTCTTGCCTAAGTGTAGGACTTTACTTTTCTCTATATTGAATTTCATTTTATTAGATACGGCTCAGTGTTCTAGTCAGTCAAGATCCATCTGGATCTTGAGTCTATCTTCTTGGGTGTTAGCTATTCCTGCCAGCTTAGTATCATCTGCAAATTTGGTAAGTTCCCATTCTATTCCTTCATCTAAGTCGTTAATGAAGATATTGAAGAGTACTGGGCCTAAGACGGAACCTTGTGGCACCCCACTGCTTACTTCCCTCCATGTAGACTTAGACCCATTAAGGACTACTCGTTGAGTATGTTTTGCCAGCCAGTTGCGAGTCCATCTAGTGGTGGTGCTATCTATTCCACTTTTTTTCTAGCTTACTAAGAACTAGGTTGTGGTCTACTTTATCGAATGCCTTGTTGAAATCTAAATATATGATGCCCACAGTATTTTGCTGGTCTACTAATTTAGTCACTGTGTTAAAGAATGAAATGATTGGTTTGGCATGATCTGTTTTTAACAAACCCGTGCTGACTGCTATTTATTACTTTACTTGTTTCTAGATGTTGGCAGATCTGTTTTTTTATTATCTTTTCCAGTATCTACCCGGGTATTGATGTTAGGCTGATTGGTCTATAGTTTCCTGGGTCTGGGTTTTTTTCCTTTTTTGAAGATGGA
The DNA here is from genome assembly GCF_049901715.1 of Pseudonaja textilis. Lineage (NCBI taxonomy): Eukaryota > Metazoa > Chordata > Lepidosauria > Squamata > Elapidae > Pseudonaja > Pseudonaja textilis. The sequence goes on from NC_141993.1 coordinate 42,045,615, forward strand.
AACCACATCAGCTCTTTTCCAGTCCTCTGGTAGTTCCCTGGTGCTCCAGGATTTTTGAAAGAAATGGTGCAGTGGTTCTGAGATGACCTCTGCCAGCTCCTTTAAAACTCTGGGATGTAATCCATCAGGCCCCGGTGATCAGACAGGTGTTCTCTTATTATTATTTTTGCTTATTTTAACTTATTTCTGGTCTGTCTTTTACAGTTATGTTTTTGGTGGGTTGAGCTATAGTTTCTTTTTGTGTGAAGACAGATGCAAAGAATGAGTTAAATAGTTCTGCTTTCTCTCTGTTGCCTGTTACTTCCTTGCCATCTTCTCTCTTTAGTGGACCGACTGTTTCCTTGATTTTTTTTCTTGTTATTTATATGTTGGAAGAAACTTTTTTTATTATCTTTGACTTTTGTTGCAAGTCTTTGTTCGTTCTGAGCCTTTGCTATTTTGACTTCGTCTTTGCAGATTCTGGCTATCTACTGATATTCTGCCTTAGTTGTATGTCCTTCTTTCCATTTTTTGTACTTGTCCTTTTTTTTCTTTCAATTTGCCAGAGAGATCTTTGTGTAGCCATGCTGGTTTCTTCTTGGATTTCTTGTTTTTCTTTCTCAGTGGTATTGTGCTGATCTGGGCTTTTATGATCATACTTTTTAGAGTTTCCCAAGATTCTTGAGTTGTTTTCCCCTTTAGGATTTTCATCCATGGAATCTTTCCCAAGTTCTCTCTGAGTTTATTGAAATCAGCTCTTTTGAAATCCAAGACTCTGGTCTCATTATGTTCTCTTGCTTGTGTTTGTGTTATGTTGAATTCTGGTATGACATGGTCACTCTCAGCCAAGGTTCCTGCAGTTTCAACTCCCTCTATCACTTCTTCTCTGTTTATTAGAATTAGTCCAGTATGGCTGTCCCTCTAGTTTCACCCTCTACTTTTTGGACAACAAAGTTGTCAGCTAGGTTGGTTAGGAACTTATTTGATTTCTCACTTGGTGCAGAGTTAGTTTTCCAATTGATATCAGGTTAATTGAAGTTCCTGCATATGTTAGTTAGTTGGCTGCAAAAAGGACATCTATTTTTTCTGCTTGATTGGGTAGCCTATAATATACACCTATGGCCATTCATTCTTTTTTTCTTTTATATTGACCCATATGCATTCTAGGAGGTTTTCATCTTTGGTTTCATGCATTTCTGTAGCAATATAGTGGTCCTTTACATACAGTGCAACTCCACCTCCTCTTTTATGGGGTCTGGTTTTTTTTGAATAGTTTGTATCCTTCTACCAATATGTTCCAGCCATGGGTTTCATCCTACCAAGTTTTTGTTATTCCAACTATATCATATTTACCTTCATGTATTCGTAATTTGAGTTCACTCTGCTTGTTCCCCAGACTTTGTGCATTTGTATATAGGCACTTGAGATCTTTATGTCTGAGACTGTGTTTACTGTCTACACAACCTGTGTTGTGCCTTCCTGTCCCTACTTTCTTGCCACCTGCTTGATTAGTGCACATGTATTGCACTCACTATTAAATGCTTGGTTTTGGTTGGCATCAAGGCTGATAATCTTACCTGCACAAACATCTATTTTGCATGCACTGGTATCCTTATTAGTTTTAGGTTGCTGGGGACAGAGATGTTCTGAATCCATTAATTCTCTGTCTTTGCTGTTCGGTTTAAATGTTTATCCAGGAAATCTGTGAATTTAATGCCAAGTAACTCAGTCCCTTTCTTTCATGGATGCAAACCATTCTTTTGTACAGTTTTTCATTGGACCAGCTGCAGACATCATGACTAATAAAACCAAAGCCTTCCCTTTTACACCATTTCTTTAGCCACACATTAAACTCTGATACACACTGCCCTTTCCCTTTTTGTTCATTGTATACTGGTATCTCTGAAAAGATAAGCCTACAGTCCATATTACTAAGTTCATACTCCAAGCTCTGGAAGTCTTTCTGAACTGAAAGTACATCCTTCTGGGACAGATTATTTGTACCAAGATGTATAACAGCATCAACATCACAGTCCTTGCTGGCATTTTTGACTATCTTAAGAATACGCTTCTTGTCTCTGCTGGCAGTAGCACCTGTGTTGATTTAGGGGTTGATTTAGGTTATGATTTCCAATTGAAAATCTGTAGCACATCAGTCAAACTTGAAGTTTAGAAATAGAGGATTATTCTTTTAGGTGAAATTGCTTTGTTTTGGAACAGTGATTCTCCAGAACACTTACAATGAAAACTTTGCAGAAATTGGCCCATGAATGTCTGCTTTTTTGCTATCCAATTTTTACTGAAGTGCAATTATATATAATTATGTTAGTTTGATTGTTTTGAAATTGTATCTACTTTTGTTCTTACAAAACTATACTACAGAAATAAAATATGGTTTGTGGTATCTACCTCTACCCTATGAAAATAGGAAAAGAAACGAATAACTTTCTTCTTATTGTTAGCAAAAAATTGAAAAAAAAAACCTCCTAAAATATTGGAAGACAGAAAACAACTTAAAGTGGCAATTTTATACTTAAAAATTTGCTTAAAAACCCATATTTGTTTATTTGTATCTATTATATATACAAATCAATGTATTAATCCTTTTATGTACATAAATTTGGGCTGTCAGAAAATACTTGAAAATGAAACAATTACAGGAGACTGTATTCAATAATTTATCTGTTGATCTTTTGGTTTCACCCTATTCCTTATAGCACCAGTGAATTAAAATAGCAACTCTGCATATAAATAATAGCATCCTCTCTCTCTCTCTTTCTCTCTCTCTCTCTCTCTCTTTCTCTCTCTCTTTCTCTCTCCATCTTTGATAGATTCATTTTCTCTAATGGAGGCATATTTGTAAGATTTTCCAAGCCTAGAATTGATGGATTCAGACCTGAGCAGCATAAATATTCCTTAAGCCTCCAGATGAAGCAGAAGATAAGGCAGATGCAGTTTCTTCAATCAGTATTCTCCCCAGTCCTTTTTTCTCCCCTTGCTGTAGTTGATCAGAGATCCTAGTATACACCATAGCAAGAAGATTTATAAGAGAGTGAAAATAGTAGAAGAAAATTGTGACTTCTTTTCAATTGTTGAATTAAGAGATCTAAGAATTTATCTCTGGGGGGAAAATCCAGGAGTGAACAGTACATGAGAAAACCACTAGGTTATGGAAATATGAATCTAAATGCAACCAGGAGCCACGTGATGAAAGGATCAAGAAAGGATTAATTTCCCATTTGTTTTGGCTTGGAGTTCAAATGATACTTCCCCATCTTTTCTCCACAATTTGCTACCTACTTAGATGCACATTTTTTGCTTGATGATTTCAAAAGAAGTTTGCAAGTGACACCAACTCTGGTTAAACAACCATAAAACTCTCTGTTTGCAATTTTTAATTTCAAACCCTAGAATTTCAAGCATTCACTTTCTTCTGACGTGCTACAAGTTTAAGGTTTAGTGACTCCCACCCTCCATGAAGAATATGAAGTTTAAGCCAAAGTGAAATGAGTTCAATATTCCTATGAGTAGTATCACTGCTAAATCTGAAATTCTGTCTCATGCAGCATTCTGAAGTTCTCCATTTATCTCATGTGATAGTGAGAACACGCACACTTGGTTTCTTCTTCAGAATAGAACTGATTTCAAGACAGGAACAACAAAGCCTCTTCAGTCAGTTTCACAAGGCAGACCTTCCTATGAATCTGACACAAGATTTTTCCATTATCAAACATTTTGCTGTCTGTGCTGAGAACATAGGCTACATAGTTCGAGTTAAAGCTTATGGAAACCCATTAAGAAGAAACTTAGCTGTAAGAGAACTCTCACGCTTCAGGGCATATGCTGAATGCCTTCAGGGGTCAGAAAGGAATTTCCCTTCTATAAGAGATCATTTCAACATTTGGTAATGCATCTAGCTAAGACATTTTGCAATCCTGTAGCTTCAGGCACACCCTTGCCTGTCCTGTAAAAAAGAGCATGTGGGGTTCCCTTGATCAATGAATAATGCTGAATTGGCAACTTGCTTTTTCTCTCTGGAGGCTGAAGGTTACAATGCAACACAACAAAAGATGTACACAACAGATGCTTGAAGCTCATGCAATTTTTTTTAAAATAATAATTTTAACTTTAATATATTATTTAATATGTGTCTATATCCAATTATTATGTAGTTCCACTCAAAAATATGTCTTTGATTCAGGTCCTAGTTCTTATTAAAATTGGGTGAAGCCTACATTTATATGTTCCTCCTAATTTATCTCAACAATGCCTCATTTTTAGTTATTTAAAGTCAGATTTCTGTGATGTAACTTTTACTAGAAGAAGCTTCCGGATTTACATTAAATACCGAATGTCAAATGTATGCATTGTCCCAACATAAAAAGTACATGTTTTTATTTCACTCTCTATCATTTCTAGCCACAGGTTCATTCCCTTCTATTTTGGCATCTATTCATATTTTTTAAAGACATCCCCAGAAAAATATGTTTGTCATAGATTAATATAATCTAACAATATATTTCATGTATTTTGTTTGTTTGAAAAACAGACCATTTGCAGTATATAACCTGTGCATATTTTATACATTACATTTTACATACATACATTGTACATACATGTTCAAATTTTCTGATAAACATATTTTCATTATGATCCCCCATAACAATACAGTATTTCCCTCAATGCATACATTTTGTACACACTTTGAAGAACTGCAGTACAAAATGAGGAATTCATTTACAGTCTTGTGGACCTCCAGATACTGGTACAAAAAGCAATGTGGGTATGATTTTCATATAAGTAAGTAGTAGCCATCATGGAATCTGTATAATTATATTGTATTATATTATTTATGGCTACCATATATTTCTGTCCTCTTGGGAGTTCATGGTAGTACATATGCACATAAAATAAGTGTCTTCCCTTATTTTAGTTTTACAAAAGAAACCCAAACCCTTGTGAGGTGGTAATTTTCAGTTGTTTCCCCTGAGAACTAATTGCTACTTGAATTTGCAGAATGTGTAAGCCATGGCTCAAGGGAGGAAGTGACAATGCTTAGGTATTGCCTTGCTCTTTTTATTACAGACTTCTGTTTGCAACTTACACCTTCCATTTTAGAGACTGTTCCAGGTAGGGCCAAAAATTATAGCTTCATTTCCTTTCATTAACTGAAGAGAACAAAGATGGTTGCAAAATCTGGAAGGAGAAACTGCTATATTTGATGAAAGAAAAATGATGGTATCTGTAATTTGCCCTTATTAGTTAATAGTTAAATAATAATTAATGTAAGGAATATATACTAACATATAACTGCTTGGGCTACAATTTTTACTTCCTTTTGTATTTTTGATAAATTATTTTAAGAGGTATTTAAGAGTATTCGATTAATGGACTGGTGTCTGCAGCTGTAATCTATTTCAACCATTATACAAAACAAAGAGTGGGGGATCTAATGTTGTTATATTTATCCTCCTCAACATGGGTAGTACAGCGTACTCACATTCAGGAGGGTAAGTATAACAACATTAGCTCTCTCAACACATACAGAGTACAAATGCACAAATATGCATACGAATCACAGTTTTATTAATAACTTAATATTTGAATTGGCAATTCATTTTGGAATGAAACATCGGAGGCAAATAATATAATCAGCTCACAGAATGCTTGCTATTCTTTCTTCCAGAATTTATTTTAAGAAATTTTGATCAGTTCAGTTAAAACAAAAAGAAATGTATTTATTTTATTAAAAAATGTTCCTGCTTTTGCATTTCATCAATGCTTAAGAAAATAGTTTTTCTTTATATTCTATATAAAATATATTTTGATTGATGGAATTTTTTTACAATTTTCCCATGAATGATAGACCCTGTTAGAATTACGTTAAGTATACAATATTCTACAATGGTCTAGAAAAATTCAAAAATCTCATCCTATTACTTCAGTGCAAGCCAACGTTTGCTTGTAAGAAATTGATTAATGAAATAAATATTTTCATCTATTTTTGTGAAGAAGAAAACAAATATGAAAGGGAAGGAAGATATAAAAGGAATGCTGAATATTTGTTTATTGATTTTATTTGATGGAATGCCTTGTCTCTTTTCCAAAGGTTGCTTTTCATTCCCCCTTTAGATTAACTAACATTTATTTTCAACAAAACATTAATAAATCTGAAATCTTTAAAGATCTAGATTGCATATATTTCCTGATTACTGATAGAATATTTCCAGTGCTAATGCTACTGCATTTCCAATATAGTAGTAGAACATAATGTTGTCTGATATGGGCATGACATTAATTCATCAATCTCTTTTAAATAAGGCATTGAAATAAATATACTTACTGAAACAGGAGTATTTCCAAGAAAGACAAGAGAGAGAAGTGACAAATAGACAAACCAATTAACCATTCTTATTTTAAACAGATTTCTTCCTGTTTGTGAATATGCTTTTTCTTGTATCTATTTTTTCCTGTTTCTCAACCTAAATTGTTAAATAACAGGTTTTGCAAATCATTAACCACACTTTCAATTTTGATCTCACTGGACTAGCAAGTACAACTGGCATAGAAAGTTTTCTTCTAAGAAGTCTTTTCTGGGGCCTATGCTAAGGAAAAGAGTTGCCATACTTATCTAACTTATTTGTGATATCGCTTTTAGTAAACTGGCTTCTAAAATGTGAGATATATTTGGATCAATGCTGTTCATTGGTTAATCATTATATTATGGTTAGGTGCAGTTTAATCAAAAGTGAGTACTGCTTAAATTAGATGGTTTGTTACTTTGAGACTTGTATATCCTGCCCTTTTGTTTAGACATTTAACACAATTATTGAAGAAAGAGAAATACTATACTAATACCACCAATTTAAATGATGGACATTTGTTCTTTGGTTGCTTTCATTCCCTGAAGAACTTTATGGTGGTACATTACATAATTCATTTTGGAATAATATGTTGATGAAGATTCTCAATCATCTAGGTAGAGAGGTGTCTGGAAGTTGTGTCATGTCAACTGGACTTATTTTCTTTTTGGTTTGAAACATTTAGTTGCTTATCCAAATAGCTTCTTCAGTCTGGACAAGTTCATTAGGGGGATCCTCTAAATGTCCACTAGGACATTTGTCATCTAATCTGAATAGACACTTTAGGTGAGTAGGTGCAAAGAGACATTAAGAGTTGTTGTTCCTAAATCTTTTTCTCCTAGGTGGGTTGTTAAGTGTGACCTTGCTCATGAATCTGTGAAGCAGTCTTGATTTTCCTTGGGACTGATGCAAGAGCAGCATAAAAAACAGGGGACAGGTTGTGTCTGAAGCCTCCACTTCTATTGAGGGAAGGATTTCCATTTTGGCATAAATGGATTCCTTCACTCCTCTCTCAAATTATCTGTTTCCCTATCCAAAATGTGAACATTGTTATCCTCAAAAGAGTGTCCCTTTTCTTTTAAATAAAGGTGTACTGCTGGTCCTGTGGTGTTGTTTCTTCTGTGTTGGGTCATTGTCTTGTATTAAAGGCTGTTTGGTTTCCCCAGTGCAGAGCTCTGAAGACTCATCATTGCAGTGAATTGTATGAATTTCATTACTCTTCTTATTTTTTAATCTTTTGGGTAGATAAAGCTCTGTCTCAGTGTGCTGGTGGGTTTGAAGAACACAGATATGTTGTGTTTTCCAAATATCCATTTTAGCTTCTCTGGTACACCAATCATGTAAAAATGAGAGGTTCTTTTGTCAACTCCAAGTCTTAGCTTTGTCTGCCATTCTTTTGTTGGATCCGGATGCTAATTTAATAAAGGCCCAATTTGGATACCAACACAATGAGACTTGTCCAGGAGCTCAGTTCCCAGGAAGATCAAGACAACATTAGAGGTTCATCAAGGAGACCATTCTTAACAACCCACCTAGGAGAAAATGTTTAGGAACTTACCTACCTAACAATCTCTATTTAGACTAGGTAAGAAATGAAATCATTCTGGATAACATATATGGGGTACCCCTAAGCAACTTGTTCAGATTAAAGAAGCTACTTGAATAAGCAGCAAAAAGTTTCACACCAAAAGGAAAAGAAGTTCAGTTGCCATGACTCAATGTATGGAAGTATTATTTAAGCTTTAATACTGAAAACTACTGAATTTCCTTTGACATCATTATATAAACAATAATTTACAACTAGAAAAAACATGGACATTGATACTGATATGGTGCTACCAGCACACAAACACACACACACACACACATAAGATACCATATATATGTACCATACTGCCTTTTCACTGTTTCTCAGTTCCATAAAAGTTTCCTAAATAAGTTTTTTGTAGTTAGAGAAACAGAAAGATGAAAGGACTGTAATAAATACAGTTCTATGTGATCTGTCCTTGACTAAAATGAGATGCTCTGAATTTTAATACACTCCTGATTCAACAAAAATCAGACTGAAGGGATAAGGTGTAACTAATATCAACATGCTTTATATCCACAAAAGACAAATTAAAGGGAGTAAAACTGCTATTGACAAACATTGATTATATGCATTCTGAAAGACTTTGAAGCTGAGTCAGATGCTTTCTGCTAGCCTCCAATCTTCTCTTTCGAATTTCATTGCATAAGGTTTTACTTTTTAATTATTTTTCTCAAAAGCTCTTTGATCAAGCAAAATATAGATCCTATTTGGGTGATATCATGTCCTGTATGTTCTATGAAGTTGTGCCCTTGTGCATCGTTTTAAATATATATTTGTAGCAGTTACATCATTTTTTGGTAGAATTTAATCTGCTATGTGGAAAACTGTTTATTTTTTAATCCAAGTTCTCAGATCTGTAGGCTGAATTTACCACATCATGAAAGTTTCTAATATAGTGTACCATGCATATGTTACCTTGTGCACATATTTATCGCAAATATTCCATAAGTTAAAATTGAGTTTTATGCATGAAAATCTAAGTGAAATATTCTTGAAGTGTGCTCAATAATCTTCTTAGTTTCCTTAATATACAGCATGTTTTGGGTTTTTTACAGATATGCAATCTGGAGCAATTGCTCTTGATTACAATTTGAAAGATAGTGTGATCAAGATTCACAGTATTAATGATGCATATATGCTTTTGGGTGTTTCCTTATAGTGTATAGTATAGCCATTATAGTGTTTGGGATCTAGCAAAGATCTACTGTGCATTTTTCAGTCATGGGAACTAAATAAAACTAGACAGAACAACCAATGCCAGAGATGTGGATATTGTTGAACTTTTTTTTTTTTTGAAAAGTGCAACAAAGAAGATTTTTAAGCAATATGGTCATTTTATTGTATGTTTCATTAAGCTGATAATTTTCCAACTTTTTTCTTCCATTTTATTTTAAAGATAATGATTATTAATATATACATTACTTATTAGGATAATGCTAAGTATTTTTCTCTTATTACTTTAAACAGTAAAATATTCCCCTAAAAAGTCAATTTTGAGATCTGGGTAGAACCACATCATAATATTTCATATATTAGAATACTGTTTTTTCAATTTTGGCAACTTTAACATGTGTGGATTCCTAGAATACTAGCTAGCAATTCTGAGAGTTGAAGCCCACACGTCATAAAGCTGCCAAAATACTACCTTAAAAAATGATTACATGTAGCAGTTCCTACAGAAACTTTGAGATCTGACAAACAAAATAACAAAGATCTTTTCAAAAATATGTACTACTGTGTTTTGTAAGATTATTTTCATGATTTTAGTTTTGCATGAGGCTGTTGTCAAACTTTGCTACATCTGCAATCATTGTCATCATGAAATTATAAATAAACATGGTGTATTTACAAATGCCATTGAATAGATGACCAAAATACTAGATAAAATTATGATGGTAATTTATCTTCATTAACATATTATCATCCCAGTAATTTGTGATTGCAACTATTCCAGTATGATGCAAACATTTTAAATGTCACCTTATAGGAAAGATAAATAGCATAAGAAGTTAATAAATAAATAAAACAAAAATAAATAAATAAATAATCTTCAAATACAGCATCCAATGTTGGTCCCCACAACATAAAAAAATGTTGAGACTCTAGAAAGAGTGCAGAGAAGAGCAACAAAATGATTGGGGGAGGAGAGGGGGGGGCTAGAGGCTAAAACATATAAAGAAGAGTATATTTTGGAATTGGGTATGTCTAGTTTCATGAAAAGAAGAACTAGGGTGACGTGACATGATAACAGTGTTCTGATATCCCAGGGGTTGCTATAAAGAAGCCGGAAAAGCTATTCTCCCAATGTCCCTTGTCTCCCAATGCAGGACAAGAAGAAATAGATGGAAACTAATCAAGGAGAGAAGCAACCTAGAACGAAGGAGAAATTTTCTGACAGTTAGAACAATTAATCAGTGGAACAGCTTGCCTCCAGAAGTTGTGAATATTCCAACACTGGAAGTTTTTAAGAAGAGATTGGACAACCATTTGTCCGAAATGGTATAAGGTTTCTTGAGCAGTGGGACAGCAGGTTTCCTGAGCAAAGGATTTCCTGAACAGGGGATTGGACTAGATTAGAAGACTCTAAGGTCCCTTCCACCTCTGATATTCTTCTTCTTCATCATCAGTCTGGCAGAAAAAAAAAAGGCTTTGGATTAAAACTCATAACTTCCCTCATCACCTATCTTTCTTAGGAGCTCAAGGGAGTTCAGTTCAACAACACCTGTAGAAATATTGTAATGAAATTGCTGATTTTCTGATCTTAACCCAGATACAGTGGGAGCCTAGAATGTCATTGGATGATTGGTTTCTGTTCTGAGCCCAAGTTGCCGCCAGAGATCATTGTTTGGGGGGAAAAAACGAGAGGAAGGACTACCATGTATTCCACATTAAACTCCTAAAGAAGATTAAATATAAACCTGCCATAAAAATGAAACTTTGTCCCTCCCTGTCATATAGAAGTTGACAAAAACAAACCACTTTCAAAGAAAACTACATGGACATTTCTATACAGTCACCAGAAGTTGAATTCAAGGGATTTATAGCTTTACATAAAATATATTATCAGTGGCTAGTATGGCTAACCAATATAATTTGGCTTTTAGTAACTGATTCTCCTCACTCTTTAGGTCTTTTAGATCCACTCTGTCCATCAACATTCTGTAGAAATGTATATTTCTTTTATTTAGCAAAATAAAGAAACAGATTAATGAAATAGAATGGATTTATTGCACATGATGTGTATGTGATAAATATACATCAGCAACTTTGTTTTCAATGGATAGTGCACCACTGACTATCAGGTATTTGAAAGAAAAAGAGTTTTTAAGTTCCTAACACCTAATTGGATGGTGTTCTCCTGTTGGAATCACTTGAGCCCTTATCATTAAGAATTCACCATGTCAGTATAAATGAACCTAGTTAATCTTTTCAAAAATGATGCAGGATCAGGCCTCCAGTTCACAACACTTACCTTCAAAGAATTGTTCAGTCCTATAGAATTAGATGTCAAGGAAAGAACTAAGAGGAACATCAATAAAAAAAGAAACTGTGAGGAAATGCATTGTAGCACAGATCATGATGAATTAAACAACATCCTCTAAATCTTCACACAGTAATTGATTTGCTCATTTGTACTTTTTTCCTATTCTTTAATCTTTCAGCAGGGCTTCACTCTTCCCTTCTTGCTTTTTAAATATTCTGTGTTCATCTGTTGTCTACAATATTGTTTCTGATCTCTCCTACTTTATCAGACATTTGTACACAGAGAGTAGTCTGCATAGGCTGGACTTTTATAATGACTAAAAAAAGGTAGAAAAAAATAATCACCTAGACTGAACAATTCACATCCCTCTAAGTGTCTCTTTGATTTATTAAGCACCTCTGCATAAACTGTTCTTTCCTGAATACCTGAATGAAAGGATGGTGAGAATGTGTTTAAAATCTATTAATTCAGCCAAAAAAGGAGAATTGCATCATAGGAGATGTCAAATGTTCACGCTGAACTAAAAAGTTATGTTAAGCATATTGTTTTGATATATTGTCTATTGGATAAGAGGAAATGTGCATCTATTTTACATTAAACCAATACAGATGCAGACAATTATCTGGAGCCAAACATTATCCACAAGAAATTTTACTGTATGAAGAAATAATCACCACTAACCTTGGCTGTATAAACCTTTCACTTTTCTGGTGGTTAAAATTCAGGGAATGTTGGAGATTTATAATGGAATTACTATAATTAAAGGGTTATTTTACATTTACATTTAGCCAGGAAAAATAGAATAGAAAAGAATAACAGAGTTGGAAGGGATCTTGGAGGTCTTCTAGCCCACCCCCCTGCTTAGATAGGAACCCCTACACCACTACAGACAAATGGTTATCCATTCTCTTCTTAAAAACTTCAAATGTTGGAGCTTTTACAACCTCCCTAGGCAAGTTGTTCCACTGAACAAAACCAAACATATAAATACAGATTAGGTGAGACCTGGCTCAAAAATAGTATCTGAGAGGGACCTTAGAATCCTAATCAACGATTACTTGAATATGAGCCAGCAGTGTGCAGCAGCAGTCAAAAAAGCTAATACAATCCTGGGTTGTATAAGCAGAGGCATGGAATTAAGTTCACATGAAGTATTAGTACCATTTTATAAAACCATAGTAAGACCATATCTGGAATATTGCAACCAATTTTGGTCACCATGCTACAAAAAAGTTGTTGAGACCTTGGAAAATGTTTAGAGAAGAGCAAAAGCCTGGAGACTAAAACATATGGAGAATGGTTGCAGGATTTGGGTTTGTCTAGTCTAAAGAAAAGAAGAATTAGGGGTGACATGATAGCAATAAGCCAGTATTTGAGGGGGTTCAACAAAGAAGAGGGGGTCAAATTATTCTCCAAAACACCAGAGGGCAGGAAAGGAAACAATGGTTGGAAGCTAACCAAAGAGAGAAACAACCTGGAATTAAGGACAAACTTCCGAAAAGTGAGGACATTTAACCAGTGGAGCAGCTTACCTCCAGATTTCATGGATGCTCCATCACTGGAGGTTTTAAAGAAGAGTCTAAACAGTAACTTGTCTGAGATGGTATAGGTTCTCCTGCTTGAGCAGGGGGCTGGACTAGAAGACCTCCAAGGTCCCTTCCAGTTTTCTTTTCCATTCCATTCCATTCCATTCCTTTCTATTCTATTCTATTCTAATTCCATTCCATTCCATTCTATTGTAGTGTCATCAGAGAAACGTTTACATTGGGGGTCCCCAACACAGGCCGTGGACTGGTACCAGTCCATGACCTATTAGAAACCAGGCCATGCAAGTGAGTGAAGCTTCATGTTTACATGCATGGGACCTAGGTAGCATGTCCGTGTTGAAATATTATTTTCTATGGAACTGCTCCCTGATGACCAAAAGATTGGGGACCGCTGATTTACACAACATAAGTTATGTGAAATCTTATCAACATGTATTGTTCAGCCAATGACTAAGTTCTTCAAGCAGTTCTGGTTGTCCTTCAGCAAACACAATATTCAAACCAGATTACACATTGATTGCCATGCTATCAAATCTAGATATTTAAAGAATTAGTATTTATGATAGAAGATTCTGTAAATACCTTTACTCACCCTGGAGAATAAAGTGTTACTTTTACTTCCCCTCCCCTAAGATATCCAAGAAAATATGGACATGTCCCTCTGTTGACCAAAAAGGATAAAATAGGCCCTTTCATTGTTTTTTTCATGTGAAATACTTGTTTTCTTCACTGATGTTCTAATTAATCTATAGACAGGCACTTACATTAACATTACAATAACAGTTTTCTTTGCAGACTTTATCTTGCTGATAAACCTAGGAAAATGTGTAGAAAAAAACCCCCATTATTTCAATGAATCTGAGCATAATTACCTAAGAAAACACCAGACTGGTAAAAGTTGTTTCAAGGTGACTATTATTGACTGCATAATAAAAATGCTTAGGATTGTTGCACATTTATAGTTTTCTACAGATGCAAACCATTACTTTCATAGGACTCTTAAATGTTTCTTAAATTGCATTCATTAACAATTTAAAGATGTTCCATTAGTAGATTTCAAGGTCCAAGATAAGGAGGTTGTAGAGTTAGGATTTATTCAATTCCATCAGCTTATCCATGAACAAAGACATGTTGGCAGGCCAGATGTTACACTGCAACAATGCACAAAAAGAAATAATTACTAGAAGGATATTTAGATAAACGTCCAAAGAAAGAATGAACTTTTACTGAAAGTCCTATCTTCAATATACCTTTCTGGAAATGGATTTTTTTTTACTTGTACCAGGAGGGATATATCAAAATGGGCCAACTGTCTCTTAAGATTTTCTTTAACAAATCTTTCTCCAACTTGTGATAAATATTTGTGTATGCTTGTTTGGAAAGACTTACAGGCATACATAGCTTATACCTTGTGGCAAGGGAACATTTGATATTTGCTCTTGAATATTAGCAATGCACTTTCTTTTAAAAACCAAATAGCTTGAGGGCTTTAATTCTTGAGGGTGTTCTGCCTGAAAGGAGCCATAAGTGCTCTAAGTAGGATGGTGAAAGATGTGTGAAAAATACAAACTATTTTGTGCATCTCTCAGCCATATGCCTGGTTTTTGTGTGCCCATATAAAAACACATTGCTATTACCAGCCTTTGTCTGCCAGAGGAGGTGCATAAAAATGATCTTTCCAGCAGTACTAGACAGATTACTAAGCTGTGAACAGATAACTCCATACAAATAAGACGAAGAAGAAAAGCTTGGGGGGAAAATGTAGAAATTGACAATTTCATTCCAGCCCAAAGTAGGAAAGACTTTCTCTCTCCCTCCCCCTCCCTCCCCCACCTCTATCTCTGATGACCAAGGGGAAAGCTTTGATAAACGGTAGGGCAGCTCCTCAAATCCACAGCTCTGAAGTGGAGGTGGAACACTGCAGGAAATAATGTGAGCACCCCTGCTGTGGAAGTCAAGGGAGACAGGGGAAATAGTTGCGGTAATAAAAAAAAAGTTAATATTACAAGAGTAAAATTCATTTGAGTATAATTCTGGACTTTAAGTTTGGTTTTCCAAATCTTGGTTAAAGAAAAAGAAAATCTGCTGCTGGGTTTTACACATTCAGTTTTTAAAATATAGAATAAATTTTAAAAAATATCTTTAACTTACCTCCTGGAAAGGAATGCATAAATAATGTATGAAAATATGTTCCTCATACAAGTGCAAAAAATGTGGAATGCTACTTTAGAAAATATAAGGAAAAAATTTTAAACTTGTGATTTGTGGGAGGACATGATGAGATGGGCGGCGTCCATCTACTCAAGAGCTTGTTAATATGATAACCTAGACATCAAAAGCGTTTGGTTGACTTTGGTTGTGGGGAAGGGTTTTGCGTTTTCAAAAGCAGGTGTTTTCAAAAGCTAGAGGCCTTTACTTCATGATATATTTTTAAAAAGGTGAAGGGAAAAATATTTCTAGCTAAGGGGATATATGTTTGTTCATCATATGATCAGAAATATCCAGTAAAATTCAAGGAAAATAGATTTACAAGAATCAGTATCAAGCCTCATAATTTTAATGTTTAAGGAATCCTACCCATTTTGTAACTGATTCTGAAATGGTATAAGGACTCCTGCTTGTACGAAGTCCTCCAAGCCGCCCTCCAGTTCTGTTATTCTGTGTCAGATGTTCAAAGAATGGTGTGGGGTGTAGATATGCAGCTGTTTAGATTAATTTTTCTTGGAGATTAAATACATACATAGATGCAGTGTAAATGAACAGTATGGTGTGGGGAGTCACTTAGGCTATTTCTTTAAAAAATGTCTGGGATTATTCCAGGAAACCATAGGTAACCTGCTCAAAACAGCCTCTGAGGCTGATAAGTTGTTGATATGGGTTACAGTGAGGTGCGAGAAAACAGCTGTGTTCTGTCTTGCTTCACCCATACTCAGATACCCTTTTAGAACAAATTTTATAAAGATTGACCACCATCATGATTGATGTCTACTACTGTTCTCACTACATGCATGCAGTGGGAACAAGAGTGAAGACTGTTCTTTGTGGGGCTCTTACTGTTGATCTTTGTAGAAATCTGGCTGCTGGTACTATTCATGAATGAATGAATGAACTTTTTATTATGGTCAAAGTCCAGCAATTTAAAGTAATCTACATGCATTAAAATGTCCAGACAATAAACAGTAAATAATAAAATAATATGAATAAACATGACTTTGTAGTCATTTCCCTTGCAATCATTGCAATGTTTATGGAATGTTTGTTTTCCTTTCTGAAAGAATTTGCGCTAAGTTTGTAGCAAGTCAATGTAACCATGGTCAGAAAAGTCAGACGACTGCAGCAGTAAATAACCAACCACATTTTATCTCTTAATGAGGATTTCTCAGATCAAAACAAGAGAAATGCTGCACCAGGAGTTGACAAAGAAAGGTTGGCCATAAGAGTATAATCTAACAAAGAACCAGACCAGTAGGAACAATGACAAACAAAACAAGAGACATTAAAATATTCTGCATTGCTGGAACTTGGAAACAACTTTCAAGTCCTTATAGAAGAAACAGTCTATGAGCTCTCAAGAGAAGAAAAAGGGATACGATGAACAGGAGACAGAATGATTGATTCTTAAAGGGAAGAGGGAATGCAGCAACAGCTGCAAAAAAGATAAATGGAAAAGTTGTGTTGGTTGGCGGCTCTGTACTATGAAGCACAGAAACAAACATGTACTCCAACAAACCTACTAAAATGCATTATGTGCTGGGAGTACAGATCAGAAATATGACAAAACAACTTCTAATGTCATTAAGCCTCTCCACATTTATCTCTTCCTGCTAATTCATAGGGGAAACAAATGATACTGCCAAGACTAGCCACAGTTATATCATTATGGACTTTGAAAATTTAGGAAGGAAGACCAGGTGGTGTTCCCATCCATTTGTACAGGCTATGGGGGATAAACAAGAAATAGGGGAAAACTGCAAGCACATGACTGTGTGAATGATGTCCTGGAAAAGAATTGGCTTCGGGGAAAACTGCAGGTTATATTTATTAAGGACTTCTAAGGCAGTTTTTTGCTGAATCATAGAGAAGTCTTTAAAGTAAATGTTATTACACGTTGCATAAACAAATGAGAATCATATTTTAGTGGGATCTATTAAATCATTAATTAAAATCAGAAGAAGGTTGAAATAGTATTTGTTATCTCTTCTTAGATAAGTAAGTTGAATTTGAACTCTTATTATAGGTTAAGTATAATTTTGAAGGAGTAATGAAAACCTGATGAAATTGATCGGCTTAAATATTAAAAACCGTAACATAGTTTAACAGTGAAATTATTTCAAAGTTTGAGCTCTTCTTTAGTATGTTCAAACATGGGATAATAGCTAGGTGTTGGTGCTATTTAAGTTTTCATTTCTACCGATTTGACCCAATGGTCTGAATGATGCTATCCAAAACTAGGCTTCTGTACTCTTAGATATATATGATCAGTAAAACAAAAGTAGACACAAACCCATTTCTTGACATAAAAGAAATATTATTACTGGTAGGCATACCCCCAACCATTACATTCTTTAGACAAGAAATAACAGATAAAGAGTTGAAAAATAATTTGATTAATAATTTTATTATCAAAATAATTTGATAATTTTATCATGGGGATGAAGTAACTTAGTCTGAATACAAGGGTACCAATCAAACTGGCCCTCACACATCTAATTCCTTGTTTGTATTAAGGAAAAATGATTCTGCATGAAAAACTGTTTGCTCTCACACTCAAAAGAAAATATACATCTATCTTCAATTACTGTATTGTCAGTGAATCTGAGGTTATTTTCCCATATTGCGAAAGAAGGAAAAACAAATTCCTGTCAGATAAAGATGATATCTGATTCATTACGTATTATTACTATGTGTTTTAATGGAATATTAACATAACTAGCATATAATTTGTATTATAGAATATGAACATACTTTGAGTCTCTTTTCAACCAATATGTATATTTCATAAAAATGTTTATTCCTTAAAATACTGCTAATGAGATCGAATAGACAAAATTTATACACACACAACGTGTAAACCTCTGGGTTTTTTTGCATGAGGTGATGACAATTCATCTAATGTTTACAAAAGATAGGTCAGAGTCTTTGTTAGTATAGAGCTAACTATTAATCCGGCTAACTAATTACAAAATTGGTTGAGTAATTCTCTTTTGGAAAGTATAAAATTCAACATAAGTACGTTGAAAATACAACAACCATAGGGGAAAAATGCTAGTCTTGAGGTCTGCTTGTCTCTAAAGTGGAGCTGGCAATAAAGTAAAACCAATAAAGAATGAATGACTTAGTTAGATGCAGGAATTGTATGAACTATTTACCTGGTGCCATCTATTCCTTACATTTAAAAAAAAAACAAATTTTATTCAGTTTTTTCACATAAAAACAAAAAGCCCTTTTTAGTGGACAACATATTTCCGGGTCATCACTTTTACGTACAAATATGACAAAAGTTATACATTCATATATGCATACTTAATTCTATTATTACCTTTTCCATTCCAAACCTTCAGAAAGGAAAGAAACAAGCAATTTAATCCTAGTCGCTTAGATTAATCTCAATCCAAACATCCTTTCATTTCATTTCAATTATTTCAAATATAATCCTTTGATATTTATTTTAAAAACAAAAAATAGCAATATATGTTTGTATAATAATAATAATAATAATAATAGTTACCAATATCTCTCCTTCCTTTTAATAGTCTGTTTTAGTTTATTAATTTAAATAGTTCTTTAATCTGTCATATTTTCTTTCTATCACACATTCTTTCTATAAATTCTAAATTAATACAAGTTTTAACACAAAAGAAAAAGAAACAAACACAGGCTTCCCTCCTTTTACTGCTTTGAGTGTGACACCTCAGTGGTTAAAATATACCTTTATTCTCTCATCTTAATTCCCAATAAACCTTTATTTTTAAGTAGTTACAATAATAATCATTACCTCTTTTCATTTGGATTCCACAATATATTTCCCTCCCTTAATTTTATTTCTAATTTCAAAAAATAAAAAATAAAAGGGAAAGATTGACTGTTTAATTCCTGGTCACTGATATTGACCTCATTTTTAAACATCTTCACATTCATTTCAATTATTACAATTTCTTCAATAGACTTTAACTTTTCTTTTAAAGATAGAAATAAAAATGTATATTCATCTAATAAGAGTTATCAGTATCTATCCCTCCATTAATAATCTATATTACCCTATTTTCTAAGTATTTTTTAATTGCAATATATTCTTGTTACCCCTTGTCACCCTGAAGAATGCCCCTGTTAATTCATCAACCATTATCTCTGAAAAAACAATTTCTTTTCATCATTTTACTATTTCCGTGTTTCTTTATTTCCTGCACCTGTTTCTTACTGCCTCTCCTCCCCCTCTTTTTCCCATATCTTTTCTCATTCCAGTTTATATCCCTCTCTTTCTTGATATCTTCCTTTCCCCTTTTCTGCTGCCCTTTTCTTCTACCTCTCCTGATTTCACAGGTATTAACCTTTTTGATTGTCTTCTTAAATCTCAACTTTTTAGCCTTCCTTCTTTCCCCTCATCTTTGTAGTGTTTTTTTTTGTTAATTATCTATTTAAAATGGCTTCTCCTTGAGTCGACTCCTCCTCCTCTGAAGTTCTTTCTTCTTGTTCTTCAATCACCCTTTCCATTTCTTCTAACACAGAGCAAAATGATTCACCTCTTTCCTGTAGTAACTCTCTCATATTTTTAAGTCCCATTCTTAATTCCTGAAGAGATATCATCATTGCACACTCTTATATTTTATAATCATTGAAGTCCACAAAAAATACTTTTACTTTCCTTCTTTCTTCTTCAAGTTTTCTAAAGTACTCCAGCCCAGGGTCTATACCAAAAACATCAATCAGTCCCACAGGCAGTCTTTCCTTTCTTCTTTCTTTATTCTGGTTCCGCTTTCACTTTCTAAAATTCTTCCTTTGTTTCAGTATTTCTTTAACATTATATTGACATAAGTTCATACATAAACAGGATGATTTCCCTTTAGTTTGAGTTTAAGTTATTTGTCAGAAGATGGCACTTTCCGTTCTACAAAGTCTTCACCTTTTTCCCCTATTTTATTATTTAGGGTTTTTCGAACCTCAATATTCCAGCACAATCCAATCTCCAATTTGTAAATTTTATCATTATTATTTTTTGACAATCTTAAATCCAGCTTTATTTTATACCTTTTTATTGCCAAAATATTTTAGTCCAATTTAATTAAGTCTTTAGTTCCGGCTTCTTCCTTTCCCGGTTTGAAGCCTCGCTTAGCTGTCAAAATTATTTTCTTATATTTTCCCATCCCTCACTTTTCTTTTCTTAAAAGTTCAATGTTACCTTAATCCTGGGGTACTTTTGTTTAGTTGTTTCACCCAATTGTCCCGGCTCAGATGTTATCCACCTCTTTCTTCACTCCTGCACAAATCTTAGTCCAGCTGAGTCCTCCTCTTTGGGGTGGCCATTTTGCACCACTGCTTCAGTTGTTTTTGGGGTGAAAAGAACCAAGCCCAGGAGGGGAGATGTGGCTCCCTTCAACCTGGCTTGCGGCTTCCCCATACTCCAAGGCAGCTTCAGCCCCTAATCGCAATGATCAGGGATCTTCAACAAAAGAGCACGGACCATTGCTGCAGACAGTCACGATCTTTGGTCCGTCAGTGAGGAGGGCTCAACATTTTTTTAAACAGACAGATATTTTAGTGATATGACTTGAAATCTCAGATGGTCAGTATATTCAATGGACCCTCGGTTTGGAAACAAAACATCTGTCAATTGATATAGATATCTATACAAATATGTAATATGCTGCTATATAGTATATGTTACTGAATTTGTTGTATTAAGTAGTTAATAGTATAATATATAGTATATTGTATATCATATAAAATAAACAACTTAGTATAAATTTTCATTAGGCAACATGTAGAAAATTGTTACTTGCTATTTTAAGCTAATATTGCAACATTAAATCATAGAAACATATTGTTCTGAAAACCCAGAACAAAATTTAAGATTTAGAAGCAAATTTTACAAAAAAATAAGATATCATAAAGAACAAATAAATTTACCTCAGTATAGGATGAACTTTCTAAAGAGAATTGAATTCTTGCTTGTTTCTTTAAGACAGGAGAAACATAGACTCAATATAGTATTTTAAAAGCTGTAGGTATTCTAGGAATTCACTTGTGTCTTACAGCTGCATTGATTTATTCAACTATAATTCAGCATACTGGAGATGCAAACAAGATGAGCCTGAGATGATACGCAATGTTCATATCCTTTTGATATGTGAAAATATGTATGAATTGACTAATATTTATTTTGAAATCATACAGCTTCTTTATTTCTATGTGTAATTAGCTAGAATGAAGCACTTTGACCCAATGGATAGTCATTGCTTTGTTTAATTTGAATCAGTGGTTTTATCTCACTATATATTTTCATGCCTGACTATGTGATATCTGCTGTCAAAATTTACCTTCCACCAGTGGTGGGATTCAATATTTTTTACTACCGGTTTTGTGGACATGGCTTGGTGGGCGTGGCTTGGTGGGCATGGTGTAGCTTGGTGGGCATGGCTCAGTGGTGTGGTGTGGCTTGGTGGGTGTGGCTTTGTGGGCATGGCAGGGGAAGTATACTGTAAAATCTCCATTCCCACCCCTTTCCAGGGGAAGGATACTACAAAATTCCCCATTCCTTCCCCACTCCTGGGGGAAGTTTACTGAAAAATCCCATTCCCTCCCCACCCCACTAACCTGTTTTCCAGCTCCATTCTCCTTTGCAGGGCAATAAAAGAAGACCCAGCCAATCAGCTGGGACTTGGGAGGCAAATAAATAATAAATGGGTGCAGGGCCAGTCAGGGGTAGTATTTGCCAGTTCTCTAAACTATTCAAAATTTCCGTTACCGGTTCTCCAGAACTGGTCAGAACCTGCTGAATACCACCTCTGTCCTCCACTATCTGGACATGTGCCTTTATTATGGAATGCCTTTGTTATTAACATGTGCCTTTATTATGGAATTAATATGTAAAAGTGGGTCATTTGATTGCTTAAAGTGTAAGAAAGGGATTTAATATAAGAGGACAAGTCATGAGTGGATGTTACTACATCTGAGCAGCAGAAACCAAGCTTCTTTTAGATATGATATAATTACCCCAAAAAGGAATGTAAAAGGCACTTAGTAAAAAGGTAACCTACCAGATCTGGGCTGTAAAAACCAATGACCATCATATGGAAGCAAAGATTCTCTCTGTGTTACTGTTGTCATCTAGCAGCTATGTCAAAATCAAAACTGTTTAACTAGCTTAACTAGTTGTTCTTGTTTAGCAGCTGGTTTGTTTAGCAATGTTCACAGGGTGGAATTTTGAATAGACTAGAATTTTTTTTTTTTTTTGATGAAGAGATTCCATTTCTAACAGAAGAAATTGGGAAGAGAACAAGAACAGTTCCTGTCCAGATAAATGAAGAAACATTGCATCCAACAATGCTTGGCAGTATCTTATCCTATTTTAATGTACCCTACAATGACATAATCTCCATTTATGTAAATATTATGAGGATGGCTAATTTTTATCCTGCAGTATGTTACTGACAATTTAGCAGGAAAAATGCAGTGTATTAAATGACAAATTGTGCTCTGCCCAGTGGCTTAATACCACCATGTCCAAGTGCACTAGATGAAAAATGTATTAGGCATTTTAAAGTATTTAATCTGGTTTTTCTTTGTACATTATTGGACTGCAAACATGAATATGAGGTAAATTTTTCTCACTCTTTTCTCTCTTGACTTGGGAGTCTTGAAAATCAGATACTTTTTATTTCATGAGCCAGATGGTATAGACTTTAATAACTCTGATTTATCCATGCATACAGCAAAAATCCTTCCCAGTTGTTTCTTTAGGTTGACCTCTGATCTGCCCATTTTGAATCAATACTGGGATAAACTCCTGTGTAATAAATTTTGAACATTTTTTAATGCAGGCTTAGATCCATAAATAGAACAGAGCAGTGGTGGGATTCAAAAACTTTTACTACCAGTTCTGTGGGCGTGGCTTGGTGGGCGTGGCCATGTGACTGGGTGGGCATGCCTTTTTTTGCAGCCCCCACCCATTTTTGGGAGCTTCCTAGCCACAGAGGAGCCTCTGGGGGGTCATTTTTGCTTCCCTAAAGGGGCTCTGGAAGAAAAGGAACAGAGCATAGGAGGGGCACACAGCACCCCTGCAAGCTCCGTTTTGGGAGTTTTCTCACCTCAGAGAATCCGCTCGTGGGGCATTTTTGCTCACCTAAGGCTCCTCTGGGGCTCTGGAAGGCAAAAAATGGAGGGGGAAGGCTGAGCTCCTCCCTCCATTTTTTGCCTTCCTGGGCCTCAGCAAGGGAAATCCAGCACACTGATCTTGTCGGGAGGGGGAAAAAAAGAAAGAAATACCTTAGGTAAATGTCAGACAGGCGGGCAGGGTGAGCCAAATTCTTGCTACCAGTTCACCTGATCTGGTGTGAACCGGCTGAATACCACCACTAGAACAGAGTTTCCACTATGTTGTAAGTTACATTAATGTCTTCAAGTTAAAAGATTATTATCTACAAAAGATGTCTAACTGAAACACTGGAGAGCCACCAATAGTCACTAGTTGCTAGAAAGTACAGAACTGGATGAACAGATTATTTGAATTAAAATATGTTACTTTTTAATGCCTACTATTATAATTTGTTTCAATCGGTCAGCCTCAAAACTGGAGTTTATCTGTCTGCTATATATACATATTGAATTAGCCTTGAGAGACTATTTGCTGTTTACTGCTGCAGCCACCACTTGAAATAACTGATTAGCTTCATATAGAGTAAAAATCTGTCAGAAAGGATACAAGCTGCAAAGCAGCTACGCCTGTTTGCTTCCTAGCTTTATATAATGAAATCATTTTTTTACATAGGGCAAATTTCTTTGGTTTAATTTCTTGATGTCTTCCTTCCCCCCAGCAAAATTTATACAACTCCACCACAAGAGGACACTAAAGCACAAGCCTATACAAAGCAAACCAGCAGAACTTTCTAAAAAAGGATGAACTATTTCACTGAGAACTGATTTGCAGTCTGATATGAATTATTTTGTTGCTCTAGTCTATCTTCAATTAAAACGGAAATGTGCCGATACATTCCCTGCTTTCTTTCAACCGGTAGGAATAAGTTTAAACAAAACTAGGGTTCCATTCTTGTTGAAAAAGTCTCCATGCAAGGCAAAGCTGTAAGGGAATGTCTGTTGGATTTGTTTTAAAAAGAACAATCCATAAAACAGACCTGAAATTTATTTTTAAGAAACCAAAATAGATTTGAACTGATTTTAGTACTGCTTGAAATAGATCTATTGAAATAACATAATTTAGACTGCTTGATTTCTATTTATTTCAATGAATTTAGCCATAATAAATTTGAATCCAAACAGATGAGTCAGCTGGTTTCCATGGATTTAATGTATTTTCCACCAAATGTGAGTGGTAAAAGCAATACTGTTATTACACACAGTGATTAAATATTTTGTCTGTAGATCAATTAGATTAGCAGTGAATCTAAAACAGTAAATAAGCAGTGAATATAAAACAGTAAATTAGCAATACATAAGTCTTACATGAAAACACAATGAAAGTAGTGCCTGCCATCTACATCATTATTGGTAACAAAGGGTCAACAGACAGCATTTGTTGGGTTCCTTAAGAATAAAGGAAATATTATTCTTTTCTTTTAGGAATGTTCTTCTTTTTTAAGCTGGGAAAAGTATTCATAAAATGTTCTTTCAACAGATACTTAAACTAACAGGTCAGGTGCAGACTTCAATAGATAACTACAGAAAAAACAATTGCAACCAGCTTGCCTTCCATAGAAAACCTGTTGAGAAAATATCTACATACAGTTAATATCATGAACGTAACCTGTTCCAATTCCTCCCCTCAGGAGGCTGCTATACAGCATTGCATACCAGAACAGCTAGAAACAAGGACATTTCCCACCCACCCCCCATGACAAACATTTAATCCTCACAGTATTGCCATATGTCTAAGTATATTTACCCATGTTGTATGGCTGTAGTATTATTATCCCACTCATGTTCTCTACTAACCCTTCTTATTGGTATTATTATTATTATTATTATTGTTGTTGTTATTGTTGTTGTTATTATTATTCTGTTGCTTTGCATGTACATCGAGAGCTTCTGAACCTGAGATAAATCCCTTGTTTGTCTCATCACACTTGGTCAATAAAGTATTCTATTCCAATAAAGTATTCAATTAAAATTAAAATTTTAAAATATATGTTTATAAGAAACTGAAATTTATCTCTTTAGTTGTAGCAGACATGTTCAAATGGTTCCATTTAAACCCATATTACTTAATTTTTACTTATTTCAGTAAATAATCAATTTGAATCCAAACAGATGGGTTTCATTAACATCATTCAGTATAATTGTGTTTAATTTACATTCAATATCACCTATTGGTAATTTCATAGCTCCAACCTTGGTATATTTTTAAAGTAAAGACTTAAAGTATATAGGTATATGGTTACATTATGAACACTTGTCTTTTAAACAGAATACACTGATTAATAAAGTAACGATATTAAAGTTAGTTATAAAAGAGAAGCCATAAAGCAGTTGAGATTTCTCCAGAAAAAGATTTTTTCAGATGCTACTTCTTACAGTAATTATTTTGTAACATGCAAATTAACTGGTTTTTCATATTATATTTTAATCACACATAGGTATTAAGAAATAATGCTGAAAATGGGTTTTAGTTCCATAGAGCATTTTAAAAGAAGAAAAATTAACATATCTAAATGATGTCAAACTGACTTTCTCTGGAAAAGTTTTCTTAAGACATTTTATAGTCAAGCTAACATTAGTTCCAGACAGGAACAGATTAAACAGTAGGTGTATATATGTCCTAAACTGGTCAGTAGTCTTTTTAAAGTTTCTTTTCTAATGAAAAATTATGAATATTAACTTATACAGAAAGCATAAATAAAAATCTGCATCAGATATGACCATATTCAGTCTATTATTAAAAGAAAATTCACTAAGGCAACCGTGAACATCCTTTAATATTAGGTTTCCCCCTCCAGGGTAATTCATTTGCAAAACATTCATCATCTTAACTCATCTTGCTATCTTGAACTGACTGGAAAAAGTTGACTTCTTGAAACATTTTCTCCCCAAGCCCTAATTAGACAACATCTTGACTTACATATGTGCTCACAGCCTGTCTCCCTCTTTTGCACCACTATGAAATTTATGGACCTCTGTTGGGAACAAATATCAAAACAGCAGCACCTCTGACACAGATTGTTTGAAAAGAGAAAATTCCTGGGAAGATTTTTTTCATTCCTCCCCCCTCACTCCTTGTTTCACTTTTTCTCCTGTTCAATGGGCCTCCTACACAGTAATTCCTTTAATATGCAGAAATTAATCATAATACCCAGAAGCAAAATGAAACTATAACACACATCACATTTCTGATGAAGGAGAAGTTTCAGGATGTTAACCCCTTGGCTTAGACTAGTTTTATAAGCAATACTGTAATGTAATTTGTACATCTGTACTGCTTCCTTCTTGGTAGGGGTGAAGCTGATGATGTTGAAAGTAACAGAACATTGGTTACAGACTGTGAAATTACCCAGTGGGAGTAGATGGGCTACATTTTAGTTTCTTTCCTGAGCAAGAATTTGAACTAGTCATGCAGAACTCTAACAGCTATGGTAACTTCTTTCAATTCCTTTGCTTTAACAATGAAGCTTAAACAGAGGGTATTCAGTGGCTCTGTCTTTTTCCTATCTGAAAAGATCTTCATTTAGCTTCTATTTTTGAGCAAGTCAACCAATTTTATTTACAGTGGTATCTAGATTTGCAACATCTTGACTTCAAAATGTACCACACTTGTGATTAGTACATCTGAATCATTTGCTTCTTGACTTCAAAATGTGCCATACCAGGTTATTAATAAATCTGAATCACTTTCTTTCTCTGGAAATATTTTGGGGGTATTTAAAATTAATTTCTGGCAAATTTAATTTAAAATTTAATTTATTTTTTTCTTTTTAGAAGATCTTTACCTGAAATTTGTGTGAGGATAGATCAGGAATGTCAAACTCGATTTCATTGAGGGGATGCCTCAGGGTTGTGTTTGACCTTGGACGCTGGGGTGGGTCTAGCCAGGGTGGACAAAGCCACCTTGATGTCACTTGTGTTGGGGGTATCTGGGGTGGGTGTAGCCAGGGTGGACAAGGCCACCTTGATGTCACTCGTGTTGGGGGTATCTATGGGAGCCCAAGTGCTATGCCAGAAAAAATAGGTCCAGAGCTCCATTTTCATCTGTGACAGCCTCCTGCTGCCCTCTGTCAGTAAAAATGGAGCCTCGGAGGGCCACACGTGGCTCTCTCAAGCTCTGTTTTCACTGGCAGAGGCACAGTGAGCTGGCCCTTTGCTGTTTCTAGGGTGGCCCTATAGGCCAGATCTAAGCACCCCACATATCAGATCTGGCCCCAGGGCTTTGAGTTTGACACCCCTGGGATAGATCCTTCTGAAATGTTGATACTTGGCTCTCCCCATTCTATCAAATGCAAAAAATAAAACAAAATCCAGCAATACAGAATGGGAATCTACATTTGGAAATTGGATTTCCTTTGTGACTGGTAAATGTATATCTTTGTTAATATTTCCCTGCCCTCTTCTGTGCCTTCCATCAAAGCTGCAGCCTGATGAAATGCATCCGTATCCACTCCCACCTTCCTAAATGTTTTCTACTCTTTACTTGTAACTCTCTATCCATGTCACCTTTAACATGAAGCCAATCAAAAATTACAGAAAGCTTTTCTATAAAACATTCCCGTTGAGAAATGATCACGAGATAGTTGAATCTAAATACTCAAAATAATGAAGATGCAAAGAGATGCTTGCTTTTAGGAATGTGGCTGCAAAAATACAAATCACTGCCAGATGGCAGAAAAGGATTGGAGTGTTCCATATCCCTTTGCTATCATTTAGTGATCTAGGCAGTCCAGGTTTGGTATCTGTTTTCATAAGGTTGCATTGGTAGAATGTATCAAAAACAGAGAGAACCAAGACTTTGGGGGAAAGGGTAGCTTTTCTAGATTCCATACAGGGTGGGTTGTTCCATTTAAAGCATGGTTCAGTATTGGTAAAAGACTAAAAAACTAAAATATAATTCCAAGAGTTATTTTAGCATTGTAACTAAAACATCCAACCAAATGTGCTATATGTATATTCCAATGTTGCTCAACTAATATTGGTTTCCAGAATATGTTAATACTTGACAATAGTTAAACTTGATGATATAGCTGCAGTTTGGAAAATGGAATCGTCCCTCATTTATTGGTAATTGTATTTTCTATAAAGATACTGTCAGAATCAAAGAACCCCATAAAAATGTACTAAACAAAAATGTTATTTTCTGAAAATATTTTCCAGATATTTCATCAGAAACTTATCTCAGAATATAAATAAATCTGTTATTAATATACTCAATCTAACTTCTTATTGCATCATGGGTCTCATACCTTGGATGTATGACACATGATGTGTTGCCTTGAGTTGCTAGACTTGTTAATGGAAGATAACTGGTTAAATCATAACTTAAATCAGCAAATCTTGTTATAACTGGAAACAGGCAGCAGCAACTAAAATATCTTTCTTGGGCTTCTCCCTAGGTCTTTTACTCAGCATTGGATATGATCAGGACAAAGCACTCATTAAACAGCTTGCAGCAAACATAAAGCGCCAATTGGATTTACCCAGGTTTCCAACATTTATTGCAAGTAAATGGAAGAAATACTCTGCTTCCTTGTGTCATATTTAACTAAACACCGGAGGGCCATTACCCTGGCATGATATCATACACACACACACACACACACACACATACACACTTCTCTGCAGCTGTCCTTAAAGGCTTATATGGACAATTCCTTACCTGGAGAGAAAATGCTCTTATGAATCTGGATACATAGAAACAATACAATATGTGTTTCTCCAGGGCATGTTTTACAGACACATTGATACTAGTCTCATTTCACCCTTATTGCATAAGTTTCCAGGGTGCAGGGAGCAATTCTAAACCTACTGCTGCTTTCAGATAACTAAGCTTGCTGCAACGTGCAATAACAGAATTGGAAAGGACTTTGGAGATCTTCTAGTCCAACAATTGTTGAAGCAGGAAAACCTATCCTTTTATATACCCCAGATTTTCATTATTTTTATTTTTAGATTCTGATATACCTTCTATGCTTTTTAATGGACTGTACACCATTCTTCTTATACTGGTCTATGTACTTGAAAAAAATTGGTTTGATTAAGTCATTTTAGGATTTAAACCTGATGACTTCAGTGGAAATGACTTAAAGGTATATTTTTATCATTGCAAGAACATTCCATTGAGAGGAACTGGAATGGATTTTTGTGGCTTCCTATAGAAATCCCTTTATGGAAAAAATATTTTTAGGATATTTGATTGTTTAGCTTTAAAAAAAACCAAGATTAATATACATTCCATTATGCTTATGTGCAGATTCCTTACCATTCTTTTTGTTAAAGTTCCTGTTTTTCTGAAATTTGGATTAAATGCATTTCCTTAGAATAAGAGCTTAATTAGCTGAAGAGCCACCATTCAAGAATAATGAAACTATCCAACTGATTGTGGTTCTGTGTACTCTATAAACTTCTACAAAAACATTCTGCTTTTGTCATAATTTACATGTAAAAGATGTTGGACTGTAATAAAGGTGTGACAGTGCTTTGCTTATTCTGCTCTTTCCATTTTCCTTATTAATTATTTTGCATATTATGGAATCTGAATTGATAAAACTTTCTGTAAAAAAGAATGTCAGGAACATAATTGCTCAACTGGATTTCCTTCTGAAACTGAAGAAAAGCTCTAATTAGATTTCTATTTCGCAGATGACTGTATCGGATCCTGGAAATACAAATCTAAAAGTTAGAAATCCAAAAGTAGAAGATAGGGATTGTCTAAACCAGGGGTGTCAAACTCGTGCTATCGTAGCATCATCACAGGCTTCAAGTATGACACCTCTGGTCTAAACCTTTAACTACGGTAGAACAAGTTGAACTTGTTTATTTTAATCATGTCCACATTGGGAAAATCTGTTTCTAAAGTACAAAAATAATTTCAAGAAAAGCTAAAAATTTTCTGTGTTATGAAACTCTGTTTTCCTCCCTCATTTTAGTGAAATTGTATCCCTTTTCAAGAGGTCTTCTATTCTAATGTCCAACACACGTTGTTTGCTAGGTACAATTGGTCTTGTGTGTAAGGTTAAAGTAACACCTGGAAAGGGAATACATGATTATCTCTCTTTTCCATTGCCTTATTAAACATATATGCATATTCTCAGTGTCAGCGGAAATCTATGTGGCCCTAGGTATAGACATACTGCTCTACCTTTTACAATATTGCATTAAATGTGGATAGTAGGACTGGTTCATAGCTTTGTAGATAATTCCTGATTGTGTGAAGCCTGTCATGCATCTAGCTGGTATTTGTAAAGGCTCTCATTGTTAAATGACATGCTGTGTCACATACAGAGCCTCAATTCTCCTTTTTGGCTATTTAATATTTATTAAACTTATATGTTGCTACAGTATAATGACTTTCGATAGTTTGCATAGTATACAATATAACAATAACTGAAGTATCCACAGCATGATTAACACAATAACATTAAAAACCCCAAAAAGACAAAAAAGAGAGCCAAGAACAAATACAAGCTGGTGCAATGCTTGAATGAAGACAATGTCTTCCAAAATAATTCTGCTTTCAGTTATTTCCTAAAACCCATCAGGGAGGAATGGAGAAGGTCATTCTAGAGCATTGAAACAGTCATAGAAAAGTAGCACTTTTAGCTTTGCCACACTTCTCCTCCCCAAAGCCTACAGATGATTAGAAACAGCTGCTTCCTAATAGAACAGTGTTTCTCAACCTTGGCAACTTTAAGCTCTGTGGACTTCAACTCCCAGAATTCCTCACCCAGCATGCATTGTTGAGAAACACTGCTGTCAATGGATACACTTCTGGTTAGAACAGGTGGACCTGCAATTATTCAGGTAACAAATAATACAGGGCTTTATATTTATTAGAATTTGCCAAACAAAATAGAGAACAAGTTTAAAAGAATAAAAATACAATGACAGGGACATTAGGCACATTAGTGCACTTATGCATGACCTTTCTACTATATTTTATAGACTAACATTGACACATTAAATTGCACCACTACCAAATCAATGTTGTATGGGCCCAGAATTAGAGTGGTCTATACCAAAATTCATACATACATACATACATACATACATACATACATACATTCCTCTATATTATATTAAATAGAGGTCTTTGCAGATACTGAAAAGCAGGGGTGGGATTCTACCAGTTCACATCTATTCACTAGAACTGTTCGGAGAACTGGTTGTTAGAAGAAATTACTGGCCTAGTCCTGTAAGAAAGGCAGGAAGGAAATATTCTGGTGTTGCTTACAGAAACTGCCTCTCTGTTAAACGTTATTACATTCTTGGAAGGACTAGACTTCCTGTCTCAGGAGCTTCTCTGGAGTTTTTTCCCCCTCCTTTGCTGGTACTTTGCTTGCATGGAATGACCATTCAAAGTTACAATGGCACTGAAAAAAGTGACATGAACATTTTTCACATTTACAACTGTTGCAGCATCTCCACAGTCATGACAGGCCAGGTGAGGAGATGTGTGCCTCTATGTGAGTGATATTGAGTTGGCCACACCCAGCCAATAACATGACCACCAAGCCAAGCTACGCCCACAGAACCGGTTGTTAAAAGATTTGAATCCCACCCCTGCTGAAAAGCCAGACATGGTGAATTCCTGGATCACAGATTCCAGTGGCCAGAGGCAAAATTTGAATCTAAACCATCAAAAGAGACAAAAGAGACTCAAATTCCACTTTCCATTATCTAAATGGCAGTTCTTTATTACTGACGTAGATTCAATATTGTTATTGATTTAATAAAAGTGTATGAATATCTCATTGTCAACGTTTGGAGAAAATAAATTGCTACTTTCCCAATTCATTCATTCATTCATTCATTCATTCATTCATTCATTCATTCATTCATTCATTCATTTATTGATTTGATTTGTCAATCGCTTACAAGATAATAGGTATAGGTATAAACATGAATAAGAATACAGAAAATAGGTTTGAGCCTGTTTCAAACAAGTACAAGCCTAATTCAAAGCAAAATATTTTCAGATAAGGATTCTTAGATGAGCTACATAGTTTTGTTCATCATTTTTTAAAAAAATTCAGTCAAAATTGATTTGAAATACAGTAAAAATCTACTGAAATATTCAATCACTTTTCTTTTTGTTTCCTTTTTTGAAATATTACTCCTGTGAGGCTTGTGGCATAGTAGAGCAACTAAAAAAAGAAAGAAAGTAGAAAGATAATCAATAAACTATTTCCACAAAAAGAAGAATCTTCTTTTCTAATTGACTATAATTATTATTTCTTTAAATATGAATCCACTTAATTCACTCAACTTAATGTAAGGTGCATTTTAAACCTTCCTGATTAGTATAAAAAGTAATATATTTTATTTATCTCCAAAGATAATAATTCCTGAGCACTGTTCTCAATTGTACTTCAGACACTATAGTAAAGTTCCAATCATGGCAATCTCAGCTATCTTTCCCTACAGACCAAAAAGACTCAATAGTGTCTGCATAGAAAGCTTTCCAGTTACAACATGTGAAAAAAAAAATCCTTCATCTGCTTGGACAAAAGTGCTAGACAAAAACACAGCATTTATTTATTAAATATTAGGATATCAGGTATTTTATACATGCCTTCAGGAACATGACGGCCTTTAGATATAATTAGCCTATTATAAAAATAAAAAAATCTTCACAAATGGATGTTTGGGTAAAGAAAGACTGCATTTGTGATTGCATTTAGCATAGTCTTATCTTGCACCTGAAAAGGACAGCTGTTTAACATACTGTAAATAAAAATATGAAAGTGGCTTGGGACTTTTGCTAAAATGGATTATGACCATGAAAAAAAAAATTATTTGCAATTTTTCAGGAAAGTGTTTTAGACTAGGGCTGTCAAACTCAATTTCATTGGTGGGGCTAGGGTGTGTGTGTCCAGGTGTGTATGTCCATGGTGGGCATAGCCAGCTTGTTGTCACTTGTGTCTAGGGTACTTGTGGTATTTCGGATATCCTCCTGAGGTGCTGTTTTCAGCTGGGATGACCTCTTTTCTCTGGCAGAGGCCTCACGGGCCAGTCATTCACTATTTCCCCAGTGGCCCCACGTCACACATATCTTAAATACCAATTCCACTAAATTGAACCTACTTTTATATTTAGTTCTCACTTCCATATAAAAGATAATTTAAAAATTTCCCCTATACATTATTTTAATTCTTTCAACTAATATTCATTTTAGACCAAGCTACATATCAGCATTTGTACATGTTAAAAAATCCTTCCATTTTACCATCTTTTGCAAGCATTCAACCAAAGTACAAAAATGTAATTTGAGCTTCATTTTTCCCCATTATGCATTTTGTAATTGTTTATTTCATTCTCCATCTTAAGCATGATTACTTGAAATTAATTTTGTCATTCATATTCCTTGCTAAATAATACAGTTTATTTTCTATTCAAATTTCATTGTGAATCATTGGTTTTTAGTCAAAATCATATATATATACACATTGTTAAATTTCAGTACAATACCTCTAAAGTTATCATAAATGTTGTATTTATATTTATCTATAAATGTATTGAACAATATATGGGATGTAAAAACCACACAGTTATCTTACTTCTTGATTGGTGTTAAGCCATTCCCTAAGCATTCTATTTATTTTTATATATGCTTTATTTCCATTTTATATAATAATCTTTAGAAACGAATTCTCTACTCCATATTTATAGAAAGCATTCCATAATTCAACCGTATTCACTATTATACACACTGACTTGTTAAAGAGCAGAAATCTGGTCTGTACAGCAAACTAAAATGTCTTATCTTTGCAAACCAACATACTTCCCTTTCATTTGAGAGATACATTCAGGTTATTTTGTATTTGAAAAAACACTTTTTGGTAAGATCCTTCCTGTTCACCAAAACATTGGAAAGAATTGATAATAGCTGCTTCAGGTTCTTCTCATAGCTACTTGTGGTTGAGCATTTTTGTAACTTTCAAAGCTTGAAGCCCTAAAATATAACCTTTTTTGTTTCTGTTAGTTTTAATTGCTCTGTCATTTGTAATTGGTATCTTTATTTCAGAAATCTAGTTTTATTTATTTATTATTTAATTATAAGCTACTCAGAAAATACAGTGGTTATACAATTAATAAAGATTAATTAATGACTGAAAATCTCTAGCAAACTCTTCCAACATATCATATCATTTGCATGTTACACATTACTCTATTAAAATAGAATTTAAAAATGGTTAACTTTTCATATTAATGTTCTTTTGTTGGAATAGAGTGATGGTTTAGCTAATAAGCATTATAAATATTTCCAGCTTGTTACCGGGGCTGGTAATGTTGATTACAGAAAATGACATGGACATAAAGAAAGAGGGAAATGGAACATCCTATAATTTCAAAATACATTCAGCTAAGATTGATTCAGAAAAAATAAGTGAAACAAAAATGTTTATGCACTCAGAATATGCTATTAAAACAGCATCAAACTCAGTGCTTTCTGGAGTGTTAATGAGCCTCAAATTTAAAAACAAATCTTAGCATAATAAGCTTATTTGCATAATCCAGTTTGTTCCTTGCAATTATAGCTAGCAAAGGCTTGTGTCCATAAGAGGATAAGAGATTTATTTTATTCTATCCTCCCCTTCCAAAGAAAGAAAGAGAAAGGGAGGGAGAGGGAGAGGGAGGGAGGGAGGGAGGGAGAGAGAGAGTCAGAGAGAGAAAGAGGGAGAGAAGGAGGAGGAGGAATATCTGGGAAATAGTTCCACATGAACTAAAAGCCTAAGGGATTGAAAAAAACAAGAATAATGAAGACTAGCTGCCAATTTAGCGATAGCAATCTGAGGAAATATAAATAAATAAAGCTTAAGTTAACATAGAAGCAGAATGTTTAGAATTTAAGATTTCAGCTACTGTTTGTCAACACTGACAAAACTTTCTGAACATATGAAATGAGTCCATAATTGAGAAAACATAGATTGGCTGCATAGGGGACTTTTTCAGGTCACTCTTCAAAGAGGAAGCTAGGTGCTGTAATTCCAAAAGGGAGGCAGAGTTAGGAGAAAGAAAGCCTTAATTACATGCAGTGAATATCATTACTCATTTTTATTATACATCTTTTTCCTTCAGGCACATTAATATTTCTATTTTGTGTAGAATATTTAGAATATCTTGGGAGGTTCTTTGTGGTCTATGTGTAGATTGTGCTCCCCTACTGTAAATATATTTTCCAGCAACAAGCAACTACTGTATTGCACTATTCACAGATTGTGAACATAGTTATTGTGTTATCTTTCATTTGTTAAGTAATGTAATAATGTAAAACATCTGGAGAAGGAGAGGAAAGTAGCTTATGATTGGTCAAGGGCTATTATGTAAAAGAATATTTCATTTCAATATAATAAATACAATATTGCATTTTAAACCAACTGATAAAGAAAAGAGAAGGAAAAGTTGTTTTATATGAATTAATATTTTTCTACTTCTTCTATAGCTTTCCTGTGAGAACAGCAAGTTCAGTAAAAACAAAAACTGAGCTTCAAGTAGTTCTGCTTTTGTTTAATATTTATGAATGTCCTCTTTTGTCCCAGATAGGAACATTTTAAACATTCCAGGCAGTAGAAATAGGAGCTATATTTGTAAGGTTCCTTAAACAATAAATTGCAAAATGTTTAGCATGGCCTCTCAGCATGATATACTCTTTGAAATAAAAATGTAACTTTTTCTATACAGTGTGTTCAAGGATACATACCCACCTATGTGATGTTAAGATACCTAAGAAATGTCACAGAAGATTAATAATGAAAAAAAAATTGAAAAGGAGGTGTGTTCAGGCATCAGATGAAAATACAGAGCTCACATGCTTTGTGTCTGATGCATGACATTTGTGCCCTCTTCTATGTGCCTATGTTCAGAGGTATCACTTCAGAATATAATTATTGCTCTTTATATTTTTGTATCTTCTTCAAAATGCAATTTTCCCTTCATAGAATATTAGAGGGAGTACCATGACTTACAAAAGTTTTGATCTTTATTGGTGATAACTCTTCTAGTAGTGAACATTTGTTTATTTATATTAATATTTTCTAGATTTATATAATTGTGCATCTCAAGTATATGACTCTGGACAAAGTATTTTGTTCAATTCAAAAAACTCCAGGTGAAGTGGACATTAAAAGATATTCATTGTACATATGTGGTGATGATTTTGTTATGAACTGTTAGCCTTCCTTTTTAACCTTTTTAACCAACTTGCACTTGTACAGTTTCTAATGTAAGTAGAAAGGTAGACAAGTGTAGGTGCAAGTATCCTTGGAATGTATACACAAAACACCACACATTCACTCTCTCTCTCTCTCTCTCACACACACACACATACAGACAGAGATTCACACAGACACACAGACACAGGATAAGTACCCTCATTTTAAGCAAGAAACATGCAAAAATTCAAATATCTGGCCAAATGAAACTAAATGGAATATCTTAGATCACATTTGAAATTGTGCACCAATTTTGGTGGGATTTTCTTATTTGTATTTTTGAGCATGTGTTTTTTTTCCTATCATGTTCACTATACTGCTTGTGTCATCCCTCATTGCAATTCATACAACTGTCATTTCTGAGTGTCACTAGTTCCTGCCATGCTGATTAAAAAGCGAACAAAAAGAGAGGGGAAAAAAAGATGTATGGAGCAAAGAATAGCTGCATAAATAAAAAATTACAGACTGTCGCATTTGCGAAAGCAGCTCATGTTTTAAACACCAGCTTTTATTTTATGGCTTAAACAAATACATGTTTTTTTTATTATCACTAGCTTTTTGGGGGAGAGAAGGTAGGGAGCACAGGAAGGGAAAGAAAGAGAGACAACTAATGGCTTGCACTTAGCAATTAAGTGGTTAATGACTTAATAAACTTTTAAAAAATCTCATTTGTTGCGTCCCTTGAATTGAAGGAGAGAAAAAACCTCAAAGGCCTGATTTTCTCTGTACCTCAGTCCAATATTGCTACCTGCTGGGTTATGAATACAATCTCTAAATAAATTGCAAGTGGCCATGGGCAAAAGGAAGAGCTTCTATTTGATCTTGCTAGAGAGAATGAAGTCAAATGTTCAATCAATCAATCAAATTCATAACTTCTAGCTACAATTGGCCTGACAACAGTCTATTATTTATTTTTAAAATCTTATATTTCATTATTGCAAAACACAAGAGCTCTCATGGAGGGGAGGAGGAAGGACTAAATTATTGATAAACCTTATATGTGACTGAGTTTCTTGTTTCTGAAATGCTTGTCACTAACAATTGTCAGAAAGAATTTACTAAGATGTTGCTCTGGAAAATTTGGCAGCAAATGTGTGTTGTGCCAAATTTAAACTGGGTAGAGTTACTTTGCTGTAATGGCCTCTTTCTTGCAGAATTCCTAGTTGGTAAAGACAGCTGAAGGCAGAAAACCTTTAGAGCATGAAAATAAAATCCACAATATCATGAAAAAAAGGACTGTATTCCCTTCTCCAACACTATTTTATTTATTGGAAAGTGATTAGCTTATACTTAAAACCCGTGAACCTAAAAGGCGTAGCAAATAATTAACTGATTTCTATCTTTCTAGCAAAAGTTATTGCTAATTTGTAGAGGAATTATGAAACTGAGAAAAATAAAGACAATTACCTAGCTCAAAATATCTCTTGGGTATCTTATTACAGTACTATCTGTCAAAAAAGAGGAGAATAACAGCAAAGGATGTGGGGTTCAGGGCATGGAGGGGAAAGAAACACTTAAGGTATGAAGTCAGAAGATTCACCTTAGGTATGCTGCAGGAAAAAAAATGGGTTTCTATAATTTTGATTAAAACATAGCATTGCTAATCTAGGATAATTTGTCTATATTATGATTAATATTTTATTAAACATTTAATGTTTCATTTATTAAAATTTTATTACTATATTACCATATTTGATTTTATTATTTTATTATATTACTATAAAGTGACTCTGGGTGGTTTATAGATGATAAAAAGACAAGTACATTTCAGTTAAAAGCAATTTATATTTTATGCTACATCCAGAGAAAGAATTCTAGATCAGAAGTAGAGCATTAGAATAGAATAGAATAGAATAGAATAGAATAGAATAGAATAGAATAGAATAGAATAGAATAACAGAGTTGGAAAGAACCTTGGCGGTCTTCTAGTCCAATCCCCAGCTCAGGCAGGAAACCTTTACCATTTAAGACAAATAGTTAAACTTTATAAACTTCTTTAATGTCTTTTTTGCCTATTCAAATGAAAATTAAATTATGTAACTTCCAAAAAGAAGAAAGATAGCTCACATTCAAATTGCCAGCCTATAATCTATTCTAGCTGGCTCAGCAATCATAATTCTTGCATCTAGATCTTTATTCATTTAATTTGCAAATTTAAGCCATCTGGAGTTTGTTGTGTTATACAATAAACAAACATGCATGCTAGGAATAAAAGCTACATTTCTTCAGGTTTTGCTTAAAGACATTGGAGCAGAACAAAAGGAGAAACTGGTCATCTTAAACTACATTTAGTTTTTTTTAAAAAAAGATGGGGTAATTTTTTTCAGTAAGTAAATTAAATATCCAATGAAACTGAAGTAACAAATTCTGGGCATTCTAGCTGTTATGAAGTTTACTCTGAAAAACTGACCAGCTGATTTTTAAGAAGCATTTTTGTTCCACTCTTCTCTTTTAACACACATTCAAGCCCTTGTCACTGGATTTGGCCAGCTGTTCACTAGTGACAGTGATTGTGCAACTTGACAAAGTGAATGTTTTATAACTATGATAAAGAGAAACGGATTCATTAAAAAAATAACAGACACATACAGTATTTTTTGCACTATAAGGCACTCCAGACCATAAGGTGCACCTAGCTTTTGGAGAAAAAAGCAAGAAAAAAATCTGCATCTGCCTCCCAGCAGTATTCATCTGACTAGCATCCTTGCAACAAACAGCAAACAGCCTGGTCAGCTTCAGTAGTTTATCACAGCCTGATTTAGCTGCCTATCACTGCCTCCATGCAGCCCATTTTTGGCCTCCAAGCTTCCCATTTTTGGCCATATTACTTAGTGGATTAATTGCAATTTTGTTTAATCATTTCCTTCTACTTTTAAGCAGATAGAGCTACTTTAGCTTATTCTGTCTCTATATTTAATTATTGACGGTACTAAACATGGTTACTGCAGTTTTGAGAAAATTGCCTATTTGCTATGCTTAGTTACAGAAAATATTTAAGTTCTTGGAAAAATTCTAGAGTTCGTAAGCAATGGCCTGAATGGATATTGGTAATATCCATAATACTGAGTAAGATTTTATTTTATTTTAAGAATATAAGTATGAATATTCTGGATAAAGTGAAATCATACTAAGCTATTCAGTTTTTACAATCAATTTAAAAATGTAAACAGCTTTACGAAATATAAAAGTAACAACTTACAGTAAGAATTAAAATTAAATATAATTATAATAAATATAATTTATATAAATATAATTCAACAATTGTTATTTTAAAAAATATATTTTGCTTGTTTAAATTCAGTTCCACAGCAAATACTATCCAGAAATCATGATAAAATATTCTGTTCACCTTAGTTTTGATGAACTACTTTATTATTACTTTTAAAAGGATATTACAGAGTGGGAATATGCAGAAGGCATATTTTAAAAAGAAAGGTTAAAACACTGGATCCCTTCAACTTAGTACAAAGACAAGGGAATCAAAAAGAAAGAGATGCATAAAATTGCTAATAATTTGTTGACGGTATATAGGTCACACATTTCCTTTTCTTCCATAATGTTGCGATTACTCTATGTACTGAAAATAATAATTATTTACAGAACACACCATTTTGTAATATGCTATCCTGTGTTTTTATTATAAAGTGCCATGGTCTACCAAACAGACTACTGATACACTCCTTCTATCTCCCTAGCTTAATGTGGATCTACGTAATTATCTTTAACCATATATTATTTATTGACTATACTCCATATTTCTTGTGGAGCTATTTATTATTTCAAATATTTAAGAGACCAGTTTCTCTAAAGTAGAGGTGCACATGATTATCAACAACTACAGGGATCCTATTCCCTGAAATCCTTGTGTGGTTAAAGATTTTCAATTGCTAAGAGAAAAGAAAATTATTAAGTAAATGACAGAGGGTAATTGTGCCAATTGTCAGAGAAAATTGATTTAAAGATAAAGACAAATGAATTTGATTAAGAGTATTTAGTGCACAGGTGTCAAACTTGCAATGTTACACTATTATCATGTGACTTTTCCCCCTTTGCTGAACCGGGATGGGTATGGCCATTGTGTGATGCATCCGGCTTGCAGGCTGTGAGTTTGACAGTTTTGATTTAGTATGTCTCCTATCCATCTTCAGTAAGTATGGCTTTTGACTTTAAAAAAAGTTGTACATTCCTGTTCTTTTATGTCCTTTTTTTGGTGTAACAAAATAAAAAGAAACTACCTCATTATTTAATTCTAGAATATGTTAATATAATACAAATTTATCCAATAATTGCTTATGAGTCCAAAAACAAAGTCAATCTGGAGAGTCTAAGACCAGACTTATTAGATAAAATGTAAAATGAAGAAAATAAAGGAGTATTTAGAATGAAAAAAAACCTTACATTTAATCTGGCATTAAATAAAATTCATGACACAGAATATGACTGAATTTGCTTTTAAAGGATAAATATTATAACTGATACACAGTTGCAATCAAATATTTAAAAAACAAGTATGCCTTGAATTATCAGTACTTATTGTTTGTTTGTAACAAAGCCTTGGCTTGAATGTGGTGCAGATGTCTATTATTTTTTTCTCATGGAAAACTTAAACCAGTTCTGTCTAGTACTGAACATTAAGCAAAAAAGATCTACTGACACGATGGAACTGAGATACAAAGACAGCTGGAGAAATGAATGCTTTCTTTGACATTGAGCAATTGCACAGTTTGAGTGTGTAAGTCTGGGTATCTCTCAAAAAATTGTAGATGTCTTTATCCCAAACATTTTCATTCAATTATTTGGAGCAGACATAAGTCAACAACACATTCAGTTTTCAGTGAATAGATAAATAGTGGTGGTGAAGATACAAAATTAACTCTCCTGATTGACAAATTTGCCTACTTTTCTTAAATATTCAAAGTCTATAAGCTAGTTCTGTAAATAAATCTTCATTGTTAGGCATAATTGAGATGCCACTTAAGTTTTGGAATGAACATAGATTATCATCTACCTTATTACATTGTGCTCAGAGCTGGTTATGTTTATGCTACCTAAAAAGATGTAATAACTAAGGGAAATAGGGAAAAACCATAAGAAAGAGAGCATCCACTGTGACAAAAATAATGAATGAAATGAAAAAGGACAAATAGTGCAAGAATAACAATATAGAAGTTTCA